>NW_024870795.1:5982500-6727500 GCF_019054845.1 Dipodomys spectabilis
GACACCTGTCAGGACTTTGCCATCTCCTGCACAGCCTGAGGGGAGCTAACAGGCCTCTTGGCAGAGGGTTAGCTGGTAAGAGCTATCTCGCCTGTGGGCCGGCACTGCCATCGTCACCGCATGCCTCACCAACCCCACGGAGCCCCTCCATCTGTCTGGTGTGTGGTGTGGTGTGTGCTGGTGATAACGGGGCCCAGGGCCCCCCCCCCCCCGCCCCCAAGCAGAAGGCTTAGTCCTGAGCCAGGCTGCAACGGGGCAGAGCAGCTGTGCTGGTGGAAGAGAAGGTGGAGGGCCAGGCGGGAGGGAGCTACCCCTGTCCTCACAGGCCCTCGCCTGTGCTGCTGGTGTCCTGGGGTGCTGGGCCTCCTCGGTCACGAACACTCTTGCCTGTGTGTGCTGGCTTTCTGTCCCTGCGGAGCTTTCTTTCTCGCCTGCCTGTCTTCTCTCGCTGTGCTGCCTGGGGCCCGAGTCCTGGCCTTCTCTGGGGTCTGGCAGGTGCTGTGGCAGCCGCTGTCTCGCGGCCCCTCCTGTGCTGCTAACCCTCTCTCTTCTCCTCCTCTGCGGCTGCCCGGGATCTCCAGCGTGCGCGGGGGCTTAAGGACGTCCTGAGGATGGCTGCGCGCTGCCTCTCCAGGGGTGGCATGAGGGGAACCAGGCCCCCAGCGCCTCTCCAGGCCTAACCCGCGGCCCGTCTGCCACCATCTGTGCCTACAGGGTCTGCCCCCCAGCCCCTCCCGCCTGTGTGCTCTCTAGGGCCCCCATGGAGGGGGGGGGGCTGGCTTCTTTGCCCTCACCCCTACTCCATGCTGGCCAGAGCCTAGAAAGCCATACACGCAGCCCTTAGCACCATGCTGTAATACTATGCTGAAACTCTCCTCCTGGCCTCCCCCTCCCCGGACTTGTGAGGTGTCAAGACTCTTCAGGAATCTTGCCTTACTGTCCCCCTAGCCCGTTCCCCCCGCCAAAAAAAAATCAGGCAGAGCCATAGTCAAGCTGAGCAGGTTTCTGCAGGAGCCAGCTCAGGTGTCCGAGACGCTGCTCAGCGAGTCTGGCGACTGTTCCAAGCACAACCAGCTTGCCAGGCCGCTCTTCCCACACCCTCCCGGCCCAGGGGGTCGGTGCTGGGAGGGAGCCTGCATCCTTTGCCCCGGGCTCTGAGGGCTCTGAGGGCTGTGCCGTACTGAGTTCCCCCCAGGACCTAAGGGAACGTGGGCCACACCTGGGAAAAGCAGTGAAGCCCAGGCCTGGGGGCTGCGAGTCCGCCCCCCTGACCTTTTCTAATCAAAATAAAGAGGCTCCTCCTCTTGCCGCACCTTTTTGGTTGTCTGGTGTCACTTTTTCCTTGGGGGTCTGTGTGTGGGGCCAGTGGGGTCTGCAGAAGAACCTCGGCTTCCCCGCAGCGGGCAGCGCTGCCCTGAGCCGGGGCCCGGAGGAAGGCGGGCAGCGCCGCGGGCAGCCTCTGCTCTGTCCGTCCCGCCTGACGGAGGCTGCCAAGCCAGCTGACCTCCGAGCTGGGAAAGGCCCAGCTTGGGCCAGGACGGAATTTAACTCCAGTTTGAGGCTCCCACCCCTCTCCCAGCCGTCAACCCTAAGTGCTGAGCCCTAATGATTGCTACCCTGTAGCAAGGGCTTGCCAAGTCCCGGCCTTTCTCACCTTAAGCTGAGGTGATGTCAGCCTTTTTTTTTCCTTTTAATTTTTATGTCAGCTCGTGGGCCGCTCGAACTCAAGCCTGGCACTCTCACTCCTCAGGGCTGGTACTCTGGCACTTGAGCCACACCTCCACTTCTGACTTTTTGCTAGCTAAGAATCTTTGGAGCTTTTCTGCTCAGGCTGGCTTCGAACTGTAATTCTCAGATCTCAGCCTCCTAAGCAGCTAGGATTACAGGTGTGAGCCACGAGGGCCGCTGATGCCAGCCTTTGTGCAGATAAGAGAGCTGAGGTTCCAGGAAGACTCAGGACTGCTCAAGGTGGCCAAGCTGGCAGAGCAGCAGATCGAGGATTGGGACCAGATCTCTGCCCCAAATCCCAGCCCTTCTGTAGCACCTTGAAACTGGAGGAAGGAGCTCTAAACTTAGAAAATGTGCTACCTACATCTGTGAGCCTAGCTATTCAGGAGGCTGAGATCTGCAGATCATGGTTCAAAGTCAGCCTGGGCAGGAAGGTCTGTGAGACTCATCTCCAATGAACCACCAGAAAACCAGAAGTGACGCTGTGGCTCAAGTGGTAGAATGCTAGACCTTGAGCTGAAGAGCTCAGGGACAGCGCCGAGGCCAAGAGTTCAAGACCCACAACTGACAAAAAGCTGGTGAGGGCCTCCATGCCAGGGCGGGAGCTGAGGCCCGTGTGCAGGAAGGGACCTGCCCAAGACCTTCGAGCACAGCAGGAATGTGCCCCTGCACCCTGACCTCATTCCATTCTCCTTCCATAAATTCCACACTACCCTAGACTGGACTGGTTTAGGAGCATTGGGATACTCCAAATAACAGTGCCTTGGAGGAAGACAAGACTGAATCACTTGAACTCACCTGGTATCCCTCCCCAAAAGCGACTGCATAGAGAGCCCTCTCCGCGGAGTAACTGGACTCTTATTCATAAAGAAGGTGCTATAATCTCTGGCCGCCTGTTTAATTCAGATATTCCAGACAGGACTTTCCTTGGCAGTTCTTTCTGGACTCTACCCAGAGTCTCTCTTGCTGCCGTCAGACTCCTGTCCTTTGATAGGTTGCTGCTTTCTCTGTATCACAACCCTTCAAAGCCTGTTGCTCTCAGCTGAGGAAGAAAGGGAGCCTAGGCCCAGGGTCCATAGGGCGGACAGAGAATCATAAGGGTGGGGAGGGGATGAGCGAGGTGAGGAAAGCCCCCTTCCTCTGCAGCCCGGCTCGGGGCTGCTGACTCAGGCAGCTGATGTAGCGCCGGGCCCTGCCGGGGCCTGCCGCCTCCTGCACGCCCGGGCCCTGGACTTGGGAAGTGGAAGCCCGGAGGCAAAGGGAGGCAACTGACACAGGAACTGAGTCAGGATCCACACGCAGGCCAGAGCCAGCTGGAGCTCTCAGGCCGCCTGGCTTCTGCAGAAGGGGTAGGGCGGAGGATGCGGGTGTGCTAAGGACCTGGAACTTTGCTGTGAACCCCCTGGCACCCCCCCCCACACACACACACACCAACAACATGCTCCCTTCTTGAATGTTGAATAGAGCAGTTCCTAATCTGCCAGGCCCGCCTTCCAGGCTCCCAGGGCTCTGGAACCTTCTGATCCCCCCAGGACTTGGGGAAACCCAGGTTGATGACAAGCAGAGGAAATCAAGGCACCTGGGCCAGAGGAGGCCACAGGAAGGTTCTAGAGGAGAGAGGCCATATGCAAATTCCCCTGTGGAGACCCCACAGCAGGGGCTGATCCCCCCACCCCCTTTCAGTTGTGGGCCTTGAACTCTGGGCCTGGGCGCTGTCCCTCAGCTCTTCAGCTCAAGGCTAGTGCTTTACCACTTGAGCCACAGTGCCACTTCTGGTTTTCTGAGTGGTTTATTGGAGATAAGAGTCTCCTGGACTTTACTGCCTGGGCTGGCTTTGAACTGCAATCTTCAAATATCAGCCTCCTGAGTAGCTAGGATTACAGGCGTGAGCCACCCCGCGCCGACAGGGGCTGATCTTTCAAGGCTGATTTTGTAGAGCTCAGCTTATCAATAATGCTGTGTGTGGTTTAGTAACAAAGCTCATCAATAATGCTGTGTGTGGTTTAGTAACGAAGTTGGTCGGGCTTATTTCACATAATATTTACTTCCCTCTTGATTCCCTCGAGCTTCCCAGGAGCTCATTTGCATCCTCCGTCGCCCCACTCTCATCGCTGTAAGCACTGAGGTTCACAAAGGTCATGACCACAGAAGCTTATAAAAAATAGAACACAGAAGCCGGGCACCAGTGGCTCACACCTGTAATCCTAGCTACTCAGGAGGCTGAGATTTGAGGATCTCGGTTCAAAGCCAGCCCGGGCAGGAAAGTCCATGAGACTCTGATCTCCAATAAACCACTAGAAAACCGGAAGTGGCGCTGTGACTCAACAGGTAGAGCTCTCGCCTTTGCAGGGACAGTGCCCAGGCCCAGAGTTCAAGCCCCACGACTAACAAAAAAAAAAAAAAATTAACTCAGAGCCCGATGTTGGTGGCTCACACCTATAATCCTAGCTACTCAGGCGTCTGAGATCTGAAGATTGCAGTTCAAAGCCAGCCCAGGCAGGAAAGTCTATGAGACTGGTTTCACCAGAAAACCAGAAGTGATGCTGTGGCTCAAGTGTAAAGCGCTCACCTTGAGCTGAAAAGCTGAGGGACAGCGTCCCGGCCCAGAGTTCAAGCCCCACAACTAACCAAAAATAATAATAATTGAACTCAGGGCTGGGCACTGGTGGCTCACGACTGCAGTCCTAGCTATTTAGGAAGTTGAGATCTGAGGATCACAATTCAAAGCCAGCCTGAGCAGAAACGTCTACAAGACTCTTATCTCCAATAAACTACTGAGAAAAAGGTGGAAGTGGCACTGTGGCTCATGTGGTAGAGCCTTGAGCACAAAGAGGTTCAGGGAGTTCAAGCCCCAGGACCAGAAATAAAAAAAAAAATCAAACTCGCCGGGTGCTGGTGGCTCACGCCTGTAATCCTAGCTACTCAGGAGGCTGAGATCTGAGGATCTCGGTTCAAAGCCAGCCCGGGCAGGAGAGACTGTGAGACTCCTATCTCCAATAAACCACCAGAAAACCGGCAGTGGCGCTGTAGCTCAAGTGGTAGAGTGCTCGCCTTGAGCTGAATTGCTGAGGGACAGCGTCTAGGCCCAGAGTTCCAGCCCCACGGCCGACCAAAAAAAAAACAAAAAACTCAGCAGTCTAATTCCAAAGATACTAGGATATTTCTGTCTCTTAATGAAAAATAGTATATATTTGCCATTCGTAATCTGGAAAGAATAAATAAAAAAGGAAAGAAAAGGTTTGGGGGTCTCACTACCTAAAGATAATCTAAGTAAATTAGTATTTTAAACCAGGCGCTGAGACTGGCTGAGATTTTTCAGGAGACTGAGGATCAGTGGTTGAAGGCAGCCCTGACAGAAATATCCATGAGAGGAGCTGGGAAGGTGGCTCAACGGTAGAGTGCTTGCCTTGCATGCATGAGGCCCTGGGTTTGATTCCTCAGCACCACATAAGCAGAAAAAGCCAGAAGTGGTGCTGTGGCTCCAGAGGTAGAGTGCTGGCCTTGGGCTGAAGAGCTGAGGACAACGCCCAGACCCAGAGTTCAGGCCCCATGACTGACAAAAAAAAAAAAAAAAAAAATCCATGCAACTTCTCTCCAATGGTAGCTCAACAGCCTTGACCAAAAAAAGCGTAGCAAGAATATGTGAGGTTCCTGAGTTGAAGCCCCAGTTCTAGTGCATGCGTGTACATGCGCGCGTGTGCACACACACACACACACAAAGTTGGTGTTTTAGTATAATTTAGTATAATTATTTTCCATCCTTTTCTGTGTCAATGCTCCAATTTGAGCCAAGCCTTCAGGAATTTGGCCTAAAATCCCATTGGCTTCCTGGGAAACCACATAGCCTAGACATGTCCCTGCTTTTTTGTTTTTTCTTGTGGTGTTAGAAATGGAACCTAGGGGCTTCTACATGCTAGGGAAAGCACTCTAGCCCTGAGCTACAACCCCAGTCCCCCACTTTTTCTTGTGGCAAACAGATGACATCTTCAGTCTTTGGGGTTCCCACCAGAATGAGTACTCAGATTTCAGAGGCCCCAGGAGAGATGCAGGCCTGTGACATGATCCTAGCTCAAGGATTAGACTGGATCCCAGAAGGGAGGTGGGGCCTCACCCTTGAGCCCCATCTGAGCTTTAGGTAGAGACAGGAGGGACCAGCAAGAATCCACCCCCACAGGCTCAGTGCCAACAGTCTTAGGTAATGCTCCTGGTGAAGCTTGAAGACAGGGCTTCAGCAACCTAGCCCTCCACCTGTGAAGCCTGCGGGGGGGAGGGGGGGCCGGGGGCAGGTGTTATACTCAGAAGGGGCAAGGAATCTTTGGGGCGACAGACTGGGGGACACTCAAGTCACTGAGCTGGAATTGCCACCCCATAAAACAAAATGGTATGTGTCATTGCTGCCTCCTTTTCCTCAGCCCTGTCTCTCCCCGGGGTTGCTAGCGTCCCCCCTGGGGGAAGCAAAGGGAGCCGGTCGGTGGCCTGCTTCCAGCCTCTGACAGAGGGCCGTCTGAGTCAGGCATGAAAGTGGGACAGCAGAGGAGCTGGGCCTCCACCCTCTGCGAGCCCTGCTGATACATGATGGCAGACAGTTTGGAGGGGGCAGGTGACCTGGTGTGGACAGCCAGAGGGTAAACCCTCAGACAAGTGGCAACAGGCCACCAACTTGAAAGGGAAAATTGTGCTGTGATGGGGAAGGTGTCCAACAAACCCACTGGGTGACTAATTACAAAGCCTGGGCTGCGGCGTCAGAGGCCGCTTCGCTTGTTAAAAGACTTCTTCATTAAGTGGCACCCTGAAAGCTGCTGCCTGTGAACTGGGGAGCTCAGGGGGGACCTTGGGAGAGGGGCCCAGGCGACAGAATGACCTTTAAGTAGACTCAGGAAGAAAACTGGGTTTCTCACTCAGATACTGGCTGGAGTTCATAGGTCAGAGGCCTCCACAAGAGAAAATCCCAATGAATGAAGTTGCAGGTAGGAAGAGGACCAGTCAGGTTGCTGCTAGCTATAAGACCTGGGGCAAACCTTAGCCCCTGTGGAGACCGTGACGTCAAAACGCTTGGAAAACGGTACCAGTTCTAGGACACCTGTGTTATCGCTCACCTGAACCAAGTGGAAAAATGTCCAGTAGACAGCCAGGGGGCTGAAGCCGTCCTTACCCCAGGAAGGACACTGAAGGAGGAGCTGATCTGAGAATCTGGGGTAGTTTCCTAATATGGGCATCTCTGTAACGTAGCCCTGAACAGCAGGGGGCAGCACAGACCCAGAAAGGTGCCTGTACAGGTGGGGCCCACGCCCCGATTTCGCCTGCTGACTGTCCTGATGACTCACCCCCCACATCCCAACCCTTTTACCTTTAAGGAAGAGCCGGAAAGGGTGTGGGGGGGGGGGGAAAGGAGGCAGGTCCTGGGCTCCAGACCCGCCCCTGTCCCACCCCACCCTTCTCTAGGCCATGCCACCCAGCCAAAAGGCAGACGGAGAGCAGGAGAGGCACAGAATCCTGCATTGGTCCAGAAGCAGCCAGTTAGTCCACGGCCTGTCTGTCTGTCTGTCACCAGAGCCATGGAGAGAGCCAGTCTGATCCAGAAGGCCAAGCTGGCAGAGCAGGCTGAACGCTATGAGGACATGGCAGCGTTCATGAAGGGCGCTGTGGAAAAGGGTGAGGAGCTCTCTTGCGAAGAGCGCAACCTGCTCTCGGTGGCCTACAAGAACGTGGTGGGTGGCCAGAGGGCTGCCTGGAGGGTCCTGTCCAGCATCGAGCAGAAGAGCAATGAGGAGGGCTCGGAAGAAAAGGGCCCTGAGGTGAAGGAGTACCGGGAGAAGGTGGAGACGGAGCTCCGGGGCGTGTGTGACACCGTGCTGGGCCTGCTGGACTCCCACCTCATCAAGGAGGCCGGGGAGGCCGAGAGCCGGGTCTTCTACCTGAAGATGAAGGGCGATTACTACCGCTACCTGGCCGAGGTGGCCACCGGTGACGACAAGAAGCGCATCATCGACTCTGCCCGGTCAGCCTACCAGGAGGCCATGGACATCAGCAAGAAGGAGATGCCGCCCACCAACCCCATCCGCCTGGGCCTGGCCCTGAACTTTTCTGTCTTCCACTATGAGATCGCCAACAGCCCCGAGGAGGCCATCTCCCTGGCCAAGACCACGTTCGACGAGGCCATGGCTGACCTGCACACCCTCAGCGAGGACTCCTACAAGGACAGCACCCTCATCATGCAGCTGCTGCGAGACAACCTGACTCTGTGGACAGCCGACAATGCAGGGGAAGAGGGCGGCGAGGCTCCCGAGGAGCCCCAGAGCTGAGTCTGCGCACCTGCCGCCGTCCACCTGCCCCGGCCCTGCCCTCCAGTCCCCAGCCTGCGGAGAGGACTAGTATGGGGCGGGACCAGGCCCTGCCCTGACCCTTCCCGAATGCTCTGCCCCAGGGAGGAGGCAGGGGGAGCCATCCAGCAGAGGCCATGGGGCAGGGATCCCACTCTTCATACAGCTGGGGGGGGGCTCCTAAACTACCGGTCAGCCTGTCCTCTGCTCTCTGCACCCCCTTCCTCCCGACCCCATCTCTGGCCCGGCCACTTCGTCCCACCCCGTGCTTTCCTCCTGTCGTGTCCCATCCCGTGGCTGGGGACTGGAGATGGGCGCGTGTGACTGAGTGGATGGAGAGGGAAAGCAGGTCTGCTGGGTGTGGCCACGCCTCCTCTCAATAAAAGCTCCCCGTGACACCCTGTCTGCTCCGGTTATTGGCCTTGGGCTGGGACTGGGCCTGTCCGGGCGACCCTGACGCGGAGTGAGGCCCTGGCCTCCCGGGGCTGGCTGCGGGCGGGACTTGGGGCCAGTGGCTCCCGGTGAGAAGTTGGGGTCCCCACCTCGCTCCGATCGGGGGGGGGGGGCGAGGCGGGCGCAATGGCGGCGCTGAGGCTCCCCAGAGCGGGGGAGCGGCGCCGCGGGCGGGACAAGCCCACGAGTCCCAGCAAGTGCTCGGATCCGAGCCGAGCCAAGTGCACGGCGCCGCCATTCAAAACCCAGCTCGAAGAGGGGACCGCCCCCCAGCGGGCGGCCCTGGGTGCGGGCAGGCGAGGAGCCGCGCAGGGCGGGTAGAACCGCGGAAGCCAGGGCGGCCTAACCCGCGGCCTGCAGGGACAAGCTGGGACCCGCGGCCGCGGCGCCCCGCCTCGAACTCACGCGGAGGCGGGGCATGGAGCGATACTGCCCAATCACAGGAGGGTGTTACTCCCGGGTGCCGCCCCCAGGGCCCGATTGTCCAATGAGGGAGTGAGCGGCGAGCGACTGGGCAGCGACTCGCTGACTGAGAGGCGGCGCTGCCACTCGCGGAGCGCCGGTGGGCGGCGCCTCCCCCGGTTTCATTCCGACAAGTTGCCGCCCGCCCGGATGTAGAGCTCAGCTCCACCGGGCGGGGTCGTGGGGCCAGCCCGGCCCTTTGAGTCACCCACTCACCTGGCGGTGGCTGGGCTGGGCTGGGCTGGCCGGCGGCCGGGTGGGCTGGGAGAAGGCCATCAGAGGCCGCGCGGCCCCCTTCCTTGCTTCTTTCCTTTTTTTTTTTGGTCGGTCGTGGGGCCTGAACTCTGGGCCTGGGCACTGTCCCTCAGCTCTTCAGCTCAAGGAGAGCACTGTACCACTTGAGCCACAGCGTCACTTCCGGTCTTCTAGTGGTTTATTGAAGATAAGATTTTCAAGGACTTTCCTGCCTGGGCTGGCTTTGAACTGTGATCCTCAGACCTCAGCCTCCTGAATAACTAGGATTACAGGCGTGACCACCAACGCAGGGCTCCTGCTGTTTCTTAAGAGGCTTGAATTAGTGTCTGCAGTAAACCAGAGTGGAAATCTGGGGCTCTGGAATGCGTGAGGTGGCCTTCAGCCTGCGAAGCCCAAGGCTCAACTTTGCTTGCCTTTGGGTCCCCCTTTGGAAAGGAGGATTAAAAAGTACCTTGGGCTGTGCCTGTAATCCTAGCTACTCAGAGGCCTAAATGGAGAGGTTCTTGGCAGACTGGAGGTCCCATCTAGGTAAAAAGTTTGCAAGATTCCATGGCAGCCAGTCTACCCGGGAGTGGTGGCTGGTGCCCTCATCCTAGCTACAAAGCCTTCCCGCTTTGTACCATTGTGGTCCAGCCAGGCTTGGGTTTCCGTTAGAAACGAAGGGGCTAGAGATGTGGCAATATATAGTAACTGCTTAGCAATCAGGAGGCCATTAGTTCAAACCCCAGTAACCACCCATGTCCCTGGAAAATGGGCAAGGGCTTCCCAGTTTCCACATGAAACCAAAAGAACTTGAGATCATTCTTCTGAGTGTGTGAAAAGAAAAAGAATTTCAGGGATCTTATGTTACATAAGGTAAAAGCGTTACCAAGAGGTTTTTTTGTGTAACAGGTTAAAGGAGAAAGAGAAACATGTCCTGCTCCTCAAGCAGGATTTTTAAAAAAATTTGGTGCCCATACTGGGGCTTGAACTCAGAGCCTGAGTGCTGTCCCTTAGCTTTATTGCTTGAGGCTGGTACTCCACCACTTGAGCCACAGCTTCACTTCCTGGCCCTTTTTATATTTATTAAAAATAACAGACTGGCTGGGAATGCGGCTTAGTGGTAGAGTGCTTGCCTAGCATGCATGAAGCCCTGGGTTTGATTCCTCAGTACCACATCAACAGAAAAAAAACTGGAAGGCCCTGAGTTCAGGGCCATTATTATTTTCATCTCTTCACCAATCTCTCCTGCCACAACAAGAAAAAAAAAATGAAAGAATACCTTCCTCTTCGAAAAGCTGTGCAGTTTGAAAAAGCAATGCCCAAAAAGGAGTCCACGCGGGCTGGGATGTAGCTCAGTGGCAAAGCGCTTGCCTAGCAAGTGCAACGTCCTGGGTTCGATCCCCAGTACCAAAAAAGAAAAGACAAAAAAATACAGTTAAAAAAACAAAAAAACAAAAACCCAAACAACAAAAAAAAAGGAGTCCACGCTCAGAATGTTAGCGGGACTGGGGATATAGCTTAGTGACCGAGCTATTGCCTAGCACCCCATTAGGCCCTGGGCTCAGCACCAAACAAAACGAAAAACAAAACAAGAAAAAAGATTGCCAATTAATCTTTCCAACATCAGCCTAGAATTTATACAGCATTTCTTTGACCAAAGCACAGCTATCAGCCCTGAGGAAAAGTTGGACCGCCAGCCTCCTAAGTTTTCTATACAAGGGTCTCAAATCTGTCACACGTAATCTAGAGGGGAAAGCTCCAGGCCTGTTCTGGTGCCTTTGAGGGTCCCCAGTTTCTTTTCTTTTTTTCCTGATGTGTTCAGTTCCAAGGTTCTAAACCCGGAGACTCTGGGCGGGCAGGCTACTCCCTTCAGTTCTGGAACTGACCTGGTTTCTCTCACCAGACAGGTTGGGTGACTTTCTCTTAATGGGGTAGGTCCTGGGAAAGAAACTTCTTTCTTGTCTCCAGGCTCTGACTTTGGCCTATTGGCTCCTGACCACTCATGATTGCCCTATATGGGGAGAAATGAACTGCCTTAATATGTTGGTGTGGAAAGACTGAAAAACAGATGCTGTGGACTGACAATCACCAAATCAGAAGTTTTTTGGGCTTCTGACCATAATGATCCTAAATCTGTCCAGCCCAGGCGGGAAAGTCCATGACACTCTTTTTTTTTTTTTTGGGGGGGGGGGTCCGGTCATGGGGCCTGAACTCTGGGCCTGGGCCGTCCCTCAGCTCTTCAGCTCAAGGCTAGCGCTCTACCACTTGAGCCACAGCGCCACTTCCGGCTTTTTTCATTTTACTGTGGTGCTGAGGAATAGAACCCAGGGCCTCAGGCATGCAAGGCAAGTGCTCTACCACTGAACCATCTTCCTAGCCTCATCCATGATACTCTTTATCTCCAATTAATCACCAAAAAAACCTAATGTGGAGCTGTGGCTCAAAGTGGGGTAGAGTGCTAGTCTTGAGTGGAAGAGCCTAACAGACAATGCCCAGGTCCTGAGTTCAAGTCTCAAGACTAACGAAAACAAAAACAACAATTAAAAAAAAAAAGAATTTAAAAAGAACTACAGGGATGGGAAGGTGGCTCAGTGGTAGAGTGCTTGCCTTACATGCATGAGGCCCTGGATTCGATTCCTCAGCACCACATATGCAGAAAAAAAAAGCTGGCCGGGTGCTGGTGGCTCACGCCTGTAATCCTAGCTACTCAGGAGGCTGAGATCTGAGGATTGAGGTTCAAAGCCAGCCCGGGCAGGAGAGACCGTAAGACTCCTATCTCCATTAAACCACCAGAAAACCGGAAGTGGCGCTGTAGCTCAAGTGGTAGAGTGCTCGCCTTGAGCTGAAGAGCTGAGGGACAGCGCCCAGGCCCAGAGTTCAAGCCCCACGACCGACAAAAAAAAAAAAAAAGAAAAGAAAAAAAAAGCTGGAAGTGGCGCTGTGGCTCAAGTGGTAGAACGCGGCTAGCCTTGAGCTGAAGAGTTGAGGGACAGCGCCCAGTCTGAGTTCAGACCCCACGACTGGACCCCCCCCCAAAAAACAACAACAACAAAAAACAACTACAGTATTCTGTGCTGTTCTGCTCCTGTTGTTTTGGACCAAGAATTAGGAACCAGGGGGACAGAACTCAAGTTGTACAGTGCAGGCCACAAGCAAAAAAGCCAAGCAAGAAGAGCACCAAAAGGCCTGCAGTTCAAGCCCCAGTTCCAGCACAAAAACAAATCACTACACAGATAAAATAAAATGTATGTTCTTTGAATATATCATCTAGCCTTTTTCTCTGTTCTCCATCTTACTCCATTCCAGTGTCCAGCAAATGGCCTTAAGTGATAAAGTAGACTGCTTTCCTGGCTCACTCAGAATTTAGTTTTCCTTAACCTAGTCGCATTCTTTCTGCCTCTAAATGCTTCACCTGCTCACAGGCCCATTCCGTCCCGAACGTCTGCTTCGCGTGGTGTGGGGAAGGCAGGTTTCTGCAGTGTACATCTCCTTTCCTAAGAGCGCCCCTATTCCCACCTACCCACTGAGTCAGCAGCCAGGAATGTCTGTGGGGGTGGCAGACAGGCATGTCACCCTGGGGTGCCAGAGGCTGATTCATCGCTCTTCTCAGCCCAGTCTTCCCCTTACAGGGCTGGGAACTAGAGCCCTTTGTCTGGAGATAAAAGGGGATCCTGGACTCTGGAAAGCATGGAGTCCTTAAATCTAGGTTTTTATCAGCTTTGAATTTAGCAAATTATGGTATTCAATATTTGCTGGAAGGGAAAGATGGAAGGAAGAGAGGGAGGAAAGAAGGAAGACACATTTTCTCCTTTTTCAGAGCAAAGGTAATCTGAAATCTTGTCTGACGATAGAGACTGACTTTTAGCTTAAAAAAAACAAAAAACAACAGATCATATGACCCCTGGGTATGACTTACAAAATTGGGGACAATCTTACTCATGTCCCAATCTTCCTTACTTGCTGTTTGACTCCACAAAGCAATGTGGACTCCACATTGCTCTAGGACTGAAATATTGGAAGAAGTTAGATTTGATGCTTCATTGACAATTTTTTTTGGGGGGGTCCAGTTGTGGGGCATGAACTCTGGGCCACGGCGCTGTCCCTGAACTCTTTAGCTCAAGGCTAGCTCTCTACCACCTGAGTCACAGCGCCACTTCTGGCTTTTTTCTGTTTATGTGGTGCTGAGGAATCGAACCCAGGGTCTCATGCATGCAAGGTAAGCACTCTACCACTAAGCCACCTTCCCAGCCCCTTACTGTGTAGTCTTGTCCAAAGCATTTTACGCAGTGCTCACCTTTATCCCACTCAGCTGGAACTCAAATCATCAGCCCAGCCCATCTTAGTCCACCTGAACCCCAGGACTTGTGGAGCTGTAGTATGTTAGCTCCTGAGCTGGAAATGTAGCACGGTGGGTTGGACGTGAAGAATATGGCTTCCCCATCCTTGGCAGGTGTGCTGTTAGGAAGGTACATGTTAACCTGGGGTCCTCCCTTCTAAGCAGGACAGGAAGAGGGTATGGCAGCCCACACCATGTTGGGTAGGGGCTCCACACCCAGGGTTAAGAGAAAAGGAAAGGGTAGGAGGCCTGTATGAGGCATCATGCTGGAATGTATCTGAAACTACTCCATCTCCCTCTCCAACTTTTTTTCTTCTTTTGTTGGTCATGGGGCTCAAACTCTGGGCCTGGGCACTGTCCCTGAGCTCTTCAGCTCAAGCCTAGCACTCTCAGACACAGTGCCACTTCTGGCTTTTCTCATGTGATGCTGTGGAATTGAACCCAGGGCCTCATGCATGTAAGGTAAGCCAAGCACTCTACCACTGAGCCACCTTCCCAGCTCCTCTCCAAGTTCTTGAGAAAGGCAGAGAATCTCTACAATCTACCTTTCCTTACTTCCTGGAGACCCTAATGGAATTAAGACTTCCTATCTGAAACCAGCTGTGGGTGAGCATTTTGCTTATTCAGATAGACTGAGTACGTACCTGCGCTGTAGGCTTTGAGACCTTACCCTCTCTCTTAAGCATCTTTGTCAGCTAAGAGCCTTTCCAATGAGCTGAGGTTCATCTTCCATGTGTTGGGGTCCTCTAATTCAGTTAGGAAATGCAGAGATCTAATGTAACTGCCTATCAGGGATGACCGGGAAGAATGACAATAGGAAAGCACTGAAGTAATATGAATCTAGAACTCAGAATGTCTAGGACTTTAACATAGGTTAAAAATCAGACTTACCTGGGCACCAATGGCTCACGCCTGTAATCCTAGATACTCAGGAGGCTGAGATCTGAGGATCATGGTTCAAAGCCAGCCCAGGCAGAAAAGTCCATTTATCTCGAATAAACCACCAGAAAACTGAAAGTGGCGCTGAGTGCTAGCCTTGAGCTGAAGAGCTGAGGGACAATGCCCAGGCCGAGTTCAAGCCTCATGACTGACCAAAAAAAAAGACTCAAAACTTGGTAATGGGGCTGGGAATGTGGCTTAGTGGAAGATTGCTTGCCTTGCATGCATGAAGCCCTGGGTTCAATTCCTCAGTACCATATAAACAGAAAAAGGCAGAAGTGGCGCTATGGCTCAAGTGGTAGAGTGCTAGCCTTCAGCAAAAGAAGCTCAGACAGTGCACAGGCCCTGAGTTTAAGCCACAGGAATGGCAAAAAACAAACAAAACCCAAAACAACAACAAAAAACAAAAACAAAACAAAAAAAGACTTGGTAATGACTTACAGACTAGCTATGGGAATCTGGCTAAGGAAACAAAGTGATATAACTAAACCACCAAATATTAGGTGCACATTCAAAAAGCCTTTGTCAGTCCTGGGCACAACTTCCAGCTTTTTCTGCTTATGTGGTACTGAGGAAAGGAACCCAGGGCTTCATTCATGCTAGGCAAGCACTCTACCACTGAGCCACCTTTCCAGCCCCTATGTATATATATATACATATGTATATTTTTTTAATTATATGGAATTATATGTAACTGAAAAGATATAAAATATCCCAATTATATGTATATGAGAAGACTTAAAGGATGAACAAATATGTATATACTTGAGTAGATTTGTTGATTGTGATTCTCTTCTCTTACCCTGTACATTTCACATGGAAGGAGACACATTTAGAACCTACTCTTGGCCCCCTTCCCACCACCTTTCCCCCCTTCCCGAGGGCATACAGGGAACACCAACCCCCTGTGCTATCAGAAACTGTTTTTACTCAGAAGCAAAGAACCTAGCTGTCATACCAAGGCCTGAAAATAATTTTGGATTTCTATCCAATCCCACTGCATAACTCTAGAGAATAAATGCTGAGGTGTTTGAATATGAAGCCATAAAGTTAGAAACAATGCCTTCCAGCGTGCACACGTGGGTCGTTTGGGTGAGAACTAAGGCTTCTGTGATGGCTAAGCATCAAAACCCACAACCACAGCCATTGATACTACCTTAAAAACATGCACCCACCCTCATGCCCAGATGAGGGATCTGTCCAGCAGCCAGGGCTCTAGGCTCCATAGGTGACTCACAGCCAGCCCCAGGCTGTGCCTCCTGGCCTCAGTTTCCCTGGCTTGCTGTGTTGGTACCCCACCTACTATGCAGAGTATTAATAGGGGTGAGGTGCTTTGAACTCCTCAGATGAAAGCAGCCGGGGAGGCTGTCCCATCATTATCCCCGCTAGCGCCAGGCGTGGGAGCTGACGTCGGCTGCTTTGTACTGCCCCAGCCGCAGTGGGCTCCTCACAGCCTCTGTGTTTGGCCTCCAGTTATGGCTGTCCAAACTCGGAAGCAAAGCCCAAGCATCTGCTTTTGAATTTAAACTTTTTTCTTTCTTAGATTTCTTTTTAAATCTATGCCAGAGAGCTGGAAATGTGGCTTAAAGGTTAGAGTGCTTACCTAGCACGCACGAAGCCCTGGGTTCCATTCCTCAGCACCAGTTCTTTAGCTGGAAATGGCGCTGTGGCTCAAATGGTAGAGTGCTAGCCTTGAGCAAAAAAGCAGCCCAGGGACAGTGCCCAGGCCCTGAGTTCAAGCCCCAGGACTGACCCCCCCCCCCAAAAAAAAATCGATGTCCGTGCTAGGGTTTGAACTCAGCCTCGTGTCTGTTAGGTAGGCACCTACCACTTGAGCCACGCTCCCAGCCCTCTCCCTTGCTCTGTGATCCAGTAGTCATTCATCATTTACAGGTGCCAAATTCTGTCTCCTGACTGACTACAAATCCTGTGGGCTGAGGGCAGTAACTCTACCAATAAGTATGCCTAAGGAGAAACATTCACAATTCAGTCAGCAAAGTGGGCTGAGAGCTAAGCTAAATTCAAACCCATCTGTTTTCTCAGACAAAGTAGGCAACGGCTTGGTGATAATCCCCTTTCCATCTCTAAGGGTTGCTGTGAAAGCCCCAGGGATTATTCAGTGCAGCAGTAGGCCCATCCTAACCTCTAGGCAGTCCCTCTACTCCAGGTTACAACTGCAAACATCAAGTCCATGGTGCCACCTACTGGTTGAACGTATGAACTACATCCCACTAGCAGCAAAAACAGCCAAAAAGCAAGCAATTGTGTATCCCAGCTTAAGCCACCTTAACTTTAGCATGCTCTTGGAACAATTGCCCTATTATACACTGAATGTTTTCTTTAAACAACTCACTTTGCACACATCATTCAATTTTGAAGTAAACTTTAATAGTGCCAGGGAGCGAACTAGCACATTTGCTAGCCTGGTAGGGCTCTAACACTGAGCTACATCCCCAGCCCACATTTTCTTTTAAACTCTTGACATCTGAAATGATAAACCATGAAATACAATGAAAATAAGGTATAGCTAGGGAGTGTCACTCCTGAGCATCTAGGATTACAGGCGTGAGACACCATCAGGCCTGTACAAAGCCTGTCGCAGATGGGCTCACCAGGAATACTGCAGTAACAAGAACACAGGGCTGGAGTGTCAAAGTCCCAGGGTGCCAACTCCTGTGCTCTGAGAAAACACCTCCTAAATAACGAAGCAAGTCTCCTCACAAGGAATCCCTTTTTCTACCCCAAACCAGAGTTGAAAAAGTTTGGAAGCCACAAGAAGTAGAAAATAGCCAGGTGCTAGTGGCTCATGCCTATAATCCTAGCTACCCAGGAGGCTGAGATCTGTGGATCATAGCCTGGGCAGGAAAGTCCCTAAGACTCATCTCCAATTAACCACAAAAAAGCCAGGAGTAGAGCTGTGGTAGAGACCTAGTCATGAGTGAAAAAGCTCATGAACAGCACCTAGGCCCAGACAGAGTTCAAACCCTCGGGACGGGGGGCGGGTAGGGGGTTGGACATAGAAAATAAACTCTTAAATAAGCATTCCAACACTCCAACACAGTCCAAGTCGAGCCAGTCTTCAACATCCACCAGCACTTCCTGAAGGCAGCACTTAGGCCCCAAGGCACCACTGTGGCGGGTGTTCTGCTCTTTGCCTCGTCTGGTTTTCTGTCCAGAAGTGCTTTGTAGAGCCACTGCCCCTTTGCCAGTCTCTGCATGCTGGCCAAAAGGACTTGCTTTAGGCTCCGTGGCCGGCTGTGTCTGTCCACTGTTCTCCTGGGCCTCTTTGTCGCTATAGCTGCATGGTTTCCTGCTCCACGGACTGGTCTGAGGACCCCAAGTACTTCTCCTGGATGCCCAGTGTGCTACAGGAGGGTGCGTTAAGGCTGATGGCACAGGACTGGCTTGGCTAGTGTATGACCTCTACAGATGCCCACCCTCCAACCATGGCTGGCCGCTTCTTCCCCTCCTCCTCCCTTCCTCCTGTCTATAAACAGGAACCAGGTGGCCCTGAGAAGCCTCTAGCATCCCACCCAGACGGTTCCCAAATGTGCTTGCCATTGCAACTCATTTGTGCTAGAGAGCTTATTTCCTACAAGTAAAATGCCTGACACAAATCAGTAGGTGTTGGCTGACACTGTTTTCCTCCTAGGCCAAGGAGCTGTCTCTATCACCTGGTAAATCTGTCTCTATCACATGCTAAATTTGAGGCAATTAGCCTAGAGGGCCTGGACTTCCTTTCCTGCCTCACACAAGGCCTGTGACCTTGACGGACTCACCCACTGGTCACTAATGCAGCTACAAAGGTGGACTCTTGCACAGCTGTGGAGATCCAATGGCTCCCTCAAAGCACACCGGCAAGCTCCGAGCCCGTTAATGACACATCTGCCCCCTCCTCTTTTTTTTTTTTTTGCTGGCTGTAGTGCTTGAACTGGGCACTGTCCCTGAACTCACTTTGCTCAAGGATAGCACTATCACTTTGAGCCACAGCACCACTTCTGGTTTTCTGGTGGTTAATTGAAGATTCTTTTTTTTTTCTTTTGGTCAGTCCTGGGGCCTGAACTCTGGTCCTGGGAGCTGTCCCTCAGCTCTTCAGCTCAAGGCTAGCGCTCTACCACTTGAGCCACAGCTCCACTTCCAGCTTTTCCTGCTTATGTGGTGCTGAGGAATTGAACCCAGGGCCTCATGCATACAAGGCAAGCACTCTACCACTGAGCCACCTTCCCAGCCTGGAGATAAGGGTCTTATAAACTTTCCTGCCTGGGCTGGCTTTGAACCATGATCCTCAGATCTTGGCCTCCTGAATAGCTAGGATTATAGGCATGAGACTTCAGCACCTGGCTCTGCTACCTTTTTCCTCTCCCCACTCCTAATAAACAGCACTACCACCCATCCCTCTAAGCAAACATCTATCCCCTAACCACTAGGTCACAAACTACTATAGTCTGCATCCTTAACACTTTTCAGTCTTTATCCATTTTTTTCTATTATTTTTTTCCCTTTGTCAGTCATAGGGCTTGAACTCAGGGCCTGAGCACCGTCCCTGAGCTTTCTGCTCAAGGGTAGGTTAATTGGAGATAAGACTCTCATGGGGATTTTTCTTTTTTCTTTTTTTGGGTCTCTGGTCGTGGGGCCTGAACTCTGGGCCTGGGCGCTATCCCTCAGCTCTTCAGCTCAAGGCTAGCGCTCTACCACTTGAGCCACAGTGCCACTTCCGGCTTTTTTCTTTTTGCTTATGTGGTGCTGGGGAATCGAACCCAGGGCCTCATGCATGCAAGGCAAGCGCTTTACCACTGAGCCACCTCCCCAGCCCCTCATGGGGATTTTTCTGCCTTGGCTGCCTTCAAACTTCAATCCTCAGATCTCAGCCTCTTGAGTAGCTAGGATTACAGGCATGAGCCACTGGCGCCCAGCTTCTGTAAGATTCCAATTAACCACCAGAAAACTTGAAGTGGTACTGTGGCTCAAAGTGATAGAGTGCTAGCCTTGAGCAAAAGAGTTCAGGGCCAGTACCCAGGCCCTGAGTTCAAGCCCCACAGCCGACAAAAAAAAAAAAGTGCATCGTAGCAGGTCACACTGTTTCAGAGAGCTGGATCAACACTGCCCACCCCAGAGCTGAAATCTACCTCTTTTCTTTTTTTTGCAGGGCTGGGTAGGGAAGCCAGTGTATCAAGCATGCCAGGCAAGCGCTCTACCCCTGATCAGCACACACATCCACACTCTTCTGAAGGGCATTCAAGCCGTCCACTGCCAGTCCTGCCGACCTCGTCCGCACTCTAGCATCTCCCTCACACATAACACATCAGGTAAACGGAGCCCTTGAACTTCTCCCAATAGCCAAATCCCCTTCCATTTCTAGGCCTTTGTATCAGTCGATTCTCTAGTCAATATCTGTCAACTCTATCCCTGCTGATGACAATCCTGCCTCCAGGGTTGGACATGTAGCCAACCCTGTAGCCTTCTTTTTTGTTTTTGTTTTTGGGCCCGGTTGTGGGGCCAGAACTCTGGGCTTGGGTACTGTCCTCAGCTCTTCAGCTCAAGGCTAGCACTCTACCACTTAAGCCTCAGTGCCACTTCTGGCTTTTTTTTTTCTGCTTATGTGGTGATGAGGAATCGAACCCAGGGCCCCTCAAGCATGCAAGGCAAGCGCTCTACCACTGAGCCACCTTCCCAGCCCAACCCTGTAGCCTTCTAAGGGACCAGACTTCATACATATTAAAGTCACCAGGGATGGGGCTGGGAAGGTGGCTCAGTGGTAGAGCGCTTGCCTTGCATGCATGAGGCCCTGAGTTCGATTCCTCAGGACCACATAAGCAAAAAGAAAAAAGCTGGAAGTGGTGCTGTGGCTCAAGTGGTAGAGAGCTAGCCTTGAGCTGAAGAGCTGAGGGACAGTGCCCAGACCCAGAGTTCAAGCCCCTCGACTGGACCAAAAAAATTAAACAAATAAATAAATAAAGTCACCAGGGAGACTAACTGGTCAGTATGAAATCAGTCAAAACTGTACCTCCTGTTTTTTTTTTGCCAGTGTTAGGATTTTCTTGGACTTCTTACTCTTGCTCAGCTGATTTGCTCTACCACTTGAACCACACCTACACTGGAAATGAGAGTCTTTTGGGTTTTTCTACCTAGGCTGGCTTTGAACTTCCTCCAGATCTGAAGCCTCTTGAGTAGCTAGGATTAAAGGCATGAACCACCAATACCTTTCTGTGACCTTTCTGTGACTATTTCCAAGCCCCTGTCTCCTCTTGGCTGTGGCTGAGAGTAAGGATACGAGGAGAAGTGGAAGTCAGCACCCATAGCAGCAGACATCATGGCCTCCAGGCTTCGCTGCTCCTGGACTCCAAAACAGTAGCCATTGGCTTTATCCACAGCCTGCAGGACTCTCTGAATGCTGTCTTTGTCCTGAGAAGAGAAACAATTTTACAAGTAAAACGGAGGTGTTAGAACTATACCAAAAATCCCATAATCTCCAAACATACTCTCCCATTTCACCTCTGATGCAGCTGTATGTGTGACACCTCAGCTTAGAGCAGTTCTATGTACATTGACTAAAACCTACCCTTCCCAACCACCAGCCTACTCAGATTAGAACACATCAGCTCCTCAGTGCAACTTAGTCCCCTGGCTGTATTCTCATTATTGACAATACCTCTGCTCTCTTAGAAATAAATTCCCAGGCTAGGCACCAATGGCTCACATCTGTAATCCTAGCAACTCAGGAACCTGAGATCTGAGGATTATGGCTCAAAATCAGCCTGGACAGGAAGGTCTGTGAGACTAATTTCTAATTAACCACCAAAAAGCTGGAAGTGGAAATATGGCTCAAGTGGCAGAGTGCTAGCCTTGAGCACAAAAGCTCAGAGACAGCACCCAGGCCCAGATTTCGAGACCCAGTTAAGACACAAAGAAAGAAAGAAGGAAGGAAGGAAGGATGGAAGGAAGGAAAGAAGGGAAGGAAGGAAAGAAAAGAAGGAAAGAAAGAAGGAAAAGCAAAGGAAAGAGAGGGGGAGAGAGGAAGGGAGGGAGGGAGGGAGGGAGAGAGGGAGGGAGGGAGGAAAGAAATGCCCAGTAATTCATCTGTCCTCTACTCAACCACCTACCACTTAAGGTCAAGGAGTCAATCCCACATTACAATACTCTGTAAGTTAAATGTGTCACTTATAACTATTTTCTTCCCTCAAATCAGAATAACTATTATACAGACCAAAATAATACATGTATAGTCCCAGCACAATGCCCAGCAGAAAAAGCCTGAGTAAGTGCAGTTAAGAATGTATACTGAAGCTGGGCACTGGTGGCTCACACCTGTAATCCTAGCTACTTCAAGAGGCTGAAATCTGAGGATTGCAGTTCAAAGCCAACTCAGGCAGGAAAGTCTGTGAGACTATCTCCAATTAATTACTCAGAAAAAGCCAAAAGTGGTCTTGTGGCTGAAGTGGTAGAGTGTTAGCCTTGAGCAAAAGAAGCTCAGGAACAGTACTCAGGCCCTGAATTTAAGCTCCAGGACCAGAGGAGGGGAAAAAAAAGGATACTGTACCTCTCCTTTTCACAACAGAGGAGAAAAGTATGGCATCAGAAAGGGAAAAAACAAGCTGGGCACTAGTGGCTCACTCCCGTAATCCCAGTTACTCAGGAGGCTGAGATCTGAGGATCATTGTTCAAATCCAACCTGAGTGGAAAGTTCATGACACTCTTATTTTCAATTAACTACCAAAAAAAAAAAAAAAGCAGCAGAACTGTGGTTCAAATAGTAGAGCACTAGCCTTGGGGAGAGGGGTGGAACTCAGGGACAGCACCTAGGCTCTGAGTTCAAGCCCCAGGACTGGTGCGTGCACACGCACACACACGCACACATGCGTGCGCGCGCACACACACACACACACGAACACACAGAATAGGGAATTAGTTGAAGCCTACTTCCTACAGAAACATATCTAACATATACCTGTGTCTCTTAGATTAGCTTTACAAGGGCAAGTTGAGAAGGATAGGAGTTAGGTACGATTTTGCAAAGTCACCAAAAACCACATGTATGTAAATGGGCCGTTTCTGGTCTTGAGGTTGCTGGCTGATGACTTTGTTGACTCAACTCATTTTCACTCCAGGAACACATGTAGGAAGAACTGACAAGGCAGAAGTTTGTTCCACCTACGTCACTACTGTTGTGCCCACCACAGCCCCTGGTTCTAAAAGCAAGGGGCCCCAAAACACACCCAGGATAAAGACCATTGTTTTAGCCCTCACATCGTTCTATGCGCTTGGCTAGTGACCTCAGTACCCAATACCTGGATGTTGAGAGGGATAAAAGAGACCAGGCTGTAGTCTTCAATAAGCTGCACCAGTTTCTCGTTGAGCTGACAGTAGTGGCTGAAGAAAGGGTCAGAAGCCAGGTGGTCAAGCAGGTAGGAAAGGTCCAAGACCTCCGTGTAGTAGTCAAGGTTGAAGGCTAGGAGAAAAGCCAGGATTCAGGAGCAACTTGCCTTAGGCTGAGGACTAAAGAGGAGCTGAGACTAGAGAGACTGTGGGTCTGGCTTTATATGAGGCCCTAGGACATTTTTTCTTTTCTTTTTCTTTTTTGTCAGATGTGGAGTTTGAACTCTGGGTCTGGGCACTGTCCTCAGCTCTTCAGCTCAAGGTGAGCACTCTACCACTTGAGCCACAACACCACTTCCGGAGATTTGTTTTGTTTGAGATTTGATTTGTTTGTTGGAGATAAGAGTCTCACGGATGTTCCTGCCCGGGCTGGCTTTGAACCGCGATCCTCAGATCTCAGCCTCCTGAGTAGCTAGGATTACAGGTGTGAGCCACCGGCGCATGGCTTCCACATTTCTTTTCTTACCAAATTACTGCTCTGCTGTGCTGGAGGCATTGGTTCCTTGAATCTGAAGCCATAAAGAAACCTAAAGAATGGCGAAATGACTATCATATGAGCAGGAAGGGATGTTGTTGGGCAAGTAGCATGGCATTGGTGTTGTGGTAAGGATGGAGCCCATCAGCTAGCTACAAGTCAGGAGATGGAGGGATATCAGCACCTTAGAAGACCCTCTTTGGCCCAGAGTCCCTTAGTTCACCTCAGTGCTTGAGATTTCTGGGCAGAAATAGACAATTAAGGAGATCTGCTTTCCTTCTGAATCTTTAAATACTTCCATGAAGTAGAGGTCTCCACAGCTGACTGTGAGTGGCAGAGCCAGCTGGTGAAACCCAAGGATTGTTCTTAGTAACTTGTCACTGTAGCAAGGAATATTTGAGTGAATAAAGAAAAAGGAAGGGCTGGGAATGTGGCTTAGTTAGCAGTAGAGTGCTTGCCTAGCATGCATGAAGCTCTGGGTTCCATCCTCAGTACCCACATAAACAGAAAAAAAGCTGGAAGTGGCACTGTGGCTCATATGGTAGAGTGCTAGACTTGAGCAAAAGAAACTCAGGGACAGCACCCAGGCCCAGAGTTTAAGCCCCAGGACTGGCAAAAAAAAAAAAAAAGACAAAGGAAAAGAAGAAAATGTAAGTACTAAACTGGGTGCCGGTGGCTCACACCTGTAATCCTAGCTACTCAGGAGGCTGAGATGTGAGGATCACGGTTCAAAGCCAGCCAGGACAGGAAAAGCTGTAAGACTCTGATCTCCAATGAACCACCAGAAAACCAGAAGTGGCGCTGTGGCTCAAGCAGTAGAGCACTCGCCTTGAGCTGAAGAGTGCAGGGATAGCGCCCAAGCCCAGAGTTCAAGTCCCACGACCGACAAAAAAAAAGAAAAGAAATGTGGACACTGGGACCTCACAGGACACCTCTGCTTCTTGCTAGCCTGCTTTTCCATTTCCTCCACATTATGCTTATCCTCTCTCCCTCGGGTATCTCTGCCACTTGATGTTACAACTATAAGGAGGCTGGCTTTCTACAAGTCAAGAGCAGGCCCTCCCCAGACTTCCCAGTCACCAAAATTGCGAGAAATAAAACAAAGCTTTGGGGCTGTGAATGTGGCTTAGTGGTAGAGTGCTTGCCTAGCATGCATGAAGCCCTGGGTTCGATTCCTCAGTACTACATAAAACAGAAAAGGCCAGAAGTGGTGCTGTATCTCAAGTGGTAGAGGGCTAGCCTTGAGCTAAAGCTCAGGGACAGTGCTTAGGACCTGAGTTCAAGCCCCAGGACTGGCCAAACAACAACTAAACAACAACAACAAAGATTTTTACTCCTACTAGGCCCTCTGTCTAGAAGAGTCCCCCCTCAGCTGGCACTATTTCACCACTCTGGATCAGTTCAGGTGCCATGCTTCACAGAACAGTGCTGTGAGTTAGCACAGTGCTAACTCACCACACTTCATTTCATTTCTTCCCAATCACTCATTGTCCTTTCTATCACTTTACTGTGGTGCCTGTACTGGGGGCTTCAACTCAAGCCTTTTCACTCAAGGCTGGCATTTTACTTGAGCCACATCTCCATTGCTGCTGGTTAATTGGAGATAAGAGTCGCACAGACTTTGCTGCTTGAGCAGCAAACCTTAATCCTCAGATCTTGGCCTTCTGAGTAGTTAGGATTACAGGTGTAAGCCAAACTCCTATCACTTTGTTTTAACTGCTTCTATAACACATATGACCACCTGTAGCTCTCTTCTCCGAATTCTGCAATAATATCCAGCACAAAGTCAAAGAGCAACAGGCAGGACCTATTTTGGCTATTCTCACCAGACCACGCATTGTCCCAAAGGCAGCTTCAGCTGAGATCTGAGCTTCATGCCAGCCCAGGTCCTGCCCTGCTCCTTCATGCCTGAACTTCAAGCTCTTACCCAGCTTCCCATAGTGTTCAATGAGGTCCATCTTGGAGAGGAGGTTGACATGTGGCAGTTCCACATGCAGCATGGTGGCCAGGGAGGTGCACAGTACTGAAATGAACTTGGCTGGGTCTGTGCAGTAGTGAGAATCCACAAGGTGGACAGCTGTCAGCTGGGAGGGGAAAAGACAGGGCAAATGTGACTTGGGTTGGGGCATGCAGGGAACCTCTGGGACTGTCTCCCTCATCAGATGGGAGCTGCAGGACCAAGTGAAAGCCTTCCCTAATCATGTCTGCTTGCTTTGTTCTGTTCTCTATTTTGTTCTAATGGCTGTGCTCATGTCTTTCCTCTAGGAGATACGGGAAACACGTTTTCTTACAAGACACCTTGAGCAGAACCTCCCAGTGGGCAGCAGGTTCAAATTCTGCTT
Source organism: Dipodomys spectabilis (assembly GCF_019054845.1). NCBI lineage: Eukaryota > Metazoa > Chordata > Mammalia > Rodentia > Heteromyidae > Dipodomys > Dipodomys spectabilis. Next base: position 6,008,166 of record NW_024870795.1, read on the forward strand.
CCACTGTTTCATCTGTCTCCATTCTTTTATTTTGGGACAGGGTCTTGCTATGTAGGACAGGTTGGCTTCCAACTTACAATTTTCTTGCCTTAGCTTCCCGAATGATGAGATTACAGGTATGCACCCTCATGCCCTGGCTACCTTCATTCTTTCTTTTGCTTTTGCCCATCAACTTAAAAATCTACCAGAGACACCTTCCACATAATCCTTCCAAAGATCCTGAAAGACACGAGTGTCCATTTTACAGATGGGAAAACACTAAGGTTCAAAGAGGTGTCTTACGCAAATCACATAGCGAGCAGCAGCAGAGGTAAAATTCGACCTCAACTTATTCCAAATCAAGGCAACCCCTATTGCCTCGTGTGACACGGGGACGTGGCCTCTGTTCTCCTTCCTGTCTCAGTTGCTCCCTCTACAAAATGGGCCTGGGCCTGCCCCGACCCAAGACGCACCCTGAGGTCCCACTGAGCCATCTGGGAGAAGATGTTGCGCAGAGCGCCATGGTGAGTGCAGAGTTCCACCTGGCCTGGGCAGTCGAAGAGCAAGTAGTGGCCACGGAGGGGTTCGAGCTTGGCGCGCAGCCAGTCCAGGTTAGCTTCCAGGTACTCCATGCAGTACAGCAGGCCGCCATTGGGTCCCAGGCGCAGCGCGTCCATCACGTCGCCCAGGGCCACCAGCTCGCCCACGTCCACGGCGCACTCGTACGGCAGCCCCTCGTTGGCCGGATCCAGGTTCACCACTGCCACGCGCCGGCCCAGCGCGCGCAAGAACTCGCTCATGCCCAAGCAATACGTGGTCTTCCCCGAGCCCGGCGGGCCGATCACCGCCTGCCCGAAGGCGGCGGCCGGAGCAGCCCCCGCCATGGAGGAACGGGGCCCAGTGGGGAAGCAAAACAGACTGCCGCGTCCGAGCCACGCGGCGGGCGGCGTGCCCTCGTCTGGTGCTTCACTGGGAGCAGACCGCGGCGTCCCGGGGTTACCTGAGAGCGGCTGCCCCCAACCGCCCGGCACGGAAACACGCTCCTGACTTCCGGGTGCCGGCGGAAGCGGCCCCAGAAAGGAAGTCCCGCCTACACAGCGGTGACGAATCGCTGGGGGCGGGCCCGCGCCGCCGCGCCCTCCCACGTGGGTGGCGCGTCCTCCGCGAGCGGGCCGGGCCTTCCTGGATTCTCCAGCCTTCTCTTGGAACACAAGGGAAGAAAAGTGGAGTCGCAGACATTCTTTATTCTCGCGTTCTGTTGCAAGCCTCGTCACCCGAGGACTCGCCCTACCCGTCTCCAGCCGTGAGGGGAGAGGCGATGTGAGCTGGGGGAGACTGCAGGCCAGCACGAAGCCTCTCCTTGTCCTTTCCCTTTTCTGGCTTTCCTGGCCTGCAAGGAAGTCATGCTTGTGACCTCTGACAGTCCGGCTTTCGCAGGCTCTGGGGCAAGCCCAAACAAACTAGAATTAGGAGACCAAGGAGCAGCCATTAAACAAACCCTTATCTCCAAGAGGAGAGACAACTTTTGGGGGTTGTTTTTGCTTTTTTAATGTCCTTGAGGTAGAGAACTGAGCACCAAGTTTCAGTGGCACAGATTGCTGCTTCCAGAATCCTTTGTGCTTCATTGAAAGTGAAGGCCCAGGTAAAGGGCCCCACGCTTCAACTACCAAAGGTCCTAACCAAGGAAGCCCTCAACTCTCACTCAGGCTCCCAGGGGCTGTCCGAGGCACAACTGGAACCCCTCACAAAGGCCATGTCTGTCCGAAACTTCATGCTGGTGGGTGGCTGGCGGCGCAGCAGCGACTCCTTCTGGTCCTGGGGTAGAGGCTCATCATAGATGGTGGAAATGAGTCCCAAACCAGTTCCACGAGACCTCTTCAGTTGCCCAAATGGTTGGAGCTTCTCTCCATGGTATCTGGATTTAAAAAGGGCTTTCAATGAGAGGAAACTGGAGTAAAGAGGTTGGGAAAAGGCAGGGAGATAGCTACTACCTATCCAATTTGTCCTAAAATACAGAACTGTGGGTTTCTGTTTTGCTTTTGCATGAGATGCTGAGATCGAACCTAAGGTCTTCTGTATATTAGGCCAGCACCTACCAGAAAGCCACCCCAAGCCCCTAAAGGTAGAACTTGAAATCTGGATATGTCCATTGACAATCTACCACAAACAGGGACCTCAGAATGTTCATTCCATCACTACATTTTCCCTGACAGTTATTGAGTTCAAACTCAGATTGAGTGAATGACTCTCTTGGGAGACCCTGTTAAGGCTTTTGTTTTGGTCCAAAACAAAAAGCAATAGTTAGTGCCAGATTCATGTTTTCCTTCTAATTTTGCTTTGAAGCTTACCCTTAAGAGCATTCATCCCAAAACCAATGGGAAGAAGGAAACCAGGAAGACACAGCTTAAAGGCTAGCTAGTGTCCCAGAGGAAATCCTCAGCCATACTCACCCTAGTCCACGCTTGCATCTAGGGTGCTGGCCATCACCATCCAGAGCCTCAGGCACCCCAGAACATGTGCTGCCCAGGCCCTGACCCTCAGCCCAGCCTTGGCGCTCCATCACCCTCCGGCCAATGCCCTGCAAAGGAACAAGATTAAAAAATGGGGTTCAAGCTGGGTACAGTGGTGTATACCTGTAATCTCAGCACTTAGGAGGCAAAGGCAGAAGAAGGGTTGCTAGTTCAAAATTAGTCTGGGATACACAGAGAGACCTTGGCAGAGGAAATGGGGATGGGAGGAGAAAGAATGGTGGTAAAGAAGGAAAACATACTGGCTGGACACAAGGCTTACTCACCTTGGTGTGGCGTTCAAAGGTGCCCACCTGGCCGCTGGTCAAAGACCCATCTTCCTGACCATCACGAAGTCTCTGTTCTAAACGCATTTGCACAGAGTCTCGAGCATCCTTGTCTCCACCATCTGAGGGGCCAGAAATCCACTTTATGGAAAGGTACCTTCTCAGCAGAAAGGGGAAGGACCAGGACTCTAGAATTCCCTCAAAGATTTATTGATTCATTTCATAGTTCCTATTATCTCTCTCATCAGACTGGAAGCTCACCAATAATAGGAACTATAACCACGCCCATCTACAATGAGGAGCTTGTTATACAGAAAAATCAGAGCCAATACATAACAAAATGAAATTAGAATCTAGGTCTCTCAATAGCCCCAGGTTAGTTTTCACTCTAGAACAAAGTTCTGACCAGAAAGAGCTTGCCCATCAAATCTGAGCCTCCTCAGGGCTGTCCTGACATGACCTTTCTCACCAAGAAAGGACAAAGGCTCTGTCTACAATCAGCACTTGATGAAGTCAACAAAAGACCATGAGTATAGCTGGCCCTCTGCGTCTGTATGTTCTGTATCAGAAGATTTAACCAGTTATACACTGAAAATATTCAGGAAACAAGTTCATCTGTACCGAATGTGGACAGACTTCATGTACACCCTTTACAATCGCATTTCCATTATATTAGGTGTTGTAAGACATCTAGAAATGGTTTTTCTTCAAGAGAGGTGATTTAAAGTATGTAGGCGCACACATGTAAGTTGTAAACAAATGCCATACCATTTTATATAAGTGACATGATTGTTTTGAAGATTTTGTCATTTGCGGGGGTCTTAACACTAATCTGTACAGAGGGCCACCCAAAGGAACTGGTCCTCTTTTTTTTTTTTTTTTTGGGTCCGGTCATGGGGCTTGAACTCTGGGCCTGGGTGCTGTCCCTCAGCTCTTCAGCTCAAGGCTAGCACTCTACCACTTGAGCCACAGCGCCACTTCCAGCTTTTTTTTTTTTTTTGCTTATGTGGTGCTGAGGAATTGAACCCAGGGCCTCATGCATGCAAGGCAAGCACTCTACCACTGAGCCACCTTCCCAGCCCAGGAACTGGTCCTCTTTTGGCCTCTGATAAGCCTATCTGGCAAAGTGTCCTCATAGGGCAGTATACCAGTTCTACCCCAGTCCAGTACCTCTGTCGTAGTATATGCTCATATCCACATCCCAGTCATCAGCTGTCTGCTCATCAAAGTCTGCAGGATATAAACATATTGCAGAGTGGGTTAAGGACTCAGAGTTCTGTTGAGAGTGAAATGTAGAGTTAGACACTATGTATAGAACCTGGTGTTTTGATTTGTATTTTCAAGTGTTCTCTGGGATTATTTAGAATTAGAGTGCAGATATGGCTTTTCTGTCCATCTTACTGATTCCTTATTATGTAGTAGGATCAGTGGTGTCTCATATACAATAAAGGCAAGCCTTCCCTAGCTTTATTTATTTACTTTTTCTGGTGGTACTAGAGTTTGAACTCAGGGCTTCAAACTTCTCAGCTTGCTTGTTCTGCTGGCATTCCACCACTATAGCCATGTATTCAGCCTGGCTTTTAGTGGAAATAGGAGTCTCTTGGACTTTTCTGCTTGGGCTGGCTTCAAACAATGGTCCTCTAGGTCTCAGCCTCCTGAATAGCTAAGATTACAGGAATGAACTACCATCTTCCAGCTTTCCTAGCTTTCTATTTGGACTCATTATCAGGAAATAAACTGAGTAGAGTAGAAAACCCAGAGATAATGCAATAGGGATCATCCCTGTCCTAACCTTGATCCCAGCCCGCTTTAATTTGCACATTAAAACAGCCCCCAGACTCCCATACGTTAAAGGCTCAGTCCTAGCATGGCACAGCTGAGAGGTGAGAGAAATGAAGTGGGCCTAGTGGGAGGTTTTAGGATACTGGAGACATGCCCTTAAAAGGGTCTGTAGGACTTTGGTCTTTTCCTCCCTATTTCTCTTTTTCCTTTTATCTGCCGGTCGTGGGCCTGAACTCTGGGCCTGGGCACTGTCCCTCAGCTCTTCAGCTCAAGGCTAGCATACTACCACTTGAGCCACAGCACCACTTTGGGCTTTTTCTGCTTATGTGGAGCTGAGGAATGGAACAGGGCCTCATGCATGCAAGGCAAGCACTCTACCACTGAGCCACCTTCCTAGACCCTCCTCTCTGTCTCTTATCAACAAGGTAAATTGGTTTCCTGAGCTCTTACCACAATGTGCTACCTCATCATAAGCCCCAAAACAACTGGGCATGCATTGGTGGCTCACTTTTGTTATCCTAGCTGAGCTCTGAAAATTACTGTTCAAAGCCAGCCTGCGCACCAAAAACAAAACAAAACTGGGCTGACCATGGACTGAGATTTCTTAAACTATTTGCCCAAATAAATCTTTTTTTCTCTCTCTTTTCTTCTTTTCCCTAAGGAGCTGGGGAATGAGCTCAGAGCTTCTCACATGCTAGGCACATGCTCTGCCACTCTCACCATGCCCTGGACAAAGGCTTTTGGGCAGCAGTTAAGGGGTAGGGATTGAACTTAGGGCTTCCTATTTGCTGGGCAAGAGTACTACCACTTGAGTCACACTTGTAGCAACCTCCCTTTTTTCCTTCCTTCTTTCTTTCTTTTCTTTTTCTTCTTTTTGGTCAGTCATGGGCCTTGAACTCTGGGCCTGGGTGCTGTCCTTGAGCTGTTCAGCTCAAGGCTAAAACTCTACCACTTCAGCCACAGCACCACTTCCAGTTTTCTGAATGGTTTATTGGAGATAAGAGTCTCACGGACTTTCCTGCCCAGGCTGGCTTTGAACCGTGTTCCTCAGATCTCAGCTTCCAGAGTAGATAGGATTACAGGCCTGAGCCACTGGCACCTGGCCTGGGCTGGCTTTGAACCATGATCCTCAGATCTCAGCCTCCTAGCTAAGTAGCTAGGATTACAGGCATGAGGCACCCGTGCCCAGCTTCTTCTCTTCTTCTTCTTTTTTTTTTTGGTCAGTTGTGGGGCTTGAACTCTGGGCCTGGGCGCTGTTCCTGAGCTCTTCAGCTCAAGGCTAGCACTCTACCACTTGAGCCACAGCACCATTTCCCTTCCTTCCTTCTTTCTTGCCTTCCTTCCTTCCTTGCCTGCCTAACTGCTTTCCTTCCTTCCTACCTTTTTTCCTTTCTACTTTTTTCCTTCCTACATTCCTTTTGTCCTTCCTTCTCAGTCCTGAGGCTTGAACTCAGGTTATGGGCAATGTCTCTTAGCTTTTCCACTCAAGACTGGCATTTTACCAATTAAGCCACAGCTACACTTCCAGCTTTTTGGTGGTTAATTGGAGATAAAAGTCTCATGGACTTTCCTGCTAGGTTGACTTCAAACCCTGATCCTCGGATCTGTCTCCTGAGTAGCTAGAATTACAATTGTGAGGCACTGGCATCTGGTTTCCTTTATTCTTTTCTTTTCTTTTTCTTGAGACGGAGTCTCCTTTTGTAGCAGGCTGGTCTTAAACTATCATTCATTCTGCCTCCACCTCCCAAGTGCTGGGATTACTGGTTTGGCTTAAACCTCTTCTCTTTAGAAGTTCATTTATCTCAAGTATTTGTTACAATAAGAGATAGCTGAACAACCCAGAGCCTTACCTCCTTCTTCCTCTTGCCAGAACTGGGCATCAGTGTAGAACACCAGGCCAGAGCCTCCCTTCTCCCACTTAAGCTCAATCTCCTCTTCAAAGAGCCGCTCGGTGGTCCGCTCCTGCCTGGTCACGTCATCATGCAGTGCTTCGTGCCGCTCCCACTCCTCACCCCGGTCATCATCCTGGGAGAAGTGTGGAAAGGGGACCTGTTTATCCAGCTTCCTGATTTCAAGGCTTAGAAGCACAGGAGGATGAGATAGGGCTCTCAACCCCATGCCTTCAGGTTTCTCTAGAAATAGTGCATATGTAAACCTGAGAACCTTACTCAACACACCCTTTACACTTCTCAACATGTGCTTCTCTCTGGCCCCCACCCTCAAGGCTGATCGCTCTTAGCTCTGCTTTTGACGTGTGTTAGTTTCCCTGCATGAACTTTGTGCCTTCCTCCCACATCCTTTGCTTCTTCACTTGGTTAAATCTTCCTCCTGCAGCTCACATGAAACCCTCCCACTTAGGCTCATGCACTCTCATGGTCTCTGAGCACACGTTAGGCCTTTATATATTACAAAGAAAGGACAAGAACTAACACACTAGCATTGCCTGTGTGTCAGACTCTTTCTTTTTCTCTTTTTTCTTTTTTTGTAGGTCGTGGGGCTTGAACTCTGGGCCTGGACTCTGTCCTTCAGCTCTTCGGCTCAAGGCTAGTGCTATACCACTTGAGCCACAGCACCATTTCTGGTTTTCTGGTGATTTATTGGAGATAAGAGTCTCATAGATTTTCCTGCCCAGGCTGGGCTTTGAACCGTGATCTTCAGATCTCAGCCTCCTGAGTGGCTAGGATTACAGGCATGAGCCACCGATGCCTGGCTCAGACCCTTTCTGTAACTCAATTCCATTCATCATCCCAGTGACCTTGTGAGCTAACTTTATTATTCCCATTCTCCAGATGAGGAAACCTAGGCTCAGAAGAGTAAAGTGATTTTCCTATAATAATACACTAAGAGTATAGCAGAGCCAGAATACAAATCCAGTGTGGCCTTTCCAGATGCTGGTTCTCTCCAAGATTGTAAGCTCTCTGAAGGCAAGTAAATGGATTGTAGAATATCTTTGGAATTATGCACTAGTCCCTCGTGTACAAGCACTGACTAGGCTTGCAGAATGCAGGATAAGCCCCTGTCCTGGTCAAACTACAGCACATCACTAGAATCAACACTGTAAAACAAGTCAGAAGAGTGCCACAATGGGGCTGGGAAGGTGGCTCAGTCGCAGGCATGAGGCCCTGGGTTTGATTCCTCAGCACCACATAAGCAGAAAAAGCCGGAAGTAGCGCTGTGGCTCAAGTGGTATAGCACTAACCTTGAGCTGAAGAGCTGAGGGACAGCACCCAGGCTCAGAGTTCAGGCCCCATGACTGACAAAAACAAAACAAAAACATAGAACAATGACACACTAAGGTTGTGAGCTGATATTGGAGCAATGCTAAGCTGGGTGCTTTGAAGCATGAGTGCCTTACTTTTTTTTTTTTTTGCCAGTCCTGGGACTTGAACTCAGGGCCTGGACACTGTCCCTGAGTTTCTTTTGCTCAAGGCTAGCACTCTACCACTTAAGCTACAGCACCACTTCTGGTTTTTTCTGTTTATATGGTACTGAGGAATTAAACCCAGGGCCTCATGAATGCTAGGCAAGCACTTCACCACTAAGCCAGATTCTCAGTCCATGGGGGGTACCTTGCTTTTGACCCAGAGTACAAATAAAACCAAAACAAGCAAAACAGTTTTCCTAACAAATTCTACCTTCCTTTTAAAATTTTTTTGTTGGGCTTGGGCACTGTGCCTGAGCTCCTTTTGCTCAAGGCTAGCACTCTACCACTTTGCGCCACAGCTCCACTTCCAGGTTTCTGGTGCTTAATTGGAGGATAAGAATCTTACAGACTTTCCTGGCCAAGCTGGCTTTGAACAGCCATCTTGATATCTCAGCCTCCTAAGTAGCTAGGATTACAGGTGTGAACTACCAGCACCTCGCTTCCACCTTCCTTGTTTTTATGGATGAACAACCACATCTGGAGAAAGGAGTCTACAAAATGTCTATTACACTAACAATGTCAAGACTGGAGGCTGGTGTTCAATCCATTGAATCAAGGCTGGAATTCTGAGGAGACTGCTGCTAGGCACAGGATGAAATTGCATTGGAGAAGCGGTTGGGAACTGGGTTCCATGTCTCTACTTTCTTAGATGATCTTAGACAAATTGCTGTGTAACCTTTTTCTCACTCTTTGTACCAATCCTAGGGCTTGAACTCAGGACCTGGGTACTATCCTTGAGATTTTTTGCTCAAGGCTAATGCTCTATCACTTGAACCAGAGGTCTACTTCCAGCTTTTTGGAGGTTAATTACAGATAGGATCTTACAGACTTTCTTTCCCAGGCTAGCTTCAAATTACAATCCTCAGATCTCAGCCTCTTGAATAGCTAGGGACAAGTATGAACCACTGGCTCCTGGCCCACAGCTCTTTGTGTGTGGGTGTGTGTACGCATACGTGCGCTGGAACTAGGGCTTGAACTCAGGGCCTTGTATCCTTACTTGGCTTTTTTACTCAAGTAAGGAGCTCTATCACTTGAGCCACACCTCTACTTCTGGCTTTTTTGCTGGTTAATTAGAAATAAGATCCTCTTTGATTTGTCTGCCTGGTTTGGCTTCAAACTGGGATCCACAGCCTCTTAAGTAGCTAACATTATAGGCAGGAGCCAGTAGCACCCAGCCTGTACAACTCTTGGTCATTATGTTTTCATCTATGAAAAGGAACCCTTAGGGCTGGGAAAGGGACTCAGTGGTAGAGTGCTTGCCTTGCATGTATGAGGCCCTGGGTTCAATTCCTCAGCACCACATAAACAGAAGAGCTGAGGGACAGCACCCAGGACCAAAGTTCAAGCCCCACAACCAAAAAAAAAGAAAAGAAAAGGAACCCTATATCCCCTCTTCCCATCCTTTCTGAGTAAATGAAAAGAGGTTCTACTATAGAATCTTCTGCTAAAAACTCTGGATTTTTCCCCCTTCCTGCCTTCTCCTCCAAAAAAGAAGAAGAAGAAGAAGAAGAAGAAGAAGAAGAAATGCACATGCAAATACAGTTTTACATTCAGTATCAGGCAGTTCTCCTGCTCCCTGAAGCCCTCCTGAGGCGCTCAGACTAAGAAATCTCTTAATATACAATGGAAGAGAGTATTATTAATACCCTCTTTAAGCTGCCAGGAAGGACAGGATGGTGCACTATACTCACATCATCTGAGTGAGACTCTTCTTTCTCCTCTCTTTCTCCTTCATCCGCAGTCTCTTCACTGACACTAGCTGGTGCATCTATCAAGCAGGTCCCCTGGGGTATTTCCTCGCCCTCTGCTGTGTACACATGCTCTTCCTGTTCCACTGTCTCAGATTCCTCATACGTGAAGGGCACATTGCCATATCGCCGGGAAGAGCCTGTCTTGGGGAACTGGAGCTGCAGCTGGGTGATAATTCGTGGTGGTAGGCGGCAGGCCCGAATCAATTCTAAAAAGACCCTCAAGGGAGTCCCCACATTCCCATTGGGCATCAGCACTGGTGGGTTCAGCTCCGGGAGTTGTCTAAGGTCAGTGAGAGAGAAGGCTTCATTCTCAGCTTTCCGACTCTGCAGTTCCTTCCTGGATTTAAAGGGAAAGGAGTCCAAACCTTAGGAAGAAGAGAGAAGAATGGGTTTTGAAAACCAAAACTGGAAGTAACACTTTGGGCCAGAAATCATAGTTTAAAGCTGTTGTCCTAATATTATAACTTCTCCAGAGTCCCTCCTCTCTTCCTGTCAGAGCCCCCTGGCAATTACATGCCATTGATCACCACTGTGGCTGAGCACACAAATTTCTTCTTGATTTGGCTCCTGCTGGGGTGTGTGTGTGTGTGTGTGTGTGTGTGTGTGTGTGTGTGTGTGTGTGTGTGTGTGTGTGTGTGTGTGTGTGTGTGTGTGTGTGTGTGTGTGTGTGTGTGTGTGCGCGCATGCACGTATGTGTGTATGCGTCAATACTGGGGTTTGAACTCAGGGCCTGGGTACTGCTCTTTAGCAAAAAAGATCAGGGATAATGCCCAGTCTTTGAGTTAAAGTCCTAGGACCAGTACACACACACAAACACACCCCCACACAAACAACAACAAATCCAAAAATCATTATCCCAAAGACTGCTCCAAACCACAAGCTTGCATAAATGCAACCACAACCTTGTACAAAAACTACTTTTATGAGTTCACTTGCCCAGCAACTGCCTGTTCAACCTTGAACCTATGCCACCCTTGTTATTGATCCTTGTAGTCAAGAGTAAGTGTTTCCAAACAACTTATTCAAATTTCATTTTGTCTCTTAAAGTTCCTGCCTTACTTTACCTCCCTGGATACACTTAGGCCTCCTCTATGGTCCACCATGGCACATGTATCCCCAAGGCAAATGAAATCTTTTTTTTCACTCCTAAACTCTTTCTTGAGTGTTGGTCTCTCTGATGTTCATTTTAGGCTAATAGAAACACTAATTTCCTTTTTTTCCTTCTGTGTCAGTGCAAAAAATCGTCTCCTCAGAGAAAAGGGTCTCTGAAGGGTTCAAGTAAATTGGATAACGAAAGATTATCTGACTAGGTCTCCCTCCACCCAGAAATAAACGGAAGTACTAGTTGAACCTGAAACTCAGTCCACAAACGATCGAAGCTTGCAAAGTCATAACCAGAGGCCTGACTTTTTTCAGGAAGAGTGCCACTGTCCCGGGGCCCTTAGGCCCAGCTCGTTATCTTTATTTCCTCATACCTGATGCCTCAGTGGGTAGCCTAAGTCTGTGGATGTGACAGCGTCCAGGAAGCCAAGTCCCTTGAGAATCTAGCCACCGGCGGCCTGAGTACATGCGAACAAGCTTCCGGGCCAGGGCCAGTCCCCGTACAGAGATGACGCAGCAGCAGGTGCGGGTCTGGCCGCGGGCAGAGTTCCGCGCGGAGCGCGCGCGCGGAGCGGCGGCCGTGGTCTGGGCGAGGTCCTGGCTCTCGGCGGCGGGGTCGCTGGAAGGGAGGCCCGCCTCAGAGGCCTGGGCAGGGGCCCCCTCGGGCCGGTGCCGGTAGTGGAAGCAGAGGAAGCCCGCGCCGCGCTGCTCTCGGAACTGGCTGAAGTAGCTCCGTAGTTGAGCCGATCGTAATGCGGAGGGGATGCCCGTCACGACTAGGTAAACCGTAGCCTCTTCCTCCACCTCGCTGGGCGTCGCCATCATGGACGATCATGTGATCTGCTGGCGCTCTCGCGAGAACACCGCGCGCCGTTCTGGCCTCCATTTGGAGGGGGCGGGGCGGCCCTGGAGCCTCCCTGTGCCCCAGACTAGCGCTCTTCCACTTGAGCCACAGCTCTACTTCCGGCTTTTTGGTGGTTAATTACTGCCGGGACCGGCCTCGAACCCTCAGGTCTCAGCTTCCGGAACTCCACAGGGCTTTTGTTGTTTTTGTTTTTGTCGGTCATGGGTTCTGGACTCTGGGCCTGGGCGCTGTCCCTGCGTTCTTCAGCTCAAGGCGAGCGCTCTACCACTGAGCCACTGCGCCACTTCTGGTTTTCTGATGGCTTATTGGAGATAGCAGTCTCATGGCCTTTTCTGCCCGGGCTGGCTTTGAACCTTGAGCCTCAGATCTCAGCCTCCTGAGTAGCTAGGATTACAGGTGTGAGCCACCGGCGCCGGGCTGTGCCTGTGAGACTTTTATCTCCAACTAACCACTCAAAAACCAGAGTGGAGCTGTGGTTCAGAGTGGTAAAGTGCTAGCATTGAGCAAAAGAGGTCAGGGGCAGTGCCTTAGCCCCCATGACCAGCACACACACACACTAGTTGTTAATGGTCTCTTAAAAATCAGTCCTCCTAGCCAGGTACCGGGGGCTCACACCTGTAATCTTAGCTACTCGGGAGGCTGAGATCTGAGGATCACAGTTCAAAGCCAGCCCAGGCAGGAAAGGCCCTAAGACTCTTTTTTTTTTTTTTTTTTTGCGGGGGGGGGCGGGGCGGGGGGGGGGGCGATGTCAGTCATGGGTCTTGAACTCTGGGTTTGGGCGCTATACAGCTCAAGGCAAGCACTCTACTACTTGAGCCACAGCTCCACTTCCAGTTTTCTAGTGGTTTATTGGAGATAAAAGTCTCACAGACTTTCCTTCCTGGGCTGGCTTTGAACCGAGATCCTCAGATCTCAGCCTCCTGAGTAGCTAGGATTAGAGGTGTGAGCCACAGGCACCCAGCTGAGCCTTTTTTTTTTTTTTTTTGGGTCTGGTTGTGGGGCCTGAACTCTGGGCCTGGGTGCTGTCCCTCAGCTCTTCAGCTCAACGCTAGTGCTCTACCACTTGAGCCACAGCACTACTTCTGGCTTTTTTTCTTTTTGCTTATGTGGTGCTGAGGAATCAAACCAAGGGCCTCATGCCTGCAAGACAAGCACTCTACCACTGAGCCACCTTCCCAGCCCCCCAGCTGAGACTCTTTTTTTTTTTTTTTGTCGGTTGTGGGGCTTGAACTCTGGGCCTAGGCGCTGTCCCTCAGCTCTTCAGCTCAAGGCGAGCCCCCAGCTGAGACTCTTATCTCCAATGAACCACTCAGAAAACTGGAAGTGGCACAGTGCCTAGTGTAGAGCTGAAGAGCTGAGGGACAACGCCCAGGCCCCACGACAGACAAAAAAAAAAATCAGTCCTGGGCTGGGAAGGTGGCTCGGTGGTAGAGCGCTTGCTTTGCATGTATGAAGCCTGGGTTCGATTCCTCAGCACCACATAAGCAAAAAGAAAAAAGCCGGAAGTGGCGCTGTAGCTCAATTTGTAGAGTGCTAGCCTTAAGCTAAAGAGCTGAGGGACAGCGCCCAGGCCCAGAGTTCAGGCCCCACGACCGACCAAAAAAAAAAAAAGGCCAATTTGGGCACCTGTGGCTCACTCCTGTAGATCCAGATTCAAAGCTAGTCTGAACAAACCCAAAGACACCTTCATTTACTTCTACTTTCTTCTGCTGGAAAGTAGAAGTGAAGATGTGGGTCAAGTGTTAGAATGGCAGTCCACACCCCAGTACCACGTACACAGAAACCAAATTCTTTTTTTTTTTTTTTTTGTCGGTCATGGGGCTTGAACTCTGGGCCTGAACACTGTCCCTCAGCTCTTCAGCTCAAGGTTAGCACTACCACTTGGACTACAGTGCCACTTCTGGTTTTCCGGTGGTTTATTGGAGATAAGAGTTTCATGGACTTCCCTGCCTGGGCTGGCTTTGAACCTCAATCCTCAGATCTCAGCATCCTGAGTAGCTAGGATTACAGGTGTGAACCACCGGCGCCCGGCTCCAAATTCTTGTACTTTCTTATCAGGATATGAACTGACAGTGTAGAACATGACCAGAGCTATACCATCCTGGAAATAGTGAAGATTCCTTCTTATGTTCTGAAACACAGTTTACTTCATAGAAACATCCTTCCCCATCTGACTTGTAAGACTCATGGATGCCTCTAGCTTACCTGTGATCAGGTTTAACACAGGTTCCAAATTCCAATTCCTTCCTTCATAAAAGCTTAGCTGAATTTTTTGTTGTTGTTGTTTTGCTTTGTTTTTAGTCAGTTGTGGGGTCTGAACTCAGCCTGGGCACTGTCTCTCAGCTCTTCAGCTCAAGGCTGGCGTTCTACCACTTCAACTACAGGGCTATTTCTGGCTTTTTTTCTGCTTATGTTTTACTGAAGAATCGAACCCAGGACCTCATGCATGCAAGGCAAGCACTTTACCACTGAGCCACCTTCCCAGCCCTGAACTTCTTTTTGTGTGTGGAGGGGTACTGGAGTTTGTGCCATGTCCTTGAACGTGCTCTAGCAACACTCCTAGCCATTTGTGCTTTCATTTCTTTTTAATTGGTCATGGAGCTTGAACTCTGGGCCTGGGCACTGTCCCTCAGCTCTTCAGCTCAAGGCTAACATTCTACTTCTTCAGCCACAGCTCCACTTCTGGTTTTCTAGTGGTTTATTGGAGATAAGAGTCTTGGGGAGCTGAGAAGGTGGCTCAGTGGTAGAGCGCTTGCCTTGCATGCCTGAGGCCCTGGGTTCGATTCCTCAGCACCACATAAGCAGGAAAAAAAAGCCAGAAGTGGCTCTGTGGCTCAAGTGGTAGAGTGCTGCCTTGAGCTGAAGAGCTGAGGGACAGCGCCCAGGCCCAGAGTTCAGGCCCCACGACTGGACCCCCCCCCCCAAAAAAAAAAGAATCTTGGGGCTGGGAAGTTGGCTCAGTGGTAGAGTGCTTGTCTTGTATGCATGAGGCCCTGAGTTTGATTCCTCAGTACCACATAAGCAGAAAAAAGCCGCAAGTGGCACTGTGGCTCAAGTGGCAGAATGCCAGCCTTGAGCTGAAGAGCTGAGGGACAGTGACCAGGCCCAGAGTTCAAGCCCCATGACTCCCAAAAAGAAAAAAGAAAAAAAGAAAGAGTCTCACAGAGTTTCCTGCCTGGGCTAGCTTTGAACTGTGATCCTCAGATCTCAGCCTCCTGAGTACCTAGGACTATAAGCATGAGCCACGGCACCCTGCCAGGTAGGGTACTTTTGTCCAGTCCTTGGACTCCTTTGCTTCTTCCTACATAGGTAGGAAGACAAGTGTGTACCACCATACAGACCCCAAGCTTAGATGAACCTCTTGTCCTCAATGATCCATCAAAACAGAATCCTTATTAACCAAATTTTGGTTTAGCTTTTCATTCCCTTGAGTCCTTGAACTTTGGTCCACACTCAGCTTTTGCTAGCATCAACACACAGTTCCTCCTTATCCACTCCTCCTGAGAATAGGCTGGCTTCAGGGCACAACTTTCTCCAATCTACTGACTTTATCCCCCTTACTCGTTTTTTTCTTCATTCCAGTCCTGGGGTTTGAACTCAGAGCCTATGCGGTGTCTCTGATCTTCTTTTGCCACTTCTGGCTTTTTCTGAGTAGTTTATTGGAGATAAGAGTATCACAAACTTTCTTGCCCAGGCTGAGTTTGAACCTTGATTCCTCAGATCTCAGCCTCTCTAGTAGCTAGAATCACATGTGTGAGCCAACAGCACACCAAATTCTTTTTAACCTGTTTATTCTTTTTTTTTTCTTTTTTTGCCTAGCCCTTGTGATTCTGAAAGATCTCATGGTCAATGTGAAACTAGGAGGATAAGGACTATGTTATTCTCCCAGACTGCTAGTCAGGATAGTTCTTGTCCTCCTTTAAAATAATTCATTCTAAAGCCGAGCACCTGTGGCTCACGCCTGTAATCCTAGCTACTCAGGAGGCTGAAATCCGAGGATCTCAGTTCAAAGCCAGCCCAGGCAAGAAAGTCTGTGAGACTCTTATCTCCAATTAACTACCAGAAAACCAGAAGTGGTGCTGTAGCTCAAGTGGTAGAGTGTGCTCCTTGAGCTGAAGAGCTAAGAGACTGTGCCTAGGCACAGAGTTCAAGACCCACAACCGACAAAAAAAAAAAAAAAAAAAATCATTCTAAAGTCTCTCCTTACCAGAAGTGAAGCTGTGGCTCAAAGTGGTAGAGCACAGCTTGGGCAAAAAAAGCTCAGGGACAGAGACCAGGCCCTGAGTTCAAGCTCCACAACAGTCCTCCACAAAAAAGAAGAAGGAAGAAGAAGAAGAAGGAAGAGGAAGAAGAAGAAGAAGAAGAAGAAGAAGAAGAAGAAGAAGAAGAAGAAGGAAGAAGAAGAAGAAGAAGAAGGAAGAGGAAGAAGAAGAAGAAGAAGAAGAAGAAGAAGAAGAAGAAGGAAGAAGAAGAAGGAGGAGGAGGAGGAGGAGGAGGAGGAGGAGGAGGAGGAGGAGGAGGAGGAGGAGGAGGAGGAGGAGGAGGAGGAGGAGGAGGAGGAGGAGGAGGAGGAGGAGGAGGAGGAGGAGGAGGAGGAGGAGGAGGAGGAGGAGGAAGGGGAAGGGGAAGGGGAAGGGGAAGGGGAAGGGGAAGGGGAAGAAGAAGAAGAAGAAGAAGAAGAAGAAGAAGAAGAAGAAGAAGAAGAAGAAGAAGAAGAAGAAAAGAAGAAGAAGAAGAAGAAGAAGAAGCAGCTCACAGATGACCTTGCCCAAGCTAGCTTTGACTAATTATGTTCAGATGTCACCTTCCTAAGTAGCCACTGGCACTAGGCTAAAGGTACTAGAGTATAGGAATGCCTAAGGGCAGGCTGTTCATTGCAGGGCCCAGCACACATTAGCTGCTAGACTGCTTAACACACAGCTAATGATTTAGCTAATGATGACAGGGATAGTGAGGTTAACAAAATGGTACCCTAGGCAGATACAGAGTCACAACTTCTCTCCTGTTTTCCTGAGTGAGTCATCCCTGCCTGGGCCTACACAGGGATGGTGGCTAAGGAGTAAGTAAAGGCTGAAGTGACACACCAGACAGCCTGGGCCTGACCATGACTCACCCCAGCCTGTGCTGGTGATGAGAACCTGACCTCTTGAATCACACAAATCTCAGCACAGACGACCAGCTCAGACCTTGAGTAACTTACATACCCTGTCTTGACCTGTTTGGAAATGAGACACAAGTCCCACCCCAGAATGTTTATAATGGGGACAGAGTCCTCCACCTTTGAAAAGTGCAGGCTACTGGAAAAAGCAGTATTGCTCTTATGGCACTGTAGCATTCTTGTTTCTTTAGACCATATGTATGGAAAGGGAAGGAGAGGAGAAGGAAAGGGTCAGGGGTATACCACTGTTAATTATTAGAGGCAGTTAGTGAAAGGGCATCACAGAAATAGGGTGAGCCTAAGTCCCTGAATTTGCTAGATTGAGTCATATCAGGAAAACAAGTTTTCTACTCTCGCAAGAGTCATCCTTTATTGAGGCTTGAACTCCAGGCCTAGGCACTGTCCCTTAGCTGTTTTGCTCAAGGCTGGCACTCTATCACTTGAACCACAGCCCCACTTCTGGCTTTTTTTGGGCCAGTTCTGGAGCTTAAACTCAGGGCCTGGGCACTGTTCCTGAGCTTCTTTTGCTCAAGGCTAGCACTCTACCACTTGAGCCACAGTACCACTTCTGGCTTTTTCTGTGTATGTGGTACTGAGGAATCGAACCCAGGGTGGGCTTCATGCATGCTAGACAAACACTCTACCACTAAGCCACATTCCCAGGCCCCACTTCTGGCTTTTTAGTGTTTAATTGGAGAAAAGAATCTAATGGACTTTTCTGTCTTGCTGGCTTCAAACTTTTCTGTCCTTCTGGCTTCAAACTGCAATCCTGAGATCTCAGCCTCTTGAACAGCTAGGATTATAGGCATGAGTCACTGGTACTCAGCTAAGAGTCACCTCTTGAGTTGGCAAGATTTGAGGGGCTGTATGCATCAGAGGCTAAGGCAGGCTGGGAAGGGAGGGTAAACTGTCCTGATGGCATGAAGTCAAGGTCTGGGGCTTGGTGTGAGGTAGAGAAATACAGGGCTTGTACTGGTTCTAAATGATGCTTCTATTGGGGGATTTGAGTAGGCATTAGCTGAAGGGAGTGGTTGAGAAGAGGGTTGATGTCTAGAGTCACTATGGATAGGGACAGGAATGATTGGTTAGTTGAGGTTCTGAATGCTAGGTAGAGCAGTTTGTCCTGAATCTGTAGATTCTGAGGAGACTGAGATGTGTGAACATGTTGGGGCCTGCTTATATTAGGGGCTTGAACTGAGAGCCTGGGCACTGTCCCTGAGCTTCTTTTGCTCAAGGCTAGCAATCTACCACTTGAGCCACAGCACCACTTCCTTCTGGCATTTTCTTTGTATGTGGTACTGAGGAATCGAATGCAGGGCTTCATGCCTTTTAGGCAAACTCTCTACCACTAAGCCACATCCCCAGCTGTGTGCCATGCTTTCTGTGCTGTGTATGGATGGGTTCAAAGTGTGTTTGGGGGAAGTCAGTGTCTGTGCAGGTGGGTCTGACTTACACATCTGAGTTACATGTATCTTTGTAGTGGGGTCTAGGCTGTTTCTGACCAGTGATGACTGTTGAGCAGGAGACTGGGTGAAGGACAGGGATGTCCTTGTTGCTGGTACTGAGTGTACATCATAGGGACATGGCCAGTTCAGCGTGGTTCTAAGATGGGGGCTTGAGCGTGAGGGCTGAATGATGACTTCTGGGCTGCTGTCCCTATGAGAATGACCTTTCACTGAGCAATAATTAACTTGATCCCCTGGAAAAAGGATCCAAACTGTGGTGACAATGGGGTGGGGCCTAACCAGGTCAGGAGGCTTGCAGGACCTACAGGCTTTGCTGCTGTTATCTTTCTCTCCTGTCCACCCTTAAGGTCAGTCACCCTGACCAGGTCTCAATCTTTCACAAACATTGAGGCACAGACATTGACCCATCAGAACAGATCCAAGCTACCTCTGAATGGAACAGTGCAGGAGGCCATAGCCTTCCAAGTAGTTGGACAATGGGAATGTCTAGACAGAGGATCCCAGGATAGGGGCACTGCGGAGGAGCGGCAGAAGGGAACTCTGTGTCACGGAAGGGAACCAAGTGTCACGGAAGTGTTGTAAACTTTCACAACTTGTGTGTCCAAACCATTGTGGGTTGGCTAAGCTTCAGCCTGCCTTTGCCTCTGGGCAGCTTGCAGACCAACCCTAAGTAACATTGCTCTTTTGTGCCAGCTGCAGGAATGGAGGAAATTCAAGGATCCTAAGCTACAGAAATTGTAATGACAGCCTGGTGCTGGTGGCTCACGCCTGTAATCCTAGCTACTCAGGAGGCCGAGATCTGAGGAGCACAGTTCAAAGCCAGCCCGGGAAAGTCTGTGAGACTTTTATCTCCAGTAAACCACTCAGAAAACTGTGCTGTGGTTCAAGAGGTAGAATGCTAGCCTTGAGCTGAAGAGCTGAGGGACAGCACCCAGGCCCAGAGGTTAAGCCCCATGACAGAGAAAAAAAAAAGAAAGAAATTGTAATGACCTTGTTTTTGTTTTTTGTTCTTTTTTTTTTGGTCCTGGGGCTTGAACTCAGGGTCTAGGTACTGTCCCTGAGCTTTTTTGCTCAAGGCTAGTGCTCTACCACTTTGAGCTACAACACCATTTCTAGTTTTCTGGTGGTTACTTGTATATAAAAGTCTCAAGAGGGCTGAGAATGTGGCTTAGTGGTAGAGTGCTTGCTTAGTATGAATGAAGGCCTAGGTTTAATTCCTCAGTACCACATAAACAGAAAAAGCAGGAAGTGGCACTGTGGTTCAAATGGTTGAGTCCTAGCCTTGAGCAAAAGAAACTCAGGGATAGCACCCAGGCCCTGAGTTCAAGCTCCAGGACTCAAGAACTCTCTTCCAGGCTGGCTTTGAACAGCCATCATTAGAGCTCAGCCTCCTAAGTAGCTACACCTGGCTAACCTTTTATTTATTTATTTATTTTGGTCAGTCGTGGGGCTGAACTCTGGGCCTGGGCACTGTCCCGCAGCTCTTCACCTCAAGGCTAGCACCCTACCACTTGAGCCACAGTACCACGTCCGTCTTTTTCTGCTTATGTGGTGCTGAGGAATGGAACTCAGGGCCTCATGCTTGCGAGGCAAGTACTCTACCACTGAGCCACCTTCCCAGCCCCTAACCTTTTATTTTTTATTTTTTTAGTTGGTCATGAGGCTTGAACTCTGGGCCCTAAGCACTGTCCCTGAGCTCTTCAGCTAAAGGCAAGTGCTCTAACATTTGAGCCACAGCCACCACTTCTGGTTTTCTTGTGGTTAATTGGAGATAAGAGTCTCATGGATGGACCTAGGAAGGTGGCTCAGTGTTAGAGTGCTTGCCTTGCATACATGAGGCCCTGGGTTCGATTCCTTAGCATCACATAAGCAGAAAAAGCTGGAAGTGGCGCTGTGACTCAAGTTGTAGAATGCTAGCCTTGAGTTAAAGAGCTGAGGGACAGTGTCCAGGCCCAGAGTTTAGAACCCACGACTGACAAAAAAAAAAAAAGTCTCATGGACTTTCCTGCCTGAGCTGGTTTTAAACTGGGATCCTCAGATCTCAGCTTCCTGCGTAGTTAGGATTACAGGCATGAGCCACCAGTGCCCAGCTTCAGTGGCCTTGTTTAATTTGTGACTAGATTGCTTCGTGATTGGCTGTGCCTCTACTATTCCTGAGATAAGGGAGAGCCAGTAGAGAGTGTGACTTGTTGGGGGTGTTATTTGAAAATTCAGGTATGAGAAAACTATTCTCTCTCCCCTGCCCCACTGATAAGGCCAAGGAAGTGACAGGGTTGTGAACTGGTATAGTCAGCTGGATTCAGATCCATGTATAAAATGAATCTCATCCTTTGCAATAAAGTCACACCAGGCACCAGTGGCTCACATTTGTAATCCTATTCAAGAGGCTGAGATCTGAGCATCATGGTACAAAGTCAGCTGTGACAGAAAAGTTCATGAGACACTTATCTCCAATTAACCAGCAAAAATCTGGACCTAGATGAATGACTCAAGTGGTAGGGCACCAGCTTTAAGAAGACAAAGCTAGCCAGGCACCAGTGGCTCACGCCTGTAATCCTAGCTACTCAGGAGGCTGAGATCTAAGGATGGCAGTTCAAAGCCAGCCTGGGCAGGAAAGTCCATAAGACTCTTATCTCCAATAAACCACTAGAAAACCGAAAGTGGCGCTGTGGCTCAAGCGGTAGAGCGCTCCCCTTGAGCTGAAGAGCTGAGGGATAGGGCTCAAGCCCAGAGTTCAAGTCCCACGACCGACCAAAAAAACAAAACAAAACAAAAAAGACAAAGCCAGGGCTGGGAAGGTGGCTCAGTGATAGAGTGCTTGCCTTGCATGCATGAGGCTCTGGGTTCGATTCCTCAGTACCACATAAGCAGAAAAAGCTGGAAGTGGCGCTGTGGCTCAAGTGGTAGAGTGCTAGCCTTGAGTTGAAGAGCTGAGGGACCAGAGTTCAGGCCCTACGACAAAAAAAAAAAAAAAAAAGCCAAGCAAGAGCACACAGTCTTGAGTTCAAACTCCAATACTAATATACATGCACACACACACACACACACACACACACACACACACACACACACACAATCAAGTCATCTTCCTCCAAAAAATTAATGTTCTAGCTCCCCTAGAACTAATCCTTGTGTTCCTTAGAGCTCCTTCCTTTGGGCTCCCTCTGACAAGGGCAGAGTGACCTTGGAGGTGAATGAGTCCATTTCATATAAAGAAATAACAGTGTGTAGCTTCAAGCATGTCACACTTTTTATTACAAAAAAACCAATAAATTAATTTAGGTCTGTACAAAGTCAGGAGGATTTCTGGATCAACAGTAATCTAAACTTCCATCCCTATCCCCGGAGAGGACAGGGAGTTCTAGCCCAGAGGCTCTAGGCACCACCGAAGTCCTATGAGGTTGCTATAGCACTACTTCCAAGCCAAGGAAATGCAAGTTGGGGTTGGATGGGTGAGAGACTGCTCCTGTGGAACTGGGCGCTGTCAGGCTTCCCCCTCTAGAAGCATTGGCTCCCTCTTCCTCAGGTCACCTCAGCAAAAGCATGTCTTCCAGGAGTCCAGTGATGTCAACGTCTCCGATGATAGGCCGGAAGAAGAGGTCCCCAAGAAGGCTGGGTGGAATGCTCTTGAGGGTGGAGGCCATGAGGAGGACTCGGGCCAGGCGGCCTTGGCCTGCTGGGTACCAGGGCTCCAAGACTTCACATAAGGCCCAGTGAGCCTCCTGTTGCAGGTGTCCAATGAGGGAGGCGGCCTGGAGGCCTGGCACATCTACAACAGAGTTGAGAGGGTAATGATGCTCGTGAGCACCCACTCCCAGCCACCAGAGGATGAGGCTGGCCCAGAATATCAGGCTCTGCCGTGTGTGTGTGTGTGTGTGTGTGTGTGTGTGTGTGTGTGTGTGTGTGATATTAGATTTTGCTAGAAAACCATGCAGACATCCAGGTACAAAGAACAAAGAAAGGTTTATTGCCAATATAGGGACCGGCAAGACCCCTTGTCACATGAAAAGACTGAGAAGAAGTGCTGGCTATTGTCTGAGGTGACTTCTATAGCCTAGGAGTTTTAGGAGGGGTTAGAAGGGGCTAGGAGGCAGAGACTCTGCTGTAGACCTGTGGGTCAGGGGCTTCATCATGGTGGACTAGGATTTATGGATGCTGCCCAGTTAGTAGATAAGGGGCCCTGCAGCTGCCCAGACCTGAAGGTCACTCTAAGGAGCTCTTGTTGCCTTATATGGTAGTAGCTGCCCCAGAGGAGTGCCATCCCAAAGGTAAACGGGGGCTGGAGGCTGATTATTTACTGCTTTTACTAGTGTTGCCTAGAAAAGGAGTATGCTAAAGCTTTGGAAAGGGAAAAGTGTGCTAAGCAATGGGAAGGGAGGTCATTGGGCTAACATTGTGTGTGTGTGTGTGTGTGTGTGTGTGTGTGTGTGTGTGTGTGTGTGTGTGTGTCTTTGTGCACACACATGTCCACACACATGCCAATAATGGGGCTGGAACTCAGGGCCTCATACTCTGGGCTCAGCTTTTTCACTGTCTGCTAAGCACTCTATACTTCAGCCATATCTCCAATTCTGGCTCGTTGGAGGAGGCGGGGAGTGGATCCTAGGTCTTAAACTCAGGACCTGGTGCTGTCCTTGAGCTTTTTTGCTCAAGGGTAGTTCCCTACCACTAAAGCTCTACTTCTGGCTTTTTGGTGGTTAATTGGAGATAAGAGTTTCATGGACTTTCCTGCCTGGACTGGCAGCCTCCTGAGTAGCTAGGATTATAGCTGTGAGCCACTGGTGCCCAGCTTTTAAAAAACTGGTTAGTTAGGGATTATCTACCTTGACTGGCTTCAAACCTCAGCCTCTGGAATAGCTAGTATTATAGACATGAGCCACCAACATCTGGATGCCCCCCCCCTCTCTCTCTCCAATTAGATCTTGACCATTTGATCATTTTATTAAGACATGTTGCTGGATACTGGTGGCTCACACCTATAAGCCTAACTACTTAGGAGGTTGAGATCTGAGGATCATGGTTCAAAGCCAGCCTGGGCAGGAAAGTCTGTGAGACTCATCTTCAATGAACTACTCAGAAAAAGCTGGAAGTGGCCCTGTGGCTCAAGTGGTAGAGCACTAGCCTTGAGCTGAAGAGCTGAGGGACAGTGCCCAGGCCCAGAGTTCAGGCCCCACGACTGGCAAAAAAACAAAAACACAACAAAAAGTATAACTACTTCTGCTTGCATTGTTTTGATTTGACTAGAATATCATTTTCCATCCCTCCATTTGCAGCTTATGTCTTTACTGATGAAATGGGTTTCTAGGAGACAGCATATTGTTTGACTTTGGTTTTGTCAGACTTGCCTGCCTGTCCCCCACTCCCTTTGTGTTGAGGATAGTTCCCAGGATCTCTGGAATGCCAGGCAAGCACTCTACCACTGAACTACAACCTTAAAACCTCTCTGCCAACTTTATTCTACTTTTGAGGAACCAACTACCACCTCTTTATTATCATTTTATTCTCTCATCCATTAAGACTAAGGACCAGGATGCCTGGGTCTGAGTCTCACTTACCAGCTCAGTAACCCTGGGCAAACGGTGACTTCCATCTTTCTTCATGTGTAAAATGGGGATAATGAGAGTACCTGGAACTTGTGATGTTTAAATGAGCCAGTATATGTTGAACTGGGCCTAACATATGGTAAGTGAGATTTTGCTACTGTTATAATTAATTACTGTAGCCAGGCACAAGTGGTTCAATGCCTATAATCCTAGCTAATCAGGAGGCTGAAATCTGAGGATCATGGTTTGAAGTCAGCTTGTGCAGAAACGTCTGTGAGATTCTAGTCTCTAACTGACCAGAAAAAAGCCAGAAGTTGAGGTATGGCTCAAGTGGTAGGGCATTAGCCTTCATGGGAAAAAGACAAGCAAGAACGTGATTAGTCTCTCAGTTCAATCCTCAGTATTGGTAAACACACACTCATACACACACACACACACACACACACACACACACACACACACAATCATTGTTCTGCAACTGGCACCAGCAAGGCCTTCTGGCTTTCCAGCTATCAAGAATATTCTCTCTATCCTTTGTTCTCAGGGCTGGATCTCATAAGGAGATTATAAGGAGGACCTCCCTACACCCTTTCCTTCCTCTCCTCTGTGTAGCCTTTCTGAAACCATGGAGGAGTTTAACCTTCAGAACTTCCCCATGCAGACTGTCCTTGAAGACTTAGTAGAGACACAGCTGTGTCTTCCCTTCCCCTGCCCACATTCCCTGAAGGTCAGAGCAAATTTCCCAGGCCCAGTGTCAAAGGCCGCCTCTGGAGTGGGCTGATCTGTGTTTCCATTGCTGCTCTGCTTCTCCCAGGCTGTGTGATCATCACCTAATCCCTTAGCTGCTCTGTGCAGCATCTAGAAGACTATTCGATACTAAATAAGGACAATGAGATAACGGATGCCAAGCTCTTAAAGTACTCTCTCTCCCTCCTTCCCACAGTCCCATGTCCAGCACCACCTGTGAGCTCACCTGGGTTGAAGAGGATGGTTCCTTTCAGATAGGCATACTCTTTAGGGCCCAGCTTGAGGCTGCAGAAGGACTCTAGACAGCACTGAAGCCATTGCACAGCAGCCAGGGAGGGCTGGGGTCTGTTGGGCAGCTGTTCACTCCTGGCTCTGCTGTTGGGTTCCTCCAACAATATCTTCTTGAGTATGCTCGGCACTGGGGCCTCTGCCACCTCGAAGGTCACAGTATCTTGGGCCAAGCCAAGCAGGAAGAGGGGGCCCCAGGAACCTTGCAGCAGGCGTCGCTGATCCTGGGTGGGCAGCTGGCAGAAAGATGGCAAGTTCCTGAGAAAGGTCACTGTCTTGGCCAGGACATCCAAAGCTTCCCTGCAGGTGCGATGTGGTGCGCAGAGGTGGACGGGCCGGTGCTGCCTGCACAGGCAGTGGGTGCCGGATGAGGGCACAGAGGGACTGGCCATGAGGCTGGGGCTCAGAAGTGTGTACAGAATGGCTGGGCGTCCTGCAGGCCCCTGGCATGGGCAGGCCCCTTGATGGCTGGAGCTCATGGTTGGAGACCTGCTTCAACTTCTTCCTCACTCTCTGGCCTTGTGTCCTGTGCTGTGGGTGTTATTTATATTCCGCAATGGGCGGGAGGGGGAATGGCTTGACAACCTTGACTCCAGAAGTCATGTTCATTCACACACACACACACACACACACACACACACACACACACACACACACATTGACCCTGGCAGGCCTGCTGGGGAAGTGGCGGGGGAGGGGACCAGGGGAGCTCCACGTGGCGCTGATATGGTTTTAGTCAATGAAGTAGCCGGGGCTAGGTGCAGGGCATGGGGCCACCTGTCTGCTTGCCCGGCTGCTCTTTATCAGATGAGTCAAGTGGATAAACAGGGTCATTAACCCGGGCGTACCAAGGCACCAAGGCCTCAGATGCCCAATCAGCAGGTAGCTGTGACTGCCCTTTCCCTCAGTGCCCGCTTCCATGTGTGTACAAGAGCAGGTTTCTCACTAAGCCAGGAAGCCACAGAGCCGGACAGGCCTTGAATGCAAGGCCCAGCCTGGAAGTGTTTTATCACTGGCTTGTTTGTCTAACCTTGGAGCCCTGCTCCTGTTGGAAGGAACAGGCTGCCGGGAAAGGAACCAGGACTCTGGGGGGCTGGGAGGACTTTGCCCAACTGTGAAGTCTAGGAAGCCCTCGGATCCTCCATCTCTGATAGTGGGAGGCCTTGGAGGAATAGGGTCCTTCAGACCCCAGCCCAGACCTGGATTCCTACAGCCCCTGAGAGGCCCTCACAGAACCATCATGAGTGCTTCCTAGGTGTGAATCACTTTCCACTCTTAATTTTTTTATTTTATTTTTGTAACTCAGGGCCTTGAACTTGAAAGGCAAGACAGTCTACAGTCTATGCTTGGACCCACATAACCCACCTCCCCTCTTTGTTCTGGTACTGGGTTGAACACAGAGCCTTGGCTTTTTCAAATAAGACTGGCATTCTGTGGATGCTGGTGGCTCACACCTGTAATCCTAGTTAATCTGGAGGCTGAGATCTGAGGATCGGGCAGGAAAATCCATGAGACTCTTATCTCCAATAAATCACTCAGAAAACCAGAAGTGGCACTGTGGCTCAAGTGGTAGAGCAATAGCCTTGAGCTGAAGAGCCGAGGGACAGAGCCCAGGCCTAGAGTTGAAGATTCATGACTGACAAAAACAAAAAAAAGAGACTGGCATTCTACCACTTGAGCCACAGCTCCACTTCTGGAATTTCCTGCTTGGGCTGGCTTCCAGCTGCAGTTCTCAGATCTCAGCTTCCTGGGTATCTAGGATTACAGATGTGAGCCACTGGTTCCTGACTGCACACAGTTTCCCCCCCCACCCTTTCTTTTTTCTTCTTTTTTTTTGGTTGGTCCTGGGGGCTGAACTCTGGGCCTGGGCACTGTCCCTCAGCTCTTCAGCTCAAGGCTAGCACTCTACCACTTGAGCCACAGAGCCACTGCCAGCTTTTTCTGCTTATGTGGTGCTGATGAATCGAACCCAGGGCCGCCGCCTCTCCTCCTCCTCCTCCTCCTCCTCCTCCTCCTCCTCCCCCACCTCCCCCTCCTCCCCTCCCCCCCTCCCCCTCCCCCCCCTTTTTTGGCTAGGATAGCTGAGATGACAGGCATGTATCACTGTGTGAAGTTTTTCTTGGTAGAGATGGAGTCTCCTAAACTTTCTACCCTTGCTAGTCTGGAGATTCAGTCCTCCCAATTTCCACCTCCCATGGAGCTAGGATTGATTACAGGCATAAGCCACTTGTATCTGCCTTCCAATCTAATACGGAGTGCTTTCCTATAAGGCTAGATTCTTATGACACTTGTAGACGTGAAATGATTTGCCCAGGGTCACCCCAACAGGAAAGGGCCCCAATTTGTTCTTCTGGATCCACTAACTGGGTTGTACAGCAGGAGTCCTAGTCTCTCAGAATGGGTGGCTAACTGCCTGCCACCTCCTGCTACCTGCTTTGCAAATGTGGCCTACCTGGGATCTGGACCAAAAATGTTTCTGCTGCCACATAGTTCCTCTGTCCCAGGCATTTCTCTCAGACGGCAAGATGTACGAAATGGGACCTTGGTTATGCTGTGTCCTTGGACCTTGGCCAGTCCAACCTGGCAGGCCTGTCACCATACTTCAGGAGCCTATTGTTCCGGATGGAGAGAAGGCAGTTCTGGTCTTGCCAGCCTTGGCACCTGCTTCTGGCTCCATTGCTTCCCACCTATGTGACTTTGGGCCAACTTCCAGTGATCTCTGAATATCATCTGGGACAACAAAGCCTGCCTGCAGGACTATTGCAGGGACAGAGTGAGCCCAAGCAATTTCTGGGATATAGTAGAAAGACTTAGCTTCTCACTTTCTTCTATCTAAATAATTAAGCACCAGCAGACAAACTAGTGTACATTTTTCACTTGAATGTAAGTAATCTGGCCTTTTCTTTTCCTTCCCTTCTTTTTCCTTGTATGTGTTTCTTTCTTTTATTTTCTTCCTCTTTCATTGCTGTGGTTGTGAACACCCTCATTCTCTGAAAGAAGGAGTCAAAAAGGAAGAGATTGTCTGCAGGCTGGATACTAATCCCTGGGTTTCACATTGTTGGGTTCTTGGAGAACTATGTTTTCTGAGCCCTGTGTGTTGCCTGCAGGTTGGCATGTCAGTCCTAGACCTCCTGGAGGGTAAGACAAGGCCTTGGGCTAGATGTTTACATTCCAGGACCTGTCTGGGGCTGTTTGCTCAGAAAGGTGGAGGCTTCTGTCAGGGAGATGGCTCATCAGCTGCCCTCTGCCCAGGCCCTGCCCCACAAGTCAGAAGTGGAGACACAGCTCTGCATTTTGGAGCTCCAAATGTAATTGGAGTAATACAATTAGTCTTTCAGAGACCTTAGTCTGATAGAGAAGATGAGTCTTGCCCTCTGGAGCCTTCGGTATTAAAGAGGAGACTCAGATCAACTTTCAGGAAGGAGGGAGAGACAGCCACAGTCATGTTCTTAGTAGCTCCAGGTCTGACAGACATATGGGTGGGGGGTGGGATATGCTACAACAGAGTAGTGGAGTTGTGTTGCTTGAGTTTCTAGAGGAAAGACTCATGATAACACCCTTCATCTGTATGGCACCTTTGGTTAACAAAGTAATTTCCCAACACATTCATCTCAGCTAATCTTCATGCAATAATGGAATGAAGGTATTACTGTTAAGTAGAATTAACAATTCTCATTATCCTAATAATTGTAATAACTGCCACTTACTGAACATCAACTATGTGCCAGGTACTGGTAGGGCATTAGCTGTAAAATTAAAGAGTTCTCTTAAAATAATGTATCGCAGGGCTGGGAAGGTGGCTCAGTGGTAGAATGCTTGCCTTGCATGCATGAGGCCCTGGGTTTGATTCCTCAGCACCACATAAGCAGAAAGAAAAAAAATGGAAGTGGCGCTGTGGCTCAAGTGGTAGAGCGCTAGCCTTGAGCTAAAGAGCTGAGGGACAGCGCCCAGGCCCAGAGTTCAGGCCCCACGACCAGACCCCCCCCCCCCAAAAAAAAAAATAATGTATTGCAAGCCAGGTGCCGGTGGTTTACACTTCTAATCCTATTTACTTAGCAGGGTGAGATCTGAGGATTGTTGTTCGAAACCAGCTTGAGCAGGAAACTAGGTGAGACTCTTATGTCCAGTAAAATATTCAAAAAAAAAAAAAGCCAGAAGTGGCACTGTGGCTCAAGTGGTAGAGTGATTGCCTTGGCAAAAGCAGCTCAGGGATAGTGCCCAAGCCCAGTGTTCAAATCTCAGGACTGGAAAAAAAAAGATAATGTATTGCAGATGTCTAAATCATCCTATGTCCAAAGCCCACATGTTTCTCCTATATGCAAGAAGGCTCAGACTACTTCAGACAGCTGGGAGGTCAGGGTCTGGGTTAAGAACTGAAATTGGGATCCAAGTGTAATGGTTCATGTCTATAATCCCAGTTTCTCGGGAAACAGAGATAGGATCATGTTTAGAAGCCAGCTTAGGCAAAATTTTCTTAGGGACCCCTATTTGGGCATGGTAGTGTTTACCTTTGGTTCCAGCTATTGAGAAGCCATAGGTAGGATTATTGCTAAAAAGTAATGAGGGTCTGGGAATGTGGCTTAGTGTTAGAGTGCTTGCTTAGCATGCATGAAGCCCTGGGTTTGATTCCACAGTACCACATAAACAGAAAAATACAGAAGTGGTGCTATGGCTCAATTGGTAGAATGCTACCACTTGGTAGAAGCTCAGGGACAATGCCCAGGCCCTGAGTTCAAGCCCCAGGACTGGCAAAAAAACGTAATAAACATAGAAAAGGGCTTTGAATGTGTGGCTTACAGCCCCTGCCTACCAAGTGTGAAGTGCTGGGTTCAAACTCAAATACAGGGGATGGGAATTTGAGTTTGGAATGCCAGTACCTTTGGGTCCTGGGATATATTACACACTTTTATATTTTCATTGTGCCTTCAACCTTTTTTCCACACTTCCCCTCACACCGCCCCTCCAGTGATGCTTTTTTTTTCTTCCAGTCATGGGGCTCGAACTCAGAGTCTGGACACTGTCCTTGGGCTTCTTTTTTGCTCAAGGCTAGCATTCTAGTGCCACTTGTTTTTTTTTTTTTTTTTCTGTTTATGTGGTGCTGAGGAATGGGACCCAGGGCTTCGTGCATGCTAGGCAAGAACTCTACTGCTAAGCCACACTCCAGCCCCCAGTGATGCCTTTCTCAAACTCCTCTGGATACTGAGCGTAGTCTAGCTGAAATGTTAGTACTCTGGTACAGGCTTCCTTTCTTCCCTTTTTTGCATCCTGAGAAGAGAAAGTGCTCCTTTCCTGAGTTCCCGTGTCACCTAGTCCACACCCCTGATAGAGCACTTTGCACATCGTGTCCTGATCAGCCATTTACCTGCTTTGGAGGGTTCAAATGTAAGGTGGAGTCAGAGGTTACTAGGGAAAATTGACGTTTCACCAAGAGGACTTGTTGAGCAACATTTATTATCTTGGTGAACTCACCAGGGTCCAAGATCAGGCCTTGGCCTCAGAGGGAAGAGTCACATACAAGTATCTGGGACTGATTTATAAAATCAGACGTCAGTTCAAGGCTAATCCCTCACCTCAGGTGAAGTGGATAGGGGGTGGATACTGGATTCAGGGTGTCCTGGTGTGTTAGTCAGTTTTCTGCTGCTGTAACCAAATATCTGAGAAAATGAACTCAGCTCAGCATGTTGCCACACACTAATAACCCCAGACTTTCAAGAGACTGAGGCAGGAGGATCATGAGTTCAGAGCCAGCCTAGGTAACATAGGAAGTTATAAAATTCTTCTCTCTCTCTCTCTCTCTCTCTCTCTCTCTCTCTCTCTCTCTCTCTCTCTCTCGCTATTTTAAATATCTGGTGCTGGTGGCTGTAATCCTAGCTACTCTGGAGGCTGAGATATCAGAATCTAAGCCAGGGTAAGAAAACTTATCTCCAATTAACCTGCAAAAGCCAGAAGGAAAGGTGTGCCTCAAGTGGTAGAGCACCAACCTTGAACCAAAAAAGCTAAAGGACAGCACCCAGGCCTTGAGCAATGTGCATACCAATGATGCCTGGTGGAATAAGTGATGATAGTAAAGAAGCAAGTGAGCCATTCTTTTTTTTTTTTTTTTGGGGGGGGGGTCCGGTCATGGGGCCTGAACTCTGGGCCTGGACGCTGTCCCTCAGCTCTTCAGCTCAAGGCTAGCGCTCTACCACTTGGGCCACAGCACCACTTCCAGCTTTTTTTCTTTTTGCCTATGTGGTGCTGAGGAATCGAACCCAGGGCCTCAGGCATGCAAGGCAAGCACTTTACTACTGAGTCACCTTCCCAGCCCCACAAGTGAGCCATTCTTAGGTACGTACCACCTTCTTTCTGGTCTCCATTGCCAAATATAGGTTTGGAAGAAATAACGACAAGAACTGTTAGTTCCACTGGTCTATATGCTAGGAGGTTGTTAGCAAGATGGGGGAGGGAAGCCTGTCCCTTCTTAACTTCAAACCTTGTCAGAATTAACCAAGGGCTTTCTAGAAGGCTCCAAAGCATTTGGTGACCATAGCAACTCAAGCCAAACTCGTAGGCTCTCGGTTCCGCCTACCGCTTCGTGGATGCGCTTGTTGATTGGTTCATCCAGCCGCCCAATGGTGAGCGAAGCGGGCTATTTCCCGCGCGGTGAATGGCCACTGGCCTGGGGGGAGAGGCGGGAGGAGGGAAGGCGGGCGGGCCTTGGCGGCCAGGCGCGGGCGTGTTTCCGGCTCCGCAGCGGAAGACTGAGTAGCGGAGCCGTTGGGCCGGACGCTACCGTGAGGGGCAGGAGAGCGCGGGTCTCGAGTGCGGAGATCGGGGCTTAGATCGGAACCGGAGCGATGGGCGGGGAGCAGGAAGAGGAGCGGTTCGACGGCATGTTGCTGGCCATGGCGCAGCAGCACGAGGGCGGCGTGCAGGAGGTAACCGCCCGCGCGGCCTCGGCCCTCAGGCCCGAGGCGCTGGCCCACCCAGCAGCCCCGGCGCGCCCGCCGCCCTGCCTCTGAGGGCCGAGGCCACCCCCCGCCCCGGGCGGCCTGGAGGGTTCCTGGGATCCCCAACGTTCTCACCCGCACTCCAGCTTCCGGTTGGGCCACCCTCGTCCCCTGGCGGGGCTCTGCCCCTTGGGTATCAGTTCCGGGCCTCTGGCACCCCTCCATAGTTACTGCTTTAATAATCCCAGCGCCCCGGAATTCCCCGGCCCCTCTCCCCGAGTCTTAGGGCCACCCCTACTTACACACACACACTCATGCTTCTGGTCCCCGACAAAAACTATCCAAGACGTGATTTACGTCCATCTAATCAAATGTGGAACCAGTCGGCTAAGTAGTGTGCGGGCTGGGAGGGGGGAAGGGGGAAGCACGTGGTCCTTTTCTGCCGTGAATGGAATAGACTTGTATTCACAACTAGGTTCCACCCCCTACAGATTGGCCGCATTTCTCTCCAAGTTACGGTTTGCGTGTCTGAGATGGAACTATGAATCCCAGTTTTGTCGATTTGTAGTGTCCTGAAGTTCATTCAGCATGGTGTTTTGTCTGGATTGTTTCACGTGGCCTAAACACTCATGAACCTGGATCTAGAGGATATAGTCCTTTGCCTTCTTGGAGCTAAAAAGAGCATTTCAAAAGTATAAATCATATTGGGTGACAAGGCCCAATAACACATGTGTATGAAGGATAAGAATCAACTGGCAGGCTGGTAACATCCTGAGTTCTACCCTCAGTATCCCAGAACCCTCAAGGCCTGTGAATGTGGCTTGTGGTAGAGTACTTGCCTAGCATGCCTGAAGCCCTGGGTTCAATTCCTCAGTATCACATAAACAGAAAAAGCCAGAAGTAGGGCTGTACCTCAAGTGGTACTGTGCTAGCCTTGAGCAAAAGAAGCTCAGGACAGTGCTCAGGCCCTGAGTTCAAGCCCCAGGACTGGCAAAAAAAAAAGAAGCCGGGTGCCAGTGGCTCATGCCTGTAATCCTAGCTACTCAGAAGGCTGAGATCTGAGGATCATGGTACAAAGCCAGCCTTGGCAGGAAAGTATGAGATACTCTTATCTCCAGTAAAACACTAGAAAACCGGAAGTGGTGCTGTGGCTCAAGCAGTAGAGCTCTCGGCTTGAGCTGAAGAGCGCACGGGCAGCACCCAAGCCCAGAGTTCAAGCCCCACGACCAACCAAAAAGAAAAAAGAAAAACCACCCAAAAGTACAGTTTAAAAAGCAAACTAGACAAGCACTGGTGGCTCACATCTGTAAAAATCCTTGTTACTTAGGAGGTTAAGATCTGAGGATAGTGATTGGAAGCTAGCCTAGGCAAGAAAGTCTTTGAGACTTTTTATCTTCAATAAACTACTCACAGAAAGCCACAAATGGCTGTGGCTCAAGTGGTAGAATGCTAGCCTTGAGCCAAAGAAACCTAGGGACAGGACCCAGGCCCAGAGTTAAAGCCGCAGAACCAGGGAAAAAATCCCCAGACTGGCACATACTCATTTATTAGTCTGTTTGTTTATTTGTGTTGGTCTCTGAGTTTTTCTACTCCAGGCTAGAACTCTATCACTTGACCCCAGCTCCACTTTTGGCTTTTTGGTGGTTAATTGGAGATGAGTCTCATGGACTTTTTGTGCCTGGACTGGCTTCAAACTGGGATCAGCCTCCTGAATAGGATTATAGGTGTGAGCCCTAGCTGTAATTTTTTTTTTTCTTTGTCAGTCGTGGGGCTTGAACTCTGGGCCTGGGCGCTGTCCCTCAGCTCTTCAGCTCAAGGCGAGCGCTCTACCACTTGAACTACAGCGCCACTTCCGGTTTTCTGGTGGTTTATTGGAGATAGGAGTCTCACGGTCTCTCCTGCTCCGGCTGGCTTTGAACCACGATCCTCAGATCTCAGCCTCCTGAGTAGCTAGGATTACAGGCGTGAGCCACCAGCGCCCGGCCCTAGCTGTAATTTTTAAAAATTATTAGCATATATGAGTTAAAAAAGGGGTGGCGTTCGTTTTTCCCCACATTTATACAATGTATTCCAATCTCACTTCCTTTATCTCACTTCCTTTACCTTCCTGAAACAATATCAGCAGGATTCATTGTTCCATTTTATTTTTTGGGTCTGGTCATGGGGCCTGAACTCTGGGCCTGGGTGCTGTCCCTCAGCTCTTCAGCTCAAGTCTAGCGCTCTACCACTTGAGCCACAGCACCACTTCCGGCTTTTTTCTTTTTGCTTATGTGGTGCTGAGGAATTGAACCCAGGGCCTCAGGCATGCAAGGCAAGCACTCTACCACTGAGCCACCTTCCCAGCCCCTCATTGTTCCATTTTTATACATGCAAATACTTCCATATTCAGGCTATAATTTTTTTCCCCTAACAGAGGTAGGAATGCCTATTTAAATAAGGCTAAAACCCTTATTGTATAAAGCAGCTTTGGAATAGCATGAGAGGGGTTTGCTGGTCCATCCAACAAGCCATTCACCGAGAAAAGACCAGGCTTCTTAGGCCCATTGCACTTTTCCCAATCTGGCAGATTTTGTGTGTCACTGGGGGCAAGTTTTCTTTTTCTGTTAGTTGTGGGGCCTGAATTCTGGGCCTGGGCACTGTCCCTCAGCACTTCACCTCAAGGCTAGCGCTCTACCATTTGAGATAAGCTCCACTTAAGGCTTTTTCTGCTTAAGTGGTGCTGAGGAATCAAACCCAGGGCCTCATGCATACAAGGCAAGCACTTTACCACCCAGCCACCTTCCCAGCCTGGGGGCAAGTTTTCATTGAGCTTTCCATTCTCAGTCTTTACCCCAGGTGCCTGGGGCAACCAAGGATTGCTAAACCCTTTGACATGTATAAATCTAATCTGCATGTATAAAAGGCTCCCTATCTTCAACTCCTAAATTGTTGAAACAAAATGGATTTGAGAGTGAATTTGTTTTTTGAGTGAATTGAAAGAATGTCTAGAAAGTATAGCCCTTGGTTCAGTTCTAGCATCCTTCTTAGGATCACTCCTTGTATGTGTTAACTAACCTTATGTCAACATGAGATTATTTCATTCATCAAGAATTTTATGAATGTGGGGCTGGGAAGGTGGCTCAGTGGTAGAGCTCTTGCCTTGCATGCACGAGGCTCTGGGTTCGATTCCTCAGCACCACATAAACAAAAAGAAAAAAGCCGGAATTGGCACTGTAGCTCAAGTGGTAAAGTGCTAGCCTTGAGCTGAAGAGCTGAGGGACAGTGCCCAGGCCCAACTGAAGAGCTGAGGGACAGTGCGCAGGCCCAGAGTCCAGGCCCCACGACTGGACCAAAAAGAAAAAAAAGAATTTTATGAATGTGTAAGACTTGAGAAGGTGTGCCAGTCTTAAGTAAGTTGAAAATGTAAGTGGGAAATGCATTAATATACTGAGCCTGCTGAACTATGTCATAGCTGAGCAATGTATACTGGCAGATAACTTTTCTTTAGTAGCTGAGTAGGAGCTGCAGCTCAGCTGCCCACCATTGCATGAGGGTATTGCTAGCCCAGGAGCAGATTATAACTGAAAGCAGGTTGCTTTCATATGATAGTGAAGTCCATAGGTTCTCAGGCAAATTATAATAAGTTGGGGTCTAGCTGAATTCTTTTTTTTTCTTTTTGGTCGGTTGTGGGGCTTGAACTCTGGGCCTGGACTCTGCCCCTCAGCTCTTCAGCTCAAGGTGAGCACTCTACCACTTGAGCCACAGCACCACTTCTGGTTTTCTGGTGGCTTATTGGAGATAGCAGTCTCAGGGCCTTTCCTGCCCGGGCTGGTTTTGAACCTTGATTCTCAGATCTCAGCCTCTTGAGTAGCCAGGATTACAGGAATGAGCCATCAGCACCCACTCTAGCTGAATTCTAAGCTGCCCACTCTAGCTGAATTCTAAACCACTGTTGTTGCCCTCACTTCAGATAAGAAGGATAACCTGGGGCTCAGGTTTCCTGCTTGTGAAGTGTTTGCAACCCTGCCAGTGGATTTCCTGCTGTGGGCCAGAAACTGCTAAGGGTTTACCCACAGTACATCATTTACTCCTCAGGATCCTAGAGCAAAGCCCCGCTGTAGTATAATATTAAGAAACTGCTCTAATCACCTAGCTAGAGTCTGTCAGTCTATTTAAATCCACGTACCTTCTTTCATCAGGGGCTTCCATCATGGCACCCCCATACCTTCAGTTGTCTCTCTTTTGTCTTTCAGCTTGTAAATACTTTCTTCAGCTTCCTTCGACGCAAAACAGACTTTTTCATTGGAGGAGAAGAGGGGATGGCAGAGAAGGTGAGTGTTGGATTCCTGTCCCTTGAGCTGTTGTGTTTTTGTAGAAGAAAAGCTCATCTGGCCTTCTGTGGCATGCCAGGAGGTTTGAGAAGTCAAGCTGTCAGTAGAGCCCACTCCTTGTTGCATAATTTCCTTACTTGTTTGCCATGTCTTCAGTAGTTTTATGAGAGGGGTAATGTTCATTATCCCCATTTTATAGATGAGGATGTTGACACAGGGATGTTTTGCATCCTGTGCAAGGTTTTGAGCTGAGCTGTAGGAGAAATTGGGATTGAAACCAGGATCTGTTGTGAGCCTCCCTTCTGTACTGCTTTTTTTTTTTGGTCTGTCGTAGGGCCTGAACTCTGGGCCTGGACACTATGCCTCAGCTCTTCAGTTCAAGGCTAGTGCTATACCACTTGAGCCATAGCACCACTTTTGACTTTTTCTGCTAATATGGTGCTGAGGAATCGAACTCAGGGCCGCATGCATGCTAGGCAAGCACTCTACCACTGCGCTACCTTCCCAGCCCCCTGTACTGCTGCTTTAAAAGGTGCAGGGGCTTGAACTTAAGCTTGGTTTGCTAGTTCATCTGGTGTTCTACTACTTGAACCATTCCTTCCCCCAGATTTTTTTTTTGGGGGGTCCGGTCGTGGGGCATGAACTCTGTGCCTGGGCATTGTCCCTCAGCTCTTCAGCTCAAGGCTAGCACTCTTATCACTTGAACCATGGCGCCACTTCCGGCTTTTTTCTTTTGGGGGGGGGAGTCCAGTCGTGGAGCCTGAAATCTGGGCCTGGGCGCTGTCCCTCAGCTCTTCAGCTCAAGGCTAGCGCTCTACCACTTGAGCCACAGCGCTACTTCCGGCTTTTTTCTTTTTTCTTATGTGGTTCTGAGGAATTGAACCCAGGGCCTCATGCATGGGAGACAAGCCTTCTACCACTGAGCCACCATCCCAGCCCAAGATTTTTTCTCAAAGCTGGCTTTTGTTTGTTTTTTTTTTGTCAGTTATGGGGCTTGAACTCTGCTTGGGCGCTGTCCCTCAGCTCTTCAGCTCAAGGCTAGCACTCTACCACTTGAGCCACAGTGCCACTTCAGTTCAAGGCTAGCACTCTACCACTTGAGCCACAGTGCCACTTCTGACTTTTTTCTTTTTCCTTATGTGGTGCTGAGGAATTGAACCCAGGGCCTCATGCATGAGAGGCAAGCACTCTACCACTGAGCCACCTTCCCAGCCCCGCCTCCCCCCCTCCCCCCCCAGATTTTTTTTGCCAGTCCCAAGGCTTGAACTCAGGGCCTAGGCATGGCCCTGAGTTTCTTTTGCCCAAGCACTCTACCATTTGAGCCACAGTGCTACTTCTGGCTTTTTCTGTGTATGTGGTGCTGAGGAATTGAATGTAGGGTTTCATGCATGCTAGGTAAGCACTCCACCATTGAGCCACCTTCCCAGCGCTCCCTCCCAGATTTTTGTTGGTTAGTTGGAGATCAAGCTTTATGGACTTTACCTTCTAAGCTCACTTTGAATTGCTAGTCTCAGGTCTTAGCCTTCTGTGAGTAGCCACTGGTGCGTGGCTCTACTTTGTGTGTTCTAATACTGGGCCTTGAACTCAGGACCTGGGTGCTTGCTGTCCTTTAGCTTTTTTTACTCAAGACTATTTTTTTTTTTTTTTTTTTTTGGTCGGTTGTGGGGCTTGAACTCTGGGCCTGGGTGCTGTCCCTCAGCTCTTCAGCTTAAGGTGAGCGCTCTACTACTTGAGCTACAGGGCCACTTCCGGTTTTCTGGTGGTTTATTGGAGATAGGAGTCTCACGGTCTCTCCTGCCTGGGCTGGCTTTGAACCGCGATCCTCAGATCTCAGCCTCCTGAGTAGCTAGGATTACAGGCGTGAGCCACCAGCACCCAGCTACTCAAGACTATTGATTTGCCACTTAAGCCATATCTCCACTTTCAGCTCTTTGATAGTTAATTGGACATAAGAGTCTCACGGACTTTCCTCCCCAAGCTAGCTTCAAATAGTGATCCTCAGATCTCTTGGCCTCCTAAGAAGCTAGAATACAGGATGAGAAACTGGCTTCATTTCAGTT
This sequence comes from Dipodomys spectabilis, assembly GCF_019054845.1. NCBI lineage: Eukaryota > Metazoa > Chordata > Mammalia > Rodentia > Heteromyidae > Dipodomys > Dipodomys spectabilis. The sequence goes on from NW_024870795.1 coordinate 6,046,363, forward strand.
CTTATACCAGCAACCCAGCGTTAACACATATCTCCTTAGGTTAAAGGTTCAGTACCATAAAACCACTCCCTTGACACAACAGTTAGGTCCCTCTTGTTTGTGACCAATGGGTTATAGTTCAGGGGCTCATACAACTTCCTTTGATTTAGTAATTTGCTAGAGTGACTCAAACTTGGGAAAGTGTTTTATTTACTGTAAAAGGTACATCTTCAGACTAGCCAGACAGAAGCATTGCATAGGGCCAAGATGGGAGGAGTAAAGCCTCCATACTCTCTAGGTTTGCTTCTCTCCCAGCATCTTGACACGTCCAGCAACCTAGAACTTCTCCAGGCCCTATGAGTTCCTTATGAAGGTTTTATTACATAGGCATGATTGACTAGATAATTGGCCACTGTGACTAATTTGATCCTCAGATACTGTCCCCCTCTGGGAAGTTGGCAAATGAGTTCGCAAGAGCCCACTTCTGATTCTGCTAGGTCTTTCTGGCAACCAGCCCAATCTTGAAACTCCATGTAGGGTTCCAATAAGAGCAGCTTAATTAGAGCAAAAAAGTTCCTGTCACTCAGGAAATTAGGAGCTCTATGTCAGGAGCCTGGGACAGACCACACAAATATTACTGTTTCTTGTTGGGTCTCAGATCCTCATGGTGTCATTAATGTTTCTTTTCTTTCTTTTTTTTTTTGTCTGTCATGGGGCTTGAACGCTGGGCTTGGGTGCTATCCCTCAGCTCTTCAGCTTAAGGTGAGCGCTCTACCACTTGAGCTACAGCACCACTTCCAGTTTTCTAGTGGTTTATTGGAGACAAGAGTCTCATGGACTTTCCTTGCCCGGGCTGGCTTTGAACCTTGATCCTCAGATCTGAGCCTCCTGAGTAGGTAGGATTACAGGCTTGAGCCATGGCGCCCAGCTTTTTTTTTTTTGGTCGGTTGTGGAGCTTGAATTCTGGGCGTGGGCGCTGTCCCTCAGCTCTTCAGCTCAAGGCGAGCGCTCTACCGCTTGAGCTACAGTACCACTTCCAGTTTTTTAGTGTTTTATTGGAGATAAGAGTCTCAGGGAGGGCTGGGAAGGTGGCTCAGTGGTAGAGTACTTGCCTTGCATGCCTGAGGCCCTGGGTTCGATTCCTCAGCACCACATAAGCAAAAAGAAAAAAGCCGGAAGTGACGCTGTGGCTCAAGTGGTAGAGCGCTAGCCTTGAGCTGAAGAGCTGAGGGACAGCGCCCAGGGCCAGGGTTCAGGCCCCACGACCGGACCCAAAAAAAAAAGAGTCTCAGGGACTTTCCTGCCTGGGCTGGCTTTGCACTGTGATCCTCAGATCTCAGCTTCCTTAGTAGCCCGGCTCATTTAATGTTTCTTTTTTTTTTTTTTTTTTTTTGGGTCCAGTTGTGGGGCTTGACCTCTGGGCCTGAGCGCTGTCACTCAGCTCTTCAGCTCAAGGCTAGTGCTCTACCACTTGAGCCACAGCGCCACTTCCGGCTTTTTTTTTTTCTTTTTGGTTTATGTGGTGCTGAGGAATCGAACCCAGGGCCTCATGCATGCAAGGCAAGCCTCTACCACTGAGCCACCTTCCCCGCCCTCATTTAATGTTTCTTTGTCCTTTGGATTCTCTGTTTTTGTTTGTTGGTTGTAGGGAATGAACTCTGGACTTGGGTGCTGTCCCTCAGCCCTTCAGCTCAAGGAGATTGCTCTACCCCTTGAACCACAGCTCCACTTCTGATTTTCTGGCCGTTTATTGGAGATAAGAGTCTCATGGAGGGGGCTGGAAAGGTGGCTCAGTGGTATATGCTTGCCTTGCATGCATGAGACCTGGGTTCGATTCCTCAGCACCACATAAACAAAAATCCAGAAGTGGTGCTGTGGCTCAGTAGTTAATTGGAGATAGAGTCTTGAGGACTTTGCTTCCCTGGCAGTTCTCAGCCTCCTTGGTAGCTAGGATTCCAGGCATGAGCCACTGACCCCTTGTAAGGATTCACATTTTAATAAAAACTTCCATAAAATTCTCTCTTCAGCCAAATTTGTGTGGTGCTCTGCTCTGAGTGTTAGAAAGGTGTATTAGTCAAGGACCATGAGTCATAGGCCTGATCATTCTTTTCAAAAGGGAAGGCACTGTCAGTGAACTTGAGGTACAGTTCTTGGAGTTTGGGAAGGCGAAGGCCACTTTAGTTAATATCATGAAAGGTTTGCAGGGGGTGCGGCCTCTGAACAACCTCAAAGCCCCAGTGGGATCAGGACAGCCCCAAGGTGGGCAGAAGATGTCCCAGGTGTGGGAGGCATAGAACAAGCCAGTGGCAGGAAAAGAACTACAGAAGGAAAGTGTGAATCCCCAGGGAGGGGGTAGTGCCCAGCCCACACAAATTCACTCTGATCTGGAGGGGTCATCAAGGAGTAGGCTAGGCAGAAGAACCCAGGCAGGAGTGGGATTTGCATTGTAGGGGAGCTGTGGGCTGTTCTGATCCACAGCTACTGTTTATACCTATCTGGTTGTTGGTGGCTCACACCTGTACTACTCGCTAATCAGGAGGCTGAGATCTTAGGATTTTGGTTCAAAGACAGCCTGGGCAGGAAAGTCCGTAACAGTTATCTCCCAATTAACCACCAGAAAATTGGAAGTTGTGCTGTGACTCAAGTGGTAGATCGCTTATCTTTTTTTTTTTTTTTGGGTCTGGTCATGGGGCCTGAACTCTGGGCCTGGGTGCTGTCCCTCAGCTCTTCAGCTCAAGGCTAGCACTCTACCACTTGAGCCACAGCGCCACTTCCGGCTTTTTTCTTTTTGCTTATGTGGTGCTGAGGAATTGAACCCAGGGCCTCAGGCATGCAAGGCAAGCGCTCTACCACTGAGCCATCCTCCCAGCCCTAGATCACTTATCTTGAGCTGAAGAGCAGTAGGACAGTGCCCAGGTCCAGAATTCAAGCCCCATGACCAACAAAAATAAATAAAAAAAAATTGGTTCAGCTGAATGTTCACAGAAGCTATCCTCTGTCCTAGGATGGGAAACGGGCAAGAAGAAGTTGCCTCAGGGAACTAGCTTCTTGGTAAGGCTGGTTAGGCCTTCTGGGTAAGACTAAATGTACCATTCCAGCCCAGTGGTCTCTGACATGTGAAGATGAATGGGGGGGGGGTGGGGGTGGGACAGGACTAGAGGCAGAATTGCTGGGGTATGAAGGAATTCAGCCAGATCTCTGCTGAGAATCCTCGCCAATATTACTTACCATTTGTATCACCTCCCTAGGTGGCCTGATGCCTTGGGTTCAGTTTAAATTATTTGGAAGTCTACCCTAGCCCGTCTGGTAGGAACCATCTATTTAAGTCATCTAGCCTGGTGGAGGAGGGCATGTGCTTACTTATGCCACTTCACTCCCCCCATCCCTCCTAAAGAGGTGTCAGTCATCCAGCCTGGTGGAGGAGAGCCTGTGCTCACTTGTACCATCCCACCCTTTCCCTCTGCCCTTCCTAAAGAGGCATCTGTGACTACATTGAAGTCTCTGGGTTGGTTCCTCCAGGGAGGCAGAAATACAGGATGACCATCGGTGGGAGGGGACTGGGAGGAAAGGTCAGAAGCTGCTGTGATTGGCCTTGACTCTCCCTAGTTGTTCAGTTCTGCCCTCATTTAACCTCCAGGAGTTCCACAGGACTAGGACAAATGGTATGTGACATGATTCACTGGGGCTGGGAGAGGGGAGGGCCCTGTTCCTGCCTCCCCTTGGCCACAAGTTGGCAAATGGCTTGAGTTCAAGGTCCTTCTGATTAGGACAAAGCCCTGTGGTAGATCAGATTCTGAGGAGCAGTTACCTTATGACCTAATGTTTCTCTCTTTTTTTGTCAGTCATGGAGCGTGAACTCAGGGCCTGGGCACTGTCCCTGAGTTCTTTCACTCAAGACTAGAGCTCTACCACTTTGAGCCACGGCTCCACTTCCAGTTTTCTGGAAGTTAATTGGAGATGAGAATCTCATGGACTTTTCTTTTTTTTTTGCCGGTCGTGGGGCCTGAACTCTGGGCCTGGGCGCTGTCCCTCATCTCTTCAGCTCAAGGATAGTGCTCTACCACTTAAGCCACAGCGCCACTTCCAGCTTTTTCTGCTTATGTGGTGCTGAGGAATCGAACCCAGGGCCTCATGCATGCAAGACAAGCACTCTACCACTGAGCCACTTTGCCAGCCCCTCTCATGGACTTTTCTATCTGGGCTGGCTTTGAACTGTGATCCTCAGATCTCAGCCTCCTGAATAGCTAAGATTATAGTCACCAGTGTCTAGCTAGTACATGTTTCTCTTGATGGCAGACCTTTGGGTTTCTTGCCACCCCCTTTGTTAACTTACATGCTTGGTAGGAGAGGGGAGCTTTTGGTACCCATTTTTTTTTTCTCGCAAAGATGAGGTATATTCCATTGTGGTGTTGGGGCTGAGGGGTTGGGAATAATGCTATGGATGCTCACAGGTGAATGCAAACCCTCAGGTACTTGGCAGCACCCTAGATCTTGGAGCTCATGGGTGATCCTGTGCTGAGCCCTTTCCTTCTTTCCTTCCTCCAGCTGTGGGTCAGAGATGCTTAGAAGATGGTTTATTGACCACTGATCACCTGGTGAGTGCCCTGTAGGGCCTCTCTCTAGGTGTACACATTTTTGAGTGTGTGCCATGTGGGTGGCCACCCACTTGCTGAAGGACAAGGTATAACCCAAGAGACACTTGGGCTGGTTCTAGATAGTGAGTAGGAGCTTGCCATGTGACTTGGGAGTGGGGCAGATTAATTCTAGGCAAAGAACAGCATACTCCAAGGTTGCTTTTAGACAGGCAGAGAGATTACCTCAGGGTCACACTCTAGTGTTTCTGATTTTGTAGGTCTGGGGTAGGGTCCAAAAATTGGTTTATTTTTTTTACAGTTTTTTTTTCCCCCCAGTCCTGGGGTTTCAACTCAGAGCCTGGGCACTGCCTCTGAGCTTCATTTGCTCAAGGTTAGTACTCTACCACTTGAGCCACAGTGTCACTTACATCTTTTTCTGTTTATGTGGTACTGAGGAATTGAATCCATGGCTTCATGCATGCTAGGCAAGCACTCTACCATAGGCCACATTCCCAGCCCTCTAGTTTTTTGTTTGTTTGTTTGTTTTTGTTTTTGAGGCAGGGTCTCACTATGTAGCTCAGGGTAATCTGGAACTCAAAATCCTTCTGCCTCCTGTGTACTGAAATTAAAAACCTGGCAGCACCATGCCTGGTTGAGATTTAGCATTTTAAATCATTTCATGGGTGCTGATGCTGCAAGTGAGGGGAGCTCAGTGGAAGCTTCTGGCTTCTAGCAGAGAGAGGGTCTCCCACTCCTGCTAGCTGACCCCCCACAGCCCAGACAGTCGAAATGAGCACTTTACATGTCCCTTTGACAAGATAAGGATTGTGTCAGACTTAGAAGCAGTTATTCACTTCTCTGAGGCTACCTAGTCAGGTAGTGACAGGCAACTAGATTAGTCCTTGGGGGACCAGGGGTGGGGGGTTGGGGGGTAAGGGGAGCAGCTTGAACTCAGGTCCTGGGTGCTGTCTCTTAGGTTTTTTACTCCAGACTAGTGCTCTACTACTTCAGCCATGACTCTAGTTCCAGCTTTTTTTTTTTTTTTTTTGCTGGTTCTGGCCTCTGGGCCTGGGCGCTGTCCCTTAGCTCCTTTTGCTCAAGGCCAGCTCTCTACCACTTGCGCCACAGCTCTGTCTCTGGCTTTTTCTGTCATTAATTGAAGGTAAGTGTTTTATGGACTTTGCTGCCCACGCTCACTTTGAGCTGTGGTCCTCAGATCTCAGCCTCCTGAGTAGCTAGGATTTGTAGATATGAGCTACCAGTTCGTGGCTACTTCCAGCTTTTTGCTAGTTGATTGGAGATTTGTCTGCCTGGGCTGGGTTCTAACCAGGCTTAGTTCTCAGATCTCAGCCTTCTGACTAGTTGGGTTTATAGGTATGAACCACCAAAGCAATTGTAATTGGTAGTTTGCTCTCTGGAGAAGGGGAAAATAGCCTTTCTGGATCAAGAGTTGTCCAGCTGGGGTTGTACTCTGAAGACAGGATAACATTCAGGGAAGAAGGTAGGCAGAGGCTTGAGAGCCTAGAAAAGGTTTTTTGTTGTTGGTGGTAGTGGTTGTGGGGCTTGAACTCTGGGCCTGAGCATTGTCCCTCAGCTCTACCACTTGAGCCACAGCACCACTTCCGGTTTTCTGGGGGTTTATTGGAGATAAGAGTTTCATGGACTTTCCTGCCTGAGCTGGCTTTGAACTGGGATCCTCAGATCTCAGCCTCCTGAGTAGCTAGGATTACAGGCGTGAGCCACTGGCACCCAGCTGAAAAGGGCTTTTTGTTTTTGGACAGTCCTGGGGCTTGAACTCAGGCTCTGGGCATTGTCCCTGAGCTTCTTTTTTTTCTTTTTTTTTTTTCTTTTTTTTGGGTCTGGTTGTGGGGCCTGAACTCTGGGCCTGGGCGTTGTCCCTCAGCTCTTCATCTCAAGGCTAGCGCTCTACCACTTGAGCCACAGCACCACTTCCAGCTTTTTTTTTCTGCTTAAGTGGTGCTGAGGAATCGAACCCAGGGCCTCATTCATGCAAGGCAAGCGCTCTACCACTGAGCTACCTTCCCAGCCTTCCCAGCCCCCCCCCCCAGCTTCTTACTCAAGGTCAGCATTCTGCTACTTGAGCCACAGTGCCACTTGTGGCTTTTTCTGTTTATGTGGTACTGAGGAATTGAACCCAGGGCTTCATGAAAGCTAGGCAAACACTCTACCACTAAGCCACATTCCCAGCCCTAGAAAAACTTTTTAGGAGTGCTTTACTTCTTTATTGTAGCTAATACCAGTTGAGCTAGCAGCATTGCTGTGTTCATTGTAGTGTTCTCATTTTGCAGATTAGGAAACTGATATTGCATAGTGTTTTCTCAGGTTCCAGGCCTTGGGAATGTCCTCATCATCTTTTCTGCCTTCCTTAGCTCATTACACAGACCTTTAACCAACACAACCAGTTGGCACAGAAGGCCCGGCGAGAGAAGCGAGCTCGGCAGGAGTCTGAGCGGCGGGAGAAGGCAGAGCGTGCAGCCAGGCTGGCCAAGGAAGCCAAGGCAGAGACCCCTGGGCCACAGATCAAGGAGCTGACTGATGAGGAGGCTGAGAGGCTGCAGCTGGAGATTGACCAGGTGAGATTTGGTGTCCCTCCTCCACGCCCCTCCCCCACTCCCGTTACCCTGGAAAGTGGGGCCCTGTTGCCAACTGTGTGCTCTTTGCTATAGAAAAAGGATGCGGAGAATCATGAGGCCCAGCTCAAGAACGGCAGCATTGGCTCACCAGGAAAGCAGGTGAGATGGATTGGAGAAAAGAATTCCGGCCAAGCAGAAGCTTGGGAACCATCCTTCCTTTTTCTCCTTAAAGCCTTTGTTTGCCTTTCCCTGCCCTCAGCTTTGAATTCTCCCCATACTTCAGGAACCTATTTAGGGGCATGGAACAAATGAATTTGGATTAAAAATAATAATAACGGGAAGTGGTGCTGTGGCTCAAGTGCTTAGTGCTAGCCTTGAGCTGAAGAGCTGAGGGACAGTGTCGAGGCCCTAAAGTTCAAACCCCACAACTGACCAAAAAATAAAAAAAATAAAGCCACTGGCTTTAAACCTTGGCAGGAAAGCCCAAGAGCCAGAGAAGGTTCTGGCTGTGCAATTACCATCTAAACTGGCTGAGGTCTGTGGGGGCCAACTCAAATGTGATAGTCTGAATTCTTTGCAGGCAAAAATTAGAATCCAGCTGGGCACTGGTGGCTCACGCTTGTAATCCTAGCTTCTCAGGAGGCTGAGATCTGGGATCACAGTTCAAAGCCAGCCTGGAGAGGAAAGTCTGTGAGACTTTTACCTCCAATTAACCACCAGAAAATGAGAAGTGGCGCTGTGGCTCAAAGTGGTAGAGTGCTCGCCTTGAACTGAAGAGCTCAGGGTCAGTGCCTAGGCCAAGTTGAAGCTCCATGACTGACAAAAAATTAGAATCCTGTGTGTGTGTGTGTGTGTCCGCACCAATCAGGGACAGGGCCTGGCCTCTGTCCCTGAGCCTTTTTGTGCTCAAGGCTAGCACCTATCACTTGAGCCACAGTGCCACTTCTGCCTTTTTCTGTGTATATGGTACTGTGGAATCGAACCCAGGGCAATGCTAGGCAAGCACTCTACCACTAAGCCACATTCCCAGCCCCAGAATCCAGTTTTACTTCTGGACCAGGTCATTGCCTGCCACAGTGTGGGCAAGGGCCAGTTCTGTTTTGTGGTTGTGTACCCCGTGCCAGCCCTGGGCTTGGCGCAGTGGGATCCAATCTGTTTTTGTCAAGTAAGTGGCCCCTGACTGTGAACAGGATGCTGAGGAAGAAGAGGAGGAGGAAGATGAGAAGGACAAAGGAAAACTGAAGCCCAATCTAGGCAATGGGGCTGATCTGCCCAATTACCGCTGGACCCAGACCCTGTCGGAGCTGGATGTGAGTTGATGGCTGGTGCTGGGGGTGGAGGTTTGGGAACCAACCTAGAGACTTGGCAGTCTCTAGAGGGCTTTCTGTGTCCATGCAGCTGGCAGTGCCCTTCCCTGTCAACTTCCGGCTGAAGGGAAAGGATGTGATAGTGGATATCCAGCGGCGTCACCTCCGGGTGGGGCTCAAGGGGCAGCCAGCAGTGATTGATGGGGAGCTGTACAATGAGGTGAAGGTGGAGGAAAGCTCATGGCTCATTGAGGATGGCAAGGTGGTGACGGTGCATCTGGAGAAGGTATGTGAGATCCACAGACTCAGGGCATGCTGGGGCCTTGTGGAAATAACTTACTCCCACAAGATTTTTTTTTTTTTTTTGATCAGTTGTGGGGCCTGAACTCTGGGCCTGGGCACTGTCCCTCAGCTCTTCAGCTCAAGGCTAGTGCTCTACCACTTAAGCCACAGCACCACTTCCAGTTTTTTCTGCTTATGTGGTGCTGAGAAATCAAACCCAGGACCTCATACATACAAGGCAAGCACTCTACTACTGAGCCATCTTCCCAGTCCTTTAAAACAATCTGTCCTGGTTTGGGTCAAGAAAAAGATTCGGGGCTGGGAAGGTGGCTTTTGGGGTACTGCTTGTGTTTTCTGGCTTAGCATGTTACTCTAGCATCTTGCCTTTCATGTTGAATGACCACCCATGATCAGCTGTGTACTTTTTTCTTTTCTCATCACACTGGTAAGGCTTTTGTTTATTTTGCCAGTCCTGGGGCGTGAACTCAGGGCCTGGGCACTGTCCCTGAGCTTCTTTTGTTCAAGGCTAGCACCCTACCACTGAGCCACAGTGCCACTTCTGGCACTTTCTGTTTATGTGGTATCAAGAAATCGAACCTAGGGCTTGATCCATTCTAAACAGGTTCTCTACCACTAAGCCACATCCCAGCTCTTGTTTTTGTGCCAGTTTGGGACTTTAATTCCATGCCTAGGTACTGTCCCTGAGCTTTTTTGCTCAAGGGTAGTGTTTTAACAGTTGAGACACAGCTTCACTTCTGGCTCTTTTTGGTGCTTAATTGGAGATGAGTCACATAAACTTTCCTACCCATGCTGGCTTTGAACCATGATTGTGATCTCAGCCTGAGTAGCTTGGATTACAGGCATAAGCTACCAGTACCAGCTGTGTGAGTGTGTGCATGCATGTGTATGCACCACTGTTAGGGCTTGTGCTCAGGACTTCATGTAATCACTTAGCTTTTTTTGTTGAAGGTTGGATGTTGTACGACTTGAGCCACACTTCTATTTCAAGTTTTTTGCTGGTTATTAGAAGTAGAGTCTCATGTAGTTTTCTTTCCAGATTAGTTTTGAACCATGATCCTCTGATCTCAAAGCCCCTGGAGTAGCTAGGATTATAGGCATGAGCTACCAGCACCCAGCTTATCACACCAACTTGTAACCGTGAGCTTCCTCGTCTCTCCCAGCTCTGGAAAGGCGAGGATTATAGGCATGAGCTACTAACACTCAGCTTATTACCCCAATTTGTAACTGAGCTTCCTTGTTATCTCTTCCAGCTCTGGAAAGGCTGAGGTCTGGCTTCTTTTTACTCCTGATCTCAGTATAGACCTGTGTGGGTCTTAGGTGCAAAATGTGGATGGCTCTGGAAGGGTTGAGTGGTGGTGATTCCTGATCACAAAGTGAACCCCTTCCAACTCCTTGGGTGTCTTCCTTTTCCTAGATTAATAAGATGGAGTGGTGGAGTCGCTTGGTGTCCAGTGACCCTGAGATCAATACCAAAAAGATCAACCCTGAGAACTCTAAGGTGAGCCCTGACCAGGTGGGGAAGCTGGAGCAAGCAGGGGCGAGGAGGGCCCGAAGTGGTCATCAACTTTCATCCATCCTGGTCTTTGTCTCCAGCTATCAGACCTGGACAGTGAGACACGCAGCATGGTAGAAAAAATGATGTACGATCAGAGACAGAAGTCCATGGGGCTGCCCACCTCAGATGAGCAGAAGAAACAGGAAATTCTGAAGAAGTAAGCAACTTAAGGACTGAGACATGGGGAGGATGGGTGCTGGGGGCTTACACCTGGATAACAGCAGGGAGTAGGGTGAATAGTTGCTGAGCAGGCCTTGAGAGCTGCCTGCCGCCTTTGAGCATGAGCCAGCTAAGTTTATGGCCTTATGGCCTTGGTTTGCTTACCCTAATCACTCATTAGGTCATCCTGAGGGGGCAAGGACAGCTTTTGCAAGGGGGTAACTGGTGATCATCACCCCCTACAGGCAAACAGTACCAGTGTTGCCCCTCAGATACCTGGGACTCTGCCTGGCCTGGCTCTAGATTATTCGGGGCTCTGAAGAGAACAGACATCTGTGTGGGGACAGTGGATTAGCCTGAGGGGGGACAGCCTGTTTCACCCTCTTCTTTCATTCTCTTCCAGGTTCATGGATCAGCATCCAGAGATGGACTTCTCCAAGGCCAAATTCAACTAGCTCCCAAACTCTTGGGGCTGAGCCCCCAGCGATCCAACTTCCTTTCCTATCCTTCTTGGGACTTGGGAGCCTCAGGACTGGGCCAGGCATGTGGGTCCCAAGGTATCATGAGAGAAGGGCTGAGGCCTCCAGGGTCTTGTCCTCCCCAGTTGGTCTTCTGTTACACATTAAAGCTATTTACCCAGCTCTGTGTCCTCTCTCTTCCCTCTGGCTGCTGCTGGAGCTAGGGTTTTGGCTTCTAGCCCAGATAGTGCCATGTGACTTAGGGCAGGCCCTTCTAGGGCCTCCATTTCTCATTACTTAAGAGGAAGTAGTAGGGCAAGGCGTCTGTAGTTCTGAGCAAAGGTGTGTTTTTGCCTGTGAAGACTAGAATGTGTCTGATTCTCAAAGGGGCCTATGACTCAGAAAAGACCACTTAGATGCCTTCCTACCTACCCCATCCCTGAACTAAATGTTTTTAAACTATAAACTTTTCAGAGGCAGAAGAGCTGCAAGGCCTAGGTGACACTCCAAGTTTGCAGAGCCTCAAATCCATTCTCATACAGAGACCTGGCTGGGAGGATAAAGTCCATGGGGGCCACTGTTTGTCTCTGATGTGGACTTCTGCCTGTTTTGGGACTCCCCAGCCAGCTCCTAGGAGATGCCTACACACTAACCCAGTGCAAACTGACCCTGCTTTGCCTCAGCTAGAAGTGGAGGTCACAGAGTGCTGAGCCCACTGAGTTTGGGACAAATAGTGGTTCACAAGGCTGTTAGGAAAATGATGCTCTAGGGTCAAGGCTGGAATGGAGGGAGTTGGTTACTTTCCCACTCTGAGCTCCAGTGGCATGTAAGTACTTAACATGCTGGGGATGAAATAAGGCTTCTTGCATAGGAAGTAAGTGTTCTACACTGGACTACATAACCCAGCCAAGTCACTTCATTTTGTAGAGGCCTTGACCTGAATGAGAGACCCTAAGGAAAGGCGCCAGTTAGATTCTGGGGCCCATTCTGTGCGTCTGCTAAAAGAACTGGATAAGTGATTTGTGTAGTCATTTCCCAAAGGGCAGGACAGGCTATAAATGAAGAGAGAGTGGCAGAAATCTCCCAGTTTGTTCAGCCTTATGAGGACTAGGGACTGCTCATGGTGTGAGGAGCAGCCAAAGGCCCTCAGTCAGGCTGGGCTCTGGCATCCAAACAAGGAGAGTCTGATTCTTTCCCAAGGAGCTCACCTCAGTTCCCTCTCCCACTTTAGGGTTGCTGGAAAGGTCAAGATAACAATGAAAAAATGGCAGTGCTCTGTTAGTATCAGGGAGAGAAGGGTGGAGGGGTGGCTGAGAAGTGACTAGGGATTTGAGGGGTATGGATAGCCAGAACAGGCCATTTTGTAGACAATGGACTAATGAGAGCAGGACATGTAGTCAGTCCCTAAAAATAACAGAAAAACACTTGTCAAGCCTGGCACAAGTGGATCATGCCTGTTAGCTACTAGCTATACTTCTCAGAAGGCTGAGATTTGAAGATTGAAATTCAAAACAAGGCTTATCCATGAGACTTACTTCAAACTATCAAACAAGCCATCAGTAGAGCTGTGGCTCAAGTGGTAAAGCACTAGCCTTGAGTCAAAGAAGCTTAGAAATAGCACCCAGGGTGGGCTGGGATGTAGCTCAGTGGCAAAGTGCTTGCCTAGCAAGTGCAACGTCCTGGGTTCGATCCCCAGTACCAAAAAAAAAGAAAAGAAATAGCACCCAGGGCCAGGTGCTGGTGGCTCAGGTCTGTAATCCTAGCTAATCAGGAGGCTGAGACCTGAGGATCATGATTCAAAGCCAACCCGGGCGGGAAAGACCGTGAGACTCCTATCTCCAATAAACCACCAGAAAACTGAAAGTGGCACTGTAGGTCAAGTGGTAGAGCGCTCGCCTTGAGCTGAAGAGCTGAGGGACAGCACCCAAGCCCAGAGTTCAAGCCCCACAACTGACCCAAAACAAAGAAGAAAGAAATAGCACTGAGGCCCTGAGTTAAGCCTTCTGGGACTTAAGTATCTCCTGGTCCCCTAAAAACCTGTCCAACTTTTTGTCATCAGTCATTGGGCTTGAACTCTGGGTCTAGACACTATCCCTAAGCTCCTCAGGTCAAGGCAAGTGCTCTACCACTTGAGCCACAGTGCCACTTCCAGTTTTCTGGTGGTTTTATTGGAGGTAAGAGTCTCATGGCCTTTCCTGCCGGAGCTGGCTTTGAACCATGATCCTCAGATCTTAACTTCCTGAGTAGCTAGGATTACAGGTGTGAGCCACCAGTGCCTGGCCCTGTCATACCCTTTTGTTAGCTCTCTCGGTGAATCCAGGACATAGGTAGCCTTCTGACTTCAACTCTACAACATGGCCAGGCTGGACGTGTATCCTGTGTCCTGCTCCAGCAGTGATTAGGTAAGGCAAATGGGACTGAAAGGACTATACCAGAGCCCAGATGACCAGGCAGGCATTTGCTGCCTTTGTACTTGAAGCTATAATCATGTTAACATGTAGAATCGGAGCATAATGAGCGGGCACTGCCCACAGAATTTCAAACAGGCCCTACCAACCCCCAACCGAGGCCACATAAATGTCTTTTACAGTTTCCATGATTGCTTTAGGGTGATGCATTATGGGGATGTAACTCCCAAGTCTTTGCTTTTGGTGATCAGCCACAGGAACAGGCCCAGGGAGGAGGGATCAGGCCAGCTGGGGATGTAGGGAATGTGGGCACTATGGCCCTGTGAAATGCAGCGGTCCAGGAACCAGTCAACCAAAGGAGGAATGGGAGTGGGCACTGCTCCTGAGTTCCTGGTTCTGTGTGAGCTCAAAGGGACTCTGGGCCCTCTGTGCTGTAGGATATGCTTCTCCCAGGAGGGGCGAGTTGCTGGGGTCAGTAGGGGTTAGCAGTACACCTGGAGCAGGGGGGCTCCTGAGGAGTCTGTGTCGGTGCCTTGGAAGGACGAATCATGGCTGGCTGGGTACCCTGGTTGGGAGAGGAAGCAGAGGCTCAGAGAGGGGAAGAAGCTCATCCAGGGCCCACAGCCAGGGAGAAGCCTGCTGAGAAGGAACAGAGCAGGGCTTGAGCCTGGTCTTCATCCTGCCCCGCTGACCCACTGTTTTGACCCCTGAACCTCAGTATCCCTCTGTTAAAAGAAGTGATCCTGTTCCCAGGAGACAGCACTAGAAACTTCTGCCCTCCTCCCTGATGACTGGCTTAGAGCTTGGAGGTAGATCACTCCCAGCTTGTCTCTTCTGAACACCTGTCCCATGCTTTGAGCTCACAGGACTGAGTGGGCATGTGACTGCTCAGGTCCCTTGTCCCTTCCTAATCCCATCCTCACCCACCCCAAGAGGAAGCTGGTAAAGAAGCTCCTAGAGTAGTCTCCCACCCTCTGCACTCATTAGGTCCAGATCACACCTGGGGCTCCATACGGCCTCAGCTTCCGGGCAATAGCATCTGCTGTCGTCTCCTGAGAGATCTGCACTGTTAGTTCTAGAGAAGGAACATGAAGGGCAGTGTCAGTATGATATCCTCTCAGTACCAACCCCTATTCCTGCTGGCAGCTCAGTGGAGAGGCCACTCACCCTGGCAGGGCCAGAGGAATAACCCTTAAAATAACACAAAGCAACACACCTAGCTACTCAGGAGACTGAGATCTGAGGATCGCAGTTCAAAGCCAGCCCAGGCAGGAAAGTCCATGAGATTCTTTTTTTTTTTTTTTTTTTTTGGGTCCGGTCATGGGGCCTAAACTCTGGGTCTGGGCGCTGTCCCTCAGCTCTTCAGCCCAAGGCTAGCACTCTACCACTTGAGCCACAGCACCACTTCCGGTTTTCTTATGTGGTGCTGAGGAATCGAACCCAGAGCCTCGAGCATGCAAGGCAAGTGCTCTACCACTGAGCCACATTCCCAGCCCCAGTCCATGAGATTCTTAACTCCAATTAACAAAAAAGCTGGAAGTAGAGCTGTGGCTCAAGTGGTAGAGTATTAGCTTTGAACTAAAAGGAGCTCAGGAACAGCACCCAAACCCAGAGTTCGAGCTCTAGGACTGGGCCCTCCCCCCGCCCCAAAAAAAAAATCCACAAAGCTGAAAGAGATGGGGCTCACTTGGAACCCTAGCACTTAGAAGACTGAAGCGGGAAGATGTGACTCAAGGCCAGGCTGAGCTATCAAGGCCCCATCTTACAAGGCAGATAAGCTCTGTATATGTGTGTGTGGGTAGGCCTGGTCAGAAGTCCAAATTCATGTGCCCTGGGGTCCTGCTATACCCAGGTTAGCCTGCAGGTGGTAGCAGGCGAGAGAATTCTTGACAGTTGAGCTGAGCAGACAGTGCAAGGGGGCTGGCTCCTGGGGTCCCAGCTCTTTGCTTCTCAGACCTCACTGGGAAGAGCAGATGGGAGTTGGAGGAGGAAGAGCAGGGACTTACTAAGGGGCCAGCAATCCAGTGGCCTGAGCTTCTCCCACTGCCCCCCTTCCTCCACATCCTCCAGCCCACCTACCATCCTGGCTGAGCCCGGAGCCCACCATGGTCTCATGGCCACTGTCAGGGGCGGCGGCGGCGGCAGGGGTGGCAGCTCTGGCCTGTGGGCGGGCACGGCTCTTCCGTGTGCTGATCCGGATGATGCCCCGCACCAGGCGGCCCTCGGCGTCCTGCTCGTCCAGGTGGTAGTCCTGGGTGATGCTATTGATCAGGTCAGAAATCTTACTGGTCTTCTCCAGGAATACTGTGTCAGACGTGCACTTGGCCAGCTCGTCAATCTGGTGCACGCTGAACAGCTCTGTCAGCTTCTTGAAGATGAGCACGTCGATCTCCCGGCTGGACATGGAGCCACTGCCCATCTCCGGCAGGTCCAGGTCTGACTCATGAAAGGAGTAGTACTCCTCCGAGCCCCGAGGGCTGCTGGCCAGGGTGCTGGGCAGGCTGTGGCGCATGGGAGGGGGGTCGGCAAGTGGCTCCTTGCAGCAAGAGTCCGCATCGGGGGCTGGGGAGGTGGCGCTGCGGTAGGGGTACACCGGGATGCCCTTGAGCTTGACGTCAGGGTAGCTGAAGCTGCTGCCCATGGAGGACTTGAGGCGCTGGCCATCCCGGCGGCTGGGGGGTGCCCGGTCAGGGCTGGGGGGCACACCGTTGTGCTCCTTGGCCCAGTGGACCTCAGCAGCCCCCTCGGTGGAGTCCTCTGCTGACAAGCAGGGGCTGCAGCCCCGTACGCAGGCCCCGCAGCGCTGCAGACAATCCCGGCAGCGGCGGAAGCAGAAGGCAGCCCGGCACCAGTCCCATCCCCAGGGGCGCCAGAGCAGGCAGCAGGCTGGGGGCTCAGCGGCGGGCTCCGCAGAGCCAGAGATGAAGGTGATACTCTCCGGCCCATGGTGGCCAGGGTCCTTGGGGTCTGGCCTACGGGTGCGACGGCCAGGAGGAGGCTGGGGTGGCTTATCGTAAGCCACTGGCCGCTCCCAGGGTCCCAAGCATGGTGGCCCAGATGATGGGCGGGGCTGTCCTGGCCGGGGCATGGCTTACTGCATGGCTTGCTGCAGCCAGGCACCTGCAAGGGAGAAGCCAGGAAAGAAGTCAGGAGCGGCGGTCAGGACCGTGCTCCTGGACCGAGTCACAGAGCTTGAAAGCTCTGAGAAGCTTGTGACTGGTTTGGGCCCAGTATGCCATACTCTCATTTATCTTCCCAAAGAGAAAGTTCTCTATGTAGTCTAACTGGATTTCAAAGTTTCCTGAACTTGTCATCCACACATCGACTATTATTAAAAAAAAAAAAAAAAGTCAAGAAAATAACAAGTGTTAGGATACCAAGAAATACCCTTGTGTATTGCTGGCAGGCTATAAAGTGTAGATTACTGTGGAAAACAGTGAGGTGGTTCTTCAAAACTCAAGCCCACGGGCTAGGGATGGGGCTTAGCAGTAGAGCACTTGTCTAGAGGCACAGGACACCCCCAAATCGTCTGACTCAACAACTCCACTTCTGGGTATACAGCCAACAGAACTGAAAACTGCAACTTGAACCAAGATATCTGCACATCCATGTTTACAGCAGCATTATTACAGGAGTCATAAAGTGAGAACAACAATGATGAATGGATAAACAAAATTGTATGTGGGACTGGCAAAGCTGACTAAGTGATAGTGCACCTGCCTAGCAAATGCCAGGCCTGAGTTCAACCCCCAGAGCCACACACATGCACATGCACACACACAAACACACACAATGGACCTTGATATATGAACATGATGCTGAGTAAAATAAGCTAGAGTAAAAAGAGCAAACAGGGGCTGGGAAGGTAGCTCAGTGGTAGAGCGCTTGCCTTGCATGCCTAAGGCCCTGGGTTCGATTCCTCAGCACCACATAAGCAAAAAGAAAAAAGCCGGGAGTGGTGCTGTGGCTCAAGTGGTAGAGCACTAGCCTTGAGCTGAAGAGCTGAGGGTCAGCGTCCAGGTCCAGAGTTCAGGCCCCATGACTGGAACCAAAAAAAAAAAAAGAGCAAACACTATACTATCCTACTTTTGTGACATATCAGCAGTCAAATTTGGAGAGACAAGAATAGAATTGTGGTTGCCAGGACTGGGAGTAGAGAGAAATGGAGGAGTCAGTATTGTATGGGTATAGAATTTCAGCTGAGGAGCCGGGCGCCGGTGGCTCACGCCTGTAATCCTAGTTACTCAGGAGGCTGAAATCTGAGGATCGAGGTTCAAAGCCAGCCCGGGCAGGAAAGTTTGTGAGACTCTTATCTCCAATACCCCCCACAACCCCCCCCCCCCCGCCCCCGCTAGAAAACCGGAAGTGGTGGTGCTGTGGCTCAAACGGTAGAGCGCTCGCCTTGAGCTGAAGAGCACAAGGACAGCGCCCAAGCCCAGAGTTCAAGCCCCATGATGAAAAAAAAAAAATAAATAAGAATTTCAGCTGAGGAACTTGGAAGGAGAGAGGGGGCCACAGATGGCCCTGAGAGTTGTTTCCAGTACCATCAAAAATAAAAAACAGGGCTGGGAAGGTGGCTCAGTGGTAGAGTGCTTGCTTGCATGCATGAGGCCATGGGTTTGATTCCTCAGCACCACATAAGCAGAAAAAAAAATGCTGGAAGTGGCACTGTGGCTCAAATGGTAGAGTGCTAGCCTTGAGCTGAAGAGCTGAGGGACAGCGCCCAGGCCCAGAGTTCAGGCCCATGACCGGATCCAAAAAAAAATTAAAAATAAATAAAAATAAAAAACAGGGGCTGGGAAGGTGGCTCAGTGGTAGAGCGCTTGCCTTGCATGCATGAGGCTCTGGTTCCATTCCTCAGTACCACATAAGCAGAAAAGGCCGGAAGTGGCCCTGTGGCTCAAGCGGTAGAGTACTAACCTTGAGCTGAAAAGCTGAGGGACAGCACCTAGGCCCAGAGTTTGGGCCCCACGACCTACCAAAAATAAATAAATAAACATTAGAAACAAAACACCTAGCGGGGTGTCGGTGGCTCATATCTGTAATCCTAGCTACTCAGGAGGCTGAGATCTGAGGATCACGGTTCAAAGCCAGCCTAAGCAGGAAACTCTGTGAGACTCTTATCTCCAATAAACCGCTAGAAAACCAGAAGTGGTACTGTGGCTCAAGCAGTAGAAGGCTCACCTTGAGCTGAAGAGTGCAGGGAAAGCTCCTAGGCCCAGGGTTCAAGCTCCAGGACCGACCAAAAAAAAAAGACAAAACCTCAAACTAACAATAACCAAACACACCAAAAAACCACAAACCCCACAAAACCCAAAAAATAGCTGGAGATCGATATAGTGATAGTTTTACAACAATGTGAATGAATTTAATGTCATGTCTAGAAAGGTGGTATTGCTGGCTCATGCCTGTAATCCTGGCCACACAGGTGGTTGCGATCTGAGGATCACAGTTTGGAGCCAGCTTGGGCAAGAGAGTCCATGAAACTCTTATTTTTAATTACCCACTAAAAAGCTGGAAGTGGAGCTGATAGAGCACCAACCTTGAGCAAAGAAGCTATGGTTCAGTGCTTGTACCCAGAACTCGTGAGCATGTGCACATGTGCACACACAAAGCAAGTAAGAGAGCCAATGTAGTGGTACATGCCTGCGATCCCAGAACTTGGGAAGATGAAGTAAGAAGATTGGGAACTTGAGGCCAGACCCTGTCTGAAAAAGAAAAGAAAAGCTAGCCAGGTACTAGTGGCTCACTCCTGTAATCCTAGCTACTCAGGAGGCTGAGATCTGAGGATTGTGGTTCAAAGTCAGCCCAGGCAAGAATATCCATGAGACTCTTATCTCCAATTAACCACCAGAAAACCAGAAGTGGCACTGTGGCTCAAGTGCTTGCCTTGAGCTGAAGGAACAGTGCCCAGGCCCAGAGTTCAAGCCCCAGGACAAAAAAAAAAAAAAAAAAAAGATGGGACATGTAGAATATATAATACATTCTAGGAGTCAGAGAAGATTGAAGATTATGTATTGGTTTATTTGGGAGGGCCTTTGAGATCCCAATCCCTTATCCTTTTATCCCTGCCTTACTGATACCAGGTCCTTTTTTTTGCCAGTCCCAGGGCTTAAATTCAGGACATGGGCATTGTCTCTAAGCTTCTTCTTCTTCTTTTTTTTTTTTGTTCAAGGCTAGCACTCTACCACTTGAGTGACAGCACCACTTCTGGCTTTTTCTGTTTGTGTGGTACTGAGTGATACCAGGTCCTTAAAACAAGTGCTAAGTGAGAAACTGGGCAGCAGGATACCTGAGATCTTGTTTCAGTTTTGGCGTGCATAACCTATGTGCCACCTTCCCAAATAGTCGCCATCGCCTCCTACCCAAATACCATCAAGGCTCCCACCTGCCACCTCTATTTCCTTCTACTTGTTGCAGTCAATGCAAACTTTTTTTTTTTGGTGGTACTGGGGTTTGAACTTAGATCTCAATGCTTCCTAGGCTGGCACTCTACCACTTGAGCCATACCTCCAGCCCTGTTTTTTGATGGCTATATTAGAGATTGAATGAAGCAAACTTTTCTGCCCTGGGGGGCCTTGAATCTCAGTCCTGCAGATCTCAATCTCCTAAGTAGTTAGGATTATAGGCATGAGCCACCAGAAGGTGGCTTGGTGTGAAAAATTTTAAAAAATGGGGCTGGGAAGGTGGCTCAGTGGTAGAGTGTTTGCCTCGCATGCCTGAGGTCCTGGGTTCGATTCCTCAGCACCACCTAAGCAAACAGAAAAAAGCCGGGAGTGGTGCTATGGCTCAAGTGGTGGGGCACTAGCCTTGAGCTGAAGAGCTGAGGGACAGCGCCCAGGCCCAGAGTTCAGGCCCCATGACCGGACACAACAACAACAACAACAACAAAATGGTTCTGGAGCCAGGCACTGATGGGTCACACCTGTAATCCTAGCTACTAAAGAGCCTGAGATCTGAGGATCACAGTTCAAAACCAGCCCAGGCAGGAAAGTTCATGAGACTCTTATCTCCAATCTGCCACCAGAAAACTGGAAGCGGCACTGTAGCTCAAATGGCAGAGCACTCGCCTTGAGCTGAAGAGCTAAGGGACAGCACCCAGGCCTAGAGTTCAAGCCCTATGACCAACCCCCACCTCCCAAAAAAAGGATTGAGAAGGTGGCTCAGTGGTAGAGTGCTTGCCTCGCATGCATGAGGTCCTAGGTTCAATTCCTCAGCACAACATAAGCAGAAAAAGCCAGAAGTGGCACTGTGACTCAAATGGTAGAGCACTAGCCTTGAGCTGAAGAGCTGAGGGACAGTGCCCAGGCTGAGTTCAGGCCCCACAACCGACCAAAAAAAAAAGACCCAAAAAACAAAACAAACACCAGATTGCACATTTTTTTTTGGGTCTGGTCGTGGGGCCTGAACTCTGGACCTCGGCGCTGTCCTTCAGATCTTCAGCTCACGGCTAGCGCTCTACCACTTGAGCCACAGTGCCACTTCCGGCTTGTTTCTTTTTGCTTATGTGGTGCTGAGGAATAGAACCCAGGGCCTCAGGCATGCAAGGCAAGCGCTCTACCACAGAGCCACCTTCCCAGCCCCAGATTGCACATTATTTAATAGCATTATATCAATGTTGCATTTCCTGAATCACTGCAATTATTTTTACTTACTTTTTGAGACAGGATCTTGCTTTGCAACCCGAGTTAGCCTTGATCTCTCAATCTTCCTTCTGAATGCTAGGATTATAGGCATGTACCTTTTAATTGAGCAAAGGCAACATTCTTGTTCTTAGGAAATAAACATTAGAGCGTTTAGGGGAAAGGGACATGTATCTCAAATGGCTCAAACTGACCAACTAACACACATCTAGAAGGCATGTGTGTATTTGGGGTGGATGAGAAGATATAAGAGTTCTTTTTTTCCCATGACAATTCAGCCCAATCCAGCTCCACTCAACTCTCCTTTTCTGAGGACCTTAAAGATCCTGGTCAGGTGGGAGCCTCTTGTACTCACTGCTTTGGGATAAGTCTATCTCCCCAAGGCCTACAGACCACGTCAGCCTTCTTTCTGTCTCCGTGTCTGCAACAGGGTCAGGTTCAGACAGGGCTTTAGGATACTGACACATTATATGCAACTTCAGATAGAACCAGGACCACACATAGAGAAAAAGACTTAGGATCTAAGCTGACCACAGTGGGGCGAGTGTCTTACAGGACAGGGTGTGTGCAATCCCATTTTCAAAGGTGTACAAACCAAAATTGTAATAAGTGACTTTAAAGTTCTCACAAACAGAGGTACAGGATTAAACATTTGCCTTGATTCAGGCATTGATCGCTCACGCCTGTAATCCTAGCTACTCAGAAGGCTGAGATCTGAGTCTCGTAGTTCAAAGCCAACCGGGGCAGGGGCAGGAAAGTCTGTGAGACTCTTATCTCCAACTAAGCACCAAAAGGCCAGAGGCAGAGTTGTGGTTCAAGAAGAATGCCAGCCTTGAGCACAAAACCCAGGGACAACACGCAGGCTCTGGATTCAAGCTCCGGAATGCATACACACACACAAATCTGCCTCCTTGGATGATTGGGCGTGCATCCCATAGAGGTGCTTGCCTAGCAAGTGTGAGGCCCTGAGTTCACCAATACTACGAAAAACAAGCAAACAAACACTGTTGCCTTAGGCATGGATTCATTCAATTAACAAATACTAGGTGTGGAAAGGGCCTAGTGTGCTCAACACAGTGTTAAATTCTGTAGGGACTGTGGTAAAACAGAGGAACTCCTGAATCTCAGGATTTGGCACTCTAGTGAAAGCCACTATTGGTGGCTTGCATTGCTTTTTGTAATAAAACAACTCTCACTATCCCGTGTAGTATCATCATCCTGCAGAAGCATACGAGGTTAAGTAAGTGGTTGAAAGCCACAGTTCTATTTGTACCCAATTGGCCAGGCCCAGAGTCTCATACATCCCTTGCTCAGGCTCTTCCACTAACCATTTGTTACTTGGGAGGGAAGAGGTAGCTGTGCCAGCTGCATGGACAAGCCTGTACTCTGGGAGGGCCCACAGTGGGGGCTCCAGTCTTCCAGACCCACGCCTTGATCCACAGGATGGCAGCGTCCACACTGTTGGACCATGCTGAGCATTTAGGTCCCAGCTTTGGGAAAGTATTAAGGGTGACTGAACATGGGCTGGGCCCTTATCTCCTTCCCCACCTCCAAGGCTTTAGTACTCACTGCGGTTGATTAAATTAATCCCACGTATATATGGTTGGACCCAGTGCTGTGGTAAGTTCTGAGGAGACAGCTGTGAATGGTTCAGAAACAGGCAGCCCAGGACTTCCATCTGAATAAACCTCCCTTATTCCCCTGTGAGGGATTCACTCCTCTTTGGGGCCCCTCTCAGATAAAAGACTGCCACTAATTGCTTTCAGGCTTTCCTTTCACTTTCAAGTGCACTTAATTCTATTTACATTAAAAACAAACAACTGTGTTGTGAATCAGTGAAGTCTCCACTTTACGGAAGAGAAGTCAGAAGCTCAGCCAGCTTTCCCAAGCTGGGAAA
Organism: Dipodomys spectabilis; assembly: GCF_019054845.1. Lineage (NCBI taxonomy): Eukaryota > Metazoa > Chordata > Mammalia > Rodentia > Heteromyidae > Dipodomys > Dipodomys spectabilis. Next base: position 6,069,240 of record NW_024870795.1, read on the forward strand.
GGCAGGATGGTACTCTTGCCTGCTAGACTTGGAAGCCGGGTGCTTTGCTATGGACTGCATCCCTAGTATAGGGAGGATGAGGTGGGGAGAAAGGAAGAAAGGTCTGGCCTCAGTTTCCCCCCCTGTGGAAGTCAAACATCTTCCCCTTCCTCAGCCAGTCCTAGAAACACTGGTCACTTCATTTAGTGAGGGGAGGATGATTCCCGACTCTATTTGGATTCTTGGCCTCCGTTTCCTCATCTTTTAAAATGGGAAGAAAATCATACGCTCATACACACACACACACATTTAAATAAAGGCACCACAGGCTGGTCCTCCAGGGTTGAGGGATTCGGTCAGCCCTCCCCGACCTCTCTGCCTTGGTTCCCGCGAACACGCCCACCCTCGAGGGTGCACGACCCCACTCTCCGCGGGCAGGCGGCTGCAGCAGCCTTGCACTCCGGGCCCGGAGGTGTCGCGCCCCCCCCTCCACCGGACGCGGGGCACCGGCGCGCCGGGGTCCCCGGTCCTCCATGCTGCTCCACACCCCGTCGGCGGGCGCTCAGGCTCGGGGACCCGCGAGCCGCGGAGCCGGGCACAGCCTCTCCGCCGGCGCTGCCCTCGGGGCGGGCACCACCCTCTGCGGCTGCAAGGCCCGCGCCCACGGGCCGCCGCCGCCGCCGCTCCCGGCTCCTGCACGGCTCCTCGGGGGACGGGGGCGGCCCGGCGCCTCGCCCTCGCCCGGGCCCCGACGGCGAGCACGGCCCCGGCGCCCGCCCCGGCCGCTGCCCCGCCGGGCCGCGCACCCCGGAAGTGGGGGGTGGCCCCCGAGGAACCAGACCCGGGACCCTCCCCACCCCGTCTAGGCGCCACCTCCAGGGGGACCCCCACACCGGCGCCGCCCTGGTCCGGAGCCCCTCGGGCCCGCGCGGGGCTTACCTGTCCCGCCAGGTGAGCCTGCGGCGGCCCAGCGCCTCCCCGCCCCCCTCCCCGCTCACCTGGGGCGCAGGTGAGCGTCGCGTCTCGCGGGAGCGCGGCACGGGCCGCCGCTGGGGACACACTTCCTACCTCCGCGAAGCGCCCGCGCCGCGCACCTGAGCCAGGCCCCGCCCAGGGCGGTGGGCGGACACCGGGGTCGGCCCCTGCGCCGGCCCGCTCGGCCTGGCCGGGCGAGCGAGGCCTGGCTGGCAGGGCGGAGGGCCGGGAGGCCCGGCCCCGGCCCCGCTCGGTCCCAGCGGCCGGTGGCCTACGTGTCCCAGGGCGCCCGTGGGGCGCCGGCCAGGCCCTAAACCTGCAGCTCAGAGGGCCCGTTCCGGGGAGCTTTCCCTGACCCCTGAACCCTGGCTGATTTGCCAAGTGGATCTGTTTCCTCTACTCTTTATGGTGGCCTTCAGCAAGCTGCTGCTTTCCTGTCCTGTTGTACCTTCTGTTTTAGTCTTGATAATAGGGTCTGGGTGTGTGTGTGTGTGTGTGTGTGTGTGTGTGTCTGTGTGTGTGTATCTGTGTGTCTGTGTGCGTGTGTACTGGGGTTTGAGCTCAGGGCCTAGGTACCTTCCCTGAGTTTTTTGTTTTTTTTTTTTGCTCAACGCTAGTGTTCTATCACTTGAAGCCCAGCTCCCTTTCTGGCTTTTTGCTAGTTAACTGGAGATAGGAGTGCCACGAACTTGCCGAGTCTGGCTTCCAATCTCCATCCTCAGATTCTTTAAAATGCTACAGAGCCGGGCGCCGGTGGCTAACGCCTGTAATCCTAACTACTCAGGAGGCTGAGACCTGAGGATCTAGGTTCCAAGCCAGCCCTGGCAGGAAAGTCCCTGAGACTCTTATCTCCATAAACCACTAGAAGTGGCGCTGTGGCTCAAGTGGTAGAGCGCTTGCCTTGAGCTGAAGAGCTGAGGGACAGTGCCCAGGCCCAGAGTTCAGGCCCCACGACCAAAAAAAAAAAAAACAAACAGCTACAGACTAGCAAAAACGTGATGCCTACATCAGCTGAGAACTACAGTCCTTTTACTTTCTTTACCTAGAAATAAAAAACAAGGAAGGGAGAAATGAATAGAGGAAAATCTGATCTCTGAACCTCAGGCTATGCTCTCTGATATGTGAAGGAAACTTTCTCTGGAGTCCAGCCTTATCTTACAGCTTGGTGTAATAGTGTGCACTTGTAATTCCAGCACTCAGGAGGCTGAGGCAAGAGGGTTTTGAGTGCCAGGCCAGCCTGCTACCTGGTAAGACCCTTAATCACAACAATATAAAATGGGGATGGTATTTCCCCATAGAGTGATATATGGAGTTTTTTATAATAGTCATAAGGTAGGGGCTGGGAAGGTGGCTCAGTGGTAGAGCGCTTGCCTTGCATGCCTGAGGCCCTGGGTTTGATTCCTCAGCACCGCATAAGCAAAAAGAAAAAAGCCGGAAGTGGCGCTGTGGCTCAAGTGGTAGAGCGCTAGCCTTGAGCTGAAGAGCTAAGGGACAGTACCCAGGCCCAGAGTTCAGGCCCCATGACTGGACCCCCCCCAAAAAAAAAAAAGAAAAGAAAGAAAGAACAAATACTGTATGTTTCTACATATCTGAAATATTGGTTAAATTTATAGAGAGGTTACAGGTTATCAGAGGTTGGAGTGAGAGGAAAGGCAAATGGGAAGTTATTGCCTAATGTGTACAGAGTTCTTGTTTGGAGTGATGCAAAAGTTTTTGAAATAAAGGTGATGGTTATACAACATTCTGAAGGTAATTAATGTCTCTGCATTTATGCTTAAAAATAGTTTGAGACAGGTTTGGTGGTATACACCAGTAATGCCAGAATTTAAGAGACTGAGGGTGGGCTACCTAGGGAGACCCTCTCTCAAAAATAAAAAAAACAAGGGGCTGGCAATGTGGCTTAGTGGTAGAGTGTTTGCCTAGCATGCATGAAGCCCTATTCCTCAGTACTATATATACAGAAAAAGCTGAAAGTAGTGCTGTGGATTAAGTGGTAGAGTGATAGCATTGAACAAAAGAATCTCAGGGACAGTGCCTAGGCCCTGAGTTCAAGCTCCAGGACTAGAATTTTTTTAAAGGATTCAATGGGAAATTTTGTTATAGAGACTTTACCATAATTAAAAACAAAAAAGCAACAAAAGCAGCTGGGTGCCGGTGGCTCACGCCTATAATCCTAGCTACTCAGAAGGCTGAGGTCTGAGGATGGAAGTTCAAAGCCAGCCTGGGCAGGAAATCCATGAGACTCTGATCTCTAATAAACCACCAGAAAACTGGAAGTGGCATTGTGGCTCAAGTGGTAGAGCACTTACCTTTAGCTGAAGAGCTAAAGGACAGCGCCAGGCCCAGAGTTCAAGCCCCAAAACTGGCAAGAGAGAGAGAGAGAAAAAGCATATGTTAAATTTTTGCATATCAATTAAAAGAAGCAAGCAAGCAAACAAACAAAACCCCAAAGCTATTACTTTTTGAAGACAAAACAGGGTATCTATCTTTTTGGCTCAGCTTTATTATTTGAGCCATATATCCCCCCTCTCTTTTTTTTTCTTTGCACTTTGTTTAGGAGACAAGTTCTCAATGACTGTGTCTGGGCTGCCCAAATTTTCTTGCTGACTCTTGAATAGCTGGGATTACAGGAATTCACTAACATACCCGGCAATAAGCATAGTTTTATTTGATCCTTACAACAGTCCTATGAGATAGGCCTTGTCATATTCACTTTACAGATGGGAAAACTGAGGCCCTACAAGTTTAGGCCATTTGCCTAAGGCCATAGTGTGACTGGGTAGTAGAGCTGGAGGGATAATCAGTCCTCTTGCTCATGATGCAGTGCTCCTTACCCCCAATGTTTCCAAGTGGTGTTTGGGCTTCTTTCTAAGCAAATTAAAGGCCCCTTTGTTTCTGCTTTTTCTGGCTTTGTGGGGTTAGGATTGAACTCAGGGCCTTGTATATTCAAAGCATGTGCTATACCATTAAGTTACACTTTCAAGCACATAAAGTCCTGCCATTATATCCAGAGCCTTATGAGCTCAGTTTGCCTGTTGGCCTTCTCCTGGGCTATTATTGTCTTGACACTATTCTTTTTTTTTTTGTCAGCCGTGGGGCTTGAACTCTGGGCCTGGGCACTGTCCCTCAGCTCTTCAGCTCAAGGCCAGCGCTCTACCACTTGCGCTACAGTGCCACTTCCGGTTTTCTGGTGGTTTATTGGAGATAGGAGTCTCACGGTCTCTCCTGCCAGGGCTGGCTTTGAACCGTGATCCTCAGATCTCAGCCTCCTGAGTAGCTAGGATTACAGGTGTGAGCCACCAGCGCCCGGCGTCTTGACACTATTCTTAAGTTTTTACTTTGCTGCTCATTTCACCCTGCTACCATGCAGGCTCCCGTGTTTCTGGCTTGTATTACTAAATGGACAGAGATGCTTGAGAAGGACAAACCAGCTTGGGGTATAAAAATGCAAACTTAGGTTAGACTGGTTAAGTCTGAGGATTTGTGGGATAGTTAAGTACAGCACAGTTGTACACATGGATGACATCAAGAGTGCTGGTTAGAAGCAGTGACCCTGCAGCTTTGTGGGGGAGGGGAGGGGAACAATGGTACTGCCCACATTGGGGCTGGAAGTGGGAAGTGGCATGGAGCTGGGATCCGTGTCCCTCCCCCGCCCCCCCCACCTTCCCTGCTTCCCACCTCCTACTGACTTGCTGCTTGCCTCTGGTGGGTTTCCTCTTCAGGGACACTAGGGGGCAGCACACAGGAGTGGAAATGACCAGAATTTCCCAGTCATAAAATCTGAATCCTAGCTGCACCCCCTGCAGGCCAGGTATGTGAGCCTTTCCCATTGAAGATGGGCTTAACATGAGGCAGACATGAGGCAGGGAGGCACCACGATTTATTAAAGGGTGACCTCTATTTCTAGAGAGAGCCTGTCACTGTGTCCTAGCTCTTTACCATCTATTGGCTCAGTAACTCTAGCCAAGTTATTGAAATAAGACCCATTCTACATGTTAAGATCCATCACAACCATCCCAGGGACCACGCGGAGGTGGGCAGGCACAGGAGAAAGATTATTATAAGGATTATTAGAGGAGCCATATCTCCCCCTGGAGAGGAAGCAATATGGCATCCTCCCCATCCAAGGTGGGTAGCTCTGGGGTAGTAGCGAGGTGAGTGCACAGGTAGGTCTGGGGAGAAGAGAGGGAGTGGCCAGCTATATGGCAGGAACTCTAGGGCAGGGAGGAGCTCAGGTCTGGGTGGAGCTGAGGACCAGAGGTGAGGATAATGCTAATAGTGTGACCTTAGGGAGCCCCCTGTACGTGAGGGAGACAAGTCCCCCTGGACTTGTGCCATTTCTCCTGAGGAAGCTCCATCCTTTCTCAGAAACCTAAAGGGCTTCTGAGTGACATAGACTGAGGGTGGCAGACATGAGCTTTTCCTCAAGCAGCCCCTAATCTAAAGAGGGAACCCCAGCTTTCCCCCAAGCCTCCCTATGCAACCCAGCCCTCAGGGAACCCTGTCTGAGAGAAGAGAATAAGGTCTGATCTCAGGACCCTCCAGTCTAGAAAGATGAAGGATGGAGGATGGATGAGTTAGTCAACTTTCTATCACAGGAGTTAATCAACTTGCAAAGGGAAAGGGTTGTTTGAGCTGGAACTTTTCCAACTTTCAGTCTGTCATCAGTTGTCCTGTGCTTTGGGCCTGTGACACCACACTGTGACAGGGGCACACCACTCACATGGCAGGAAGTGGAAGAGAGACAGATCCACCAGGGCTGGAGTCTTAGCTTCCCCAGTGAAAGCATGTCCCCACTAGCCTCACCTTTTTTCTTTTCTTTTCTTCCCCCCCCCTCCCTCTCTCCCTCTCTCCCTCTCTCCCTCTTCCTCTGTCTGTCTCTCTGTCTGTCTCCCTGTCTCTCTGTTTGTCTCTCTGTCTCTGTCTCTGTCTCTCTCTCTTCCCGTTGTGAGGCTGGGGGCCTGGGTGTTGTCTCTAAGCTCTTTTTACTCAAGGCTAGGGCTCTACCACTTTGAGCCTTAGCTCCTCTTCCAGTTTTTGAGTGATTAATTGGAGATAAGAGTTTCACAGGGACTTTCCTTCCTTGGGCAGGCTTAGAACTGTGATCCTCAGATCTCAGCCTCCTGAGTAGCTAAGATTACAGGCAAGAGCCACCGGCACCTGGCAAGGCCCCTCCTTTTAAAGTTTCCACAACCTTGGGCTGGGAAGGTGGCTCAGTGGTACAGCGCTTGCCTTGCATGCCTGAGGCCCTGGGTTCGATTCCTCAGTACCACATAAGCAAAAAGAAAAAAGCCAGAAATGGCGCTGTGGCTCAAGTGGTAGAGTGCTAGCCTTGAGCTGAAGAGCTGAGGGACAGCGCCCAGGCCCAGAGTTCAGGCCCCACAACCAGACCCAAAAAAAAAAAAAAAAAGTTTCCACAACCTCTAGTAACATAGAGCTGGTAAGTAAATCTTTAATACATGGGCTAAGAGGGTCTTACATTCAGATCATAGCCAAGAGGGGAGCCCGATAGAGGTCCGAGGTCATAGGATAGGGCCAAGAATAAGGGTTGTCTCTGGCTAGGTCTGGACAAGGTTCCCTTCGGAATGGGAACCTCTGAGGGCTCAGGTGGAGGGACAGGAGCGAGGCTGGGAATAAGCCTCTGGACCATGAGGTTGCCCAGCAACCCGCTGCAAGTCCCAAGGGTATCTGAACCAAGTGGAGCTGCCAACACAGGAGCTCAATAACAACGGCCTCTGGAGGAAGCGCAGGCAGCCTCACATCTGGCCTGAGGCCTGTTTTGGTCTGGGCAAAGTGGTTGTTGTGTCAGGCCTCAAAGAGGGGTGGAGGGGACAGTAGGAGAGAAGAACATGGGGAGGCAGAAGACTGAGGAGAAGGGAGAGGTTTTTTAGGGGAAGGTCAAATCTGAAGAGAAAGACATGTAGAAGGAGGTAGAGACAGAAGCGTATAGAGATTTTGAGCCCATATTTGATCTAGCTGGTGAGAAGTCCTATTTCCATGGATTTGTCAATCTATGACCTGTAGAGTTGGGCCGTGGTCCAGAGGTGCCTTGAAACCAGATACGAAGAAGCCCTTCAGTCTTTTTTTTTTTTTCTTTTTGTCAGTTGTGGGGCTTGAACTCTGGGCCTGGACGCTGTCTCTCAGCTCTTCAGCTCAAGGCTAGCTGAGCCACAGCGCCACTTCTGGTTTTCTGGTGGTTAATTGGAGATAGTCTCATAGACTTCCCTTCCAGGGCTGGCTTTGAACTGTGATCCTCCTGAGTAGCAAGGATTACAGGCGTGAGCCACTGGCGCCTGGCAGCCCTTCAGTCTTGTTACCAGGACACCATCAGGTAAAAGACAGTATCATTCAAGCTGGATGCTGATGGCTTAGCTCAAAGCCAGTGTGCCCCAACCCCCAAAAAAGTACACCTTCCAAAGTCTTATGAGCTTTCCTAACTAGGCTGGTTTCAAACTGACAGCTCAGATCTCAGCCTCCTGAGTAGCTAGGTCTGAGCCACCAGCACCTGGCTAATGAACTAGGCTGGCTCTGAACCATGAATTCTCAGTTCTCAGTTCTCAGTCTCCTGAGTAGCTAAGATTACAGGAATGAGCCACCAATGCTCAGCTCTAGGTCTTGCTTTCTTATGAATGTCCTGCCTGAGATTATTTTGTGCCAGGCAGCCATAAATAGTTCCCTTTGCGAGGTTGATCCCATGGCCACACAGGATGCTCCGAGACTCAGCATTTCATTCTAGCTAGTAACGTGATCCTTAGGTGCACACCACAGCCTGCACCTGCTCATACCCGAGCCTTTCGTACCTCACTGCCACTGCAGCTTGCACCCCAGTGCTAATGGGAGATGCATGCAGAGCAGTGGGAGGTACAGCCTGTGCTCTCTCCTGTCATGCTGGAGGCTGAATCAGCCTCAGATGTCACGAAAAGCCGCTGCCAGAGCTGGAAGCCAACAGCCAGAGCAAAGCTATGGGCTGACACCACACCAACTGCCTGTCACAGCATTTCAGGGAGATTGCAGGGCCCAGAAAGGAGAAGCCAGGGAGATGGAGATGGCCAGAGCAGAATGGTTGCCACCTTTCTGCCGCTGCTCCTTACAGGATGCAGCCAATCCGAGCTGAAGAAAGAGCAGCTGGGGGCTGGGAATGTGGCTTAGTGGTATAGTACTTGCCTTGCATGCATAAAGCCCTGGTTCCTCAGTACCTCATACACAGAAAAAACTGAAGTGGCTCTGTGGCTCAAGTGGTAGAGTGCTAGCCTTGAGCAAAAGAAGCTCAGGGACAGTGCCAGGACCTGAGTTCAAACCCCGGGACTGGAAAAAAAAAAAAAAAAGCAAGAGCTTTTTTTACTTACAGCGAAGCTCGATTTTCAGCAGTAGTGATAGGGTGAAGAGGGTAGAGAGAATTTTTAGGGGCTTACCTAAGTGGCAATGGGTTAGAATTCCTGGTACTGTTTATCATGCTGGGCAGCCCCAAGCTAAGTGTTTTAATGTTTCTGGGCCCTCATGTTGTTATTTGCTAAAAATGGCTGTTCTGTGTTCATCACTCCTCCTCCCAGGCTTCCTTCCTTTCCTGCTGCCCAGCTGGATGTCACTTCCTCCAGGAAGTCTGTCTTGATGTCTTCTATCCATTCCAGGTGAACTAAGTCAGTGCCCTCAGTGGATCACTGTGCCATCTCCCTGGTTTCTTTCTTTCTTGTTGATTGTGGGTCTTGAACTCTGGATGTGGGTGCTGTCCCTCAGCTCTTCAGCTCAAGGCAAGTGCTCTATCACTTGAGCCACAGTGCCACTTCCAGTTTTCTGAATGGTTTATTGGAGATCAGAGTCTCACGGATTTTCCTGCCTGGGCTGGCTTTGAACCCCAATCCTCAGATCTCAGCCTCCTGAGTAGCTAGGATTACAGGCGTGAGCCACCAGCGCCTGGCTTCCCTGGTTTATTTCTCTCTAGCTCTGGCTTCTTTTCCCAGCCCTATAACCAACACTGTGTTTTGAAGATTCAGAGGCATAGTACTTTATCTATGTATTTGTTTATTTACTGCCAATATTGGGGCTTGAACTCAGAGCCTAGGCATTGTCCCTTAACTTTTTTGAACAAGGCTGGCACTTTACCACTTGAGCCACACCTCCACTTCTGGCTCTTTGGTGGTTAATTAGAGATAAGAGTCTCACAGACTTTCTTGCCCAGGTTGGCTTTGAATTACTATTGTCAGCTTTCAGCTTCCTGAGTAGCATTTATGATAGGTGTGAACCACCAGTGCCTGGCTGAAGCATAGTACTTTATGACTATTAATTCATCTAATCTTCACAATGAAAACAAGAAAAGTGCTCCTTGTAGCTGTCCTGCTTTCTCTGTAACCCAGGCTGGCCTCCAACTCACAATCCTCCTGCCTCAGCCTCCTGGCTGCTGGGGTTATAGTAATGGGCCACCATTCTTGGCCTCCAAAGGGAAATTCTTTCCAAATGTATATAGATCTTTATTAGAAGTAGATTTCTTTCCCTCTGTCTTATTTATTTTGTTGCATTCTGCTTTTCACTTTAGTCTGATCTATAAGAAACAGAATTTTGGAAGTGGCGCTGTAGCTCAAGTGGTAGAGCGCTCGCCTTGAGCTGAAGAGCTGAGGGACAGTGCCCAGGCCCAGAGTTCAAGCCCCACGACCACAAAAAAAAAAAAAAAAGAAAAGAAAAATGGCAGGATATTTAAGTAAAACTAAAAAAAAACTAAAAAAAAAAAAAAAAAAAAGAAACAGAATTTTACTCAGGAGGCTGATCTGAGGATCGCGGTTCAGAGCCAGCCCAGGCCGGAAAAGCTGTGAGACTCTTATCTCCAATAAACCACAAGAAACCCAGAAGTGGCGCTGTAGCTCAGGCAATAGAGTGCTCGCCTTGAGCTGAAGAGCACAGGGACAGCACCCAAGTCCAGAGTTCAAGCCTGACCAAAAAAAAAAGGAAGAAAGAAACAGAATTTTATCAGTCAGATATTCATTTTCCAGCATGCGGTAACACAAACAGTGTTATCTGCACGCTATGTTAATTCCAGCTATTTCAACTAGTATTTCTATCTTTGAAACTTGATATTCATCCTCTCCTAGGTATATTTCTTAGTTGGGCTAAAAGAAGAATATATAATAAGACCATTATTGTAGACCATTTTGGTCTTAGTTTTGGAAGAATTATCACCTAGGAAAAATTGATTTTTTGATCTTAGCTTCTCTATCAAACCTGATCCTTCCTGATCTTCCCCGTCTCAGTGAGGAGAAGCATAATCCATCCTTGTGTTTCATGTGCAGGTCCAGAGGTCATTCCCTTGACTCTACCCTGATCCATCCACAAGCCTGCATGTTCCAGTCCCAATAAAACTCAAACCTACCCCCTCCTCCCCTGCCTTTACACCTGGCTGTATCCTCTGATGGATTACCGCAGTAATCTCTGGTCCCTGCCAGTCCCTCTCATTTCACTCTCCCCTCTCTCATCACATCAGATACCTTGCTCTTTTACAAACAAATCAGATCATGTTGATCCCCAGCTTAAACCTTTCAAAGGCTTCCCTAGCCAAGCTGTCTCTCCTAGCTTAGCTCTCCCCATTTTCCTGCAGGCTCTCTCAGTACTGAACACTCTGATCTTTCTGTCTCAGGGCCTTTGCACTCACACTTTTGGAGGCTGGAAAATTTCTTTCCCCAATTTCACATGTCTGATTCCTCTTTCAGGCCTCAGATTAAATGCCCCTTTCTTTTTTTTTTTTGGGTCTGGTCGTGGGGCCTGAACTCTGGGCCTGGGCGCTGTCCCTCAGCTCTTCAGCTCAAGGCTAGCGCTCTACCACTTGAGCCACAGCGCCACTTCCAGCTTTTTATTTTTCTGCTTATGTGGTGTTGAGGAATTGAACCCAGGGCCTCATGTATGCAAGGCAAGCGCTTTACCACTGAGCCACCTTCCCAGCCCCTAAATGCCCCTTTCTAAGGAGAATCCATCCCAGATTCACTTTTCTCTCTCTCTTTCTTTGTGCTAGTTCTGGGGTTTGAACTCTGGGCCTGGGCACTGTCTTTTAGCTCTTCAGCCCAAGGCAAGTGCTCTCCCAGTTGAGCCACATCTCTACTTCTAGCTTTTTTGTGGTTAGTTAGAGATAAGAGTCTTATAGACTTTCCTGCCAGGCTGGCTTTGAACTTTGATCCTCAGATCTCAGCCTCCTGATTAGCCAGGATTACAGGTGTGAGCACTCTGGAGACTGCTTCTGGAGATAGCCTGGGCTCAGATCAAACTCTGCATGACCATGTAGCCCTGACTACTCACCACTATGTTCTTCATTTTTTTTTTGGTTGGTCGTGGGGCCTGAACTCTGGGCCTGGGCGCTGTCCCTCAGCTCTTCAGCTCAAAGCTAGTGCTCTACTACTTGAGCCACTGCGCCACTTCCAGATTTTTTCTGCTTATATGGTGCTAAGGAATCGAACCCAGGGCTTCATGCATGTGAGGCAAGCACTCTACCACTGAGCCACTTTCCCAGCCCTGTTCTTTCTTTTTTGGGGGAGTCCGGTCGTGGGGCCTGAACTCTGGGCCTGGGCACTGTCCCTCAGCTCTTCAGCTCAAGGCTAGCGCTCTACCACTTGAGCCACAATGCCACTTCCAGCTTTTTTCTTTTTGCTTATGTGGTGCTGTGGAATTGAACCCAGGGCCTCAGGCATGCAAGGCAAGCGCTCTACCACTGAAACACCTTCCCAGCCTCCCTGTTCTTCATTTTTGTCATCTATAAAATGCTGTATGTGGCTCATGCCTGTGATCCTAGCTATTCAGGAGGCTGAGATCTTAGGATCACAGTTCAAAGCCAGCCTGGGTAGGAAAGGCTGTGAGACTCATATCTCCAATAACCACCAGAAAACTGGAAGTGGCGCTGTGGCTCAAGTGATAGAGTGCTTGCCTTGAGCTGAAGAGCTGAGGGACAGTGCCCAGGCCCAGAGTTCAAGCCCCACAACTGACAAAAAACAAAAAACCTAAACTTGGAGATGTGGCTCAAGTGTTAGACCACTTGCCTTGAGCTGACGAGCTGACAGTGCCCAAGCCCAGAATATAAGCCCTACAACCAACATAAATAAATACATAAATGAATCAAAGCAGTATGTGACAGTAGTACTGTATTCATCAGAACCCAACCCCAACACAGAGAAGCACTATGCAATTTTTTTTTTAAATTCTACTTCAATTTTTTTTTTAATTTTTATTTTTTTGGGGGAACACACTGTACAGAGGGGTTACAATTACATGGGCAGGTTAATGCGTACATTTCTTTCTTTTTTTGTCGGTCGTGGGGCCTGAACTCTGGGCCTGGTGCTGTCCCTGAACTCTTCAGCTCAAAGCCAATACTCCACTGTACAGAGGGGTTACAATTACATGGGCAGGTTAATGCTTACATTTCTTTCTTTTTTTGTCGGTCGTGGGGCCTGAACTCTGGGCCTGGTGCTGTCCCTGAACTCTTCAGCTCAAAGCCAATACTCTACCACTTGAGCCACAGCGCCACTTCCAGCCTTTTCTGCTTATGTGGTGCTTAGGAATTGAACCCAGGGCCTCATGCATGCGAGGCAAGCACTCTACCACTGAGCCACCTTCCCAGCCCCAATGCGTACATTTCTTATCAAGCATTGCAGCCCCCTCCTTTGTTTACCCTTCACATCCCTTCCCAGCCTCCCACCCCCACCACCCAGCACTATGCAATTTTATCACCAGGTATTTTATTATTCTTCCAAGGTCCATATCTTAGGGTTTGATTATTTTGATTTTGATATAAACTTTGTCAAAACAGCCATTGTGGCCTGCCCTCCCCACCCCCTCGGCTAGTCCTGGGGCTTCAACTCCTGGCCTGGCAATGTCCCTGAGCTTCTTTTGCTCCAGGCTAGCACTCTACTGCTTGAACCATAGCACCACTTCTGCCTTTTTCTGTTTATGTGGTATTGAGGGCTTCATGTATGCTAGGCCAGCACTCTACCACTAAGCCACAGCAGCTGGGCATCAGCTGCGCTCTCTCTCTCTCCCTCTCTCTCTCTCTCTCTTTCTGGATACTGGGGTTTAAACTCACTTGCGTTCTCAGTTGGTTTTTTTAGTCAAGGCTAGCCCTCTACCAATTGAGTCACACCTCCACTTCTGGCTTTTGTTGGTTAATTGGACATAAGAATCTTAAGACTGGCCGGGCACTGGTGGCTCACGCCTGTAATCCTAGCTACTCAGGAGGCTGAGATCTGAGGATCGCGGTTCAAAGCCAGCCCGGGCAGGAAAGACCGTGAGACTCCTATCTCCAATAAACCACCAGAAAACCGGAAGTGGCGCTGTAGCTCAAGTGGTAGAGCGCTGGCCTTGAGCTGAAGAGCTGAGGGACAGCGCCCAGGCCCAGAGTTCAAGCCCCACGACCGACAAAAAAAAAAAAAGAATCTTAAGACTGGGCTGGGAAGGTGGGTCAGTGGTAGAGCGCTTGCCTTGCATGCCTGAGGCCCTGGGTTCCATTCCTCAGCACCACATAAGCAAAAAGAGAAAAGCTGGAAGTGGCACTGTGGCTCAAGTGATAGAGTGCTAGCCTTGAGCTGAAGAGCTGAGGGACAGCGTCCAGGCCCAGAGTTCAGGCCCCATGACCAGGCCAAAAAAAAAAAAAAGAATCTTAGGATTTTTCTGCCTGGGTTGGCTTTGAATGTATGATGTTCAGATATCAGCCTTTGGAATACCTAGGATTACAAGTGAGAATTAGTGATCCACTAGAGCCCGGCCAGCATTAGGTGCTTAATTCAGTTGTTGAATGAATGCATGAAAACAGACATGATCTTGGCCCATTCCTCCTAACCTGGCTATATTAGAGATGTGAAAAACAGACCCTGGCAGGAGGTGTAGCTGCTATCCTAGAGTATATGCCTCACATGCACTAGGCTCTTGGTTTGGGTTTAATCCCCAGCAAACCCCCTCACCCCCCCAAGATCTTGGAACAGGAATGCAGTTCAGTAGTAAATCACCTGCCTGGCATGCAGAAGGCTCTGGGTTTGATCCCCAGCACTCAAAACCAACAAAAACCCTTGAGACCCGAAAGGTGAGGGTAACTTGAAAAATGCTTCTTCAAGAGAGGAGGCGTGTAATTGCTCCTTGTCAGAAATCTGATGAAGTCTCAAAAAGCACACGGTGCCTGCTACATCCACTGTGAACACGAATCGCAAGTACCAGCCTTTGATTCCAGGAATAATATCTGGGGCAACGTTTTCATCATGGGAGGGATTACAGACAAAAGCCTGGGCCCTCTGGATGGTGCCACGGGCTGGGTAGGCTGTTGGCTCGATGGCACTGGCACTGCACTTGTGCCTTATGGGGAAGCCATCCAGTCTCCTGTCAACGTAATCCTCTGCCCCCAATATTCAAGAACCTCCAGGCTTCATATTACAAATGCAGCAACAGAGGCTCAGAGAGAAGGGACTTGCTGGAGCCCATACGAATTCAACCCAGCTACTATGGGCATCTAGGACAAGATTCCTATATAGCCTTCCATTGATTTAAAAGCTTTTTAATATGCGAATGGAGAGAGGAGGTGAGGGGGAGGGAGCTCGAGGGAGGGGGAGGAAGGTCAGGTGTGCACTGGTAGGCAGGGGCACACTGACACACGTGCAGGGGTGGGAAGGGGCATCTGTGGGAAAGGGGAGCCGGAGGCTGGGGCCTGGCTGGGTTATTTTCAGAGCTGCTATCTTTGCCTGCATCTGCTAAATTATTAAACTGTGATCGCATCCTAGAGGGTGCTGGGCCAGGTTGCCAGGAAGACTGGAGGGGAGGGGGTGGAACTCTTAGATAAGGTCCAGAATCTTCTAGACTGGGTTGGAAGTGAACTCTTAGGGTCTTGATTCTCCCACATCCCAGTCTCACCACACTCAGATGATGGAGGGAATCCAGTTTCCCCCTCATCCCTCCTCAGCCACTGTCTCTGCTGTCTGGCTCTGTCTCTGCTGGGAGGAGGGCTGCTGCATACTGACCATAACTCTGCAATTCAGCCTGGGTGATCTCTTTACTTCTAGGGCCTTTAATACAGACTACAGTGTGTGTGTGTGTGTGTGTGTGTGTGTGTGTGTGCCAGCACTGGGGCTTGAACTCAGGGCTTTGCATTATCACTCGACTTTTTTGCTCAAGGCTGGGGCTCTACCATTTGAACCATACTTCTACTTTCAGGTTTTTTTTTTTGCTGGTTAATTGGAAATAAAAGTCTCGACTTTTCTGCCTGGGCTGGGTTTGAACCATGATCCTCTGATCTCAGTCTCCTGAGTAGCTAGGATTACAGGTGTGAGCTACCAGTATGCATGGCTCTTCTCTGTATTCTTATTTTGCATTTTAGTCTTTTCCTTATTTTCTCTAAAAGGAATATTTAACTTTTATGAAAAATAAGGAAAATGCAATAATCATGATAGTTTAAAAAATGTATTCTCCAAACACTGGTGGCTCACATCTGTAATCATAGCTACTCAGGAGGTTGAGATTGGAGAACCATGGTTCAAAACCAGCCTGAGCAGGAAAGCCCATGACACCCTTATCTCCGATGAATTAGCAAAAAGCTGAAAGTGGAGCTGTGGCTCAAGTGCTGGAATGCCTGCCTTGAAAAACAACAACAACAAAAAAAGCTAAACGAACCACTCTGGCCCTGAGTTCAAGTCCCACTATCAGCAGCAGGTAATTGGGCCCAAGATTAAACTAAAAGTAGAAGGAAACCCTGGCATCCTTCTCTTGGTTTTGCAGCTGTCTCCTTTGTCTTAAAGCTCTGAGTCGGGCTTTTGTTTAATTCTGCATGCAGCCATGTTAATCATTCGAGGAGTGGCTGTCTAAAAAACTGGTGACACCTAACCTATCTCAACATCTTTCCAGGCTGCAGGCTCAGAGTTACTAAAATATCTCACTCTCAGTTGTTTTTTTTTGCCAGTCCTGGAGCTGAAACTCAGGGCCTGGGCACTGCCCCTGAGCTGCTTTTATAGCGTGAATAAATCAATACGTGGAGAAAGGGACTTACTTCTCCATTCTCTACAAGCTCTGTCTTAAGCATTGTTTTTCAATTCATAGAAATGTTTACGAGATTGAGGGTGTGGCTCGGCGGTAGAGTGCTTTTCCTAGCATTCACAAGGCCCTAGGTTGCATCCTTAGTAATGGGGAAAAAAAAATTGTCTATTGAATGCATTAGGAAGCCAGGCACTCTGTTCAGCCTCAGGGGATTTTAATGGTAAGAAAATCCAGTCTGGTGGGAGGTATTACTAATAACTAAACAATGAAAGAATACATCTAGCTATGACTTATGGGAAATGCCAAGAGGATGGGAGAAGGGAATATCATTGGATAATGATAGAGAGGTAAGAGGTGCCACTGAGGGACTTTGGTTTCTCATTAGGAAGAGATAGCCTGCAGATCCTCAACTCTAAGGGATGATGGGAAGAGGAAAAGAATATTGATTTAGTCAGTAAATGTTAAATTATTTGTTTATTAATTCTAGGTGGTACTGGGGATTTAACAAGGGCCTGGCACATGTTTTACTACTAACTTCCAGCTCTAAGTAAATATTTACTGAACATCTCCTCCCACTCAGAAAAATTAGTACCCCAGATCCTGGAAGGACTCGGGGTGTGTGTGTGTGTGTGTGTGTGTGTGTGTTAAATTCACATTTGACTAAGTCTTTAGATCTAACTGATGGTGGGGGTGGAGTTAAGTCCTGATCCTGTTCTTGACTCTAGGGTTTGGGAACAGTGATCTGTCAGAGGCAAGCAAAATACCTACCCATCTTGCCATTTTGATAGGGATGGGTAGGGGTGGGGGCTCCCACTAGGACCCAGGCCTGTTGATACAAAAGAGACTATTCAAAGGGATGACGCTATTTGCAGAGAGCTCCTCCTAGCTGGGGATAAATCTGGTAATTCCTGAGCCTCCCTCATCCTCTCTGAACCCCCATGCCCTGAGCCTCCCTACCCCCCATTGCAGACTTCCTTCCACACCTCTGTGCCCACTAAATGCCTGGCACTATAGCTGACCAGCTCTTCTCATTGAGCTCTCTCTCTAATCTCCTCTTTCCCCTCCATTGTTACAGTCGCAGAACACCTGCTCCCTCTGAGCCCTCTCCCTTCCTGCTCAGTGAGCCCGAAGCCCCCTCACACTCTCTCTCTCCTGTGGAGGCCCTGCTGAGCTGCCTCTCTGGACACGTGCAATCTTGCCCATGAATCACCAGCACTCAGTGCAAAGCAACTGTCAGCACTTAACGGACACAAAGGAGGTGCCAGGCTCTGGTGGCTCATGCCTGTAATCTAAGCCATTCATGAGGCTGAGATCTGAATCACTGTTCAAAGCCAGCCCTAGCAGGAAAGTCTGAATTTTTTTTTTTTTTTAACCACAGGCTTTCCTCTCCAGGCTGGCTTTGAACTGTGAGCCTCAGATCTCAGCCTCCTGAGTAGCTAGGATTACAGGTGAGAGACATCAGCGCCTGGCGAGAATTTTATCTCTAATTAACCACAAAAAGGAGGGAGTGGAGCTGTGGCTCAAGAGGTAGAGTGCAAGCCTTGGGTAAAAAAGTATAAGGACAAAAAACCAAAAACAAACAAAAAAGTATAAGGACAGTGCCTAGTTCAAGCCCAAGACCAGCCCCTTCCCTCTCCCCACCACATGGGGGGAATGATGTTATTCTCTAGGCAGCTGGACTTCCTCAGTAGCCTTCCCTTCAGGCTGGGCACTGGTTCCCACACCTTTTTCAGCCCAGAGTTTGCTTCAGTCCTTCCCAAAGGCTTTTAGAGCCTCCAGACCTTGCTTGCTTCCACCAGGAGCATTATTTCTACCAGCACCTTCAAGGAGATAGGCAGGACTCAATGTTTTCATTTTGCCAGGATGACTGAAATCCCAGATATGGACAGTCCTTCCACGAGGGAAGGGGATCTGGTTATTTATGTGTCCCCAAAGGGCATGAATAATCCGTTCTGATTCTTGGCCTTGCTCACTGCTGCAGAGCACCGTTTTGTTTTGTTTTGTTTCTGTCCAGATTCAGCCACTTTGGGTAAGGCACCCTGCATCTGGAGTTTGTTTTTTCCACCAAGTAAAAGTGTTTGAGGACACATTGGGAGGTGCACACAGAGGTAAGGGGGAGAGGCAGGAAAGTATCTTTGCACACTTTGGAGTCCAGAGCTCCTGGGGGGGGGACACCATCAAGGTTTGCAGGCTCAGTGGCAACTCTGTGGGGTTTGTTTTGCAAACGGAGGCCCTGCCTGGGGTGCAACCAATCTAGCCAGATAGATGATGCCCAATCCTCCCCACCCAAAGCCATTAGCTTCTCTTTCTTTACCCCTCCATAGCCCCAGGGAGGCTGAGGGGCCCTGGCAAGCCCTATGGTCCAGAAAAACAGGCAGATCTGATTGGCTAAGGGACAGCATGAAGTATAGGAAGGCTCATTCACTGCCCAAGGACTTCTGACCTGAGTTCTCAGACTCTCACTGACCTAAGGAGGTCTCAGGTAAAACCTTCCCTGGAGGGGGTGGGGGGAGAGTGGGTTTTATGACTTCTAAGCACAGCTGCCAAAGCTGATGACTGAGGGAGTAAGTGAAGCTCGCCCCATTTCCAGCCTAAGTATGGGAAGACACGGATGGGGTGCTGGGGGTGGGGGGCGAAGGTCAAGGGACCTGCGGGATTTGCGGCGCACACGGGCCGGAGGCGGAGCAAGTTCAGCGCATTCCGACCTCTGATTGGCTGAGTTGCCCATCGCTCCGCCCCGTGCTCTATAAGACGCCGGCGGCCGGTGCGGCGCTGGCGTGGGCACTGCGGCCGTCTGGGTCTCCTCTCGTGCCCGGCTTCCGTCCTCCCCGCGGACAGACAGACCCAGGCCGCCGGGGGAGGGGGGGCGGGGGATGCCAGGCTGCCGCATCAGCGCCTGCGGCCCAGGGGCCCAGGACGGGACGGCAGAACCGGGGTCCCCCCCGGCGCCGCCCCGGGAGCCCCTGGCGTCCCCTCAGCCCCCGGCCCCAACTCCGACCTTGACCCCGACCCCCGCGGAGACCCCGCGGCCGCAGGAGGCCGCCCGGGCCTCGCTGGGCGCGGCCGAGGGTCAGGAGCTGCAGCGCTGGCGTGCGGGCGCTAGCGGGGGCGCGGGGGGCGGCGGGGCGGCGGGCGCGGGCGGCCGCGCGCTGGAGCTGGCCGAGGCGCGGCGGCGGCTGCTGGAGGTGGAGGGCCGCCGGCGCCTGGTGTCGGAGCTGGAGAGCCGCGTGCTGCAGCTGCACCGGGTCTTCCTGGCGGCCGAGCTGCGCCTGGCGCACCGCGCCGAGAGCCTGAGCCGCCTGGGCGGCGGCGTGGCGCAGGCCGAGCTCTACCTGGCGGCGCACGGGTCGCGCCTCAAGAAGGGCGCGCGTCGGGGCCGCCGGGCCCGCCCGCCCGCGCTGCTGGCCTCGGCGCTGGGCCTGGGCGGCTGCGTGCCCTGGGGCGCCGGGCGGCTGCGGCGGGGCCACGGCCCGGAGCCCGACTCGCCCTTCCGCCGCAGCCCTCCGCGCGGTCCCGCCTCCCCCCAGCGCTGACCCCGGCGCGGGGACTCCCGGCCACCGCGCCCTGGCTGGCCATCGCCGAGCTGCTGACCGATGGATTCCCAATGCTGGCGGGCTGGCAGGCTGGATGGATGGCGTCATCTCCGAGGATGCACAGTCTGTCGGTTGGCAGGAAGAGACAGTCGGGGGGAGCCAGCGGCCCAATAAAGGAAACTGAGGTGCGGGGTTAGTAAACGGCTGCTTTCAGGGGTGGACGGGGAAGGGGCCTGTGCAAGATCCCAGATTTCCCTTCCCTGGGGCGTCTGAGTCCCCGAAGAAGGCAGTCCATCTTCTGCAGCTTCCTCTCCCAACCCAAGGGTTAGTTGATGGCACCCAGGCTTCGTTAGAGGTAGAGTTGGACAAATGGAGGGCGCCGAGCTCCGGGAAGGATTTGATAACAAACTTTCACCAGCTCTTGCGTTTCCTTTCCTGGGTCCCCTGAGATGGAAGAAGTCTTGCTTGCCCTTGAGGCTGCTGCTTTCTGGCACCACCCCTCTCCATACCTTGGGGGAGGACAGAAATAATGAGGTCCTTGGACAGCATGAGGGCCAACCCAGGCCTGTAGGGCTGAATTCTTTCTGACCTCTCTTTCCCATATTGGCAGATTGCTACAGAGGTTGAGGATTTGTCCCCATGAGACTTATACTGAGCCCTCTTGATTCTAGGGTAGACTTATTTTTTTTGGAGGGGGAGGGGCGGTGCTGGTCCTGGGGCTTCAACTCGGCACCTGGGTTCTGACCCTGAGCTTTTTTTTTTTTTTTTGCTCAGAGTTAACACTCTGTCACTTGAGTCACAGCACCACTTCCTGCTTTTTGGGTAGTTAACTGGAGGGAGATAAGAGTTTCAGGGACTTCTTTGCCCTAACTGGTTTGGAAATGGGATCCTCAGTAGCTAAGATTACAGTGACGAGCCATTGTCTCCCAGGGGACACAGCTTTACTCACGCTTCATGCAGCCAACCTGAGACCACAGCCTGTGCTAACCAGGATGGGTGCTGGGCACCCACTCACCAAGGGGCCTCATCTCCGTTTCTAAGATGATTCTGTCAGAGGCGGAGACATGTGGTTCCTTTAATATCCTCAAGGGGGCAGGTATGGCAGCCATTTGCGGAAAGGGGGCCTTAAAGGGCCTTGGCTTCTGCTCTTTGCTTCCTGTCTGGATGCCCTTCCTTCAGACCCCCGTTCCTCTGCTCCCCCTCAGCTGTGAGCCGCCTGGCCCCAGGCTTGCTGCTTGGCTGTCCATCGGTGAAGTGGTGTCATCATCACCTCCCAGAAGGGCTGTGGGGCGGCTCACAGGCAGAGAGCTCGCTTCTTCCACTGTAAGTCATGTTACCATAGTTTCACTCCTTTAAATCACACCTAGGAACAGGTGCTGGTTTTGCTCAGGAACTAATTGAAAGTCCTAATTTTACAGAACGGGGAGGGGATTTCTCAAGGTCACATGCCAGTGAGGAAGAGAACCAGGTGCCAGACCTGTGTGTGCCCTTCCCATTGTATCCTAGGCCCGGTGAGGCTAGGGAGGCTGACCCTGGCTCTGTCTGCTGTGTGATATAGAACAACTCTGTCCCCCCTCTGGGCCAGTTTCCTGTCATCGCCCTCTCTGACTATTGCCATTCTTCCTTTTGTCAGGGCTTGAGAGCGAGTGAAGGAGGAGTCACGGGAAGCTGGTGCAATCCTGTGACTCCTGAAGGTCAGGTACTTTGTTGTGACATCTGGGGTCTTTATTTGAACCCCTCCCATCAGCCTTCCTTTTACTAGCTTGAATTCAGGGCCTTGCACTCTTCTTTGCCTTTTTTGCTCAAGGCTGGCACTGTACCACTTGAGCCAGAGTTCCACTTCTGGCTTTCTGGCTTTTTTGCTATTTAATTGGACATATGAGTTTCGCTGATATTTCTGTCTGGGCTGGCTTGAGATCTTCAGATCTCAGCCTCCTGAGTAGCTAGGATTATAGATCTGAGCCACTAGTGACTAGACCAGGTAGCAAACTTGTTTTTGCTCTATGAGCTGACAGCTGGGCTTTCTTGAACCCTTCTTAGCTGGGGGAGGGAGGTCCAAGAGGGGGTCCAAGAGGGGATCTCAGAAGCTTCTAAGGAAGCTGTGGAGGGCCCTGACCTCTCCTGGCCTCCAGTCAAGGAGGACCCTCCAAAGAGGACACTACTTAAGTCATTTGAGTTCCAGAGGCTTGGAGAGAACTGAACTTGTCGGAGGAGTCAGGGTCGGGGAGCTCAGGCCGCAGCACTGGGTGGCAGCCAGGGCTGTTTGGTTTCTGGGTTGCAGGGGAGGGGAGCTTGGTGCAGAGAAGCTTTTAGCTAATGGCACAAAGTACTTTATGCCATCATAGTTTTGCCTTGCTCTGGGATTTATTGATAATCAGCTTTGTCCTGATTTGGGGGTGGGGTGGGCACCTAGGTAGAGAATTAGAGATGACATTTGCTGGAGAAAGAACTGTAAGTGGGAGGGTATATGGAGACTGGAGGCTGGTCCTAGTATCTCAGGCAGACTCCTCCCTTCCCCCTGGCTCAGCTGCCACACTGCTCCCCAGCGAGGGCCTGGCCCAGCCCGCAATTCAGTGTCTTGAACCTCAGCTGCTGAGTACTGAGTGCTCTGTCCTCTACTCAGCCAACTAGCGAAAGTGACCTTTCCACTCCAGCCTCATCCATGCAGGGTCCAGTTTAGAAGCTCTGCCTGGCTCTATTTTCTCCTCATCAAGGATAGATATACTCAGCTTAGAGGTTTCAGAAAGGGACTTGAATGAAGGGGCTCTGCTTTTAATGGCTTATGTCTCCTAGTCCTCCTCCAGGTAGCCTTCTCTGGTTGTTACCATCCTGGAAAATTCCCTGGGAGCTGGGAGGCAGCTATTTGTATTGTAGACCTCCACTAATAGTTCTTGGAGAGGAGAAAAATCCTTCTTTCCTCTACTACTTTCTGATTTTTTAAAAAAAAATTTAGGACAGAATCTTGCTATGTAGTCTAGGCTAGCCTTGAACTTACTACATAGCCAAGGCTGATCTCAAACTTGTGTTCCTCATGCCTCAGTCTTTCAAGTGCTGGGATTACAGGCCTGTGCTACCATATCCAGCCCTTGAATAGTTTTTTTTTTTGTTTCCCTTCTCCCTTCCCTTCCCTCCCCTTCCCTTCCCTTCCCTTCCCTTCCCTTCCCTCCCTCCCTCCCTCCCTCCTTCCTTCCTTCCTTCCTTCCTTCGTTCCTCTCCTTCTTCCTTCCTTCATCATGCAAGTGCTCTACCCATACCCAAGTCTGTTTGCTTTGCAGCTAGGGCTTCCTTCTTTTCCCCTGGCTGGCCTTACATGGTTATCCTTGTATCCTCCCCCACCCCCCAATCAATGGAGACTATAGTTAGGTACCACTATTACTGGCTCTCAATACTTTCTTGATAACCCTCAAGCCCTTTGGACGGGATTGAGTCCAGGGGTCCTAGGGCGTCTGTGACACAGTAAGGACTCAGGCACAGCACTGAGCTACAGCCAGGACTATTTGTTTTCAGGCACTGAGGACAGTGAGGTCCAGCAGTGGATCTGCGCTCTCAGCAAAGGGCATAAGGGAAATAGGAGCTGACCAATTCCCGATTTAGTTAAGAGTTTGCATCTATCTGGGTGAGCTCCTTTCCTCTTGGTCCCCAGCAGTATGTGGATGGTGCCACCAGAGGGCAGTATGTGGCAGCTTCGTGAAACATCAGGGCGTGGCCTGGAGCAAATTCAGACCCCAGTGGCCTCACCCTCAACCATCTCCTTCCTCAGTATCCCAGAGCTTCCTAATTTGAGCTGTGAGGATTTGCTGAACAAACAGGACAGCTACTCATTGAAGTGACAAGTCACAGCTCTGGTGCCCTAAACCTGCTAATGGGCGTGTCTGAGAGGATCCACTTGCTTGATCCCTTTAGAACTGGGAAGACTCCTGGTTTAATGTTTGCTTGCTTGCTTGTTGGGGGGGGGGGGCTGGCGGGGGGGATTATTTGGGAAAGCTTGGTAATTGATAACTTGTTTTATCTTGCATTAGTCTGTGGCCACACCCTGGCAGGAGTGATGGGCGGGGAGGGGGAAGGGAACCCTTGGTTCTGGAATGATATTTTAAACTCTTTCATTCCAGACATGGTGCTAAGCACTTATACTCCTTTTCCAACCACTCTGCAAAGTCAGGGATATTATGCACATTTCCACAGATGAGGAGGCTGAGGGTCAGGGGAGCAGAAGACTTAACCCAAGGTATAAAACCTGTGAGTGCTTAAATATTAGTCCACAGATACTTCATTTCAGCAGGCTAGAAAAATTCCATTGGGGTAGGGGTGGGGGTGGAGGCCACTCTGGCTCTTTACAGCTATGTATAGCGACCCCTAGTGCTTGTTCTGGGAAAGGACATGAAAGCAAAGTGTGCTCTGCACTCCCCTAGGCTGAGTCCACCCAGACGGTGACAAAGATGGGTCATTGATATCAGATTTCTAGAGAGGCAGGGCAGGGCTTGCCTCTGCCTCCTCTCCCTGTGGACCAAGAATATTTGGTGCTTAAGAGAGCAAAGAAGCTGGGCACCCATGGCTCATGCCTGTAATCCTAGTTATTCAAGGATGCTGAGATCTGAGGATCACAGCTCAAAGCCAGCCTAGACAGGAAAGTCTGCGAGACTCTTCTCTCCCTAAACTGTTCAGAAAAAGCCAGAAGTGGCCCTGTGGCTCAAGTAGTAGAGCCTTGAGCACAGAGAAGCTCAGGAACAGAACCTAGGCCACTTGAGTTCAAGTCCCAAGAAGAAAGGGGGTGGGGGGAAGGGAGGGAGAAAGAGAGAGGGGAGAGAGCAGAGAGCGTGAGCACAAAGAGCCTGGGATAACAGAAGAGGGTGTCAGAATCAGTGCTGGCCTGGATCTTCCCAGCTGGAACCTTCCCCCTTTCTGAGTCAGTTTCTTCAGTGTGCCTGGGTCTTGTCTCCAGAGTGGAGATCTGGGGATGATAGAACCAATGTGTCTAGGTGAGGAGAGACTGTCAGGACAGTGTCTCCACTGTGGGGCAGTGTGGGCCTTGGCTTCTTTAAAATATCACCATATCAGGACTCCCTGGCATGGTCTCTCTCCACCCCAGCCCTGGGAAACTCCATAAGGGGAGAGGTGGAGGAAGGGCAGGTTTTTCATCCCAGGAACATTCCATTCCAGCTGCTCAGACCAGTGGGGATCCCAGCCAAGAACAAAGGCCCAAGGGAACCTCGGCTTTCCCCTGGGAGCCCCATTCTGCACTTTTGCCTCCTGTGCAGCCTCCCCACACAGCCCCTCTCAGGGAGTCACGTGATGATGGTATGGGTGGAGCTGGGTGGATATGGAAACAGGAAATCAATGCTCTTGGAATTATTCTTTCCAGCTCCTTCCAGCCTTCATTTTGGATCTGGACCTCTGGATTCTGCTTCTTCCCTGGATACCTCCATCAGTGAAACTTCCAGAACTGGCCCTCAGCAGCCCCCTCTCAGGAGCCCTCACTTTCCCAGGATTGGGTTCTGCGAATCTTACCCATACTCTAAATTTCTCTGCGTACTCCGCTTTGGGCTTTGCTTACTCTGCACCAATGGAGAAGTTAGCACAGGTTATTGGAAAATGCAGCGATAGCTCCAGTGGCAATGCCAAGGATTTCTTTTAAGGAGAGTCACTATTCTTAAACAAGTCTCGGCATAGCTGGAGTCCCCATTTTGGTAGATCTCATTGCTTCCTGGTCTAACAGCACTAGGAGGCCTGTTTGGCAGAAAACACTGGTCAAAGGAAAGCCTCCATTTCCCTCACCCACTGCCCTGTTCTCTCTGGGTGGAGGTGTGCTGTGGCCCTGCACAGACAATCAGCTGCGGCCTCCCCGAGGAGGTAACACCTCTTTCTCAAGAAGAGGTGGCAGCCACATAAAATTTCCAAAGTTTTAAATGCAAAAGGGGAGCACATTTATTCAAATATTGTACACATGGCACTAGTGACACTAGCTACACATAACCCGGAACCCATAGAATTCTACAAAGTGAATGTATATTAAACACGTCCCACGATTATATATTCAGGAAGAATAAATCTCAGTAATGTGAGTCTTTGGTGTGTGGTTTGCCAGTGCCCTGGCCTCCTTTCCTTTGTGTGTGACAGATCTTTCAGCTGTCAGTTCCTGGGGCCCAATCTGTCTGGTTTGGCAATCGGAGCCTCTGGCCTGTTTCTCCTGTGACTTCCTCACAGTTGACCTCGCCAGGAGTTTCCCCAGCAAAGGGTGTGATGAGCAAGCTAGGGGATGGGAACTCGTGTGGGAGACTGCATGGCACCAGGTTTGAGTGTCTGTGGCAGCAAGACACCTGTCAGGCTTCTGGAAGAAGAAAGGGCACACGAGCTAGGAAGAGTTGTTATAAGACAAAGTTTCAGCCGGGTGTCAGTGGCTCACGCCTGTAATCCTTGCTACTCAGGAGGCTGAGATCTGGGGATCCTGGTTCAAAGCCATCCTGGGCAGGAAAGTCCATGAGACTCTTATCTCCAATTAACCACTAGAAAACCAGCAGTGGTATGGCTCAAGTGGTAGAGCACTAACCTTGAGCTGAAGAGCTGAGGGACAAAGCTCAGGTCCGGAGTTTAAGCCCTGCAACAGACCAAAAAAAAAAAAAAAAGACTCACAGTTTAGGCCAGGTTGGCCTCCAACTCATGATCTTTCTGCCTCTGCCTCTAGTGTTAGGATTACTCATTTAAGAAAGTAAGAAAGGAGGTCTGGGAATGTGACTTAGTGGTAGAGTGCTTGCCTAGCTAGCATGCATGAAGCCCTAGGTTCCATTCCTCAGTACCACATAAACACAAAAGACCAGAAGTAGTGCTGGCCCAAGTGGTAGAGTGCTAGTCTTGAGCAAAAAAAGCAGCTCAGGGACAGTGCCCAGGCCCTGAGGTCAAGCCCCAGGACTGGCAAAAAAAAAAAAAGGAGCTGAGAGGTGTGGTCCAGTGGTATAGAGCTTGCTTAGCATGCCTGAGGTCCTGAGTTCAGCCCCTACCACAGAATGGAGTTGAACTAACCAAGGATGGTGAATAGCTCCCAAGCTCCCCCAGGTCGGATGCCTTTATAGCGCCTGGCTCTGATAGGGTGGGGAGTTAGCTGTGTGAGGACCACTGCTAGGGGATAGGGGCCACCAGATTGACCAGGGAGAAGAGGGAACAGGGAAGAGAAGCACCTTGCCTTTAGTCTCCTGCAGGGGCCTCCCATTGTCAAACAGCAGCAAGCCTGGGAATGAGGGAGCTACTGACAACAACCACAGTTGGCAACCTCCCCTGGGCAGGGACAAGAATGAACCTGGAGGGGCTGGCACAGTGTGTATTGGCCCAGGAGAGGACTTTTCCCAATCCATAGCCCCACTGTCTTCCCCACCTGGCCCTGGATGTGGAAATGAGTGTGTGCAGGGAGTTCAGAGGGCTGAAGGTGGAGGATTGGGCTTTCCTTCCTCAGCTGTCCCCTCACTGATTGCTGCCTGTCCTGATGCCTTAGGTGGGTACAGAGGCTGTCCAAGAACAATGTCAGCCACTGAGTTGGTGCTTTTCTCACACAGGGAAACAGCCACACCCACAAGCATGCAGTTGCCACCACAGGCCCTGACAGTCACCTCAAGCCATGACTAGTGCCATGTGTACATTAAGAAAAGATCTATCCAGCTGGGTGTGGTAACATACCCTTGTAATCCCAGCACTTAGGAGGCAGAGGCGGAGGATTGAGAGTTCTAGGCCAGGCTGTGCTACTTCGTAAAAACCTGTCACAACAGAACACGTGCAGATAAACCATATATCTTGGCACACTACTATATGCTGCCACTTCTATAGAAAATAAATTCCTACCACATACATAAGATATACTGTCACAATGGTCTACAGGAAATGAGCGTGGGGGAAGGTGTCTAGGAAATAGCACCATCTTCTAGCAGACAAACCTGTTTTGTCTTCTGAAAAGCAGAAATAGCACTCGCTCCTTGGTTGTGGAGTTGTTGCAAGAGTAAATGGAGGGATGACAATACGGTAGCATTGGGCATAGAGCCTCATCTGGCAGAAAGCCTGTCAGGCGGTACCTGTGACTCCCCCCTTCCCCCACTCCCATGCCTGTGTGTGTACTGCACAGGTGATAGTGTATACCCACCAGACAGACACCCTCAGGCACACATGCCTTTTTTCAGACTCACCTGTCAGGGCACACGCATTCACAGACAGGTTCCCTTGCCACAGAACCCTTTCCCCAGACATGGCTCGCTTCCCATTGTCTTTGCTCAATCAAGGTGATTTTTTTTTTTTTTTAAAACTGATCCTGGCTTTTTTCAAGCTTAGTGCTCTACCTCTTGAGCCTCAGCTCCACTTCTGGCTTTCAGTGGTTAATTAGAGGTAAGACTCACAAATTTCCTGCCTTGGGCTGGCTTTGAACCATAATCCTCAGATCTCAGCCTCCTGAGTAGCTAAGATTACAGGCATGAGCCACCAGTACCTGGCTGCATCTGTTTTAACATGGCCAACCCTGCATTTCCATGCCCTTAGTGTGTGTGTGTTTGTGTATGTGTATGTGTCAGTTGTGGGGCTGGGCACTGTCCCTCAGCTCTTCAGCTCAAGGCCAGTACTCTACCACTTGAGCCCCAGTGCTCAGTGCCTCTTGCATTGTTGCCTCCTCCTGTTTCCCCTCCCCCCCTTTTTTTGTCGGCTGTGGGGCCTGAACTCTGGCCTGGGTGCTATCCCTCAGCTTTAGGGCTCTACCACTGAGCCACAGTGCCATTTCTGGCTTTTTTTTTTTTGCTTGGGTGGTACTGAGGAATAGAACCCAGGGCTTAATGCATGCAAGGCAAGCGCTCTACCACTGAGCCACCTTCTCAGCCCCATCGTGATCTTTTAAGGCTGCACTGTTTTGTCTATCCCAATAGAATGCAATCGGTACTAAGGCAGCGATGACTGCCTTTGGTTTGTATTCCTAACACCTAAAACAGTAACTGGCAGATGGTGGGCTGCATGGGGAGTGTACTTATGCCTACCTTGGTTCCCTCCTCCCACAAACAAGCATGCCACCTCACCCCCACCCCAATAAGCTGAGCCTAGTATGTATGTGTTTTCCCCTCAGGCCCATGTTCATGTTCAGATGGACAAATTTTGTCCCTCCCAGGACCCTGGCTGGGGGGCCACAGCTGGGGGGGCGGGGGAAGAGACTGTTTTCTGTCATCAAACCTTTTCAAGTGGCCCTCCCAACCATTTAGAGAGCAGCATTCCTAGGGACTGGGTCGCTGATGGAGCAGGTGTGTAGCTGGACTCACCCTGTGACCTGAGTTCTCCTCTGAGGCCTTGTTTCCTCTACCCTGGTTGGAACCATCAAAGTTACCACTTTACAAGCCCTTAATGGGGCTCAATCCGGTTAAGGCTTTACAATCCCTACATCAAAGGGGCATGGCAAACAGTGGACAGCGTCCAGGAGTGAATGCCTTAATTCTTGAGGGAACCTGCAGCTGGCACTCCCAGATAACCTGGCATGGTCCGAACTTGGTTTGAAGAGACCATGCTTTTCCGGAGGACTTGATAGTGAAGCAGAGAATAGGGGGTGGACTCTGGCATTGGAGCGAATCCCAGAAATTGCCTAGTCTCAGATGCTATTAACTGGAGGGAAGGCTTCCTGTTCAGACTTACCCAGCTTGTGGGGAGACATGAAGTGGGCAGTGTTCGAGCAAAATGGACCTGGGCACTGGAGGCCATGTGCATGGCTAAGAGGACCTGAGGTAGACACTTTTCCTTTTTTGTTTTCCTTTTGGTCTTGGGACTTGAACTTTGGGCCTGGGCAATGTCCCCAGGCTCTTTTTGCTCAAGGATGGTACTCTACCATGTGAGCCTCAGCTCCACTTCTTGCTTTCAAACCACAACCCTCAGATCTCAGCCTTCTAAGTAGCTAGGATTATGACAGGCATGAGGTACTTGTTGCTCAGCCACCTTTCCTAGAGTCCTAGATTTGCTGAGGCAACATGAAGATCACACATGTAGAAACAGATTAGTCTAGTAGTCAGACTGGTCAGGAGTGAGGGAAGGAGAGGACCCACACCTCTAGTCCCACCCCCATTGTCAGCTCCAACAAGGCCAGCCAGACTCAGACGGGGAGGAGCAGCTGTCTCCACTGCCTTGAGGTTGTCCTTGGAGAAAGCATGCGACCAGGCGCAGTGTAGACAATCTTTATTGGTGGGTGGTTAAGAGTGCAAAATAGCAACAAATCCAGAGGAATAGAAAAGGGGGGGGGCTCCCTCCCCATGTGACAATGTGATGGTCCTATAACCAAGCCAGTGGGGCAGGGACTGCTCAACTCAGTTGTGACACATTTGAGCTCAGCACCCTGCTCCCAGACCGCAAGGATTCTCACAACACAAGGGAGGGGGTGTGTTACACGGGGAGAGGCGTGGGCTGCGGCCCACCCTGGCTAGTTACATACTGTATTTAGCCAGTGTGTGGGCTGGCCCTAGTCCAAAGGACCCTTTCTAGGCCATGGAAATCAACCCAAGGTTCTGAGCATGGAGGCCATCAGTCAAATTTGCTTTGTCTCCTGGAGGCAACTGACTCTCAGGACAAGTAGTTCCTGCACGCCACAATCATGACATTCTAAAAAAAAAAAATAATAATAGGGTGCAATGGCCAAAGGGTACCCCTACCAAGAGCCCCAGCTTGGCCTTCAGCCCACAGAGGCCTCAGGGAAGTCTATTCTGCTCAGTTGGAGGCCCAACCTTGCAGCAGTGCTGGGTGAGCCAGCACAGGTAGCCCATCTCTGTTCATAACCTCCACATGCTCCTAGTGTCCCCACCCCACCCCAGAACCCCCTGCCCCTTCTGGCCAGAGTCCAGTCAGTTGCAAGGCAGCCAGGTGGGATAGGAGGAGTGGGCCCCAGCCAGCAGAGGCTGCACGGGGGTCACATAGTAATTGACAGTGGCCGGTACAGCCCCATCAGGGCCCGGAGGGCGCCAGGCCAGGGCAGCCGCGGCAGCAGGGCCCTGCTCAGCCAGCGCCTGGAGTGCCAGTGTGGCAATGAGGTCCAGCGTCTGGCGGCGCTCATGGCTCATGAGGCACACGGTGCTCTCGTTGACTACCTGGTGCAGCGTCACCAGACAGGCATACCGGCGGGCGGCATCAGCCCCGCCGAAGTGGGCCTCTAGATAGCGCTCCAGCGTGCGCTGCTGTTCCACCAGGTCGGGAAAGTCGATGAAGAAGCGGGAGCACATGTACCGCTGCAAGGCTCGCGTGTCAGTGCTGGGCCGCGGCCGGAAGCCCCGCACGAGGAGGTGGCAGTATTTGAGCAGGCCCCCACCTCGGATCTCCTCGGGGCTGCGCGTGGCAATGACCCGGTGCTGCAGGTGTTCTAGGGCCTCGGCGAAGTCCCCGTACAGGCTCTCCCCCATCACGGTGGGGTGGAAGGCCTCAGACATGGGTGTGGATGAGCACTGGCCAAAGAGCAGCAGGGAGTCGAGGATGATCTGAAAGGAGTCTATACTGAACTCGAACTGGCGCCTCACGGAGTCCACAAACTTGAGCTCCACGTTCTTGCCACTCTTGTTAGACAGTGAGATGAGGCTCCAGCGGTCGGTGTCCGTGCACACTTTCACCAACTTCTGCACGTATGCCTCCTTGAGTGTCAGTGGCGTGATCTTGGCCCTGCTCACTCCGGCTGGCAGGAAGTCCAGCAGGCAGGCCAGCACCACCGCCTTGGTCAGCTGGAAGGATGCCTCGCTGTGCAGGTCTACCCGGAACACCAGGTCCAGGTCCTTGTAGCCCAGGCCACTCTCAGGATGCAGCACGTGGCTGGCAGCTGAGCCGTGCAGTCGCACGCTGTGCACGTGTAGTCCCTGTTCTTCCAAGCTGTTTCGGACCACCTGTGGGGACAGAGGGGTGTCAGGAGGCTGGTCCCCTCAAGTCTGCACTAGGACTTCCAGAAAATCATCACAGTAACATCAAGCGCTGGTGACCATTCTCTCTCTCTCTCTCTCTCCCTCCCTCTTCTTTTTTCTTTTTGATGGGAACTAGGACTTGAACTTGGCCTGTCCACTGTCCCTGAGCTTTTTAATTCATTGGCACTCTGTTACTTAAGCCACAGCTCCACTTCTAGCCTTTTGGTGATTAACTGTAGATAAGAATCTCACAGATTTTCCTGCCCGGGTTGGCTTTGAATCACGACAGTCAGATCTCAGCCTCCTGAGTTGCTAGGATTACAGGGCTGAGCCACTGGTTCCCAGCTGCTCTTATGTCTGAGAAATCATTTAACTTACTAAACTTCAATTTGCCAGTCTGGCGAATGATCTATTTGAAGGAATGACTCACAGTATAGGATTTAATGAGCACTGAGCTCTGATCAAAACATTTTATACATTGAAATCTAAACTTATTTAACCCTCACAATACCCAGAAGAGATGAGTGCTATTTCTTGTACTTCATAGATCAGGGAATAGAAATACAGAGGGACTGGTAATTGCTGAGCCATACAGCTGAAAACTGAGATAGTCTAGGTCTTAACCACTGTGCTATTTTGTCTCCCTAAAATAGCAAGCAAAATGCTTAGCGCTGTGCTAGGCATGATGTTAGCTGTGGGCAGGTAGAAATTCAACAAAAAAGTTAGCAGTTGCAGGCATTGGTGCATTAATCATGACAAACTTGTCCGGACTATTACTATTCCACTAACAGACAGGAGACCTGAGTGGAAGCACAGAGCAGTTAAGAAACATGAACAAGGTCACCATAGCCAGGCTGATCTTAGAACCCAGCCTGATTTGATTCTCAAGTCCATACACATTCTTATTTTATTTTTAAGAGGACTCAACAAAGCTAATACTACCTACATTTTGAAGATGAGGAAAACAAGTTTACAGTGATCAACACAACTATGGCTCCAAGGAAAAGTCATTCAGAAATATCCAGGCTGGGAGTTAAAGCCAGACTTTGAATACTTTTAAGAGAAAGGAAGGGTAAAGAACACAGGAAGGGGGCTAGGAAGGTGGCTCAGTGGTAGAGTGCTTGCCTTGCATACATGAGGCCCTGTGTTCCATTCCTCAGCACCACATACACAGAAAAAGCCAGAAGTGGTGCTGTGGCTCAAGTGGTAGAGCGCTAGCCTTGAGCTGAGGGACAGCACCCAGGCCCAGAGTTCAGGCCCCACAATCGACCAAAAAAAAAAAAAAAAAAAAAAAAGAACTCAGAAAGTTATCCAAGTGGGAAGAGATGAAGAATCCCAGCTGAGCCCTCCCCAAGGGCAGGTGGCACAAGACCAGCACAGGTAAATGTGAACGCCTTCCGTCAGCTCTAGGTCTCTCCCTAGACCATAATACCAAGTGGGTTGAAGAGTGAAGCTGGGGTGTCAGACATGGACATTCTCAGAAACCTCAAGTGCTTCACACACGGTCCTGAAAGTGACCAGGCAGCATTCCTGCCCTTGGTGACTCTGCAACCCCGCCTGGCTGCCAAGTCAGCGCCCAGCTCTGGGGTGGGTTGTTCTGCCTCCCAGGGAATTACGGCAAAGAATGCACCTAAGTGCTGAGGAGGCAAGCGCAGTGGGGCAATCTGAGGCGGGCCACTCCCTCCAGGAAGACTTCCGGGAGGGGTTGCCATGGCAACGGGGTGGAGGGGAAGCAACTAGCCACCAGGAACATTTGAATGGAGGAGAGGTGCATGGGAGGTTAGGTAAGGCGTGAATGCCAAGCACTGGACCTCACCAGAATCGTTGGGGCTGTGTGTAGCTCAGTGGTACAGGGTGTGTGCAGCACCCACAAGGCTCTGGATTCATCTTTTTGTTCTAAATTGCCATGTTCACTTGGCTTACCAAGTGAAGTCACCTGCTTAAAGATGACACAGAGGTGTCATCTTAAGTGTCTTTCAAAAACAGAAAAGAAAGAGGTAGCCTGTCCCCTTTGTTGTTTGCAATACTGGGGAAGGAACCCAGGCGTTCTTATATGCTAAGAATGTTCTGTCCTACGAAGCTGCACCCCAGCCCAGCCTAGCCTCTATGACGTTCAGTTCCGGGGTTCAAAAGGAACAGACTGGAAATTAGTGTCCTAATCCTCCTTCCCTTTCAAAATTTCAAAGTGAGAGTGACCCTGAAATCACCAAGGCCCCAAGCAAGAACAAGAGGAAAGAAAGTGGGGGCTGGGGAAATCCCTGGCCCAAAAGGGTGAGGGGCTGCAGTCCAGCTAGGGGGACTTGCTAGTGTTCAGCCCGGCAACTGTGTTCATGTAGCCAATGAGAGAAGTAGACCAAAGCCCTTGGTTCAAGGACCCTGCTAGACCTGCAGAGCAGACAGCCCCCTCCCTTCGTCCCAATAGAGCTGACGGGGCTTTCCTCAGTGCCAAGGCCTCCTCCTGAGCTGGTGCCCACCCCAGGGCATGGCAGCTGGCGTGGTGAGTAGGAAGCAGTACCCTCGTTAAATCTCCTGCGTCAGGGCCACGGGGCCAGCTGTGTCAGCGAGCCAGCGGCTATTGTCTCTTTCCCAGGTGTGACTACAGCCAGTTTGACAGGCAGTCCCCAGATACTGACACACCCAAACACTGCAAGGCAGCTGGGAGCCTTCTGAATCAGCCACAGGGTAGGGTGGGGGGGCGGGCAGTGACTGTACCCTGCTTTCCCCTGTGCCAAGAGCCTCCCTAGAGCCCCTCTGCTCTAGTCTGCTGCTGAGATTACAGGAAGGCTTGCAAAACTGCAACAGAGCTGCCTTTGATAGGCTCTCTGGCTACAGCAGGAGAGATAAGATAGTCTGGTTCAATTCTCTGAGCCCAGACAAGGACTTGTCCAAGGTCACACAACTAATAAGTGGCTCAGCTTACTAGAACCAGGTTTTCTGGAGTTGTGGACACAGGGACTCTACAAGACAGAACCTTTTAGCCAAGTATATGCAAGGGCAGTATTTTGTGTGTGTGTGTGTGTGTGTGTGTGTGTGTGTGTGTGTGTGTGTGTGTGTGTGTGTGAGAGAGAGAGAGAGAGAGTTATGGGAACTCTGGGCCTGATCCCTTAGCTCTTCAGCTCAAGGCAAGTGCTCTACCACTTGAGCCACAGTGCCACTTCCGGTTTTCTAGTGGTTGATTGGAGATAAGAGTCTCACGGACTTATCTGCTGGGGCTGGCTTTGAACCATGATCCTCAGATCTCAGCCTCCTGAGTAGCTAGGATAGGCGTGAGCCACCAGCGTCTGAAGGGCAGTATTTCTAGGTGCTTGGATTGCTATTGTAGGCAAAGCCTTATTATAAAGGTTCCAATTTTTGAATCAAATTAGCACAGGTAAAAGCCTTAACCAACTCCTCCCTCCCCCATTCCCCAGGTATTCTAACTACTTTTGAAGCTGATAGCTGTGAATTACTGCCAAGGAGACAGACTTTCTTCCTTCTGGAAGTGGCTGTACAAGCCAGGTGAAGAAGCACCTGTTTCTTTTGAATTCTGGAACTGCAAAGGGTATTGATGAGCGGTCTGATCCATTCCCATAGGACAGATGGGGACAACAACAATTGAGGCCATGAATCCAGGTGTCTAAGAAGTGCTCAATCCTGCTCTGAAATCTCTGCCTTCCTCCCTCAGTGGCGCCCTGTCTCTGACCCTTGTGTGAGGGAATATTATACTACTACCACACAGTGAACTCAACTTCTTCTGACTTAGATTCTCCCACCTGGCTGGGAGCACCTGAAGGTAATGAGCTGACTGGTAGTCCCACCTGTATTCCTACTGTCCTGCACAGGGCTGGGCACAGAACAGCCACCAATAAAGGTGGTTTTGGATCAAACTTGTTCCCACAGAAGGGAACTGCCACGTGGTACCATTTTTCCCTCCCCTAGTGCCTAGGGCCACAGTACTGGAGACCCTAGAGTTGTCCCAACATGGGGGGGAGGGGCAGAAAAAGCCAGCATGGTGACCACACCCACACAACTACTTAGAAGACTGATCACTTGAACTAATGAGCTCAAAACCAGCCCACAAAGACTCCATCTCAAAAAAACAATACAACACAGAAAACACAAAAAAGAACAAAGCAAAAACAAACAAGAACAAAGCAAGAAAAGCCTCAGCTCGTTTACAAATCACACAGATGACAGCAAGCAAGAAGGAATGCCTAGGCTAGCCCTACTGAGTGAGTCAGCCTTGGAGAATGTTACCCCCCCCCCCCCACAGCTCCTTCCTAGTTCCTGGGGAGGGAGGAGGGCCAGGCAATCCCCCCACCTCCTCCCAAAGCAGCCTCTTCCTCCTCCTTCCTTGGAAGCTAAGATGGCATGGCAGGAGGTAAGGGACTGGCCTGCCTCACTCAATGTGTATGCAATGTCTCTCTCAGGAACATACAGGACCTAGTCACTAGATTTTCTGGTTTCTTCTATGGGGAGACTTCCTTTAACTTCCTTAAAGCCGAGACTCTGAAGCCAGGGAAGGAGTGGGGAAACTCTTACCCTGTAACCACCTGGTTCCTGGAAGGCTGAAGATTTCCATTGGGTAATCCTAGGTCTCTCCCTGCCTCTCCTGAGACCTCAGCTTCCTCAGCTTTAATATACACACAATAATTACCATTCTTTGGTATTTCGGAACATAAATAACAGCATCTGGGCTATAGAAAAAGCACTTGGTGGTCATGGAAGAACTTGGAATTTGAAGAAGGGAGGGGCTTCCAAAATTCTCTCCTATTCCTCAGAAGAGAGATGGGGCTTGGGGTTTGAGACCCTTGGTGGCTTTCATTTCCAAGGTTGCTTTCTGGAGTCAGGTCTCAGGTTTAACCTGTCCATAATTTAATCTGCCAGAACTCCAGTGAGATAGAGGGAGTCTCTGCTGGGGTTTCTGGGCTTTTTCTACTTAGTCAGGGGACTAGCCAAGGTTCCCAAGAGTCCGGAGAGAAGAAGTTAAGGGATGCTGGGTGGAGAAGGAAAAGCTATTTTGGATCGAAGCGTGCTCGCGCATACACGCTCATCACACACACGCACACGCACACACACACACGCACACAACCAGAGGCTCCCGGTACCCTTCGTCCTTGCTTGCAGGTGAGCGAGACCTTCCCCACTCCCCATCCTTCTCCCATCCCGGCCTCGCCGGGTGGCTCCAGGGTATCAGCGCTCTTCAGGGGCAGAGCACTCGGAGCCACGCGGGGAAGGTGTACCAGGCGCAGGAGGAAGGGATCTGGAGTAGCATTCCTACGTGGTGCAATCGTTACAGCCCCTGTGGCGGCGCCTCCGTTTCCCCGGCCCTTCCGGGCCTCGGCGCGGACCCCCACCCGCCGCGGGCTCACCTGCACGATCTGCCGGGGCTGCACGCTCAGCGTGGGGAAGTTGCCGCGCCCGTGAATGGGAATGGGCTCGCTCAGCAGCGCGTCCAGCCGCTTCACCTGCGGCCAGCTCAGCCCGCTCAGGTGCCGTCCCAGGGAGGCCAAGGAGGTCCCCGGGTCGGGGCCGCCGCCTGCCGCGGCAGCCGTGGCCACCGCGGCCACCGCCGAGGCTGCAGCCGCCCCCACCTGCGCTGCCGCCTGGTCCGGGCACTCAGCTCCGCTCTCCGACGGCATCGTTCGCCTGGCCCCGGGGCCTCGACGGCAGAAACCCGGGGGTGGTATAAGGGAGGAGAGCAGGGAGAGCGGCTGGGCCCCGGGCCAAGGCGGAGGGCGGGGGATGCAGGAATGGGGCGGGCAGCGACGGCGAGGCAAGCCCGGGGCGCACACCTCCGACGGCGACGACTTACCGACCCAGAAAGCCTGGCACGCCGCACTCAGCGGACTCTTATAGGCCGCGGGCGACATGCCCATTGGTCGGCGCAGCTGTCACACACATTAGGACCCGCCCCCCTCTCTACGATCCTGTCATTGGTCAGCAGAGCTCTGCACGTGAGTGACTGTTTTCTGAGGGGATTTCTGATTGGCTGAAAGGCACACCTCTGCCCCGCCCTCCTCCGGCAGAATTCCCTCCTTTGGTCTTTAAAGAACTACTAAGCATGATTGGCCTGGGCCCCCCTGGACTTAAAGGGACTGTGTCGCTCTCCCCCAGCCCCAGGTAGGAGGGAAGGAAGTGGTCGGTGGAGTTTGTAGCCGAGTTGCACCACTGAGAAATCTCGTTTTTTTTTTCTTTTTTCCTTTTTCTTGTACTGGGAGCAATTAAAAAAAAAAAAATCACCTATCGATTCTGGTCATCCACTTTCTTCAGGCGCCCAAAGAGATTGCTCCACTTGCTCAACTCTCCACACTGCTTTCTGGCAATTTTCCAGATCTAAGAAAAGGTAACGCAGAATGTGTGCATGTCTTGTGTGTTTTCTCTTATTTGGCGGCTGCAAACCAAGAGCCCGACTGACGTTCCTGAGCTAGTCTAGGTGAGGTGAACTATGCTCAGGGAATGTTGATCCTCTGACACCACACAGTTCTAGTATAGTGTTAGTTCTGGTCCAGAATCAGAGGTGGATCTCTCTGTGGAGTCTTCTCATTCCATTGTGTCTGTGCCTGGGTCCTGTACAGGGACTGTGTGGGGCTGAAGGAGGGATAATAAGTTTTTCTCTCCCACTTTACAAGCATAGAGGATGGGATGAGGAGATTTAGTGTGGCAGTACTGAGGCTTGAACTCAGGTCCTTCTGTTTTTTTTTTTTTTTTTTTTTTTTTGGTACGGTCGTGGGGCCTGAACTCTGGGCCTGGTGCTGCCCCTCAACTCTTCAGCTGAAGGCTAGCACTCTACCACTTGAGCCACAGCGCCAATTCCGGCTTTTTTTCTTTTTTTTTTTTTGGTCCGGTCGTGGGCCCTGAACTCTGGGCCTGGGCGCTGTCCCTCAGCTCTTCAGCTCAAGGCTAGCACTCTACCACTTGAGCCACAGTGCCACTTCTGGCTTTTTTCTTTTTGCTTATGTGGTGCTGAGGAATCGAACCCAGGGCCTCATGCATGCAAGGCAAGCGCTCTACCACTGAGCCACCTTCCCAGCCCCCGGCTTTTTTTTTTTTTCCAGAAAATTGGTTTATTGTATATGAACAAGAGACACAAGTTAACAAAGATAAGAAATAAATACTATAAAGGGATAAACAAGTCATAACAACCTAATATTAAACTAACATTACTAATATAATAAGAACATGAAGTTTTTTTAATTTAACAAAACAGTATTAAAATAGCAAAGTGATTTACTATCATGATTTTTGTGACAGAAGTCATATGAGATAAATGTAAATTTATAATTTCCACTCAGATTTATGTTTCCCCTTCATGACCAAAAAACAACAAAACAAAACAAAACCAAACACCTATATTTCACTAGAAGGCAATCAATAAGAAATGCTCTAATCCCAGATTTCAACAAATTACCATCACTAGCCCCCGGCTTTTTTTTCTTTTTCCTTATGTGGTGCTGAGGAATCGAACCCAGGGCCTCATGCATACAAGGCAAGCGCTCTACCACTGAGCCACTTTCCCAGCCCCTAGAGCCTTCTGCTTTTTTTTTCTTTTTTTTTGTCTTGGGGCTTGAATTCTGGGTCTGGGTGCTGTTCCTCAGCTCTTCAGTTTAAGGAGAGTGCTCTATCGCTTGAGCCACAGTGCCATTTCCGGCTTTCTGGTGGTTAATTGGATATAAGAGTCACATGGAGGGGCTGGGAAGGTGGCTCAGTGGTAGAGCGCTTGCCTTGCCTGCCTGAGACCCTGGGTTCGATTCCCCAGCACCACATAAGCAAAAAGAAAAAAGCTGGAAGTGGCGCTGTGGCTCAAGTGGTAGAGCGCTAGCCTTGAGCTGAAGAGCTGAGGGACAGCGCCCAGGCCCAGAGTTCAGGCCCCACGACCGGACCCAAGAAAAAAAAAAAAAAAAGAGTCACATTGACTTTCCTGCCTCCTTTAGCTTTGAACTGATCCTCAGACCTCACCTGAGTAGCTAGGATTTCAGGCTTGAACTGCCGGTACTCGGGGCTTTTTGCTTTGCTTCTTTGCTCCAGCCTATAGCACTTTTTTTGCTTGAGCCACACTTCCACATCCAGTTTTTTGGTAGAAATTGGAGATAAGAGCATCTCATTTTGTCTGGCTCAGGCTAGTTTAAACCTTGGTCCTCAGATCTCAGCCACCCAGATATCTAGGATGCCACTTGTGAGCCACCAGTGCGTGGTTTCTCCCCACCCATGTCTGACTTTACATATATACACTGTGACAAAAGTCCAGAAATTAAGTCTATTTGATCTATCACTACAATATTTTTCTCAAAGATCCTTCTTCTAATTATATGTTAAATTAACTATAATTTGTGCAATCTTCTCCCATTCTTAGGTAAGGCAAGCTGGGGTAATATGACCAGTGAAGGAGAAATCTAGATCTAGAAACAGCAAACTAGGGTTTGGGAATGTGGTTTAGTGGTAGAGTGCTTGCCTAGCATGCCTGAAACCCTGGGTTCAATTCCTCAGTACCACATAAACAGAAAAAGCCAGAAATGGCACTGTGGCTCAAGTGGTAGAGTGCTAGCCTTGAGCAAAACAAAGCTCAAGGATAATACTCAGGCCCTGAGCTCAAGCCCGAGAATTGACAGATTAAAAAACAAACGAACAAAAAGAAACAGCAGGCTGGGCATTGGTAGCTCACACCTATAATCCTAGTTACTCAGGAGGCTGAGATTTGAGGATCCTGGTTCAAAGCCAACCTGGGTAGGAATGTCCATGAGACTCTTATCTCCAATTAACCATCAGAAAACTGGAAATGGCGCTGTGGCTCAAGTGGTAGAGCTCTTGCCTTGAATTGAAGAGCTGAGGGACAGCGCCCAGGCCTAGAGTTCAAACCCCAAGACTGGCAAAAATAAAAAAGAA
The DNA here is from genome assembly GCF_019054845.1 of Dipodomys spectabilis. NCBI lineage: Eukaryota > Metazoa > Chordata > Mammalia > Rodentia > Heteromyidae > Dipodomys > Dipodomys spectabilis. The sequence continues at coordinate 6,109,432 of NW_024870795.1, forward strand.
AGAAAGAAAGAAACAGCAAACTACATTCCAAAGTCTGCCTCTGACACACCTGTGCCTAGAACCTTAACCAGAGCAGATATTTCCTCTTTCTGGAGGCCAGCTCAGGCCATAAGCTGCCTGTGTTCCCTCCCTTTATCCTGGAAGCCTTGGGGCTTCCTTTGGCCCTCTGAGAGGAGACTGGCTGCTTGGCTATGTGACCTTGGACAACTCCCTTCCATTCTCTCAGTGCCATTGCTTGTTCTGGTGTTTTACCTTCTTTTGATGGATAAGAAATAGATTGAAACTGCTTTGGCCAGTCTAGAGGCTGCAAACTCTAGACTCTCAAGGCACCCTGAGACTATGGATGAATGAGCCTAAGCTCCAACCATGACACTGTTACCCTGCTCCCCTCACCCCAAGAGAAGGGGGAATAAAGAAAGGAAGTTAACACTTACTGAATACCTACTGTGAAACAGATCGAGTTACATACATGACTTCTGATTCCTAAAACTACACTTGAGGATGCTGGAGCATTACTCTCAATATTGAGAGGTCAAGCCATATGTCCAGTGTCATAGATACAACCATTAATTGGAAATATGGGCTCAAATTCAAGTCTTCTGACTCCAAGGTTCTTTTTTTGTTTGTTTGTCAGTCGTGGGGCTTGAACTCTGGGCCTGGGTGCTGTCCCTCAGCTCTTCAGCTCAAGGCTAGCACTCTACTACTTGAGCCACTCAGCCACTTCTGGCTTTTTCTGCTTATGTGGTGCTGAGGAATCGAACCCAGGGCCTTGAGCCACAATGCTATTTCTGGTTTACTAGTGGTTTATTGGAGATAAGAATCTCGTGGACTTTCCTGCCTGGGCTGGCTTTGAACCTCGATCCTCAGATCTCAGCCTCCTGAGTAGCTAGGATTACAGGCTTGAGCCACTGGTGCCAATCTTGGCAAGGTTCTTGACCTTCTAGAATGTTGTAAGGTAGAAAGACTATAGTGAAGTAAATAAGACATTTCAGATTGGTATCTAAGAAGAAGATAAAACTGGGTCATGGGAGATAACTTATGTGTGTGTGTGTGTGTGTGTGTGTGTGAGAGAGAGAGAGAGAGAGAGAGAGAGAGAGAGAGAATGAGAAAGAAAGAATGAGAGAGAGCTAGGAAGACTATGTAAGAGAGAGGCAGAGAGAGCTCTGTGTGTGTGTGTGTGTGTGTGTGTGTGCATGCACACACACTGGTACTGGGGCTTGAAGTCAGGGCTTGGGTACCATACCTTAGCTTTTTTGCTTTACCACTTGAGCCACAACTCTACTTCCTGCTGTTTTGGTGGTCAGTTAGAAGTAAAAGTCTCATAAATTTCCTGGGGCATGGGCTGGGAAGGTGGCTCAGTGGTAGAGCATGCATGAGGCCCTGGGTTCGATTCCTTAGCACCACATAAGCAGAAAAAAAAAAAGGCTGGAAGTGGCGCTGTGGCTCAAGTGGTAGAGCGCTAGCCTTGAGCTGAAGAGCTGAGGGACAGCGCCCAGGCCCAGAGTTCAGGCCCCACGACTGGACCCAGAAAAAAACTCTGGGCCTGGGCGCTGTCCCTGAGCTCTTCAGCGCAAGGCTAGCACTCTACCACTTGAGCCACAGTGCCACTTCTGGTTTTCTGGTGGGTAATTGGAGATAAGAGTCTCAAGGACTTTCCTGGCTAGGCTGGCTTTGAACTGTGATCCTGTGCTGGCAAGGAAAAATCTTAAGATCTTTTTTTTTTTTTTCCTGCCTCCTTCAGTCTGGGCTTCAGAGAGCCTTTAGCAAATGCATGCATTGTTGAATCAGCCTTCCCAAAGCTGATGGCTTTCATGTTGGCCCGGTATGGATGGGAGGGACCTGAGGAGGTAGGAAGGTGAGAGCAGGGTTGCACCCAGTAGGATCAGGGCTTGAACTCAGGGCCTCGGCACTGTCCCTGAGCTTCATTTTGCTCAAGGCTAGCGCTCTACCACTTGAGCCACAGCACCACTTCTGGCTTTTTCTGTTTATGTGGTGATGAGGAATCGAACCCAGAGTTTTGTGCATACTAGACAAACATTGTAGCGCTAAGCATTCTTTCACATTCCCAGCCCCAGTCAGGATATTTCATTTTGGTTAAGACCAGCTTTGAACTGTCCAATGAATGGAGGGAAATGTTGGCTAATAGAGCCAACTTGCTTCTCAATGGATACATTTCCCACCTTCCTTCATTATGATACCAACGGAATTTTTTTTTTTGTTGTTTGTTTTTGTTTTTTTTGGAGTCTATGGGGCTTGAACTTTGGGCCTGGGTGCTGTCCCTCAGTTCTTCAGCTCAAGGTGAGCACTCTACCACTTAAACCACTCTACCACTTAAACCGCCACTTCCAGTTTTCTGAGTGGTTTATTGGAGGTAAGAGTCTCACAGCCTTTCCAGGCTGGGCTGGCTTTGAACCTCGATCCTCAGATCTCAGCTTCCTGAGTAGCTAGGATTACAGGTGTGTGCCACCGGCACCCTGCACCAACTGAATTTTTTTTTGGGGGGGGGGGGTTCTTGTCGTGGGGCCTGAACTCTGGGCCTGGGCGCTGTCCCTCAGCTCTTCAGCTCAAGGCTAGCGCTCTACCACTTGAGCCACAGCGCCACTTCCGGCTTTTTTCTTTTTGCTTATGTGGTGCTGAGGAATCAAACCGAGGGCCTCAGGCATGCAAGGCAAGCGCTCTACCACTGAGCCACCTTCCCAGCCCCACCAACTGAATTTTTAAAGGGAACTTTCTCACTATGATACCTGCGTCTCAGTGGTGTAGGTCAATCACTTTCCCTGTCTGGGTCTGTTTCCTATTCTGTAAAATGGGAGTGAGATGGGGGGTTGTCAGGCTCTTCCATTAACACTCTCTGTGATTTGAGGTGATGGGAAGGGGAATGAGGTCCTGGAGAGTCTTGGCCCTTCTCAGCCTCAGAGAAGAACATTGTGGGAACTGGCATTCAGCTCCTTCCTTGGCCCCAGATCACTGAGTATATTCAGAGTCTGGGAGGGTTCGATGCTTTCCACAGTTTTGTTCAATTTGTAGAATGTAGTTGATTGATCCAGGAGGAGTCTTTTGCTCTCCAGGAGAAGAAACTGAGGCCAGAGAAGCAAAGCAATGTGTTGGAGCTACCCATAGTGTAGAAGAGAGATTTGTATTACACTCAGGTCTGCTGAGCGCCAGGCCCACACCCCAGCCAAGACCCTGCCTGAGGTCGACTATGGAGTCCACCCAGGTGCCTCTCCCTGTGGGGCTCACCCATCCCTCCTGCTATGGTTCTTGGCCTCTTTCCTACCTCATGTGCTCATGCCCAAGGTAATAGGCCATGTCATTACTGATAATTGTACCCCTACTCTGCATCATTGTAATGTCTACATCACCTCCCCTCTTTCTGCCCATTTGAAGAACCTCAACTCCGATGGGTCCTTGATCCACCAATACCTTCACCCCCACTGGATCTCCCACCACTTTTCTCACTGTTTCTTGCTTCCCCCATGTCCTGACTTCCCCCTGAAACCAGCTTAGAGTCAAAGGGCCATGGCTGTAATTACTTCTTGTCTACACCCTCAACCCCCTTGCTCCCCACTTATTAAATTGCATCCATCTGGCCAAACCACACCCTAACTAATCCCACGCAGCTGACTGAAGCTAGAGAACCACACATCGCCCCGCTGGCTGATCTCACCTTACCATCAGGCCCACCACCCTCGGGGAGGGGTGGGGAGCCCCAGCACTGGCCATCCTACCCTGTGACGGTCCTAAGGGACAAGCCCAAGCCTTCTGTCTCCTCAGTCCCCTGCAGTTCCTCCTGGCTGGTGAACTGTTTCCTTCTTCACGGAATGAGCTGAAGAGCAGATCCTTCCACTCTCTACACCTGCTCCACCCATTCACTTCTCCTCGCCCTGTGCCTCAGGTTCAGGCTCCTCTCCTGTTTCTGGGCATGCACCTGCTTCTCTTCTCTGTGGCAGCCCAGGCTTTCTTTCTTTCTTTCTTCCTTTCTTCCTTTCTTCCTTCCTTCCTCTTTCTTTCTTTCTTTCCTTTCTTTCTTTCCTTTCTTTCTTTCCTTTCTTCCTTTCTTTCTTTCCTTTCTTTCTTTCTTTCCTTTCTTTCTTTCTTTCCTTTCTTTCTTTCTTTCTTTCTTTCTTTCCTTTCTTTCTTTCTTTCTTTCCTTTCTTTCTTTCTTTCCTTTCTTTCTTTCTTTCTTTCTTTCTTTCCTTTCTTTCTTTCTTTCTTTCTTTCTTTCCTTTCTTTCCTTTCTTTCTTTCTTTCCTTTCTTTCCTTTCTTTCCTTTCTTTCTTTCTTTCCTTTCTTTCCTTCTTTCCTTTCTTTCTTTCTTTCCTTTCTTTCTTTCTTTCCTTTCTTTCTTTCTTTCCTTTCTTTCTTTCTTTCTTTCCTTTCTTTCTTTCTTTCTTTCTTTCCTTTCTTTCTTTCTTTCTTTCTTTCTTTTTGGGTCCGGTCGTGGGGCCTGAATTCTGAGCCTGGGCGCTGTCCCTCACTCTTCAGCTCAAGGCTAGCACACTACCACTTGAGCCACAGCACCACTTCCGGCTTTTTTCTTTTTGCTTATGCGGTGCTGAGGAATCGAACCCAGGGCCTCAGGCATGCAAGGCAAGTGCTCTACCACTGAGCCACCTTCCCAGCCCTCTTTCTTTCTTTCTTTCTTTTTCTTTCTTCCTTTCTTTCTTTTTAATTGGTTGTGGGCTTGGGCCCTGTCCCTCAGCTCTTCAGCTCAAGGCTAGTGCTCTACCACTTGAGCCACAGCACCACTTCCGGTTTTTGGTGGTTTTACTGGAGATAAGGGTCTCACAACTTTCTTGCTCAGGCTGGCTTTGAACCTCAATCCTCAGATCTCAGCCTCTTGAGTCACTAGGATTACAGGCGTGAGCCACTGGCGCCTGGCAGTTCTGCTCTCTCGCTCTCCCTCTCCCTCTCTCTCTCCCTCTCTTCCTCTCTCCCTCTCCCTCTCTCCCTCTCCCTCTCCCTCTCTCCCTTTCCTTCTCTCCCTCTCTCCCTCTCCCTCTCCCAATCACCCTCCCTCCCTCTCTCTCTTTCCAGAATCCTGCTGTGTAGTCCAGCTGTCCTAGAACTTGCAGTTCTGCTTTTGCCTCCTGAGTGTGAGGATTACAAGCGTGAACCGCCATACCACGCTCCCTGTTCTCTCCTGGGACACTCTAATCTGGTTTGGTGGAGTGGTGGGAACCCCCACAGCTTTTGTCAAGGTCACATTTTCTAAGTCTAAGCGTTGATTCTTTTTATTTTATTTTTGTCAGTCGTGGGGCTTGAACTCTGGGCTTGGGTACTGTCCCTGTACTCTTCAGCTCAAAGCAAGTGCTCTACAACTTGAGCTATAGCGCCACTTCTGGTTTTCTAGTTTTCTGGTTTATTGGAGATAAGAGTCTCACAGAGGGCTGGGAAGGTAGCTCAGAGGTAGAGCGCTTGCCTTGCATGCATGAGGCCCTGGGTTTGATTCCTCAGCACCATATAAGCAAAAAGAAAAAAGCTGGAAGTGGTGCTGTGGCTCAAGTGGTAGCGTGCTAGCCTTGAGCTGAAGAGTTGAGGGACAGCGCCCAGGCCCAGAGTTCAGGCCCCACAACCGGTCCCCCCAAAAAAACAAAACAAAACAAGAGTCTCACAGACTTTCCTGCTCGAGTTGGCTTTGAACCATGATCCTCAGATCCTCCTGAGTAGCTAGGATTGCAGGTGTGAGCCACCAGTGCCCGGCTTCTTTTTATTTATTTATTTTTTTTGGGGGGGGGGTCTGGTCATGGTGCCTGAACTCTGGGCCTGGGTCCCTCAGCTCTTCAGCTCAAGGCTAGCGCTCTACCACTTGAGCCACAGCGCCACTTCCGGCTTTTTTCTTTTCTCTGCTTATGTGGTGCTGAGGAATCGAACCCAGGGCCTCTGGCATGCAAGGCATGCGCTCTACCACTGAGCCACCTTCCCAACCCCTTCTTTTTATTTTTAAAACTTAATATTTTGTGGTGTGGGAGATTAAATTTGTGTGTGTGTGTGTGTGTGTGCGTGCGCGCACGCGAGCGCGTGTGCATGCACGTGCACATGTGCACATGCCAGACCTAGGGCTTGAACTCAAAGCTTTTGTTCTAATGCTAGTGCTCTACCACTTGAGGCACAGTTCCATTTCTGGCCTTTTGGGTGATTAACTGGAGATAGGAAGTCTCACAGACTTTCCTGCCTGGACTGACTTTGAACTGAGATCCTCAGATCTCAGCCTCCTGAGTAGCTAGGATTATACAGGTATGAACCACCAGTGGCTGGTCCACTTTTGGCATTTTGCTGGTTAGTTGGAGATATGATTCTCTTAGATTTGTCTGTCTGGGCTGGCTTGGAGTCAGGATTCTCACATTTCAGCCCCTGAAGTATCTAGAATTACTGGTGTAAGCCACCAGTGCTCAGAGGTGTATGGTTTCTTTTCTCTTGGGGTATATACTGGATAGAATTGCTACACCAGATGATTTTTTTTGGTTATTTGGGGAACTACCAGATTGCTTTTTGAACCATTTTCCATTCTTACTGGCAGTGTATGAGGGCTCTAATTTCTCCAGGTTCTCACCAACACTTGTTATTACCTGTCCTTTTTGATTATAGCCATGCTAGTGGGTGTGAAATTAGACCTCATTGTGGTTTTGAATCACGTTTTTCTGATGGCTAGCAATGTTGACCTCTTCTCACATGCTTATTGGTCATCTGTATCTTTGGAGAAATACCTGTTGAAATCCTTTTCTCATTATAAAAATTTACTATTTATTAATAGTAATGATTTATAAGCTTTATATTGTCTAGATACAAGTCCTTTTTCAAGTCCTTCATCAGATATGTGACTTACCAAATTTCCTTCCATTCTAATTGAAAATTCTTTTTTCTTTTTGAGACAGGGTCTTACTATGTAGCCTTGGCCTTGAACTCTGGGCCTTTCACTCTTGCTTGGCTTTTTTACTCAAAACCCATGCTCTATTATTTGAGCCATTTATTAGAGGTAAGTCTCACAGACTTTTCTGCTCCAGTTGGCTTCGCATCTCAGTCCTCAGATCTCAGCCTCTTGAGTAGCTAGGATTATGGGTGTGAACCACCAGCACCCAGCTTCAACTAGCTTTGAACTTGTCCCTACCTCCAAGTGCTGGGATTATGGGTGTGTGTTAATTGTACACACTTATGGAGTAAGATTCTGTATTTTAGTGCATGTGTACATTATGCAACAGTCAAATCAGGGTACATAGCCACTACATCAAACAATCATCATTTTTTTTTGGGGGGGGGTGTCCAGTCGTGGGGCCTGAATTCTGGGCCTGTGCACTGTCCCTCAGCTCTTCAGCTCAAGGCTAGCGCTCTACCACTTGAGCCACAGTGCCACTTCCGGCTTTTTTCTTTTTGGTTATGTGGTGCTGAGGAATCAAACTCAGGGTCTCAGGCATGCAAGGCAAGCGCTCTACCACTGAGCCACCTTCCCAGCCCCAACAATCATCATTTCTTTGTGGTCAGGCCATTTGAAATTCCCTCCTCTAGCCATTTGGTGTATTCATGACATTAATGTTACCTATGGTCTCCTGCACTATGCAATAGAACATCAGAGCTTATTACTCGCTTCTAATTGTAGCTCTGTGTCCATTGATTAATCTCTCCTACTCCCCTGCCCTCTGCCTTCCTCAGTCTCTGAGAACTACTGTTCTAGCCATACTTTTTTTTTTGGTTAGTTTTGGGGCCTGAATTAGGGGCGTGGGCATTGTCTCTGAGTTCTTTTTACTCAAGGCTAGCACTCTACCACTTTGAACCACAGCTCCACTTCTGTTTTTCTGCCTGGGTTGGCTTTGAACTGCAGTCCTCATATCTCAACCTCCTAGGTAGCTAGGATTACAGGCATAAACCATCCCTAGCTCTATCCCTACTTTTTGAAGAGCAGCATCTTAGTTTTTTAGTTTTCGATACTTCTAGGGCTTGAACTCAGAGCCTGGGCTCCGTCACTGAATTTTTTATAAAGCTCCAGACTATCAATCTACTCCTTCAGCCACGTTTTCACTTCTGGCTTTTTGGTGGTTAATTGGCGATAATAGACTCATGAACTTTCCTGTCAGGGCTGGCTTCTAACTGCGATCCTCAGATCTCAGCCTCCTAGGTAGCTAGGATTGCAGATGTGAGCCATTGGCACCTCCCTCCCCCACTTTTTGTCTCTATTCTTACTATGATTTCAACTTAGAGTTACATGAGCTATACCTAGCAGCCCTTTCTAACATTATGTTTTTTTCATATAGGGTATTGTACCATTGTTTTTCTCCCTCAGGCCAGCTTGGACCATGATCCTCCTCCTTACACCTTCTGCCTCCTGCATAGCCAGGATCATAGGCACCAACCACCATGTCTGGTTTATTGATTGAGATAGAGTCTTGCTAACTTTTTGCCCAGGCTGGCCTCGAACTGTGATCATCCTGATCTCTACCTCTGATGTAGCTCACTCTGTAGTCCCAACTGGCCTCCTGAGACCCTCCTGCCTTAGCCTCCAGAGATTACAGGCAGGTTGCTGACCTTAACCATTCCCTCTTTTTTTTTTTTTTAAACTGTATTTTTTTTTGTCTTTTCTTTTTTGGTACTGGGGATGGAACCCAGGACGTTGCACTTGCTAGGCAAGCGCTTTGCCACTGAGCTACGTCCCAGCCCAACCATTCCCTCTTAAAGCTACTTTCTTTGCTTGGTCTCCAAGATGTGTCATTGTCCCCGTGTTCTCTGTCACCGAGGCTCCCTTTTCCTTTTCTCCATCCCTGAACAGCAAAATGCAGGAGTTGCTCCCCACCCATCTCCCTTTCTGTCTACATGAACCCCCTGGGTGTTCAAATCCAGTCTGGAGCTTTAAATACCATCCAAGGCCTGGCCAATTCTAAACTGGACACCTTGTGGTCCAGAGCACTTGCCTCAACCCCAGATTCTTTTTATCTAATTTTATTCCACATCTCTACTTGTGCATTTATAGTGTTCATAGACTTTGTGCATCTAGCCGGCCAAAGTGGAATTCTCAGACTTCTTTTCAACTCTCCTTCGCACATGTTAGACAAACTCTCTACCATTAAGCTGCTCCCCTAGCATACTTTTTTTTTCTCTTACACCCCACATTCCAGTATGCCAGCAAGTTCTGTTGGTTTTACCTTCAGAATATAGACAGACACAGGTGTCTTTGACTCACACCTGTAATCCTAGCTACTTAGGATGCTGAGACCTGAGGATCACTGTTCAAGGCCAGCCCTAGCAGGAAAGTCAGTGAGAGTCTTATCTCCAATTAGCTGGAAATGGAGCTGTGGCTCTGGCGGTAGAGTGCTAGCTAGCCTGGAACAAAAGAGCTCAGGGAGAGAGTCAGAGCTCTGAGTATAAGCTTTAGTAGCTGTGCACATATGTGTACATACACACACACACACACACACACAAATATAGACAGAAACTGATCCCACATCCTGACCCACTTCCATCATAGTCAAGTCCTGCCCATCTTTCTCAGAACTGTGAGAATTTGCTAGTTTGAGACATTATAACAAGTTTCAGACAGGCCATGTTTTCTCTCCTCTCCTCTCCTCTCCTCTCTTCTCCTCTTTTGTGGGTGGAGGGAGGGGAGGAAGGGGAAAGAGAAGAAGATAAGAGAGAAAGATAGACCTTGGAAGAGCAGCAGGAGGCTGGGCTCTCTAGGACTAGGAACCTCATAGAAGACAGAGCTTTGAGCAGGGCAGGGTCTAGTCTCCCTTTGCCTTGCTTCCATGAGCTCGATTCTGTTCATCCAATCTATTAGGGAAGCAGGTAGAGACTTACAGGTAAATAAACCTATTTCATGAGTAAGGAAACTTTACCCCTGAAAGGATGGCACTTGGAACCTGCTCCATCTTCCCTGCTAGAGTGGCAGGTCACCTCGAAGTTCAAGTTCTGCCCTGCTTGTTTCTATCTCTCAGGGTCTGCATTACATCTACCTGGGTGGTAAGTGTGTGAGTGTGTGTGTGTGTGTGTGTGTGTATGTGTGTGTGTGTGTGTGTGTGTGTGTGTGTGTGTGTGGTGGTTTTGAACTCACTGGCTCTTGTTCACTCAGCTGTCTACCGTACCTTCAGCTTGGTGTTTTTTCCTGGGTAACTGGAAATGGAGTCTTGTGGGCTTTTCTGCTTGGATTGTCTTTAAGCTGCAATCCTAAGGATTTCAGCCTCTTGAGAAGCTAGGATTACAGGACTGAACCACTGACACAGAGTTTTAATAGGTCCTATTTATATGCGCCTAATTTTGAAAAAAGAAAATCAGTGCCCTAACTGAAATGTAAAGAAACAAATGGAAAGCAATCTGTACTGTCTTTTTTTGTTTGTTTGTTTTTTTGGGTCCGGTCATGGGGCCTGAACTCTGGGCCTGGGCGCTGTCCCTCAGCTCTTCAGCTCAAGGCTAGTGCTCTACCACTTGAGCCACAGTGCCACTTCCGGCTTTTTTCTTTTTGCTTATGTGGTGCTGAGGAATCGAACCCAGGGCCTCAGGCATGCAAGGCAAGCACTCTACCACTGAGCCACCTTCCCAGCCCCTCTGTACTGTCTTTTAACTATGTAAAAATCCTCAGATTAGACTTTTGTGGATCTGCACTGGGCAAAGTCAGATGCCAGAGAGTCACCCTGTAGATTCTGCCAGGCACTGGTAGCTCATACCTGTAATCCTAGCTACTCAGGAGGCTGAGATCTGAGGATCACGGTTCAAAGCCAGCACAGGCAGGAAAGGCTGTGAGACTCTTATCCCCAATTAACCACCAGAAAACCGGATGTGGTGCTGTGGCTTAAGCAGTAGAGTGCTCACCTTGAGCTGAAGAGCTAAGGGACAGTGCCCAGGCCCAGAGTTCAAGCCCCACAATGGACAAAAAAAAAAAAAAAAAAGCAGGTTCTGCCCTGGAACTGAGCTTTCCCAGATGTGGCCACTGCTGCTCTGCAGGCTTGAGGAAGACTCTGACTGCAGCTGTCATTGCCCTCAGGTCCCAAATCCATCCAGGCCTGAATAAGGGGCTGTCCCCTCCCACGCCTGCCCTGCCACCCAGTCTCATTCCCGAGCTCCACATGGCTGGGTGCCCGCTGCAGAGACAGCAATTCCCACGGGAGGAGCCTGAGGGGGAAGTCCCTGCCTGGGGGGAGGGGGTGAGGTCAGAGGGGTGTAGTCTCAGTGGCCCCACCCTGCCAGGCCCCCCTGCCCAGCATTGATTATCCTGCCTCCTCCTTACTCCTTTTTTTTTTTTTTAATAACCCTTGTCTTTGTCTAGGCCAGGCCCTTGAAGTGGGGAGCCCATGAAGACCTGGCTATAGGTCTATTGAGGGTTCCAGACAATGCATTGTAGGGAGGGTCTGGGGAAGTCTGAGCCAGGCCTGACTGATCCAAGCTCTGGGCTCTTCTGGATGGCAAAACACAAACCCATAATAACAATTAGACCCTGGGCTGGGAAGGTGGCTCAGTGGTAGAGTGTTTGCCTTGTATGCATGCATGAGGCCCTGGGTTCGATTCCTTAGCACCACATAAGCAGAAAAAGCCAGAAGTGGCGCTGTGGCACAAGTGGTAGAGCGCTAGCCTTGAGCTGAAGAGATGAGGGATGTCCAGGCTCAGAGTTCAGGCCCCAAGACCAACAAAAAAACAAAAACAACAAAAATACAAAAAACCAAAACCCACTAAATCCTATCCCCCAACATGGGACTGCACTCTCCTATGGACATTTCCTCCTCACAGGTTTGGTGTTATTTCCAAGAGAGGTGACAAACAAAACTGGCCCAGAGAGACCAAGACGTTAGCACAAGCTACTAGAGCTAGGAGAATGTCCTAAGACTTGACATGATTTAGGGAAGTTTCCTTATCTGGGAAGTAAAGCTCTGTGTGCGAGGCTCTGGATTTCCATCAAGCATCTCAATTTTTATTTTTTATTTTGTCAGTTGTGAGGCTTGAAATCTGGGCCTGGGCGCCATCCCTAAACTCTTCAGCTCAAGGTGAGCACTGTACCACCTGAGCCACAGTACCACTTCTAGTTTTTTGGTGGTTTAGTGGAGATAAGGGTCTCACAGCCTTTCCTGCCTATGCTGGCTTTGAACCTTGATCCTCAGATCTCAGCCTCCTGAGTAGCTAGGATTACAGGTGTGAGCCCCGGCACCTGCCTCCATTTTTTTTTTTTTTTTTTTTTTTTGGTGCCAATCCAGGGCTTGAACTCTGAGCCTGGGTCCTGTCCCTGAGGTTTTGTGCTCAAGGCTAACACTCTACCACTTGGGCTCCACTTCTGGCCTGTTCGGTAGTTTAGTGAAGATAAGAGTCTCATAGTCTTTCTTGTCCAGGCTGGCTTTGAACCTCCATCCTTAGATCTCAGCCTCCTGAGTAGCTAGGATTGCTGGTGTAAGCCACTGATACCTGGCTCACGCTCCTCAATTTTGGATATAGGAGCTGAATGTACTCTCTTTCTTCTTTGTGCCTCTGTCTCTGTCTATCTGTGTCTCTCTTTTTGAGTACTGGGATTATCAACATGTATAACCACATCTGGCCCTAAATCTGATTGTACTGGTAGGGAAACTGAAGTCTAGAGAGGGGAAGGGTCTTGCCCAAGCTCACAAACCCAATGAGATTTTGACCCCCTCTCTTTTAGGCTTTGTCTGTGAGTCTCTCCCGGATCCCTTTTTTACCTAGGTCCAATGTTTGGGAAAAGAGAGTGTGTGTGGGGACTTAGTGCAAGAGTCTTCCATGTCTAAAGGGGGAGAGAAGGAGAATTAGTGCTTCAAAATATGTAATTTGGCCGGGTGAGGGTGGCTCACACCGGTAATCCTAGCTATTCAAGAGGCTGAGATCTGAAGATTGCGGTTCCAAGCCAACCCGAGCAGGAAAGTCCTGGAGACTCTTATCTCCAATAAACCACTCAGAAAACCGGAAGTGGTGCTGTGGCTCACTCACCTTGGGCTGAAGAGCACAGGGACAGCGCCCAGGCCGAGTTCAAGCCCTACAACTGACCAAAAAAAAAAAAAGTATTTTGCCTTAGCCATGCATGGTGGCAAACTTCTGTTACCTCAGCACTTGGGAAGTTGAGGCAGAAGGATTGTGAATTTAAGGCTAGCCTGCACTATGTTGCAAGACATAGTCTTTAGGCTTTGCCTTTAGGCAAAGATGTGTCAGCAAAGCAAGATGTCAGAGGGGTTTCACTAGCTTCAACCCTTGGCGGCTGTCGGGGCACACGGGCCAGCCTGTTTGGTTCTCAGGTAGAGCCGGGGTCTGTGGTGAGTAGGAGTGTATTTTCTCTGGCTCTGTCTGGCCTTAGCCAGGAACAGGCCGGACTCTGTCTGGGCCTGGGTGGAGATCTTTGTCATCAGGATCAGGCTCAGTTTCCAACCAAGGTCAGGGCTCATTCTATGATCAGGGAGCAGGGAGAAGCAGCCCTTGATCCTTCCCAGGACAAACCCAGCTCAGGTTTCCAGGAGAGTGAGTCAGGCAGCTGGCTTAAACCCCACAGCCTTGAGCTCCTAGGCTGGGACACAGGCTCTCTCAATAAAGACAGCACTCAGGGCCGGTGGCTCACTGTCTGATGGGATCTTGAATGCCACCTCCCCTACCCGGACACACACATGCACACACACACATACACACATACATGTACAAGTGCCTTACCTGCAATTCGCCTTCCTGGATTTGTGGGGTGTGGCTGGCCATGTCCGTCCACTGATCTACTCAAGGCTGTGATTGTAAGGGAAAAAAAATGCAGAAAAACAGCCTCAACAGACCAACAGGTTTTATTCAGGGAGAAAGCCTGGGAAAAGCAACCAAGTCTCCATCAGTCTGGCTGAAAAGAAAGTGGTGTGCTCCCCGCCCCTGCGCTTTACAACCAGGGTCCCTTTTAATCATTCAGAAAAGTGAAGTCAGGAGGGGCAGAGGTCAGGAGTGGTTTGTCTCACATGGGGGGGGGGGGGCAGGATGGGAATGCCGGGGGCTCTTTGTGCACAGATGGGAAGCAGAGTGGGAGAGCAATCCTATCTTGACTTATGGGATCTGTGTTCAGCTGCTGCACCCGTACTCTGTCTGGCCCTGGGTCATAGGTTATCTCTTAAAGCCACAGAGCCCATTTCGGGGGGTGGGGAGGAGAGAGGAGTTGATTAGTGAGGTCAGCAGCAAGGGCAGTTCTGGCATTTTTCAGGATGTGGCTGTTAAGAGGGAGATGAGTGTTTCCGGTTTATTTTCCATCACGGGTGGAGGTGAATGGCACCACACCAGCCCGTCTAGGAACATCTGGATGTGTATGTTGGGAGGCCAGGTTTTGTCACTGTCCTCAGGGCTCTGTCCAGAGCTATGCAAGCTAGCAAAGCATTTGACTGGAAAAAGTAACTGAAAGCTCCCACCTTAGTCAAATGTCCAGCTATGATGTCCCAGCCAGGTCCCCTCTCTGTCCCCTGGCCTTGCACAAGGCCTGCAAGAGTCTGAAGTTTATATGAATGAGTTGAAATCTGAAAAATACTCAAAACAGTGCCTAGCATGGTATAAGTGACAAAAGGAAAAGACATCAGCCACAGTCTGATGGCTCATGATTCTAGCTATTCAAGAGGCTGAGATCTGAGGATAGCAGTTCAAAGCCAGTATGGACAAGAAAGTATATAAAGACTCTTCTCTTGGGCTGGGAATGTGGCTTAGTGGTAGAGTGCTTGTTTAACATGCATGAAACCCTGGGTTCAATTCCTCAGTACCACATACATAGAAAAAACCAGAAGTGTCACTGTGGCTCAAGTGGCAGAGTGCTAGCCTTGAGCAAAAGAAGATCAGGGACAGTGCCCAGGCCCTGAGTTCAAGTCCCAGGACTAGCAAGACAAAACAAAACAAAAGACTCTTCCTTCCAATTAACCAGCAAAAAAGCCAGAAGTGAAGCTGTGACTCAAGTGGTAGAGTGCCAGCCTTGAGTGAAAAAGCTAAAGATAATACCTAAGCCTAGTACTGGCACAAAAAGAAAAGAGAGAGCCAGCAATGGCTTCCCCTTGAGGAGTCCCTGAGTTCCAAATCCTGTGCCAAATTCCTTTCTTCCCTTCCTCAAACCCCCACTACTCTCTGAGGAAACTCTTTGGTTCCCATATTACAGACAAGGAAACTGAGGCTCACTTGCTGATCTGATCAACTCTACAGTGCTTTGTTGTTGTTGTTGTCAGTTGTGGGGCTTGAACTCAGGGCCTGGGCACTGTCCCTGAACTCTTCAGCTCAAGGTTCGCTCTCTACCACTTGAGCCACAGAGCCACTTCGGCTTTTCCAGTGGGTAATTGGAGATAAGAGTCTCACGGGCTTTCCTGCCTGGGCTGGCTTTGAATTGTGATCCTCAGATCTCAGCCTCCTGAGTAGCTAGGGTTACAGGCGTGAGCCACTGGCGACCAGTTTGCCTATAGTGCTCTTCATTCTTACATGATCGTGCTTTTCTGACCACAAAAACCCAAGCATGCAGTAGGCAGCCCCTGGGGCCCCTCAGGGAACCCCCTTAAGTCATGCCACCAACCCCTGAGCCCTCTAACAAGTGAACACTCCTGAGTAGTGCTGGGTCACAGGCAATGCGGCCCCTAACCATAACCATCTCATTAAGAACAAAAGAGTAAACAGGGTCAAGAGGGTGAGTAGAGAGAGGACAGGCGCTAGGCAGGCAGTCGTGGGGTGCTAAGATGGAGACTAACTGGCAGTGTCTGGGCTGGGGGTGATCAGAAAGGGCCTGGTGGAGCTCAAGCAATGATCGGGGTGATCTGAAGCCAGGAAATGACCTCGCTGCTGGGTGGACACCACCCAGCACTGGGCTGGGACGTCATGGGTAGTTACCGCTGCGGTGGCAGTGACACTGGAGGTGACGCTGCTGAGTGATGGAAAAGGTGAGGGCGCTGTTGATGCTGGGGGAGGCTGAGCGAGGAAATGAGCGCTGGGCTGGCAATGACTTCTTGAGGTTCCTGCCATAGCTCACGGTAGAGGATCATCAATCCTTGATGATGGGCGGGGCGGGCACCACCGCATGGCTCTCTCAGCCTCCGTGGTGCTGTCTGAATCCAAGCAAGATGCAGATGTTCTGCAGTGTACCTGGCTAGACTTCTGTTCTCTTGTTTGTCAGACAGCCTGGAGCTGGTGGCCGGTCATCCTCACTACTCAGAAGGCTGAGATCTGAGGATCTTGGTTTGAAGCCAGCCCCTGGCAGAAAAATCCAAGAGACTCAATCTCTACTTATCCAGACGTGTAGCTGTGACTCAAGTGGTAGAACACCAGTCTTGAGTGAAGAAGCTATGGGATAGTGCCAGCCCTGAGAGTGGAAGGACCTGAGTTCAAGCCCCAGTACCAGCACAATCACAGAAAGGACCTATGGGACAGCTACTCCCATTGCTTCCATTTTATTTTATTTCATTTCTTTTTTGCCAGTCCTGGGGCTTGAACTCAGGGCCTGAGCACTGTCCCTGAACTTCTTTTTGTTCCAGGCTAGCACTCTACTACAGCACCACTTCTGGCCTTTTCAGTATGTGGTACTGAGAAATTGAACCCAGGGCTTCATGAATGCTAGGCAAGCACTCTACCGCTAAGCCACATTCCCACTCCCCCAGTGCTCCCATTTTATAGATGTGGGGACGTGGAGGCACGGACAGGGCATGTGCTTCTAGTGATGGAGTTGGGATTTTAACACAGGGAGTCTAGTGCCCAAGTCTGAATTCACTTAATATGGAAGTCAGTGTCTCCTGTGCCCTAAAACTCTGCCCTCCCGATCCCGCCTTGGGGAGACGCCACTCTTGTGCAGCAGAGGGAAGAGGCCTCCAGGAGTCACAGCGCCCAGTTGGGACAGAAATGTTGCCGTTCACCCTTGTCAAGTCTTCCCATCCTTGAAGTCAGGAAGTCCTTCCTGTTGTCTGACTTGATTGTGGGCTGAGGCAGCAGTTTCCAGGAGGAAAGTGTCTTGGCCAGTGTACCTTGAGAGAAGAGCTTCAGCAGATAGAGGCTCTCAGAGAGGAATTGGAATTCTGGGCCCTGCAGGGGTGGGGAGACAGAGCCCCAGGGCAGCCCAAGCAGGTTCCCTGCTCTGCCGTTTCCTCCCCCTCTTGGACTATCCCCGAGATGTGTCCGGCCTTCCTGGGGTCACTAGGCCCCTTGCCAAGCACCTCAAAGCTTCCCACCAGCCATGCCCTCCATGCCTCTTCTTTTTTTTTTTTTGGGTCCGGTCGTAGGGCCTGAACTCTGGGCCTGGGCGCTGTCCCTCAGCTCTTCAGCTCAAGGCTAGCGCTCTACCACTTGAGCCACAGCGCCACTTCCGGCTTTTTTCTTTTTGCTTATATGGTGCTGAGGAATCGAACCCAGGGCCTCAGGCATGCAAGGCAAGCGCTCTACCACTGAGCCACCTTCCCAGCCCCCATGACTCTTCTTGCCTTGGTGTCATCTCTTGCCACCAGTCCAGGCTTCTCAGAGACCCCAGTGTACCATCTTAGCCAAACCTCAAAGAAAACAGGGCCCGGTGCCGGTGGCTCACGCCTGCAATCCCAGCTCCTCAGGAGGCTGAGAGCTGAGGATCGTAGTTCAAAGCAGATCAGGCCAGAAAGTTGTGAAACTCTTATCTCCAATGAACCACCAGGAAAACTGGAAGTAGTGCTGTAGCTCAAAGTAATAGAGTACTAGCTTCGAGCGAAATAAGAACTGCTGGTGGCTCACACCTGTAATCCTAGCTACTCAAGAGGCTGAGATCTGAGGATCATGGACCAAAGCCATCCAGGGCAGGAAAGTCCCCAGGACTCTTATCTCCAATGAACCACCAGAAAACCGGAAGTGGGGCTGTGGCTCAAGTGGTAGAGCGCTCACCTTGAGCTGAATTGCTGAGAGACAGCACCCAGGCCCAGAGTTCAAGCCCCATCACTGAAAACGAACAAAAAGTCTGCAAAAACTGGGGAAAGAGGGAAGAGGTCAAGGCTGCCTCACCTGGATTCCTGCACGTTCCATAAATACCCACAAACCCTCACAGCTCTAGGGGATGGGGAGAACTTTTTCAGGAAATCTAGTTTTTCCACTCTGCCTCAGGGTGGTTTGCCTCTGAATTGAGCTTGCTTGCTTATTTGCTTGCTTGCTTGCTTCTTTCTTCCTTTCTTTGCCAATCCTTGGG
Organism: Dipodomys spectabilis; assembly: GCF_019054845.1. Lineage (NCBI taxonomy): Eukaryota > Metazoa > Chordata > Mammalia > Rodentia > Heteromyidae > Dipodomys > Dipodomys spectabilis. Next base: position 6,127,514 of record NW_024870795.1, read on the forward strand.
CTTGGACTCAGGGCCTGAGCATTGTCTCTAAGCCTCTCTGTGCTTCAGGCTAGCACTCTACCACTTGAGCCACAGCACCACTCACTTCTGGCTTTTCTGTGTATGTGGTACTAGGAATGGAACCCAGGGCTTCATGCATGCTAGGCCAGTACTCTAGCACTAAGCCACCTTCCCAGCCTGAATTGCACTTTCTGCACACAGCTCCTGTGGCGGCTTCTCTGGCTTTGCCCTCCCCTGCTGGGGGGACCCGGGGCAACCCCACAGGAACTAAGTGTGAGTCTCCATCAGAGCTTGTGTAGGAACAGGGCCCATGTGCAGAGACCCCCTCCCCCGGTGCAGAGGCCTGGCTGGGCGTCCTGGGTTCCCTGGAGGCGCTGGCTTCTCCATTTCCGCCCAGGCCTATGTCACCTTGCAACTAACCTGCGGAGTTCTCCCTCTTCCCGTCTCCACTCTGCCAATGTCTTCTCCCTGCCCTAGTCCAACTTGCTTCCCACAGGCTCCTGCCTGCTACCTCTGCTTTGCCACGTGCTGCGCCCTCCACCGGCTGTGCCCTCCCCAGCCTTCAAGCCCAGCTCTGGGTCCTGTTTCAGACATCAGGCCATGACAATGTTCCAGGGCTGGCCTAGCTTCTCCCAGAACCCCTTTCTGACACTCAGCACCACACAGTGAGTCATTAGTGGGTTTCCTGCTCTTCCTCCCATAGCCCTGTTCCGTTTGGTAATTGTCTTCCTGCATTTGCCCAGCCTGTTTTATCAGTCCCCTCCGATGTCCAGGTGTGTCTAGTCTGCAGTGAGTAGGAGACAAAGACCCCGTTAGGGATGAGGAGACAGAAAATTATAAATACATTATATGGTGTGAGGTAGGGATCAGAGTTCTGGAAGAAGGCAGATCAGGGCAAGGCCTGAGGGAAGGAAGGTGCTATTTCTAGAAGGTGACAGATTCCTTTGGGATGTGAGAGAAGAAGACGTCTAGGTAAGGAACATTCCAGGCCAAAGGGAACTAGGTGGAATGGAAAGGCCCTGAGGCAGGAATGTATGGATGCTTTGGAAGCCCAGGTTGGCCAGGGAGGAGAAAGGAGGGACTGGGGGGTGGGGAGGAGGGAGAGGATGACCATGCATGACCTCCCTGGCCACCAGGAGTTTGGATTTGATCCTGAGTGGGAGGCCCGTGGAGGGAGAGGGTAGGATGGGCACTGAGAACTGTCCGCAGAGCGGGGAGATTGAGGCCCCCTTCTTGGGACTCTGTGATCATCCTGGCATGAGGTGAGGCCCTGTTGGTGGTGGAAGTGGCTCTACTCGGGTGCAGAGGGGGAGCGAACCGGACATGCCGGAAGCGATGCTGCGGGATGAAGGCGTTTGGATGGAGCCCAGTTTCTCCTAGTGATTCCTGGGTTACTTTCTGTGGTATTTCCTGTCTAGGAGCACGGGGGTCTCATGAATGTTTGGGGTGCCTGAAGGGACCCCAATCCTGATCTTCTGGCTCCATATGCGACACCTTTTCTCACCGGACAGGTTTTTGGTGAGGATCAAGGAGCTAGGGAATGGTGCAAGGACAAAGCAGAGCCCGCAGGTCGGCAGTGCTAGGGTCTTAGGGAACAGGGGCTCAATGGATTCCGCCAGGTGCCTGGTCAGCCTTCCACGACTCTGCTGGAAGGTAGGGGTGCGGTCTGCTCAGCCTTCTGGGAAGCAACATTTCACTCCCAGTCTGGCTTTCTGGACCTCAGAGGGATTCTAAGTTTGGAACAGCCTGGGGCTGGGAAGGTGGCTCAGTGGTAGACGGTTTGCCTCGCATGCTTGAAGCCCTGGGTTTGATTCCTCAGCACCACATGCACAGAAAAAGCTGGAAGTGGCACTGTGGCTCAAGTAGGAGAGTGCCAGCCTTGAGCAAAAGCAGCTCAGGGACAGTGCCCAGGCCCTGAGTTCAAACCTCAGGACTGGCAGGAAAAAAAAAAAGAAGAATTTTGGAACAGCCACGTTTATGGCTGGGCCTGGGGTGGAGTCAGAACTCCTGAGGGCAAGGCAGTCCCCTCGTGGTGATACTCCAGGTGGGCTCCCTCGGGCAGGCCTTCCTGGGGTCAGGAAGCCAGCAGGTCTGCCACCTCCCAGTTCCTATGCCACCAGGGCACCTGACCAGGCACCTCACCTGCCGGGGCTCAAGGACGCTGCTGCTGTACAGGTACTGAGATTGGCTTGGGATCCCTTGGAGTCCTCTCCCCCTGGGCCCTCTGTTTTTGTTCTTTTTTTTCTTTTCTTCTTTTAGTCTTTTGCTCAAGTGTGTGTGTGTGGGGGGGTGTGTGTGTATGCGTGCACACGCGTGCGCCTGCCTGCCTGCCTGCCTGTACTGCAGTTTGAACTCAGGGCTGAGATACTCACTGTTCCTTAGCTTTTTCTAATCCTGAGTGGCTAGGATGACAGGCTGAGCTGCTGGTTCTGGCATTGCTCCACTTCTAAACTCTTTTTTTTTTTTGGCCAGTCCTGGGGCTTGAACTCAGGGCCTGGGCACTGTCCCTGAGCTTCTTTTGATCAAGGCTAGCACTCTACCACTTGAGCCATAGCACCACTCCTGGCTTTTTCTGTGTATGTGGTACTGAGGAATCGAACCCAAGGCTTCATGCATGCTAGGCAAACACTCTCCCACTAAGCCACCTTCCCAGCCCTTCACTTCTAAACTCTTGATGTGTGTGATGAACTATTCCCTGTCTGTCAGCTCTGTGTTTGGGCATAGTCAGGCTCTGCCTCGTTCACCAGGATAGTCTCAGAACCCATCACTGGGCCTGGTGTATATGGCTGGCCTTGGAGACTGTTGAAGGAATGACAGCACTGTAAACTCTAAAGCCAGAGTGCTGGGAAAGGGAGGTCAGCAGTGGTGCTAAAGTAACTCCTGGCCAGGCGGGCAAAGGCAGGCGCGGCCTGGGGCCTGGCCGGGTGAAGCTGAGCCGCCTCCTCCTGCCCTCTCCCCGAACTATAGGATCTCTGGAAGATTGAAAAATAACCTCGATAACAGTAATCAGGCGGCACCGCTTCCGCACTACCTCCTTTAAGCTGTACAACAGAATCACGAGCTGAGAGCTATCATTATTCTCCTGGTAAAGACTGGGAAGCAAAGGCTCCCAGGTAAATAAATATAGTGGGGTAGGAGGTTCAAATCCAGGCCTGTTGGAGGGCCCAGGCCACTGAAAAGGTAGTGTTGACTCTCTTCTACTCTTCCTTATTTTTATTCTTTTTTGTAGTCCTGAGGGTCAAAGCCAGGGCCTCCCATATGCTAGGCAAGTGCTCTGCCAGTAAGCCCCAGCCCCCAGCCCCTATCCTGTCCTTTTCCACCTTTTGTGTGTGTGTGTGTGTGTGTGTGTCCATGTGTGTACCAGCATATGCGTGCTCTAGTACTGTGGCTTGAATTTGGCCTTACATTCTTGCTTGCATTTTTCTATTCAAGGCTCTACCACATGAGCCACAGCTCAACTTCCCACATTTTGCTGCTTAATTGGAGATAAGAATCTCTTGGAAGCTGGGCACTGGTGGCGCACGCCTGTAATCCTAGCTACTCAGGAGACTGAGATCTGAGGATCGGTTCAAAGCCAACCCAGGCAGGAAAGTCCTTGAGACTCTTATCTCCAATAAACCACTAGAAAACCGGAAGTGGCACTGTGGCTCTAGTGGTAAAGTGTTCGCCTTGAGCTAAAGAACACAGGGACAGCGCCCAAGCCCAGAGTTCAAGCCCCACGATCTACCAGGGAAAAAAAGAAAAAGAAAAAGAATCTCATGGACTGACTTACTATCTAGACTGGCTTCAGGATCCTCAGATCTCACCCTCCTGAGTAGCTAGGATTATAGGCATGAACCACCAGTGCTCTCTCTTTCCTTCCTTCCTACCTTTCTTCCTTCCTTTTTCTCTTTATTTCTTCTTGAGACTTGGTTTCAGTATGCAATCCCAGGTTGACCTCAAACTCTTTTTTTTTTTTTTTTTTGATGGTCGTGGGGACTGAACTCTGAGCCTGGGCGCTGTCCCTCAGCTCTTCAGCTCAATACTAGTGCTCTACCACTTGAGCCACAGCGCCACTTCCAGCTTTTTTCTGCTTATGTGGTGCTGAGGAATCGAACCCAGGGCCTCATGCATGCAAGTGACAGGTACTCTTCCATTGAGCCACCTTCCCAGCCCTAAACTCTTTTTATGGTGTGTTGTTGTCAGTTGTGGGATTTGAATTCAGGAAGTGGTCACCCTTCCCTAAGCTCTTTTGCTCAAGGCTAGTGCTCTTCTACTTTGAGCCACAGCTCTACTTCCAGTGTTTTGATGGTTAATTGGAGATAAGAGTCTGCCTTTGAACCGGGATTCTCAGATCTTATTTTAGCCTCCTGAGCGTCTAGGTTTACAGGCTTGAACCCCCAGTGCCCAGTTTGACCTTGAACTCTTGATCTTTTTGCCTCTGTTTCCCCAGCACTTTTTTTTTTGTTAGTTGTGGGGCTTGAACTCTGGGCTTGGGTGCTGTCCCTGTGCTCTTCAGCTCAAGGCGAGCACTCTACCGCTTGAGCCACAGTGCTACTACCAGTTTTCTAGTGGTTTATTGTAGATAAGAGTCTCATGGGGGCTGGGAAGGTGGCTTAGTGGTAGAGTGCTTGCCTTGTATGCATGAGGCCCTGGGTTCGAATCCTCAGCACCACATAAGCAGAGAATGCCGGAAGTGGCACTGTGGCTCAAGTGGTAGGGAGCTAGCCTTGGCCTAAAGAGCTGAGGGACAGTGCCCAGGCCCAGAGTTCAAGCCCCACGACCAACAACAACAACAACAAAAAAAGAGTCTCGTGGACTTTCCTGCTTGGGCTGGCTTTGAACCATGATCCTCAGATCTCTGCCTCCTGAGTAGCTAGGACTACAGGTGTGAGCCACGGGCACCCAGCTTGTTGCTCCCTATTTTGGAGTTCCTAGTATATTGAAAAGTTAAAAAAAAACAAAAACAGTGCAGCGAACGTGGTACATTTAAAATGTTTATATTTAACAAATGAATGCTTTTAACATGCACAAAATGCAATGTAATATGATTGTGCTATTCACAAGATAATTACAGGATTTATAGAAAATATTAATTCCTAGTGCACTGCAGGAGGTGTGGTCGGATAATGAAACACAAACTTAGAGTTGGCTGAGGAGTGGCTGGTGCTTCTGTCCCGTGAGTACCTCAGTCAACACACATCCTCTCCCTTTGGGCACCCAGCGGCCTGGCTCTTGTCTGGCTTCCTCTTTGCTTTACTTTCCTGACCCATCCCCACCCGCTCAGCCCCCACCCGCTCAGCCCCCACCCTGGCCTCTTCATTTCTTGCCCCAGGACCTTTGCACTTACTGTCTCCTCTGCCTGAGATGCTTTCTCCTCAGAGGTCCTCATGACCAGCTCCACTGTGTTTTCTTTCTGGTCTTTGTCCAGAGGTCCCTTCTCAGAGAGGCCTTCCCATGCCATCCTGTTTAAAATCACAAATACCTGGTGGCTCATGCTTGTCATCTTATTTTTTTTTTTTTTTGTCGGTCGTGGGGCTTGAACTCTGGGCCTGGGCGCTGTCCCTCAGCTCTTCAGCTCAAGGCGAGCGCTCTACCACTTGAGCTACAGCGCCACTTCCGGTTTTCTGGTGGTTTATTGGAGATAGGAGTCTCACGGTCTTTCTTGCCCAGGCTGGCTTTGAACCGAGATCCTCAGATCTCAGCCTCCTGAGTAGCTAGGATTACAGGCGTGAGCCACCAGCGCCCGGCATGCTTGTCATCTTAGGAGGTTAAGATCCAGAGGATCACAGTTCAAAGCCCAGCCTGGATAGAAAACTTCACAAGACTCCATCTCCAAAATAGCAAGCAAAATAAATAAATAAAATAAAAATCTGGGCTAGAGGAATGACTGAAGTCATAGAAAGCCAACTCTGTATGCAAGATGAGCAAGTTCAAGGTCCTGAGTAACCAGGACTGACAAAAAAATTGCAAAGCATTCTTATCTTTTCTGCTTCTTCCCTATCTTAAAAACCTTTGTAAGAACCCCGTTCTCCCCCATTTTTGCTCATTGGTTGGGACTCTATGACCTGAGCCACACCCCCAACCTTCCCGCCCCCCCCACTATTGGTTTGTCATCTGTGACATTCCTGTTGCTTCTAACCACTGGAGCGTAGTAGGTGCTTATTATACACTTGTTAGAGGAAAGAATGAGTCACTGGTCATGTCCACAGTGTTTAGAGTGCCCTCCATGTGGGTCCATCCTAGTTCTTTATCAACAGCACATAGTAGGGACTCAGCAGCTTTTGCTGCTGTCCTCAGGACAGCAGAGGTATTCCACCACTTCATAGGGCTGAGTGATGGTCTAGGGTGTAAACTGGCTGGACACCATAGTCTCCAGCTCCAAGACTCAGGCCTTTTCTTGCGGGATCACCTACTGCCCCCTGGTGGCGATGTCTACACACTGCATCAGAGGCTGGGATAACTGGAGAGACCTAAAGGTTGTTAGGCCGGGTGCTTTGTCCTGCCTGTGGAAGAGCCTCAGCAAGGGTAGAGCCCAGGGAGGGATTTGGTTTTCTCCCTCAGCTCGCTCTGGCCTCACTCCCTGGGGCTCCGTGTGCAGGACTCCCCTGAAGCACTTCTGAGGACCTGCCCCTCCCTCTCCTTGCCTTAGCTCGGCTGTGTTGTCTCTCAACAAGCCTGCCCAGAAAGGCCTGGCCCATGCGCTGTCTCCTCTAGGCTCCTGAAGCTCTGGGGAGCACCCCTTCTCCCCACCCCACCCCGCCTTCCACATACTATGTATATTTTGTTCTTTTAAAAATTATTATTATTATTGGGCTGGGAAGTGGCTCAGTGGTAGAGTGCTTGCCTTGCATGCCTGAGGCCCTGGGTTCGATTCCTCAGCACCACATAAGCAAAAAGAAAAAAGCCAGAAGTGGCGCTGTGGCTCAAGTGGTAGAGCGCTAGCCTTGAGCTGAAGAGCTGAGGGACAGCGCCCAGGCCCAGAGTTCAGGCCCCACCACCGGACCCAAAAAAAAAAAAATTATTATTGCCTGGCACCAGTGGCTCATGCCTGTAATCCTAGCTACTCAGGAGGCTGAGATCTGAAGATCATGGTTCAAAGCCAACCCAGGCAGGAAAAGTCCATGAGACTCTCCAATTAACCACCAGAAAACCAGAAGTGGCGCTATGGCTCAAGTGGTAGAGTGCTGAATATAGTCCACAGTCTTTTCTTCGTCTTACATTCATTCACTGACTTATTAGTTCATAAAGGAATGTTTATTGAGCACCTATTATGTGTCCCCAAAACCTATTTAGAGCTCTGGGCACTCAGCAAAGAAGAAACTAGGTATCTGTTCTCTGTAAGCTCACAGTCTTGAACAGGAGATAGAGATTTAACAAGTAAACAAGGCCATACAGCCAGGCACTGATGGCTCATGCCTGTAATGCTAGCTATGCAGGAGGCTGGGATGTGAGGTGCTTATGTTCAATTAAGCAGTAAAAAACTAGAAGTATAGGTGTGGTTCAAGTGGTAGAGTACCAGCTTTGAGCACAAAAACTAATGGACATCCCTCAGGTTCTGAATTCAAGCCCCAGTATCAGCATACACATGTACCGTGTAGACACACATGTATACAAATGGTGGTACCTGTGGTGGAGGGATTAGCAGGGCCCAAGGCAGGATTGGGCGAGGCTCTGGTGCCCAGTGAAGGGTCTCACTGAATCAACACTGAAACTATTTGACTTAAGCTGAGTGGACCCAAGCTAGCTTGTTCAGAGGTAAGAACAAAGCTGGGTGCTGGTGGCTCACTTGTAATCCTAGCTACTCAGGAGGCTGAGATCTGAGGAGCACGGTACAAAGCCAGCCTGGGCAGGAAAGTCCATGAGACCCTTTTTATTTTTTGGTCGGTTGTAGGGCTTAAACTCTGGGCCTGGACACCTTCCCTCAGCTCTGCAGCTCAAGGCAAGCGCTCTACCACTTGAGCCAAAAAAAAAAAAGGGCCATAAGACCAGCTACCTTCTGTCCTTCAAATCTTTGGGACTCATTTTCTTTTCTTTCTTTTTTTTTTTTTTTGGGTCCGTTCGTGGGGCCTGAACTCTGGGCCTGGGCGCTGTCCCTCAGCTCTTCAGCTCAAGGCTAGCACGCTACCAACTTGAGCCACAGTGCCACTTCTGGCTTTTTTCTTTTTGCTTATGTGGTGCTGAGGAATCGAATCCAGGCCTCAGGCATGCAAGGCAAGCGCTCTACCACTGAGCCACCTTCCCAGCCCCCATGGGACTCATTTTCATCATCTGTAACGTGGTACTGAATATTGACAGCCTTCTAAGGGGGTGGAGCGGAAGGGAGAGGTGAATAGGAAGATGGTATAGGAGAGGCCAATTGGCAAGGGCCGACCCTGGTCCCCCTGCTCTTTAGTCCTTACTCAGCTTGAGTGAGCAGTTCCAAGAATGGTCACGAGGTGGTGCCAGAACCCCAGTTATGCAGGCTCAGCCTGGATTTCTTTTCTTTTAAATTTATTTATTGTGAAAATACCGTACAGAGGGGTTACAATTACATGGGCATCAGCCTGGATTTCTTACAGAAAATATTTAGGGGAGTAGGCAAGAGAGAAGCCTAGGCAGGTGGGTGTCTCTGCTGAGGGTGTGTTGGGGTCAGGATCTGCTTGAAACCCAGCCATTTGCAGCCTCTCTCCTTCCCTTTCGTTTGTCTGTTAGCGTTTCCCTGACTGTGTTCAAGCACAGCCCCCAGGGTTGGAGCCTTTCTGAGCAGGCCCCATTCCTTGTCTGGTTCTGCTTCTCAAGCCACCTCTCCCAGCCCACTTCTCACCCATGGATCACACAAGGGGACATTTCCTGTGGGCCCTACAGGATGGGGAGCCAGAGAAAAGGATCTGGTTCCGGTTCCTCTTATCCCGGGGCTGGAGTGAGAGGGCATAAGGAAAGTAAAAGAATAACTTGAGATTTCCTTCTATGGCCAAGTTATGGTGGTGCATGCCTTTCATCTTAGCACTCTGGAGGCTGGGGTGGGAGGAACGTGAGTTCGAAGGTTAGTGTGGTCTAAATAGTGAGAGGCTGCCAAGAGAGAAAGGGGGCCAGAGAGAGAGAACAAGATAAGAAGGAAAGAAAGAAGGCAGGAAGGAAGGAAGGAAAGGAGGGAGGGAGGGAGGGAGAGAAGAAGGGAGGGAAGGATAGAAGGGAGGGAGGGAGGGAAGGAAGGAGGGAAGGAAGGAAGGAGGGAAGGGAGGGAGGGAGGGAGGGAGGGAGGGAAGGAGGGAAGGAAGGAAGGAGGGAAGGAAGGGAGGGAGGGAGGGAGGGAGGGAGGGAGGGAGGAAGGGAGGAAGAAGTTCCTTCCCATCTAGATGCTTGACACATGGAAATGTTCTCTCCTCTGAGGTAGCACTGGGCTCAGCAGCGTCAGTCATGTGCGTGGATTGTGTGTCTTGCCGTGGGCGCCATCGTTTCTAGCGAAGCGTGGTCCAAATTCAGCATGTTTGTGAATTCGCTCCCCAGCATTTTGGGAGCTGTGCGGCTGCAGCCGGGGTCTGAGCTGACAGCTGGAGAGTGGGACCAGCGTGCGAACTGTAGGAACCTTTGGTTCCCGCTGGGGCAGCAGATGTGAGGGGCAGAAGGGGGTGAGAAGTTGCAGCTTCCTTAGGGACAAAGGACCTGCTCACCTGTCATTGTCAAAAAGCTGAAGTTACAACCCTCGTACAAATACAAACACGAACACTGGTCAGAGATTTTCATGAACTCACTAATTAGCAAGGGGCCAGTTAGACATTAAAAACAACTTCAAAGGAGCATTTGACCTTACAGGTATTTTCATTCTCTACTAGACAAAATTGCTTTGCATGGTTATTTAAAGAACTCATTTGCATTATGATCTGTTTTCTACAAGTTGACTCCATCCTTACAAAGTTATAAAGTCCATCCATCAAAAGTACAAACCCCCTAAGGAACTGGACTGAAGGTCACCGCAGCAGCTCTTGGCTACAAGGACAAACACCTAGCAATCCTTATTCTTTTTCCAAGGTATTCTTTGAAGCTCTGTGCTAGTGGCTCACATCTGTCACCCTAGCTATTCAGGAGGCTGACATCCGAGGATTGTGGTTCAAAGCCAGTCAAGGCAGGGAAGTCCATGAGACACATCTCCAAATAACCACCAAAAGGCCTGAAGTGGAGCTGTGGCTCATATGGTAGAGTACCAGCCTTGAGTGGAAAAGCTAAGGGACAGAAGCCAGGTCCTGAATTCAAGCACAAATAAACAAAACAAGGTATCTCTCCCTCCCCTCCCCTCCCCTCTCCTCCCCTCCCCTCCCCTTCCCTCTACCACTTGAGCCACAGAGCCACTTCCGGCTTTTTTTCTTTTTGCTTATGTGGTGCTGAGGAATTGAACCCAGGGCCTCATTCATGCAAGGCAAGCGCTCTACCACTGAGCCACCTTCCCAGCCCTCTTGGTAGTTTTAATGTCAGAGGGATAGTGAACTAATTTTGACTCTCAAAAAGATGAAGTAACCTGGACACTAGTGGCTCATGCCTGTAATCATAGCGACTCAGGAGGCTGAGATCTGAGGATCACGGTTCAAAGCTAGCCCTGACAGTAAAGCCCAGGAGACTTGTATCTCCAATTTACCAGCAAACAGCTGTGATTCAAGTGATAGAATTCTAGCCTTGAGCAAAAAGCTCAAGGACAGGGGCTGGGAAGGTGGCTCAGTGGTAGAGTGCTTGCCTTGCATGCATGAGGCCCTGGGTTCAATTCCTCAGCACCACATAAGCAGAAAAAGCTGGAAGTGATGCTGTGGCTCAAGTGATAGAGCACTAGCCTTGAGCTGAAGAGCTGAGGGACAGCGCCCAGGCCCAGAGTTCAGGTACCATGACTGCCAAAAAAAAAAAGCTCAAGGACAGTACCAAGGCCCTGAGTTCAAGCCCTAGGACTGGTACCAAAAAGAAGAGGAGGAAGAGGAGGAGGAGGAGGAGGGGAGGAAGAGGAAGAATAAGAAGAATGAAGTAGGACACACCAGAAAAGGACATGGAAATTAGCAGCTGTTTCCAGTGGTCTGGGGATTCTTCCCTCAACTTCCCAAGGGACTGCCTTCTCTTCTTCTCTGCTTCAGGAAAACATGAAAATGTTAACTTTGGTGCCCATTTTGAATCAAGTCTGGGCCACATAGCTTTCCCTTGTTGTCCCCTGTGTGACTGCCTTTCAGAGATATTCCAGCACACATTTATTCTTTACCCAATTTCTGTGGAGCAGGAGTCCAAGAGCTGCTGAGCTGGGTGCTTCTAACTCAATATGTCTCCCCAAAGTGTGGTCAGGGCATCAGTTGACACTGCCATCACCAGAGGGCTTGACAGGTTGGAAGGTTTACTCCCAAGGCAATGTAGTCCCAAAGCTGGCAAGTTGGTGCTAATCAGTAGTCAGTGGTTTCTGCTCCACACAGCTCATTGAGCTTCCTCCCAGCATGGTGGCCCACTCTCCTCAAAGACAGTAACCCAAGATAGTAATGTTGAAGCCACAATGTCTTTGATGAGCTAGCCTTGAATGTCATGTGACTTTACTCCTTTTGTCCCCTCTTGCTCACCTAAGTCAGCCCTACTGAATGTGGGAGGAGACCACACAAGGGTGTAACTTTCAGGAAGTAGGGATTGCTAAGCCATTTTGGACCTTGGCTACCACAATAGCTTTCAGGTAAATCTTCAGAAATATGAACTTCATACACAGCAATTTCCTGCTTCCTAGAACTACCTAAACAACCCTTCCCCCACCCCCAAGTGCCAGTTCTGGGGCTTGAACTCAGGGCCTGGGCACTGAGCTTTTTTTTTTTTTTTTGGTTGTGGGGCTTGAACTCTGGGCCTGGGTACTGTCCCTCAGCTCTTCAGCTCAAGGCTAGCACTCTATCACTTGAGATACTTAGCCACTTCTCAGTGGTTTATTGGAGAGAAGAGTCTCCTAAACTTTTCTGCCTGGACTGGCTTCAAACCAGGATCCTCAGATCTCAGCCTCCTGAGTAGCTAGGATTAGAGGTGTGAGCCACTAACTCCCAGCTGATTTTTATTTTATTATTTATTGTCTTTAAGTAGTTAGTTACACAAAGAGGTTCTAACTGAGCACCATTTGTGAGCCCAATGTATCTTAAGTAATGTTAATTTGATTTTTATCATTTAAAACTCTTGCATTTACATAAACAGCCTGCTGCAACTTTTTGGAGCTAGGTGGCGAATAACCAAATAAGGGAATGAATTTCAGCTGTTGAGTGGGTTATTAGTCCCTAAATATGGCACTGAGATTTCTAATTATCCTTAATGAGCTTCCAGAATTGTTGTAGCATCATAGGGTGAGGGTGATTGTTAGTCCAATGGGCCAATGAATCAAGCCTCATGATATCTAAGCCTCCCATACTGAATCTGAGCTTGGTCACATGACTTGTATTGGCCACTGGGAAATCAGCAGGTCTGACCTAGAGTCCTAACAAGTACTTACATTTTGGGCTTTTCTGTCTTGGAACACTCATGAAACCATCTTGTGAGGGGGCCTGGTCTGGACTCCTTTCCTTGAGGGTGGAAGAACACAAGGAGATGAGGCCTGGCCATCCCCGCCAGTCCAGCTTAACCCAGCCTGTGGTCGCTCCTCTAGCTGAATGTTGCCATATAAATCAGCTCTGGAAAACCCGTGGAAGAATGCAGTCAACCTATCGGATCATGACAATTGAGAAATCATTACACTTTTTAGCCCTTAATTTTGGGCTGACTGATACAAAGGGATACAGCAATCATCACAGAACAGTGATCTTTTTGTCGGTTGTGGAGCTTGAGCTCAAGGCCTGGATGCTATCCCTGAACATTTTTTTTAAGGCTAGCACTCTACCACTTCAAGTCAGTGGTCTAGATGAACAGCACTTCCAGTTTTCTTGGGGTTAATCGGTGATGAGAGTCTCATAGACTTTCCTGCCTGGCTGGCTTTGAGATGTGATCCTCAGATCTCAACCTCCTGAGTAGCTAGGATCACAGGCGTGAGCCATCAGTGCTTGGCACAGAACAAGTTTTCTTTAATCCTATCTCTACCTGATATCTTAGAACCTTGAATTATCTTACATTACCACATTACCATAATAAAATACTGGAGGCAATTAACTGACAGAGAAAAAGGGTTATTGGGGCTCATGGTTTATTTATTTATTTTTTTGCCGGTCGTGGGGCCTGAACTCTGGGCCTGAGCGCTGTCCCTCAGCTCTTCAGATCAAGGCTAGCGCTCTACCACTTGAGCCACAGCTCTACTTCTGGCTTTTTCTGCTTATGTGGTGCTGAGGAATCGAACCAAGGGCCTCATGCATGCAAGGCAAGCACTCTACCACTAAGCCATCTTCCCAGCTCCTGAAGGCTTATGGTTCTTGAGGTTACAGTTTAAAAGCAGATAACCCAATGGCTTTGGGCCTCTGGCTATGGTGGCACATCACGGTCAGGCACGTGGTGTGGCAAACATTGCCACCATCTTGAGCCTGGAAGCGGAAGAGAGAGGTCAGGGCCAGGGTTGCTGGGGACACATCCCCAATGACCTAAGAACCTCCGTTAGGCTCCGCCTCTTAAAGAGTCCCCCACCACCTCCAGGACACCACCCTGGGGAGCCTCTTTAGCACGTAGACCATTGGGAGACAAATCAGAGCTGTTACAGTGGATCCATCCAAAAATCCAGGGGCTTGTACAAGGCTGTTCATTTCTTCTTGAATGTGAGAGGTCCATGGTGGAGGATGAAGGCAGCTCTGTCCACCCTCAGAGGCCTTTCTTCTTGGTCTGGATCCAAGTTGACTGCTCCAGTTCTGGCTTCCTTCCTGCCAGTCAGGAGAGAGTCAGGAGTGACCCGCCAGCACACACTCATCACTTTGTGCCCGGACTGGCGAACCATTGGTCATTTCCTCACCGGAAATGCACAGCAACGGTACGAGGAAGGTACAGTTATTATTTTCACATTGCAGATGAGGTAATGAGAACAGAAGGGCCAGCGAACCCGCAAAAAGACAACCAGCTCACCAGACTAAGCTGAGGGCCGTGAGGGAGCCTCGTTTTGATTGTCTCAGCTGCATTGCTACAGGCAGCAGCTCCACACAGGAAGGCTGGGGGAAGATTTCTGCTGAAGTACCTACCTATCCCCACTATCGTGTGTGTGTGTGTGTGTGTGTGTGTGTGTGTGTGTGTGTGTGTGTGTGTGTGTGTGTGTGTGTGTGTGTGTGTATGCCCGTACTGGGCTTGAATACAGAGTCTGGGCCCTGTCCCTGAGCTTTTTTGCTCATGTCTTGCTCTCTACCTCTTGAGCTGCACCTCTACTTCCCGATTTTTGGCAGTTAATTGGTGATAAGCCTCACAACTTTCCTGCCCAGAGTGGCTTCAATTTCAGTCTCCTGAGTAGCCAGGATTACAGGTGTGAGCTAACAAGGCCTGCTCATCAACCTTTTTTTTTTCTTTTTTTTTAATACTTTTTTTATTGTAAAAATAGTGTACAGTACAGAGGGGTTACAGTTACATGAGTAAGGTAATGAGCACTTTTCCCATGGAGCATTGCTACCTCCTCCATTGTTTTCCCCCTACCATCCCTTCCCTCCTCACCTCCCCAACTCCTCCCTCCCTCTCCCCCAATCTTTTTTTTTGCTCAAGGCTAGCACTTTTGAGCCACAGCTCTACTTCTGGTTTTCTGGTCGTTCATTGGAGAGAAGAGTCTCAGGGACTTTCCTGCCCAGGCTAGCTTTGATCTGCAATCCTGAGATCTTATCCTCCTGAGTATTACAGGCGTGCTCCACCTGTGCCCAGCTCAACCTCTTTTTATTAGAGAAGAAAATCCATCCCAGAAGGCCCAGCAGACTTCCCCTCTGTCTCATTGGCCAGGGCAGGCTCAAGAAGAACGAGGCAAATGTCTGCCCCTGTGGTTTGATGGAACCCGGAGTCAGCTGGAGGGTGCTCTCACCAAGACTCCTGCAGCTTCTCAGGCTTTGGTGGTGTGGCGCTGGCGCTGGCTTGTGGCTTCCAGCGTCTGCTCTGTTCTAGCAGCACCTCCCATTGCTTCTGCCCAGGAATTGACTGACACGTAGCCTTCATGGGGAGAATGCAGCCATTTCTTCTCCTAAGAAGCCATGAATGTCAGGTTGCTCCTCAGCCGGCTTTCACGGGAGATTTGTGAGGTGCTCAGAGCACCTATCCATGTAGGGGTCCCTCTCCCGTCTGCCTTGGTCTCCCCCCTTCCCTTCCTGCCTGTCATCAATGCACAAGGGCCTTCCAGCCCTTGACACCAGCCTTGGGCCTCCCTGGCTTCTCCCTCCTCACAGATCCCCCTGCCAGGCTGCCTTTGCCAGGCCAAGACCAACGAGGCCTTAGAACAAAAGAGCCTCTTATGAAGCAGGGCCCACCTCCATAGGAGGAAGCTGTGCTTCTGAATAGTAAAGGTCACCTCTGGACATCTCGGCGGGAGCACTGGCCATCCAAAGCTCACCGTGAGCAGAGCCAAGAAGGTCTCCTCCCCTTGCCAAGCTCCTCTGGCCCCTCAGAGTCTTTGGGGGCCACAGAAGAAGACAGTCACTGTCCCAGAACCTGAGATGGTAAAACTCTAACTGTGCCAACTTAACTGTCCCCCAAACTGGTGACTCTGGACACTTGGAAGGCATCCCTTGCTGGTCCTGAGGTTTAAAAGCTCCAGTAAGCCAGGTGCTGGTGGCTCATCCTAGCTATTCAGGAGGCTGAGATCTGAGGATCATGGTTCAAAGCCAGCCCTGGCAGGAAAGGCCGTGAAACTCTTATCTCCAGTAAACTACCAGAAAACCAGAAGTGGCACTGTGGCTCAAGTTGTAGAGCACTCGCCTTGAGCTGAGGGACAGCACCCAGGCCCAGAGTTCAAGCCCCATGACTGACCAAAAAAAAAAAAGTAATAATAGAAAGCCTAGTGATTCCCTTTAGAAGCCTCCTGGAGACTCTGGGAAGCTGAGCTGGGGAAGGGCTCAGGAAGCTGCCCTCCTTTTACAGAAGCTCTGTGGCCTCCCGAGACTCACTCTCAGGACCAGGATAGCTTGGGCCTAAAGCCCAGTCTCCATCGTGGCTCTCAGCTGCAGAGTCCTATCCTGGATACCAGGATCCCCCAGACCTCCAGGGAAGATAAGGGTCAGCAGTGTCCAGACCCAGGGGTAAAACTTTGACAAAATAGGGAGCAGTTCTTCCCTGGACTGGGACTCAGGCCCAGTCTTTGGCATAATGAGTGTTTCACCCATCTTCTTCCCTGCTTCATCTTGCTGCTTCTTCTCCTTTTTTTTTTTTTTTTTGGTCGGTCGTGGGACTTGAACTCTGGGCCTGGGCGTTGTCCCTCAGCTCTTCAGCTCAAGGCGAGCGCAATACCACTTGAGCTACAGTGCCACTTCCGGTTTTCTGGCGGTTTATTGGAGATAGGAGTCTCATGGTCTCTCCTGCCCGGGCTGGCTTTGAACCACGATCCTCAGATCTCAGCCTCCTGAGTAGCTAGGATTACAGGTGTGAGCCACCAGCGCCCAGCTTCTTGCTTCTTTTTTTTAGCAGCACTGGAGTTTGAACTCAGGATCTCAAGTGTGTTAGGCAAATGCTCTACCACTTGAGCCATATGCCGATCCCATCCCTGCTTCATCTGTCCAAGGATGGACGCAAGCAAGACTGGACCCAGTTGAAGAGGAGGGGAGGAGCCGGAGCTGAGCTGTTCTGATTGCTCAGGGAAGAGAGAGGGAGAAGTATGCAGGTGGAAGAAAGAGGGAAGAGGGCTGGGAAGGTGGCCTAGTGGTAGGGTACTTGCCTAGCATGCGTGAAGCCCTGGGTTTGATTCCTCAGCACCACACAAAGAGAAAAAGCTGTTTAGTTGCACTGTGGCTCAAATGATAGAGTGCTCACCTTGAACAAAAAGGAAGCTCAGGGACAGTGCCCAGGTCCTGAGTTCAAGCCCCAGGACTGGAAAAAAACAAAAAGAGTGAAGAGAGCAAAGATAGCCCTCTGGGATAGATGGCCTCAGGCTTTTAGGAGCAGGGTATATCTGCAGCAACTTCCCTTGCGTGCTGTGTCTTGAGTAAAATCTGGCTCACACCACAGCTCACACCCTGGCTCACACAACAGCTCACTTTATAGTTCATGCCACAGCTCACAGCACAGCTAAGATCAAAGCCCTTTACCTTGTGGATGCTCTGGAATCAGGGAGAAATGTTCCCTGCCCTCTCCCTCATTTGAGTCAGTTGTGGGTGGGGGGAAGGCAGTGACCATAAGAAATCAGCAGGTGCAGGCCCATGGCCTGGAGCACCAGAGCTCTGAGAGTTGGTGGAAGGAAGCCCTGGAGCTCACCACGGGGTGTGTGCGAGGGCAGAAGCAAGGAGAGTCACAGCAGCTGGTATGTGTCAAGGCTTGTCCGTGTGCCAGGTGCAGTGTTAGTGCCCCACATAGTCTACCCTTCCAACAGCACCATCAGGTAGGCTGGTTATTCCCATGTCACAGATGAGGAAACAGCGTCAGCTTGAGTAACTCATCCAGTCAGACAGCTAATATGGAGAAGAGCAGGGTATGGGCAGGGCATGCAGCCATTTTTCTGATCTTAGCCCTTTCTCCCTCCCCCACCTCACCTCTTCCCCCTCTCTCCCTCCCTTCCTTCCTCTCTATCCCTCCCTCCCCGTCTCTCCTTCCTTCCTTCTTTCCTTCTTTCCTTCCTTCCTTGTCAGTTGTGGGTCTTGAACTCTGGTCCTAAGCACTGTCCCTGAGCTCTCAGCTCAAGGCTAGTACTCTACCACTTGAGCCATAGCACCACTTCTGGTTTTCTGGTGGTTAATTGGAGATAAGAGTCTCAGGAACTTTCCTGCCCACACTGGCTTTGAACCATGATCCTCAGATCTCAGCCTTCTGAGTAGCTAGGATTGCAGGCGTGAGCCAGCAGCACTGGGCAGCCTTTTCTAAAATATGACAGAAGCCATTGACAGGTTTTAGGAAAGGGTGGTGGCCCTGAATAACCTCCACAACTCCCTGCTCCCCGCCTCCTCCCAATACTGGGGAGGAACTCAGGGCCTTAATCTTGCTAGGCAAATGCTCTGTCACCTGAGGCACCCCCAGCCCTTTGATTCTGTTTTGTTTTGGGACAGTACTGAGATTTCAACTCAAGGCCTTGATCAGCTAGGTAGACACTTCACCACTTTAGCCACATACACAGCCCTTTATATTTTATCTTCTGTGTGTATGCTGGTCCTGGAGCTTGAACTCAGGACCTGGGTACTGTCTCTGAGCATTTGTTTTCAAGGCTAGTGCTCTATTACTTGAGCCATAGCTCCATTTTTTTGCTGGTTAATTGGAGATAAAGGTCTCATGGACTTCCTGCCCAGGTTGGCTTTGAACCTTGATTCTTAGATCAGTCTCCTGAGTAGCTAGCATTACAGGTGTGAGCCACTGGAAATCAGTTATTTTTGTTGGGATGCTAGCTGAGCAGAGACCAGAAAGATGAGCGTAGAGTCAAATGTGATGACACACACAGCTCTAATCCCAGCACTTAGGAGGCTGAGGCAGGAAGATCCCAAGTTTGAGGCCAGCCTGGACTACATAGTGAGACTCTGCCTCAAAAAATTTAAAAACATAAGGAAAGATTATAAAACAAAAAGACAAAAAGACGATGCTCTCTGGATATCACCTTTATAATAACATTTTTTTTTTTTGCCAGTCATGGGGCCTGAACTCTAGGCCTGGGCGCTGTCCCTCAGCTCTTCAGCTCAAGGCTAGCGCTCTACCACTTGAGCCACAGCGCCACTTCCAGCTTTTTTTTTTCTGCTTATGTGGTGATGAGGATTGAACCCAGGGCCTCATGCATGCAAGACGAGCACTCTACCACTGAGCCACCTTCCCAGCCCCTATAATAACAATTTTTAAAGATGATTTTTCCCCCCTTATGTGTTGAGGATGAAACTCAGGCCTCCCACAGGTGAGGCAAGGGTTCTCTCTAGCCTTAGAGGAAGTTAACAAATCTGATTTTAAAATATTTTCTAGAGTTGACCATAAATGACTTGCTGTTTAAAAGCCAATTTTATGGGTTATTAAAGGAAGGCGGCAGTTGGAGCTCGGCTTTGTAGGGGCCCTTGGCCTTTGTTAGGCTGGCATGAGCAACAGTCATCACAGTTAAAAAGTTGACCCTGGAGCTCAGAGTGTTTGAAGAGATTGGCAAGAACTCCTTTAATCCCTGCCAGTCCACCGTAGCCACACAATTGTGGAGTAAGTGGTTAGAGTCCAGCCTCTCAACTTTGCAGTGTTGCTCTTCTGGATGTCTCCAATTCCTGAGTGTGTGAAAGGCTGGCCCTCCACTCTTCCCTTGGCCAAAATGTGAGTCCCCTACCCTCATCCTCCTACTCCCCCTCTGGCCTGTGCAGGGTGCTGAGAAATGGGGTGCTGAGCTAGAGAACACTGGACCAGTGTGTCTGGCAGCTGTTTGAATCCTCACAATCTCAGACAAACACTCGTTCTGTGGAGTCAGCCCAGGGGATCATCCAGTGGGAGAAGCTCCATGGTCTGAAGACAGTGCGTATGGTTGGTGCAGGGGGCCGTGTGGGGCTGTAGATATCAGCCAGGTGCTTCAAATTTGCAGCTTCAAAGCCCAGCTCTGCAGCTGGGTGCTAGTAGCTCACCCCTATAATCCCAGCTACTCAGGAAGCTGAGATCTGAGGATTGCACTTTGAAGCCAGCCCAGCAGGAAATTACCAAAAGAAAAAAGAAAAAAGAACTGGAAGTAGAGCTGTGGATCAATTGGTAGAGTGCTAGCCTTGAGCAAAAAAGGTTAGAGACAGTGCCCAGGCCCTGAATTCAAGCCCCAGGACCAGCACAGGAACAAAAAGCCCAGCTCTGCCTCTGATCAGCTGCCATAGGTCCCTGATTTTGGGGAATGAGTTTTTCTGTTGGTAAAATGTGGGTCTGAGAGTTATCAGGGTAAAATGGCGTGGTCAATGGAAAGCTCTTGGCACAACGACCAGCACAAGGGAAACACTTCCTACACACGGACCATTATTAATGCTCAACAAGCATCTATGGGGCATCTATGCTGTGCCAGCACCTTGCCAACGGCAGGGCCCAGCCGTCGCGCCTCCAGGCCCCGAGCCAGCAGGCATCTAGGAATTCTGCAGAAGACATGGTATCCTGGGGACGAAGCCCCTGGTGAAGACAGAAGGGAGGGGGCCTCCAGGATGGGAGTTTGAGCAAAACTTCTTTAAGTGTCAGGCAGCCCCTGCTGACATGTGGTTTACAACCATTAGTGCTTTTCTTCCTGGCTGGAAGGCCTGCCTGTGTTGGCATTGGGGGGCATTGTACCAGGTCTGAGGGTGAGCTGTGTGAGGTTTGGACGTAGTGTGGCTTTTCTTATTTACATCAGCAAAGAACTTGTTTCTGGTCACTGAAGGAGCAATCAGGGAAAACTCGTGTGTGTGTGTGTGTGTGTGTGTGTGTGTGTGTGTGTGTGCATGTGCATTCCAGTACTAGGGCTTGAACTCAGGGCCTGAGAGTTCTTCTTTAGCTTTTTTGCTCAAGGCTCTGCCTCTTGAGCCATAGCTCTACTTCCAGCTTTTGCTGGGAAATTGGAGGTTAGACTCTCACAGTTTTGTCTGCCAGGGTTGGCTTTGAAGCACAATCCTCAACTATCAGCTTCTTGAGTAGCTAGGATTACAGGTGTGAGCCATCAGCACCTGGCATAATCTTTCAATCTATGTAGGGTGGGGGTCTCTATTCTCGTGAGCACGCTTTAGTAAGACCTCTCTCACAAGATCGTTGGGAGAAATAAATTCATAGTTAACACATTTGGGAAGCACACGGCTGGTATTAACTGATTTTTCTCTTTAGCTTGCACCACTTTCTCCCTCTCTGCTACATTGGACACTTTCTGCATCTTAAATCACATTTACAAACCGTTAAGTAAACCACATTTTGTTCCTTCCCCCGCAGTGGATCTGAGCTGAAATGACTAACTTCTGGCAAATGGAATGTAAGGGAAAGTGTGGTTGTGCACAGCTTCCAGGAATTGCTCTTAAACTGAGAGACGATGCCTTTCTTCTCCTCTTCCCTGTTGGATGAAACATAGTCATGATCATTGGAGCAGGCGCAGCCATATTGGATGATGGAGCAAAGGCAAACGTGGAACACTTGGAAGCAGTAAACCAGGAAAGGCCTAGGTCCTTAACAAGTGTGGTATTAGCATGTCTACCTGGACTGTATCCCCATACATTTAGGTGAGAGAAATAAATTTCGGTCTCATTTAGACTCCTGTTCTTTCACTTATCCATCACTCATAGGAGATGAATTTGAAGGAATACTAGACCCAAGTTTGCCTGACCCAGAAGTACTCTTACCAGTGTTTCTCAGATGGCAGATAACCTGGATCAGAACCAAGGGCTTTAAAACCCTTCAGAAGCCGAGTGCTGGTGGCTCAAGCCTGTAATCCTAGCTACTCAGGAGGCTGAGATCGGAGGATCATGGTTCAAAGCCAGCCTGGGCAGAAAAGTCCATGAGACTCTTATCTCCAATATGCCACTAGAAAACTGGAATTGGCACTGTAGCTAAAGTGATAGAGCACTCACCTTGAGCCAAAGAGCTCAGGGACAGTGCCCAGGCCCAGAGTTCAAACTCCATGACGGGCAAAACGAAACAACACCAATGAAAAAACCTTTAGAGCTGGGTGCAGTGGCTCACGACTTTAATCCTAGCTACTAAAGAGGCTGAGATCTGAGGACCATGGTTCAAAGCCAGCCTGGTCAGGAAAGTCTGTGAGACTCTTATTGCTAACTAACCACCAGAAAACTAGAAGTGGCACTACAGCTCAAGTGGTAGAGTCCTAGCCTTGAGCACAAAAAGGCTCAGGGACAGTGCCCAGACCCTGAATTCAAGCCATACAACTGACCAAAAACAAGACAAAAAAGAACCTTCAGGGCTGCTGAATTACTCTCCAGAGTTGGAACCTGGATATTTCTCTTTCATTTGCTTTTGTTTCCAAGAGACAGGGTCTCACTACATAGCTGAGGCTGGCCTTGACTTCATAATCCTCTTGCTTCAGCCTCCAGAGTTCTGGGATTACAGGTAGCTACCACCTTGCCCGGCCCAATAGTTCTCTTTTAAAGAAGATCCCACCTGGGGCTGGGAAGGTGGCTCAGTGGTAGAGCGCTTGCCTTGCATGCTCGAGGCCCTGGGTTCGATTCCTCAGCACCACATAAGCAAAAAGAAAAATCCCGGAAGTGGCGCTGTGGCTCAAGTGGTAGAGTGATCGCCTTGAGCTGAAGAGCTGAGGGACAGTGCCCAGGCCCAGAGTTCAGGTCCCACGACCGAAAATAAATAAAAAAATAAATAAAAAAAAAGAAGATCCCACCTCTCGGAGGACACTGGTGCACACTGACCTCATTCTCTTCCCTCTTGTGAACTGGAAGGAAATCGAGGAGTCAGTTCTGACCAAAGTGGCACTAATGCAGGAAGAACTTGAGGGCATTTGGGGGAGGCTGGGAGAGATGGCAGGCAGGCCATGTACCTGCATGGCCTGAGACAGGGGGGTGAGCGTCTGGGGCACCCTGTTGCCATTTTTGGAGTGTGAGATGAGGCCAGGAGCAGGGCTGTGTGGGCAGGCTTTGGCATGGCCCTTCCGAGAACCACAGTCTTCTGTGTAGAGGCCAGCAGGAGGCACCTGGGAACCATGTGACCAGCGCCCAGTGCTGTCTGACCTTGCCCCAGAGTCAAGTGTACCCAGCAGCATCTATCAGCCAGGGGAGAGGTCCCCTGTCCCCCCACTTCTCCCCAAGGATTTGGACTGAGCACAGGCATGCTGCAGAGCAGGTAGCTGAGCCCCCAGAGCCCCTGTCTTGGGCGTTTGGGTTGCTTTTCCTCCACTTGACCTTAAACTCTGGTTCTCCAGGCCTGGTTGATGAAGAATAAGAACGGAAGCCTGGGCAGATGCTAGCAGCAGCACTCGGTGCATTCTGGGGACCCCCCCCCCCAGGCTAGCGCCTGTCCCTGTGTGAAGCAGAAGGATCTTGGCGAGAAGGCGGGGCAGGATGGATGGGGGAGATGAAGGTTGCAATCTCCGGCCGGCCTTCCCCACCGGCACCCCTTCTTCCCAGGGGAGCTTGACTTCAGGCACTGCCCCCTTCAAAGCCAGAGAGCTGCTAGGCCCCACTTGCTTGTTGCTAGGCAACCGAGGATGAGCCTGCCAGGTCATTCCTGACAACTCTGAGCTCCTCCACAGCCTGTGAACAGATGGCCCCACCAGCAGCCCGTGGACACGATGGCCGTGGCACTGCAGCCTGTCTTCTGAGGCGTTGTGAGGACAGCGCCTCCCAGGGTGCAGCGTGTGTGTGTGTGTGTGTGTGTGTGTGTGTGTGTGTGTGTGTGTGTGTGTGGTGTGTAGAGAGAGTGGCCGGAGGTCAGGTTCTGGGCAGTGGCTCTGGAGTTGCTAGGAGATCAGGCCTTGGAGGGAGGGGAGGCAGAGAGCAGAGCCATGTGACTGGGTAGACACAGATGTGTGTCCACTGCTCACCAAAGGGCATCCCTTAGGAAGATACTCTTTTTTTGGTCCATCATAGGGCTTGAACTTGGGGCCTGGGCGCTGTCCCTCAGCTCTTCAGCTCAAGGCCAGCGCTCTACCACTTGAGCCACAGCACCATTTCTGGCTTTTTTTTTCTGCTTATGTGGTGCTAAGGAATCAAACCCAGGGCCTCAGGCATGCAAGGCAAGCGCTGTACCACTGAGCCACCTTCCCAGCCCCCACCCCCCTTTTTGTATTCTTAACTTTTTGAGAAAGAATATGGCTCCAGCTAGACTTAAGCTCATGGTTCTCTGGCTTCCCAAGTCGTGGGATTATAGGTATGCACTACCATGCTTGGCTGAGCGGCGGCTCTTAACAATCAGGTGGCATCAGTGGGTTCCACCATTCCTCCCTCCCTCCCTTTTTTTTCTGTGATTAGGACGCAAACTCAGTATCTGAGGCTTGCTTTCCCTTATTAGCTGTGGCTCTGTGGCCTGAGCCATGCCTCCGATCCCTTCTATTTTTTTTGGGGGGGTCCAGTTGTGGGGCCTGAACTCTGGGCCTGGGCGCTGTCCCTCAGCTCTTCAGCTCAAGGCTAGCGCTCTACCACTTGAGTTACAGTGCCACTTCCGGCTTTTTTCTTTTTGCTTATGTGGTGCTGAGGAATCGAACCCAGGGCCTCAGGCATGCAAGGCAAGCGCTCTACCACTGAGCCACCTTCCCAGCTACGATCCCTTCTATTTTTTTTTTTTTTTTTTAGTCCGGTCGTGGGGCCTGAACTCTGGGCCTGGGCGCTGTCCCTCAGCTCTTCAGCTCAAGGCTAGCGCTCTACCACTTGAGCCACAGCGCCACTTCCAGCTTTTGTCTTTTTGCTTATGTGGTGCTGAGGAATCGAACCCAGAGCCTCAGGCATGCAAGGCAAGCGCTCTACCACTGAGCCACCTTCCCAGCCCCGATCCCTTCTATTTTAAGGACATAAAATTAAAGAAGAAATTACAATTGTGGAAGAGATCAATTATCGATTCTATTTACTTATTTATTTATTTATTGTGCCAGTACTGGGGGCTTGAACTCAAGGCTTGGGCACTGTCATAGTATTTTTACTCAAGCCTGGTGCTCTACCACTTGAGCCACAGCTCTACTTCCAGCTTTTTGCTGGTTACTTGGAGATAAGAATCTCATGGACCTTCTACACGGACTGGCTTTGAACTGATATCCTTCAATCTCAGCCTCTGAGTGGCAAGGATTACAGGCTGGAGCCACTGGTGCTCGGCTTTACAATAGATTCTATTATAGTGAGGCTTAAATTTTAGAACAAGTGACTCAGTGTTCCCACTGTGCTAACATAACAATGTTAAGCAAAGACCAACTGGACTGTCATTTCCCAGGAGCAGAATTGGCTGCACAGAGGTCACGATTCTTCCCTGACTCCAGGCTGTGTTGGGTGATGTACAGAGCATGACTTCCTTCTCTTACTTTAGGGAGACATGAGCACCTTATTAATTTTCGAACAGAAATGTTAAATAGCAAGCCAGCATCTTTTTTTTTTTTTCCAGGACAAGGACAAATTCCCTTAAGAATTTTGCACATGTCACATGTTTTCTTTCCCCTTATTGCAATATGTATCATTTATCTCCTGGTCTAACTTGCTTAATTGTCACAGTGTGTTAACTCCATCTGCTGCGGAACAGGAGCACAAATTGTTACTTGGTGACATCCTGAGTGCTGCGTCTCCCATCAACTGTCCTGGAACACAACTCGGCGGCCCAGAGCAAAGAGAAACGGATGGCGTGGACTGGCCACCAAAGCTGTGCTGGCCATCCTCGCCTAGGGGGCACCAAATCTGTTTCCTTGAAGCTCAGCCATCCACCCTCTCCCCACCCGGCTGCAGGACCCCAGCTTCGTTATTTGTGGTATTGGGGACTGAATGGAGTTTAGGTTTTTGCAAGATTAAAAAAAAAAAAAAACTGGGGCTGGGAAGGTGGCTCAGTGGTAGAGCGCTTGCCTTGCATACATGAGGCCCTGGGTTCGATTCCTCAGCACCACATAAGCAGAAAAAGCCAGAAGTGGCGCTGTGGCTCAAGTGGTAGGGAGCTAGTCTTGAGCTGAAGAGCTGAGGAACAGTGCCCAGGCCCAGAGTTCAGGCCCCACGACCAGACAAAAAAAAAAAGGGTTAATAGAGGCCAGGTGCTGGTGGTTCACGCCTGTAATCCTAGCTACTCAGGAGGCTGAGATCTGAGGATTATAGATCGAAGCCACCCATGAGAGTCTGATCTCCAATTAACCACCAAAAAGCTGGAAGTGGAGGCGTGACTCAAGTGGTAAAGTGCCAGCCTTGAGTAAAAAAGCTGAAGTGTAGTATGGGCTAGCTGGCAGGCCCGCTCTCACCCTGCCTGAAACCCTTGACCTTCTTGCTAAGGGCATCACCCAGGGCCCCCAGCCTCCAGCCTGGCTCTCATTTCAGAGGCAGTTTCCAGGCCTGGCATGAGGGCAGAGCTGGACTTTGGAATCAAGTAGTCCTGAGATCCAATACCAATTTTGTGGCTTACTGCCTGTATGTCATTTGAGCATGTTCTTTATGCTCTGAGCTGTTTGTCCCCTGGAAGATGGGTCTGCTGAGGCTGAGGGCGACCAGGGCTTGCTAGTCATTCTCTCTTCCCGTGGTGGTGCACTGCCGGAGAGCTGCATCATGTCCACTAGGCAGTGCATATGGTGTTAAGCAGAGGCCTGCAGACCGGACCCAGGCCTGGAGGTGCTGCCAACGGGATTCCTTTCCTCCTCCACCGTGTTCCAGACAGCTCCTGCCTCTCTCCTCATGGGGCGCACACAGAACCAGGGCACAGCTTGGCACCAGAGGCTCATGCCTCTAACCCTAGCTACTCGGGCTGAAGGATTAGGTTCAAAGCTAGCCTGGGCAGGAAAGTCCTTGGAGACATCTCCAATTAACCAGCAAAAAGCCAGAAGTGAAGTATGGCTCAAGTATAGAGTTGTAGCTATCAACCCCTGAGATAGTCCCTCCCCTTGAGTATAGGAAACAGACAATTTGGTTCTAAGCAATAGATAGCAAAGATAATGGAATATTATTTTCTCGATTAGGTTGCGTAGGATTCTCACTTCTATTTTGCTAGCAGACTCCTTATTGCCCGCTGGACTTGCATATCTTGATGAAGCAAGTGCTGTGTAGGAGAGGTCCAACTAGCAAGAACCTGGGCATCAGAGGCTCACGCCTGTAATCCTAGCTACTCAGGAGGCTGAGATCTGAGGATTGCAGTTCAAAGCCAGCCCTGGCAGAAAAAAAAAATCCATGAGACTCTTTTTTTTAATTTTTGTTTTGCCAGTGCTAGGGCCTGAACTCTGGGCCTGGGTACTGTCCCTTAGCTCTTCAACTCAAGGCTAGCACTCTACCACTTGAGCCACAGCACCACTTCTGATCTTTTCTGCTTATGTGGTACTGAGGAATCCAACTCAGAGCCTCATGCATGCAAGGCAAGCACTCTACAACTGAGCCATCTTCCCAGCCCCCATGTGACTCTTAGCTCCAATTAGACAGCCAAAAGCTGGGTGCCAGTGGCTCATGCTTGTAATTCTTGCTACTCAGGAGGCTGAGATCTGAGGATTGGGGTTCAAAGCCAGCCTGGGCAGGAAAGTCTGTGAGACTATTATTTCCAATACACCACTCAGAAAACCGCAAGTGGCACTGTGGCTCAAGTGGTAGAGCACTAGTTTGAGCTGAAGAGTTGAGGGACAGGGCCCAGGCCCAGAGTTCAAGCCCCACGACCAACAAAACAACAACAAGAACCAATTAGCCAGCCAAAAGAGCAATGTAGAGGTGTGGCTCAAATGATAGAACATTAGCCTCATGCACAAAAGCTAAAAGAGCCGGGCGCCGGTGTCTCACGCCTGTAATCCTAGCTACTCAGGAGGCTGAGATCTGAGGATCTCAGTTCAAAACCAGCCCAGGCAGGAAAATCCGTGAGACTCTTAATTTCCAATAAAACCACTAGAAAACTGAAAGTGGAGCTGTGGTTCAAGCGGTAGAGGGCTTACCTTGAGCTGAAGAGCGCAGGGACAGCGCCCAAGCCCACGACCAACCAAAAAAAAAAGCTAAAAGAAGGCTGGGACTGTGGCTTAATGGTAGAGTGCTTGCCTAGCATGCATGAAGCCCTGGGTTGGATTCCTCAGTACCACATATTCAGAAAAAGCCAGAAGTAGCACTGTGGCTCAAGTGGTAGAGTGCTAGCCTTGAGCAAAAGCAGCTCAGGGACAGTGCCCAGGCCCTGAGTTCAAGCCCCAGGACTGGCAAATAACATAAAAAGCTAAGAGGGTCGTGCAAAAATAAACCCCCAAAAATCCTAAAAGAGAGTATGGGACCCTGAGTTCAAGTCCCAGTGCTAGCACACCACATGCACACGCACACATACTCACACACACAAGGCAAAACCAAAACAAAACAAAAACAACAAAAAAGACAGAGAATAACTTCTGGTCAATAGCCAGCTAGGAACTGAGACACATAATCCAACAACCTTGAGGTACTGGATTCTGCCACGTGAATTTGGAAGTGGGTTCTTGTTCAGTGGAGCCTTCAGATGAGACCTCAGCCTTGGCCAACAGAGCAGTCTTATGAGAGACCTTGATGCTAAGCCTGGCCCTACTCCTGACCGACAGAGATCCTGAAGTAATAATGCGTGTCTTTTGTTGTTGTTTATTGAACTCAGGGTCTGGGTGCTGTCTCTGAGCTTTTTCACTCAAGGCTAGTGATCTATCACTTTGAGCCACAGCTCCACTTCTGGTTTTCTGGTGGTTAACTGGAGTTAAAGAGTCTCACAGACTTTGCTGCCCAGGCTGGCCTTGAACCATGATCCTCAGATCTCACCCTCCTGAGTAGCTAGGATTATAAGCATGAGCCACCAGTACCCAGCATGTGTGTCTTCAAGTTGCTAAGTTTGGGGTACTTGGTCACCTAGCAATGGAATCATTTTCAATATTATATTTTTTGGGTTCAGTTTTGGGAAGCAATAGTTTTTTTGTTCAAATTGTCAAATATGTGGACATGAAGCTATTCACAAGATCTTCTGTTTAAAAACTTCCTACAGTGTTTAACTCCCATGTAGGAAGGTGCATAAAACATAAATGCATAGTGTCATGTGTAATTATAAAGCAAACATCTGTGCGTTCACCACCCAGCTCAAGGAATGGCAGATTGCTGGCACCACAGGGTTCCCCAGCTACTTTTCAGTCACGTGCCTGCTCCCCTCCCCAGGGCATTCACTTGGGATTTTTATGGTATCTTGCCTACCACTAGAGTTTTATGATCCTTTCCATGTCAGAAAACAGTCCTGGGTTTGAACTCAGGGCCTCATACTTGCTACACTGGCACAGTACCACAGAGCCACGTGTCCATTCTTGCTTTTCGTAAGTTATTTTTATGATAGGATCTTGCCTCCTGCCTGCGTGTGAGCCTGAGCTGTGATCCGCCTATTTTAGGCTTCCCAGTGTAGCTGCGATAACAAGTACACACTACCACATCCTTTCTGCGGAGAGTCTCGCAGACTCGTCTAAGATCCTGCAGATCGTGGCTTCCTTAGTTGGTAGGATTACAGGATAAGCCAACAGTGCCCTGCAGTTTTATGCTGGTTGTGGGGCTTGAACTCTGGGCCTGGGTGCTGTCCCTCAGTTCTGCTCAAAGAAAATGCTCTACCACTTGAGCCACAGCGCCACTTCTAGTTTCCTGGGTTTTATTGGAGATAAGAGTCTCACTGACTTTCCAGCCTGGGCTGGCTTTGAACTATGATCCTCAGATCTCAGCCTTCTGAGTAGCTAGGATCATAGGTATGAGCCACGGGCACCTGGCTTTAGTTTTTTTTTTTTTTGGGGGGGGGGGCGCTGTCCCTCAGCTCTTTAGCTCAAGGCGAGCGCTCTACCACTTGAGCCACAGCGCCACTTCCCGTTTTCTGAGTGGTTTATTAGAGATAAGAGTCTCATGGACTTTCCTGCCCGGGCTGACTTTGAACCTCGATCCTCAGATCTCAGCCTCCTGAGTAGCTAGGATTACAGGCGTGAGCCACTGGCACCCGGCCCTTAGTATTTTTTAAATAGGGTCTCGCTTTTTGCCTAGGCTGGCCTGGTCTATGATCTTCCTCTTTATGTTTACTACACAACGGGGGTGACAGGCATGCACTTTATTGGTTGAGGTTGGGAGTTTCATAAACCCTTTGGTCTTGAACCTCTATCCTCCTGATCTCAGCTTCCTGAGTAGCGAGGATTACAGTGGTGAGCCAGTCTCAATCCCAAGTTTAGCGCTGGCGTTACAGTCAGTATCAGTATCTGCTGCTGCTCTCTATTTTCCTTGTTTAATATACCATAGTATAATGATAAAAATGTGTCTCTCCACTTTAATATTATGGATATACATTTGAATTGTTTCTACTATGAATCTGCTTGAGCATTTCGATCCTGGATCTATTTGTTCCTATCTTCTGTTACAGTACTAAAAAATACCCAACCTACTGGGTACCAGTGGCTCCTACCTGTAATCCTAGCTATTCAGGAGGCTGAGATCTGAGGATCAAGGTTCAAAGCCAGCCAGGGAAGGAAAGTCCATGAGACTCTTATCTCTGACTAGTGAAAAGCCAGAAGTAGGTGTGGTTCAAGTGGTAGAGCACCAGCCTTGAGCAAAAAAGGCCCAGTACTGGCACACACACACACACACACACACACACACACACACACACACACACACACACGAGGGAATTTACACCTACCTAGCTAGCACAAGGCCTTGAGTTCAAACCCCAGTATAACCTTTCCCAAATAGGAATTTGACCTGAATTATCTGGATGGCCTGAGGTAACCATGGGGGAGTCTCACGATGTGGAAGAGGGAATGTCAGAGCACTATGTGGAGGGGATTCCACTGGGCCCAGTGGTTTGCAGGAGGGGACTGCTGGAAAGCAGGAAAGGGCAAGGAAATGCATGCCCAGGAGAGCCCTAGAAAGGGGTGCACGCTGGCTCACGCCTCAATTTTAGCCCAGCATGACCCATGTCAGACGTGTGGCTTCCAGAACCAGAAGACAGCAAATCTGTGGTCATTTGTTACAGCAGCAACAGGCTTGATAGGTGAACACACACAGGCTCGCTATGTTTCCCTCCCCACTGCTGGCATTGAGCACCCACGTTGCCCACAGCTTAGCAGAGGTTCCCGTACAGCACCATCCCCTGGGATTCCCCAGTGTCTTTCAAAATCCTGCAAAGTAAAATCAAGGTTCATATTAATACTCAGATGCTATTTGCCTTTGCCATTCTTTCAAGAGTCTATAGAAACTTCTAGAGGCTACATGACAAGTGTTCCCTCATTTCATTTGTTTTGAAGGTTTTCTTTTCTTTTTGTTTGTGACAGTACTGAGATGTGTGTGTGTGTGTGTGTGTGTGTGTGTGTGTGTGTGTGTTTTGGCCAGTTGTGGGGCTTGAACTCTTGGAACTGACAGTGCCCAGGTGCAGTCCCTCAATTCTTCAGCTCAAGGCTAGAGCTCTACCAATTGAGTCACAGCACCAATTCTGGTTTTCTGAGTGGTTTATTGGAGATAATAGTCTCACGGACTTTCCTGCCTGGGTTGGCTTAGAACCATGAACCTCAGATCTCGGCCTCCTGAGTAGCTAGGATTGCAAGCCACCAGCACCTGGCCCTGAGCTTCTTTTTGTTCAAGGCTAGCACTCTACCAGCACCACTTCTAGCTTTTTCTGTGTATGTGGTACTGAGGAATGAAACCCAGGGCTTCATGCATGGTAGGCAAACACACTACCACTGAGCCACCTTCCCAGCCCAATACTGGAGTTTAAACTCAGGGCCTCTCATTCTCCCTTGGCTCTTTTGCTCAAGACTGGCACTCTACCACTTGAGCCACAGCTCTACTTCTAGCTTTTTGGTGGCTAACTGGAGACAAAATTTTCATGGACTTCCCTGCCCGGGCTGGCTTTGAACTGCAACCCTCAGATCTCAGCTTCAAGTAGCTAGGATTACAGGCGTGAGCTACCAGCGCCTGTGAAAGTTATGTTTCATCAAAATGTTTTATTAACATGCAATGAGTTTAATCATTTTAATTTTAAAGTTCAACTTCCAATCTAATAAAATTGATAAGCCACATAAACCTTCTGGAGTCTTACTTCCCAAAGTGTGGCGGGTTCCTGACAGAAAACAGTATTCTCAAGGCCCGTAGGGAAGCTCAGCATGTTCCCTTCTCCGTGGAGGGGGCGGCAGTGTCGCCTGGCCACACTGCCCATCGCCAGCGCTCCGCTTCCATGCTGCTGCGGCCATCACCTCCCGACTCCCCAGGACACTCGCCCACCGCTCCATCCCACCTCCATTAATGGCGCTGTGCACCGGCAGTGGCCTCATCCCTAGACTGTTCTGGTCGTACATCATCCTGCCACCAGGAGCCGCGGGCTGGATCAGAGCAGGCAGTGCCGGTGGGGGGGTGTCATGCTGCCAGGCTGGGTGGTGAGTAGGAGGCAGCGGCATATGCCTCGCTCATAGCCACGGTGCGTAAGCCCAGGGCCTTCTGTCCCTTGACTCTTCAGAGGATCTGGGGTACTTAATGTCCCCCCAACCTCAGCCAGGGACTACAGATAGAGTTTTTCTCAGTTGGGAGTTGTCCTCCTCTGTGTGTGGTTGAACCGAGAGTCAAAAGGCACAAGATATAGAGTGATTCTAGGAGGAAAAGAAACTCCTGCTACTCAGTAGCTATTAGGCAGGAAGAGGATGAGTGGAGTCCAGAGGACTCACGGGGTAACCCCTCCCCTCCCCTCCCCTTCCCTCCCCTTCCCTTCCCTCCCCTCCTCTTCCCTCCCCTCCAATTTTTTTTTTTTTTTTTTTTTTTTTTTTTGTGGGTCGTGGGGCTTGAACTCTAGGCCTGGGCACTGTCCCTCAGCTCTTCAGCTCAAGGCTAGCGCTCTACACTTGAGCCACAGCGCCACTTCCGGTTTTCTAGTGGTTCATTGGAGATAAGAGTCTCATGGACTTTTCTGTCTGGGCTGGCTTTGAACCATGATCCTCCGATGTCAGCCTCCTGAGTAGCTAGGATTACAGGTGTGAGCGCCCAGCTGTCCATTTTCATTAAGGACAATGATCCCTGAGAAATGGCACCCAGCAAATGTCAGGGCAGTAGGAAGGTCAGCTACCAAGCACAAAGACTTTGGACTCCTCACTCCCACAAGCCATAGGGCTGGGCCATGAAAAAGAACATGGCAGCCTAGAATCTCAGCTGAGGTGGGATCTCAAGCGGGAGGCCAGCTTGAGCTATGTATGGCGAGGGCTTTGCAGTGAGACTTTGTTTCCATAAACAAACAATAAAGACTTCACTGGGGTGGAAGGACTTGGGTTTGTTTTGGTGGTTGTGGGATTTGAACTCAAGGCATTACACTCCCTAGGGAGGTGCTCTACCTCTCTGAGCCACACCTCAGCTGGGTGTGGAGGGATGGGTTGTCTTAGGTTTCCTGAAGACTGGATACAAAAGCAGGAGCCACTATAGTTTTCTGTTATTTGGGTCCCTTGTTCTAAGATGCCCTGGTGAGACCATGTTCTGTCAGACTCCAGGCAAGCAGAAGAGACAGATGGCAAGGCTGAGGTGTCGATAAGTTTTTGTTTTTCCTGTTAAGGATGAAGGATTTTTTTTTCTCCTTCCATTTAGGAAACATTGAGGTGAAATTCACAGAACAAAGCTTACCACTTTAAAGGGAACAATCCTGCAGCAGTTAATGCACACATGATATTATAGAGCCATCACAATCGCCTTCCAAAGCCTTTTCATCATGTCAAATTCTGTAAGCACTATTGGGATTTGAACTCAAGGTCTCCTAACATGACTTTGGTTTGTTTTCATCCAAAGGACTAAAATCGGTGCTAAGCGGAGAGGAATGG
Source organism: Dipodomys spectabilis (assembly GCF_019054845.1). Taxonomy (NCBI): domain Eukaryota; kingdom Metazoa; phylum Chordata; class Mammalia; order Rodentia; family Heteromyidae; genus Dipodomys; species Dipodomys spectabilis. The sequence continues at coordinate 6,160,887 of NW_024870795.1, forward strand.
CGCCGTGTGGATGTCCCGTTGGCCTCTCTGCATTCCCTCACTCAGGCTGTTTTCCCGTCTGGCTTTCGGTGGAGTTGGCCAATGGGGGCGATGTGTAAGAGTCAAAGAAATAACATTTATCCTGGCCTGGCCTGGCCAGGGGCTGTGTTCTGTTATCTATGGCCTCACTCGAGCTAACAGCTCCTCCCAGTTACAGCTTCTTCTTGTCTCATCAGCTCTGAGGATTAGGGTGTTTCTTTTTCTTTCTTTTCAGAAAGGGTCTTGCTATTCGTAGCTCAGATTGGCCTCCAACTCACAGTCCTTGAACTCCTGCCTCAGCCTCCCCAGGGCTGGGATTACAAGCCTGTAGGCTTGAGCCACCATGCCTGGTACTCTACGGGCTGTAATGGCCTCCTACAGTGAGTCCCTGTAGCCTCACCTCTGTGTAGGTGAGGATTCCACGCATCTGTCACTACAGGAATGCAGAAAATGGCTCCTCTCCAGTCCTTTTGGCACTACCCACCTCAGACTTCATGAGGCAAACCAACTTCACTTTTGTGGCCCAGGCTGGGCAGGGAAATCTCTGGTCTGCTCAGGTTCCAAGGAGACCTAGGATGTGTGCTGGGGCCACACTGCCCTCTGGTGGTCAGCTCCTGGAAGTGTATCTCTGAAGTCCTGCTTCCGCTGAGCAGAGCTCATTACCTCCCTGAGCACACCTCATCCAGTGGTTATGGGTCCAAGACAAGGCTTTGGTGACTTTCCACTTGCCCTTGGTTTAAAAAGTCCAAAATCCTGGACTGGAGACATGGCTCAAGCAGTAGAGCACTTGCCTTAGCAAACACAATCCCTGAGTGCAGCCCAACCCCAGTTTCACCAATATGACAGAAAGAACCAAAATCTTAACTATGGACTTCAAAGTTGCCCCTTGTGCTGACTTAGCTGCACCAGCCTATTATTTATTTCGGTAGCAGTGGGGTTTTAACTCAAGCCATGCAGTGGTTTGCTTGGCGGGCATTCTACTACTTAAGCCATGCCTCCAGCTCAGCTTTTTGCTGGTTATTTTGTGTTGGTCTTGGTGCTTGAACTCAGGGCCTGAGTACTGTCTGAACTTTTATGTTCAAGGCTAGCAATCTACTGCTTGAACCATAGCTCCACTTTAGGCTTTTTGGTGGCCAATTGGAGATAAGAGTCTCAGACTTGGGCTGGGAAGGTAGCTCAGTTATAGAGTGCTTGCCTTGCATGCATGAGGCCCTGGATTCAATTCCTCAGCACCACATAAGCAGAAAAAAAAGCCGGAAGTGGCTCTGTAGCTCAAGTGGTAGAGTGCTAGCCTTGAGCTGAAGAGCTGAGGGACAGAGCCCAGGCCCAGAGTTCAGGCCCCTCTACCGACAAAAGAAAGAGTCTCAGACATTCTTGCCCAGCCAGATTGGGTCTGAACTGCAATCTTTACATTGCGGCCTCCTGAGTAGCCAGGATTACAGGTGTGAGACAATGGCACCTGACTTTGCTGGTTATTTTTAGAGATGGAGTCTTGAGTATCTTCTTGCCCAGGCTGGTCTCAAATCACAATCCTCCAGATCTCCGCCTGTGCAGCTAGGATTCTGGGTGTGCCCTCATGGCACCAGGCTTTCCCCAGACCCCAAAGTGTGTGTGCACTTGTTAATGAGAACATCTGGGACCTCCCCAAGACCTTCTCCATCTGGCACGTGCACCAGTCCTTCTGGGTCATGTGCTAGGAGACCCCTGGGCAGCCCCCTGGCCTTTCATTCCGGCTGCTCGCCCACTGGGTTTTCCACAGTGGTGTGAGTGGTCCAGGCTGCTGCCCTTCTCCCAAGAGCAAGCATACTTCCTGCCCTGCTTACTGCCAAACCTCCGGCACCTGGCACATGGTAATGACCACGCCAGCATGGATGGTCTAAGGATTCCAGGCGGATGGGAGCTGAGTTCCTCCCATCCTTCCTGAAGCCCGCTGTTCCCAGGGAGCAGTCCAGGACTCTATCAAAAACTCACATTGATTTATTAGAATATGAAAAAAAGGTTCAATTTCTTCTGTACAGGTGGCAGAGCGGCAGCAGCTGCGGTGGCTTTGTACATGGTTGTCGACATCACCTTGTATGGTGACTTCTGCCCGAAACAGCACTTGCATGGAGAGGAGAGACGGATGGCCCCGCCCCCTGGCAGCGGGTCACTGACTATTGCACGATCCTGGGGGGGAGGGGGGGGAGTGTGTAGACACGCATGGGCCCGGGCCGGGCCATGGCGGCAGTGGGGTGTGCCTGTGAGCAAAGGCCTGTGGAGACCCAGGGCTCTGTCCACCCCAGCAGTGATGGCTGGGGGGGGGGGGGGAGGCCCCCAGGGGAGGCCTCCTCCCCAGGGCTGGGCTCCACAGCTATCTGGGGGTGGAGGAAAGGGCTGTGGGGGACACTGCAAGTGAGAAACGAAGGCCAGCAGGGAGTGAGGGTCGGACTCAAGAGCAAGACAGGTGTCAGGAGGCCCCGTGCCCGGGAACTTGGTCAATTCGGACAGGTTAGGGCCGTGTCTAAAATCAGAGCCTTGAACAACAAGTTCAGAGCCTAGGAGGGGGGAGAAGGGGACACTGGACAGACAGGCACTAATGAAGAGGGGCTCTCTGGAGCATGAGGTCAGGTAAGAGGGGTTTTCAGAGGCTCCTAAAACCCAGGACTGTCTCGGTGTGGGCAGGGGTGGACATGGAGGTGAGCTGCACGGAAGAGCAGGGCTTTCGGGAGGCTCAGCAGCCCCTTCCTGGGTAGAGGCCCCAGAGAGGCCCAGTGGTCCTCAGCACACATCACTTCACTGTCCAGAACCCCTCCCACCCCCGTCCCCCCCATCCCCCGCCCACTGGCTCCAAGCGGAGAAGCCCCGAGATGCCCCCTGCCTCGGGCTCTCTCAGCAAGGCCGGCATGGGTGAGCAGGAGTGGGGTGGGACGGCCACGAGCCCCCCATCCTTCCTCCAGTCACTGGCGGGGACAGAGGAGAGCTCCTCCCGTTCCTTCCAATCCTGGGTGGGGCCATGGCTGAGCCAGAGGCTCTTTGGTTAGGCAGGAAGGTTGGTGGGAATGAGGAGGGTGCTGCGGTGGAGGGCCGGGCCTGGCAGCCTAATGGGGCCCTGGTCCAGACATGGCGAGCTTGGATCTGGAGGAGTAGGCCCTGCCCTCGCCAGCCCAGCAGCTCTGCCCAAGAGGAGAGATGGCAGAGGCAGTTCTGCTGGGAGGGGCCGGGAGGAAGCCGTGCTACAGGAGGGGCTGTGGACCCAGCTGCCATGCGGTGGGAGGAAGGGGCAGGGCCCATCCAGGTCAGGAAGGGTGAGGGGAGCCCCCAGCTCCCCTCCAACCAACCCCTGCTCTGGTGGGAATGTCCGCTGGACAGGTGCTGCCCATTGGCCTGGCACTACTGCCCCTTGGGGATGAATGGCTCCCCCTCTCCCGGATCGGGGTGAGGGCCTGGGTCACTTAGGCAGCGCTGTATCCTTTGGGAGCTGGGGCTGTCACTTGGTCCAGGGGTGAAGACATCATCGGTGCCAGGGGAGGAGGGCTCCTTGGACCGCATCGTAAGGCCTCCGTCCTCATCCTCGTCCTCCTCTGTTACTCTCCCTGGGTTCCGGCTCAGCCCCAGCACCTTGCCCTTCAGTTCCTCGTTTACCAGGTCCACAGACTCGGGTGACTGTGGAGAGGCTGGATCGATGGTGATGACAGGCAAGTCTGCCTTGGGCTCGTAGGCCAGTGGGTCTGGGGACCAAGCACAGAGCCGAGGTTGGGCTCTACCCAAGGCCTGTCCAGCGTTACCCACACCTCGAGGGCCCCTTGTCCATGCCAGCAACTCCCAGAGCCTTCCCATGAATGCAGCCAGCTCTGTGAGCCTGAGTGACTGCTCTGTCCCCAGCTTCTCTTCCCTCAGACTTTTCCCCTTCCTTGGACCAGGGGCTCATCTGGGTACTGGTGACTCACACTTGTAATCCTAGCTACTCAGGAGACTGAGATCTGAGGATTATGGTCTGAAGTCAACCCAGGAAAGAAGGCCTATGAGACTCCCCACCCCCTCCCCCTGCCCTCTCTTTTCTTTTTTTTTACTGGTTGTGGGGCTTGAATTCTGGGCCTGGGCGCTGTCTCTGAGCTCTTCAGCTCAAGGCGAGTGCTCTACCACTGGAGCCACAATGCCACTTCCAGTTATCTGGTGGTTAATTGGAGATAAGAATCTCATGGACTTTCCTGCCGGGCTGGCTTTGAACCATGATCCTCAGATCTCAAGCCTCCTGAGGAGCTAGGATTACAGGTGTGAGCGACTGGCACCTGGTTGAAACTCATCTCCAAAGAATTACCAAAGCTAGAAGTGGAGGTGTGACTCAAGTGGTGGAGCACCAGCATTGAGCAAAACAGCTAAGGGACAGAGGCCAGATCCTGAGCTCAAGCCTTAGTACCAGCACACAAATAAACATAAATAGGGAGGTAGGGAGACGGGGCGGGGGGGGGGGGGGGTGGGGTTCCAGGGCTGCCTTAGGGGCCCAGGCCTGAGAGACCTTGCCCTTGCCCACTTTTGTGGACAGAGACCCTGCCCCCTGCCAGGCACCCTGTCCACCCAGCTCTTGTCACAGTCCTCACTGGGACATCTGAAGATAACAGGGCCCTTCCTGCCCTCTGTCAGCACAGCCCCACCTGGGGCAGACAAATCTTGTGGACTGGGAGGAGAGATGAGGCTGTGATGGGAGAAGTCTGGCCTCCCTACTAGTTCTCTGAGGCCCTTTATGCTTGGGATCTCCATCTTAGGAGGCTGTGCCGAGTGCCCAGCCCTGGGGTCACTTACCTGAGCCAATGCGGGCCCGGGACATGGTGGGAGAGTCCAGCTTGTGGGCTGGCACTGTCAGGTAGTTGTTGATCTGACAGAGAGAGAGACATGGTGAGCACGGCGGTTGGGGGAGGGCACCTGACACCAGTAGTGCCATGTTAGGCTCGTCCTTGTGTCTGCTAAAGCACCTAAGCTGGCACAACCTCTGCAAGCTGAATGATCTCACTGGGCAACTCAAACGTTCCTTCCTTACCCCAGCACTGGCTCCGGCCCATAAACCAAGACCTTCATGGCCCAGCTTGTGGCAACTGAGCTCAGCTCCTTATCTTCCTTCAATCCTCTGTTCCTTCCTCAGGATTCCCCATGGTAAATACCATTCCCAACCACACTACTAGAAGGCTAGACACACACCTGATTCTTAGGGCAGGGTGGAGTAGTGGCTCTTGCCTGTAATCCTAGCTAATCAGAAGGCTGAGATCTGAGGATCAAGGTTCAAAGCCAGCCCTGGCAGAAAGTCTGTGAGACTCTTATCTCCAATTAACCACTAGAAAGTCAGAATTGGAGCTGTAGCTCAAGTGTTAGAGTACCACCAGCCTTGAACAAAAAAAGCTAAAGGATAGCACTCAGGCCCCAGGTTCAAGCCCCAGCATAACAAAACAAGGCATCCTAACCCTTTGGCTCACCAAACTGGAAACAAAAGTTTCCAGTTCTACATTTTTTTCTTTTTCTTTCTTTCTTTCTTTCTTTCTTTTTTTTTTGCCATCCTGGGGCTTGAACTCAGGGCCTGGGCACTGTTCTTGAGCTTCTTTTTGCTCAAGTAGCACCCTACCACTTGAGCCACAGCACCACTTCTGGCCTTTTCTGCTTATGTGGTGCTGAGAAATCGAACCCAGGGCCTTATTCATGAGAGGCAAGCACTCTACCACCGAGCCACCTTCCCAGCCCCCAGTTCTACTTCTTAATGTCCATTAAGCTCACTGCCTCTTTGGCCCTTTATCTAGACCATCCCCTTCCCTCCTGCGTTACTCCCTGGGATAAAACCCAAACTCTGGGACCATCAACAAGCCTCCCGAAACCACTGTTTCTAGAATGAACACATTTCCTCTGTGGAGTCTGGTGGAGCACTGGGGTGTAGTATAGGAAGAACCCAGATTCTCCCAGAAAGGCTGGGTCCCATGCCGATCTGGATCCCACCTTCTGCTCCAGCTGCCGGGCCTTCTGTCTCCGAAGCAGCATCTGGTTCCAGGCCTCCTCGTAGGGATCAGCCACCAGTGTGTGTCTGTTGTAGGACCGCAGCTGTGGGAGGAACAGGGTAGTAGCTGTTAGGGCAGGCAGGACCAGGAAGCTGGGACTAGAGGTCTGGGGGCCGGGGAAGCTACGGGCCCATGGGTGGGGTGGGGGCGGAGCAGTGTTGCAGTCTGGGAAGAGGCTGGTGCCCAGGGTAGAGGAAGAGAAGGCTGCAGAAGAAGGTGGGCGCTCACCCGCTGCCTGGTCTTCTGCAGGTTGTTTCTTAGGATTTTGCGGATCTCTTCTTCCTTGTCTTTGGACAGTGCTGGCAGGATACGTTCAGCAGCCAGGGACTTGGGGTGAATGTTCCTGGCACAACAGGGCAAATGTTAGGTCTCCAGTCTTTTTTTTTTTTTTTGGGGTCCGGTCGTGGGGCCTGAACTCTGGGCCTGGGCGCTGTCTCTCAGCTCTTCAGCTCAAAGCTAGTGCTCTACCACTTGAGCCACAGTGCCACTTCCGGCTTTTTCTTATGTGGTGCTGAGGAATCGAACCCAGGGCCTCAAGCATGCAAGGCAAGCGCTCTACCACTGAGCCACCTTCCCAGCCCCTAGGTCTCCAGTCTTAAGACCTTGGAGCCTGCAAGGATGGGCCAGGAGGAAGCTATGCTTGGGATGGCCTAGGTAGGTGTTCAAAGCCTCAAGCCCTTCTATGCTCCGCAACCCCCCCCTCCCACCTCACAACCGACCCTGACTGGATAACACGGCTCTCCTGGCGGCTGTTTCAGGCTGCGGTTAGCATAAGGGAACAGTCACTGCCCGGACTGGCCACTGGCACTCACTGCATGGAGACAGTCGAGACCGCAGAGGGGATCTTGCCCATGCCCCCGCTCTCCACCAGCTCAATGGCCTGCTTCATCTCCATCTTGTGGTAGAAGGCGATGAGCTGGGGCTCCTTGGAGCGTTCGCCGGCTATCAGACACTTCTTCACATACTTCTTATTAAATCTGTTGAGCCTGGTGGGAAGAGGAGGAAGACGGATGGAGCCGGTTCCTACATGTGGGCAGAAGCCGGGACTTGGGAGGAGACCCTTACAACTGCATCTTGCCACCCACCCCACCTGCACCTACTTGTCCTTCCAGTGGTGGTGGCCATAGTGACCACAGATGTCCTCGATGCCCGTCAGAAGATGGTCCAGGAACTGAAATGAGCCAGGTCAAGCTTCACTATTGGGCTCCTTTGCTATCCAGAACTCTGAACAGGCTCTACCTTCCACCCCAGAGGGGCCTCTGCTCCGCCCAGCCCTGAAGTTCCAAGAGTAGCCAGGAGGTGGCGCCAAGCCTCCAGTGATCCTCAAACCCAGTGGACAACTGGATATCTCAAACTCTCCCTCTCCCAGCTGGTTGAGGCACTTTCTCTGAACCCACTTGAACCCAATGCTCAGGGCAGGTTTTGTCTAGAGGCAAAGATGGCATAACACCCCCTCGGATTCCAGATGCTAACACCACACCTGCCCATCAGGGAGATGGGGGACCACTCAGCACTGAAGTAAGGACAGAGGAGGTGACCAAGTACAAAGAAGGGGGGTCTAGTTGCTCCTGAAGCCTCCTTCAGCAACTGCAGGCCCCAGCTCCCAGTACCTGCGTGTGGATCTCCTCATTGATGGAGCGCTTGGTTTCTTGTTTTTTCTTCACAGCCAACAGGTCTACCAGGGGCCGAATGGTCATGCCCTGGGCAGGGGAGGGGGCAGTTAGATCTCAGGCACAATGGATCTACCACTCTGGCAGGGGTCCTGAGATGCCCTTTGTGCTCTGGGATCCTCAGTGGCCCAGGACCAATGGATGTTAGAACTGTTTGCCTCACCCCAGCACCAGGTCTTCCTGGAGACACAGCCAGAGCTCTGGCAGAGCCTTACACTGCTCACATAGCCAGGGCTTGGGTTCAGATATGGGCTCTACTACAGACCCACTCTGCAACCCTAAGGAATTGAGCCTCACAGACAGACAGAACCCTCTGTTCCACTCCTCCCTCCTGGGCTGCTAGGAGTACTTTTTAGTCTGGCATAGGTGGCTCACGCCTGGAATCCTAACTACTAATTAGGAGGCTAAATTCTGAGGATCATGGTTTGAAGCCAGTTAATCACAAAAAGCTGGAGCGGAGTTGTGGCTCCAGTGTTAGAACACTAGCCTTGAGCAAAAAGCTTAGAGACAGCACCCAGGCCCCGAGTTCAAGCTCCAATACTGGCACACACACAATAAAAATAACCATAGTTTCTATGTGGCAGGCCAGGCTGTGTTCCCCTAAAAACAGGCCCTTTAACAGCTAAGACAACCCTAAGAGTTCACATTTTACAGATGAGGAAACTGAGGCTCACAGAAATTAAGCAACTAGAGGCTGGGAAGGTGGCTCAATGGTAGAGCGCTTGCCTTGCATGCTCAAGGCCCTGGGTTCGATTCCTCAGCACCACATAAGCAAAAAGAAAAAAGCTGGAAGTGGCGCTGTGGCTCAAGTGGTAGAACGCTAGCCTTGAGCTGAAGAGCTGAGGGCCAGCGTCCAGGTCCAGAGTTCAGGCCCCACGACCGGACCCAAAAAAAAAAAAAATTAAGCAACTACCAAAGGTCCCATAGAGGTAGTAGAACCAAGAATCAAACCCAGGCAATGGGTCAAACCCAATGCTGCCTTTAGTATAAGTGGGCTTGGAGAACCATTACCAAATACAAATAAAAAGTCCAGGGGAAGCCAGACAAGGTAGCTCATGCCTGCAATCCTAGCTACTCAGGAGGCTGACATCTAAAGATCTTGGTTGGAAGCCAGCCTGGGCAGGAAAGTCTGTGAGACTCCTATCTCCAATAAACTACTCAGAAAAAGCTGGAAGTGGTACTGTGGCTCAAGTGGTAGAGTGCTTGCCTTGAACAAAAGAAGCCAAGAGAGGGGCTGGGAAGGTGGCTCAGTGGTAGAGCGCTTGCCTTGCATGCTCGAGGCCCTGGGTTCGATTCCTCAGCACCACATAAGCAAAAAGAAAAAAGCCGGAAGTGGCGCTGTGGCTCAAGTGGTAGAGTGCTAGCCTTGAGCTGAAGAGCTGAGGGACAGTGCCCAGGCCCAGAGTTCAGGCCCCACGACCGGACCCAAAAAAAAAAAAAAAAAAAAAAGAAGCCAAGAGATAGTGCCAAGCCCAGAGTTCAAGTCCCAGGACGGGAGAAAAAAAAAGTCAAGGGGAAACAGTGCTTTTTAGGTGTTGTTTTGGATTTTGTCTTTGTGTGCTGGTCCTGGGGCTTGAACTCAGGACCTGGATGCTGTCCCTGAGCTTTTGGTGCTTAAGGCATTTGACCCACAGCTCCACTTCTGCCTTTTGTGGTTAATTGAAGAGTCTCATGGACTTTCCTGCTCAGGCTAGCTTTGAACCACGATCTCAGATCGCAGGCTCCTGAGTAGCTAGGATTACAGGCCTGAGCCACTGGCACCTGGCTCGCTTCTTTTAAATGCAAAGAATAAGCCCACTTCCTTGAAGCTTCCCTTGTATTTTTTCTCCTGAGAAGGCAAAGTGTCTCTAGTGCTTTGTAAGGATTAGTGTCCGGGAAAGGCAGAATGGTGGGAAAGAAATGGAGGCCCAGGCCCAGAGTTTATCACCTGCCCAAGATCACACTCAGGTATGCGAGAATATTCTAGGTTGGACTTCCTTGACGAGGGTAGGACTCTCAGCTAAGCCTGGGTCATTCAAACACATACAAATCCTGGCAAGGGCCAGGCGTGGCAGCTCTTGCCTGTAATCCAGCGCTCAGGGAGGCTGTAGCAGGAGGATGGGTTACGGAGGGAGTTCCAGGCCAGCCTCAGCCACATAGCAAGGCCATTGTCTCAAAAGAAAAAAAATTAGGGCTGGAATTCCACTTCCTATGAAGAATGAAGTCCTAAGCTTAGAAACAAACAAACAAAACCCCTAGTACTGACAAAACAAAAACCTCACTGACCAGTGCTGGGAAGATACTTAGAGATCATCCTTATTTCACAAGTGAGGAACTAAGACACCAGGCTACTCAGACAGTGGCTGAGCGAGGGCTGACTCTAGGCTTCTAGGTGCCTGGCTCAGAAACCAGCCCAGCTGTCGATGCTCTATTGCTCCATTTTACAGATGCAGAAGCTTGAGACTCCCAAGATATGAAACCACTGAAGCCTACCACGCATGGAGGAAGAGTCAGGTCTTGGGACAGGATCTCCTGCTGACAGCTCACATCTCTTAAATAGCTCCTGATTGGGCAACACTCTGGTAACTTTACATTCTGTTGGCTCACTTCACAGTGACTCATTTTCTAACTGGCCACTTTGCAAAGGAGGAAACTGGGGGCCAAAAGGGGAGTGGCTTGCCCAAAGTCACACAGAGTTAATACAAGAGCTGGGCCTAGGATCCACAGCCCCACTTCACACAACCCATTTTCAACAGAAACAGACTCAAGGACCCTCAGGCCGGGGCCTGCCCACCCCACCCCCCAGGCCCAGCACCTGCACAAAGACAGTGAAGAAGATGACGGTGATGATGGCAGTGAGGAACAGGTCACACATGGGGAAGTGCTTCTTGTCCAGGAGGTAGCCCAGAGAGAAGGCAATGGCCCCTCGCAGGCCCCCATAGGCGATGATGAACTGGTCCTTGGGGGTCAGTTTCACGATTCGGAACTTGTTGATGAACCAGGTGAGGCCCAGCACACCTGCCAGGGAGGGGCAGAGGAAGCGTTGGGCAGGCCTGAGCACCTCCTGGCCTCTGCGCCAGGGATTTCCCCATCCCCAAGCTCCTCCTTTCTCACTCAAGTCCTGGGTCCCTCAGCCCAGGAGGCTCTAGATCCATATGTAAGGAGGGCTCCTAACCTAGACGCACCCAGCCTCTGGGGCTGGGTCAGGAAGGGGAAGGCAGAGACGAAAAAGTGGTCACAGTATCTCCTTGTCAATTAGACGGACACATGGGGATAAAGTAGCCTGGTCTAATTCTCTCTGCATTTGATGTTCCCCATAATCAAACATTAAGATGTGGCCAGGGTCTGATCTCCACCCACAAAACCAGAATCCCTGGAGAACAGGAGCAGGAGCAACAGGACTTCAAAAAATGCCCCAAGTCACACAGAACAGGTATGGGGACCACACAGCCCGTCTTCATTTCACGGGAGTATGAGTAAGACCCACAGGGACACTGACTTTTCCACAGAGGAGTGAGGCCTGGCGGGTGTCTGAGGTGGACCCCAAGGACCTGATTCAGGTGCCCTGGAGTGTTCATATACCCTACCTCACCTGTCATGGCCTAAGATCCCCCCCCCCCCAGTTGTTCCTCAACCACCATGGCCCAGAATCCCCCCCACAAACTGTACCTCACCTGACATGGCCTAGCTCCTACACCCCCCCTCCCACAAATGGGCCTACATACCTTGCACCACACACCCCAAACTAGATTCTGCACCCTGCACACTACAGCCCAGCCTTCTCATGTATTATACCATACACACTAGACAGCTCCTGTACACAACACACTATACATCACCACACTACAGTGCAGCACCTACACATAATACACTATATATACATACAAGTCCATATTTTTACCACCCCACACACTGCATCCCCTACAACCAAACTCCTACAAAACCCACCCTTACCCACACCTTCACTACACCCCAGCACTACCACACTGTACTCACTGTACCACACACAACCCCCCCCCCACTCTCTCTCTCTCCCTGTGCATGGCCAGCCCTCACCCAGCACGCGGGCGATGAGGCAGAAGAGCAGCGTGCTGATGACAAAGGTCCAGTTCCAGTGGTGGGAGCCAGCCACGGTGGAGACGCCCAGGAAGATGAAGATGAGGGTCTCGCTGACGCTGCTCCACATCTTCAGGAAGTATTTGATGGTGGTGTGGGACTTGTGGGAGATGTTGGCCTCCACGTAGGGGCGCATCACCACCCCGGAGGCAATGAGCCTGGGACGGAGGAAGGTGTGGTTCAGGCTCATTCGTGCCTCTGTGGTGTGGGGGGGCTAGTATGGACAAGTGCCTGTTTTCTGAGCAACTTTCAGGAGCCACACAGCTGTCTGCTTTGCACGTTTGTTCTCACCTGGTCCACCTGCCCATCCCCCCCACAGGGTGGGGACATTCTTGTCATTTGGTACATGGAGGTCTGTCACCCGCCGACTGCCACACTGAAGCAAGTAGCAAGGCTAAGAGGTTCACTAGGAAGCCCCTGATGACCTTGGTCATTAAAATGGTTTCCACGCAAGTGTGGAGCCTGGACCCTGGTGAGGACCTGAGTCTGAGGCCTCCCCAGCCAAGCCCTCTGCCTGCCACACCCACACCTAAACTCACGCCATGATGCCGGACAGGTGGAAGAGCTCAGCTGACAGGTAGGCCATGTAGCTGTAGAGGAAGACGAAGAGCGGCTCGATGACACGGATGTGGGAGGTGAATCGGGAGGTGAAGGCGGCAATGACCCCGTAGACCACGCCCACAAACACCCCGCCCAGGGCCACCACGAAGAAGCTCAGGAAGCCGAGGACGATGTCTACGATGCCCACTTGATCGTAGCTGGCAAACTCTTCGAAGAGGTGATACAGGACCTGGGGAAAGTGTGCAGGCTGGTGGGTAGGAGGGCAGGGTGCTAGCCCCATGGCTCCCTGGGGTCCACCCAGGGTGATCCCACCCCTCCGGGAACCATGGACACAAAGAATAGGCCATGTGGGGGTGGATGGTATGGCTCAAGTGGTTAAGAGTGGCTGCCTTAGGAAGTGCAAGGCCCTGAGTCCAAGCCCCAGTACCACCAAAAACAACCAACCAGCAGAATAGACCACATGGTAAGAGAAAAATCCAGTACCAAGCAAGAGCTCAGATTGATGGGCTGGGGGCTGGAGGGACTTGGCTGAGGCCTGGACCCCATCATGCTGGTTATGAACACAGAACCCAGGAACCAAAGGGCCAGGTTGAAATCCCTACTCTGCTGCTCCCTAGATGGGTACATGGGGCCAACTACTCCTTGGGCTTTAGGTTTTCCATCTGCAAAGTGGGCTGTGAAGATTGAGCAGGTAAAGTACTCAGTACTGGGTGGTCACAGCCCCCATGTGACCACGCCTCTCTGAGTTCAATCCCTCCTTCAGCACAAAGTAGTAAGTTCAGACAATGAAGAACAGGATACCTTTCTTTACTTTTTCCTTTCTTCTTTTTTCTGTTGCCAATACTGGAACTAGAACTCGGCCTTGTGCACCCCCTTAGCTTGTTTGCTCAAGGCCAATACTCTACCACTTTAAGGGATAGCTCCACTTCCAGCTTTTTGCTGGTTAATCGGAGCTAAGGATCTTACAGACTTTTCTGCTCTGGCTGGCTTTGAATTATGATCCCCAGATCTCAGTTTCCTACTGGTGCAAGCAACCAGTACCTACCCAGCTAGAACAGGATTTCTTTTCTTTTTTCTTTCTTTTCTTTTGCCAGTCTTGGGGCTTGAACTCAGGGCCTGGGCACTGTCCTTGAGCTTCATTGCCTCAAGGCTAGCACTCTGCCACTTGAGCCACAGCGCCACTCCTGGCTTTTTCTGTGTATGTGGTACTGGGGAATTGAACCCAGGGCTACATACATGCTAGGCAAGCACTTTATCACTGAGCCACATTCCCAGCCCTTAGAACAGGATTTCTTAATCATGATAATTCATGTGGCCAGGGCATACCCCCACCTGGACCCTGGGGGTGGGGCTGAGAAACCTCCTGCTTTAAGAAGCTCCCAGGTGGTTGCAATAAACTGCCAAGTTCAGATGCTGTGAAACTGGCAGCTCTGAAGTTTCCCGTCCCTGAGGCTGGGAAATAGACGTCACTGTAGCCGTAGTGCGAAGCCCTCTGAACAATCTTTTCCTAGTCAGCATTAACAAGCTTGTGAGGATCTGTTCCCTTGCCACACTGAGGCTCACAGAGGGGAAGCAGTGTGCCCGAGGGCCCAGGAGCGGGACTGCACCCAGGACGTGTTCCCTGATGGCTATGGGCTGAGGCCTCCCACAGCCTCAGCTTCTGGTCTCTACCAGCATCATGGCTTCCTGGCCTTCTTGAGTCCAGCCCTACATAGCTCTGCCAGGAACCAGCCAAGGAGTTTCCAGGCCCAGGGAGAAGGGGACAAGGACCTAAGAATCCATGAGAGGAAACCCTCTGATGCCCCTGGCACCTGGGCAGTTCCTGGAGGCAAGGGATAATGGGCAAGGGATGTCTGTGTGACAAGGCGCTGGCCCGCCTGAGCCCGTGCAGTGTAGAGGCAACCTTCCTGCCCGGGAAATGGGGCACTCACACCCTTGCCTCGAGTTTCAAAAGAGCCCAATCAGGGCCAAGCAGGAAGGGCAGGTTCCAGGCCCAGGTGCCATTGGGGAGACAGGGTGGGGTAGCAGCGGTAATAGCCTTGTTAGCAGATACACTTAGCCCTGAGCTACTCAAACTCATTCCTGGCCTGAGGAGAGGCATAAGTCCTCCCAGTCTGCCATCTGGGCCACTGGGGCAGGCACAGCCTTTCTGGCCTGTCACTGCAGAGAGGCTGTGTGGCACAGGTCTGTGTTTGGACTCAGGGTCACACTGTGTGGATTTGAAGCCAGGCTGCTCATCAGTTAACAGAACCTCTCAGTGCCTCAGTTTCTTCACCTGGGGAAACAGCTAACAGCAGTGGCAACCTCACGAGGAGTTTCTGGGTGGCTCAGATTCGTATGGGACAGGAAGCAGCCCAGCACCAGTAAGAGCCACACCACCCACTTCAGCAGACGTGGCTGTGGGTCTGAGTTATCTTTTGGCACAAGCACCCCCAGCCTGGACTTGCATCCACACCCGACTGGAAGGCTGCACCTCTGGCACTCAGAGTGAGCAGAATTCCTGCAGGAACGCCAGCGAATAGAACCAGCTGGGTACTGCAAGTCCTATGTTACTAGTAGGGAAACTGAGGTTCCCGTGGTAACCCTGGGCAAGGGCTGATGCTAGAAGAAACCAGGATGGAAGCCTGTCTGCTCAGGCCAGGCTACCCAGCCCTCTGATGAGCCAGTGAGAAGCAAGAGAGACAGAGGAAACTGGGGCTTGTGGCCACTGAATAACAGTCTACCACAAGGAGGTGTTTGTCTGAGGGGCCGCCATGAACAGAGAGTGCACGTGTGAGCAGGGACTGAGCAAGCACACATGCACTTGTGTTTTCGTGTGTATGCGGCTGTTCTTTGAGGGGTCCAGCTTGGAGGGAGAGGGGGACATACATGCACACTCACATTTACTTCCTGAGGCAATGGGCCGGGAGAGCATATGTAGGCATGTACAGTATATAGTTCTGCCATGTACAATGGAGACCTTGCATTGGGCTTGCCTGCCCTCACTAGGTCATTTTATAGCTGTCAAAGCCCACGTGAGTGCCAGTGGTTCACAGTTGCAATCCTAGCTACTTAAGGAGGCTAAGATTGGGAGGATTGCAGTTTGAGAATGGTCTGGGCAGAAAAAATGCACAAGACTCCTTTTCAACAAATAGCTAGTTACAGTGGCATGTGCCAGCTGTGACCACGAAGCATAAAATAGGCAGACTGTGGTCCAGGCACACACCTGCGCAGGAAGCCAGACCCTATATCTCAAAGTAACCAGCACAAAGGGCTGCAGATGTGGCTCAGAGATAGAACTAGGTCGTGCCTGCCTAGCAACCACCAGGTCGTGAGTTCGAACCCCAGTACCAAACAAACAAAAGGTGAGGCCCAGAAAGGCAGAGTCATTTGCCTAAGATCTCACAGGAAGCAAGCTGCTATCCCATTTTACTTGTCATCTAGAAGTTTCCACAATCTCCACTCCAAAACTGCACACACTAAATTTTGAACTTAAGATACTCAACATCAGAACTGAAAGACTCTGAAATAAAACAGGCTCTCAAGAGGTAATGGAGGCAGGAGGAGGATCAGCAATATGGCCAAGATCACATCAAAACGTGAGCTGAAGAAGGAACATCTGTCCTAGGAAGGCCAAGAACTCCGGCCTTGGAGGAGACAGATCTGCTTCAAATACAAACGGCTTCTATCACCTTGATTCAGATCTCCATTCTACCACAAGCTGATTAACATCTTTGGGCCTGTCTCTTGTTCTATAAAATGACAACACCAAGTTTTCTCCTCAGCATCTCCTGGGGATCAAATGTGAGAACGTGTGTCACCGTGCACAGCGTGGTGCCGGGGACACAGCAAGGAGGAATCGTCACCATCTGTTTGCACTACTGGTATTAACTAGCGGGCAGCTGAGGGACTAGAGGCCAGTGCATGTAGGCAGGGCCCCTGACCCCTCACCACGGTGACAGCGTCGTTGAGGAGGGACTCCCCAAAGACGAGGATGTGCAGGAGCTCGTTGATGTGGATCTCTTCAAAGACAGCCAGCACCGCCACGGGGTCCACGGCAGAGATGATGCTGCCGAAGAGCAGGGTGTCCAGGAGGCCGATGTTGTTGATCTGCTCACCGCCCACCAGGCACACGGCGTACATGAGGCCGCCTAGAAAGAAGGCGTTCCACAGCGTGCCCACCACAGCGAAGATGAGGATGGTGCCCAGGTTCTCTGTGAACTGCCGCAGCGGCAGGAAGTAGCCGGCGTCCAGGATGATGGGAGGCAGCAGGAAGAGGAAGAACACTTCTGACTGCAGGAAGGGGGGCGTCTCGCCCACGCCCTTGATCAGGCCCCCCACCAGCAGCCCCACCACGATCAGCAGGCAGCTCTCTGGGACGATGCTGGAGATGGTGGGGATCACATGGAAACCTGCGGAGGGCGAGAGAACAGGAGGCGTGGGCTTCCGGGGGACGTGGAACAGGACTGGGGACCCAGGAGCAGCTGGCTGGAGATGAACAGGCTGTTAACTCTGAGCCTTGGCTCCTTGTCTGAAAATGGAAGGGATAATACCAGCTTCACAAAGGTTGTGGTATAAAACAATTGATGTTTTAAAGTGTTCGGGCTGTTTTTTTTTGTTTGTTTGTTTGTTTGTTTTTCTCTTTTTTCGGTTGTAAGGTTTGAACTCTGGGCCTGGAAGCTGTCCCTCAGCATTTCAGCTCAAGGCTAGCACGCTACCACTTGAGCCACAGCGCTACTTCTGGTTTTCTGGTGGTTCACTGTAGATAAGAGTCTCATGGACTTTCCTTCCCAGGTTGGCTTTGAACCGTGATATCTCAGCCTCCTAAGTAGCTAGGATTACAGGCATCAGCCTCAGGTGCCTGGCAGTTGTTTGTATTTGGTCTGGTACTGGGCCTTGAACTCTGGGCCTGGGTACTGACCTTTTAGCTTTTTTGCTCAAGGCACAGCTCTACTTCTGACTTTTTGATGGTTAGAGATGACTTTCTTGTATTTGTCTGCCAGGGCTGGTTTGGAACTATGATCCTCAGATCTCAGCCTCCTGCATAGCTAGCATTACAGGTAAGCATCAGTGGTGCCTGGTTTACAGTGTGTTTTTCCAAGGACATTTACATGCTGTTTCTGTCACTGTCATAAAATAGGTAGCAGCAGGTCTATATGCCTCCAGTAGGCAGAAGTTAATTATAGACTGATTACCAAGGTGCCAATACCTAAGGCATAGCCTCCACTTGAACCCTAAACCATCTTTCCAGGCTCAAGTCCAGGGAGGCCGACCTGTGTTGAACACAGGAACAATCTAATGATTTCATCTGAGGGAAGCTGGTGGGTTCCCTTGTCAGGAAGATATTTATTTAAGCTGAAGGCAGAAACAGATGGTTGGAGATGTGACAGAGGAGATGGAAGATTCACAGAAGATCAATGCAGGAAGGAACTTAGGAGACAACAAAACAAGGCCTGAGGTCTGCAAATTTGCAGAGCACGTTGCTGTGACTCCAACCCCACACCTGCAGGCAGCAGGCTTCTGCATAACCGCCTGCTTTCCAGCTGCTTCACACAAGGCTCCAAGAATCAACAGCCAGCAGCCTCCACGTGAGAGACAAAATCGGTCACTTTTTTTTTGTTTGTTTTTTGTTTGTCGGTCATAGGCTTGAATTCTGGGCCTGGGCACTATCCTTCAGCTCTTCAGTTCAAGGCCAGCACTCTACCACTTGAGCCACAGCGCCACTTCTGGTTTTCTAATGGTTTATTAGAAATAAAGGTGGAAGTGGCGCTGTGGCTCAAGTGGTAGAGCGCTAGCCTTGAGCTGAAGAGCTGAGGGACAGCGCCCAGGCCCAGAGTTCAAGCTCCACGACCGACCAAAAAAAATAAATAAGTAAATAAAATAAAATAAATACCTTTAGAAATAAAGAATCTCACGGACTTTCCTGACCAGGCTGGCTTTGAACCATGATCCTCAGATCTCAGCCTCCTGAATAGCTAGGATTACAGGCATGAGCCACCGGCGCCTGGCAATCTGTCACCTTTTTAGCCCAATTCTACTCTAAATATGTGACAACAAAGGCTCAGAAAAGTGAAAGGACTTGCCAAAAGTCACATAACAAACCAGGAGCAGCACCAGGAAAGAACCCAGATGTGGCGGCTACCAGCTGCCATCAAACTCCAAAGTTCTGAAATTCAAGCTTTCCTGCCATCCCTCCCCATCAAAGCAAAGCAGCCCCATGCCCCCTTTTTTTTCTTTCCTTTAAAACAAACAAACTCAGGGCCTCAGGCCTATCCTGTGCTCTTTCTGCACACTCCTGGCACTCTACCACCACTGAGCCACTTGGCTGCCACAGTGCTTCTGCCTCCTCCTCCTCTTCCACCTCCCCCAGAAGTGTTTCATGGCCACCTTGTGTGCTCAGGGAAGGGTAGGGGTCCTTCTCTGTCATCTTCTGCTCTCAGTCTTCAAACCACACTACCACCTAGGTTCTGTAGCACCTGCTGAAGTCAGACAACCAGACCAAGAAGTGGAGATGGCCATGGCCCCTCACCCTAGAGACCTATAGTGTCCTTGAGGGCAGATGGGACAACACAAGGGTTACTATCCTAGTTTGGATCTTGAATATCTCCCAAAGGCTCATGTTTTAAAGGGTTGGACCCCAGGGTGGTCTTGGGAGATGGAAGAACCTTAAAGAGGTTGGGTGGGCTGGGAAGTTGGCTTGGTGGTAGAGTGCTTGCCTCCCATTCATGAGGCCCTGGGTTCGATTCCTCGGTACCACATAAGCAGAAAAAAAGCCAGAAGTAGCACTGTGGCTCAAGTGGTAGGGCACTAGCCTTGAACTGAAGAGCAGAAGGACAGCGCCCAGGCCCAGATTTCAGCCCCCGTGACCACCACCACCAACAACAACAAAAAAGAGGTTGGGTATAGCCCTGCCAGTAGCTCATGTCTGTGATCCTAATGACTCATGGGCTGAGATGTGAGGATCAGGTTTGAAGATAGCCCAGGTAGGAAAGTCCATGAGACTCTTGTCTCCAATTAACCACCAAAAAGCCGGAAGCAGAGCTATGGCTCAAGTGGTGGAGCACCAGCTTGAGCAAAAATGCTAAAAGAGAGTAACCACATCTTGAGCTCCAGCCCCACTACCATAATTTTAAAAAAAGAGGTTAGTATAGTGGCAGGTTTGGGGAACACTGGGAGTGTGTCCTGATGGGTCTTTGGGACCCTCTGGCCCCTCTTGCTCTCTTTGCTCCCTCGCTCATGATGTAAGTGGCTTGCTCTGCCAAACATTTCCACCATGATGTACTGCCTCCTCAGGGGCCCCAAGCTCAGAGCCAACTGGTCTTGGATTAAAACCTCCAAACTTTGAGCCAAAGTTTAACACCTCTTTTCCTTTTTCTTTTTGGTAGTAATGGAAATTGAACTCAGGACCTTGTGTTTGCTAGGCTAAACCACAACCTAGAGTTTTTGCTTTTAGTTTGTATTTCAGATAGGGTCTCTAGCTTTTGCCCTGGGCTGGCCTAAGACCACAATCTTTCTACCTCTGCCTCAGACTTAGCTAGACCACAGGTATGCATTACCACACCTGCCTTGATTTTGAGTTAGAGTCTTGAAAACTTTTTCCTGGGGAGCGTGAGGTGTGTGAGCAAGCCAAGAGTGGTAATGTGAAAGGTGTTTGCTGTTCCTGATGTGTCAGCACCATGCCCGCCACTCAGTGCTCTACAGCCCTGTGGGGTAGTTACTGTCCCACTGTGCAGAAGACAAGCTAGCTCTTCAAGGTGAGGTGGACTTTCCTGGTCTAAAAGAGGAGCATCATTATAGGTGTTGTTTTATTTTATTTTTGTGCCAGAACTGGAACTTGAGCTCAGAACCTGGACGCTGTCCCTTTTTTCACTCAAGGCTGTTATTTTACCACTTGAGCCACAGCTCCACTTCTGACTTTTTGGACATAAGAGTCTCACAGTCTTTCCTGCTTAGGCTGGCTTTGAACTGTGATCCTCAGACCTCAGCCTCCTGAGTATAACTAGGATTGCAGGTATGAGTCTCCAGGGCTGGGTGGCTTAAGATGTCTTGAACCTTGAGCCGAGAGTTATATTTAGCCTGTTGCTTGAGCATCAATATTTTCCCTGAGGCACCATGGTAGGCAGTGGGGACAGAGAGGTGATTCAGGCTCACAACTTACACAAGGAGCTCATGATGTGACCATGGTTTTCCAGACTGTGGGAGCTCCATCACAGGGAAACAGACAGCTGTCATTCCTATGGGACAGATGAGAAACTGGAGTGCTGAGAGGAGGCAGGATGCACCCTGCCAGGTCACAGCACTTTCTTCTACTTAAGCCAGATTCCAGGATACCTCACTGGAGCCTAGCAGTGAGCAGCAGGAGCTCTTGGCCCCAGAGGCTTCTGGTTAAGGGTTACAACATGCTGCCCCCGCCTCCCCTTGGCTTTGGGCCCAGGTGCTTCCAGGACAGGGGAGGAGGAGACTCCTCCGGGAAGGGAGGAGTGGCCAGGGTCTGTCCTAGCTTGTCCCACTCCCCAGGCCCTGACTCCACCCATCAGCCCCATCCTGCATACCCGAAGAGCCCCGTTCAGTAAGCACAGGAAGGTGTCTGACACCAGGTGTGAAAGGTCATGGAGGCATGGGTGGTGGTCCTGGATGGATGGTGTCAAAGGGCCCACACCAAGGTAAGATCCCAGGATAGTAAGAAATGAGACAAAAACGTCCAAGTCTCACACTTGTTGCTGTGGTGACCTCGCCAGGATGGAATCGGGGTGGGGCGGACACAGAATCAGATCCAGAGCTGTGAGCAGACACGAACCTCTCGGAGGGAATTTCATTTTCCATTACGTCGTTAGGGAAACAGAGACTCCAGGAGAGCCAGTGACCTCTCAATGGTCACTCAGCCAGTTCCACCACGGAAGCGTGGGGGCCTCCAGAGCAAGAGTAGGTGTGGAAGCCCCCCGAGGCCCAGCGCTGGCCAGACCCTCTGCCCTTGAGGAGAAGAGGCTGGGGGTGGGAGGTGGTGGTATCTTTCATTCTTTTCCGTGGAGATGGTGGCATGAACACGTGTGCACACACCTGCACACACACACACACACACACACACACACACACACACACCTGGGGCCTGCTGATCAACTCATCTGGCAACTGCTGGGTGGCTGGGGGCCGTCAGGCCCTCCTGTGGCTGCTCTGGCCCTCAGCACAAAAATTATATTTACACTTGTGAGACTTGTCCCCAGCCAGCACCGTGGAGCAGGCAAGACTGTCCCATGTCACCTACAGTTGCCAGGGTGACCAGATACTCTGGTCCCACTTTCTACAGTCTTCCTCTGGCTTAAGAAGTCAGAGGGGAGCAAGGGGAAGAGAAGCCGCTGAGGCCCACTGGTGCCGGGTCACCAGGGACCCAGGGACAAGCTGGGGGCTCTGCCGGCCTACTTTCAGAGCTGCTATGGGGCTGCAAATCGGCCAGATCCCAAGGGATTCCCAGGTGCACAATGATTCCATTTCTTTAACTCCCTCTTCAACTGCCCCAGCAACTGGTCTCAACTGCAGCAATGAAAGCCAAGCCCTGGCAACAAGCTCGGCTCTCTATAGAGCGTAGCTCATACTCCGGTATCTCACATGCTCACCAGAGCTCTGGGAGGACTCAAATTTACAGATCAGGAAACCAAAGCACAGAAAATTTAAGCAACTTGCTCCAAGTCACACAACTGCTAACTGAGATTCAGAACCTAAATAGCCTGGCTTCAAGTCCATGCTCTTACACATTCATCCTATTAGCCCTAGTTTTCTGTGTGTGTGTGTGTGTGTGTGTGTGTGTGTGCGCGCACACACACATGCATGCGTGCATGCCTGGAGCTTAAACTCAGGGCCAGGGTGCTGTCCTAAGTTTTATTGTTTTTTTTTTTTTTTTTTGCTCAAGGCTGGTGCTCTGTCGAGCTACAGCTCCACTTCCAGCTTTTTGGTGGTTAATTGGAGATAAAAGCGTCATAAACTTTCCTGCAGTTTGGCTTTTTTAAATTTTATTTTTATTTAAATTTTTTTCTCGGTCATGGGGCTTGAACTCTTGGCTTGGTGCTGTCCCTCAGCTCTTCAGCTCAAGGCTAACACTCTACCACTTGAGCCACAGCACCACTTCTGGCTTTTTCTGTTATGTGGTGCTGAGGAATGGAACCCAGAGCCTCATGCATGCGAGGCAAGCACTCTACCACTGAGCCACCTTCCCAGCCTCTCAGTCTGGCTTTGAACTTACGATCCTCAGATCTCAGTCTCCTGAGTAGCTATGGTTACACACGTGAGCCACTTGTGCATGGCTGCCTAGTTTTATTTTTATTTTGTTTTTGCTTTTTTCCAGAGTTGAGGACTGAACTCAGGGCCTTGCGCTCACCAGGCAGGCGCTCTTCTGCTGAGCAAAACCCTCAGCCCCTTATTTTGTTTCTAAAGGGAGTATCTGCCCAGGATTAAAGAAGCCCAAAGCAGTCCCCAGAGAGCCAGAAGTAGCCATTTCTTTCCATGAGTCTTCTCCTCCACACTCCCTCCCTTTCTAGGGGCCTATGAAGACACCAATGCAAACCATCTTTCTTTGAAGCCAGCCCTCCTAGAAGCCCTACCGAGTGAACTCAGCCAGGAGGGTCTGTCTTTCCTAACTTAGAGCAACAGATGGGAATTATTTAGATTGTTGATTCTTCCACCACCATGCTCAGCTCCGTGGCAGGCAGGACCAGGGAGGATGAGGCAGCAAGGTAAACTAGACTAGAACCGAGTCAGCTGCTACCTTGTTGCCTAGATAAATCCTGCCATACTTGCAAAATAGGCAGCAGCAGCTACCTTCCCTGTGTGCAACCTACCACACACTGGGTCCCAATCGGGGTGCCACCCTGACTAGAGGGGTGGCCCTAGCAAGTCACTTCATAGTTCCTACCCTGTTTCCCCACCTGAGTGTAAGCCTACTTCAGAGGGTGTCTGTAATACGAGATAATGAGGGCAAAGAATGGCAAATAGACAGACACCAGTGGCTCACGCCTGCAATCCTAGCTACTCAGGAGACCGAGATCTAAGGATCATGGTTCGAAGCCAGCCCGGGCAGAAAAGTCCCCGTGAAAGACATCTCAAATTAGCCACCCCAAAACTGGAAGTGGCACGTTTTTGTGGCTCAAGTGGTAGAGCATTAGCCTTGAGCACAAAAAGGCTCAGGCCCTGAGTTCAAGCCCACAACCCCCCCCCCCCCAAATAAAAAGAACAAAAGAAAAAAAAAGAATGCCAAATAATGAATGAGGCATGGCAGGCAGTATACATCTGTGCTCACAGGTACTTGAAAGGCTGAGGCAGAAGGATCCTGAGTTTGAAGCCAGTCTGGGTAATCTAATGAGATTCAGAAGGAAGGAAGGAAGGAAGGAAGGAAGGAAGGAAGGAGGGAGGGAGGGAGGGAGGGAGGGAGGGAGGGAGGGAGGGAAGGGCCAATGTTGACATTCCCTGTAAAAAGTGGTGATAATTACTATTAGAAATTTCTCCAAACCTGAGTATACAACAAATACATCATCAGGATCTGTTGGGTGTACATGTGGCATTGCTGGTGGACAACAGGCTGTCCAAGGGTAGAGCTGTCTACAGTTATCTGGGTCTCTATATTCTAGCACAGAGAAGGCACTAACTTGTGAACTGAGATCAAATCCTCTTGGTTGGATGTGCAGTGTAGGAAAGGGAAAGGAGTTCTGGTTCTGAGCTTTCAAGTGCATACAAAGCTAAAGAAAAATGAAAGGAGGTAATGGTTCCAAAGCAAGGACTATTTGAACCAGGCTTTGAAAGATCAATTAGAGGCTGGGAATGTGGCTCAGTGGTAGAGTGTTTGCCTAGCATGTATGAAGCCCTGGGTTGGATTCCTCAGTACCACATACACAGAAAAAGCTAGAATAGTGCTGTGACTCAAGTAGGAGAATGCTAACCTTGAGCAAAAGAAGCTCAGGGACAGAGCCCAGGCCCTGAGTTCAACCCCAGGACTGGCAAAAAAACAAAAAACAAAAAACCCAAACAATTAGTATTCCTAAGGAGAGGGGTCTGTATCTGCCAAAAGGCCTGGCACAGTACATTGCACACAGCAAATGGAAATAGAGAATGGATGGAAGGCAGGCTGACTCACCAGATGTAAGATCTGTGAAGATGAACAAGACGGTGCATGTAAGCACTTAACACAATTTGACTTAGGTGTATTTCTTCGGTAACTGGGTCACTCAGACAGTTTACTTTCAATTTCTGGCCTACAGCATTACTTGAATTTTTAAAAATATAAACCAATAATGCCTACTTGGGTAGAATTTACATGATTGTTTTTTGGCAGTACTAGGGTTTGAACTCAGGGCCTCAAGCTTACTACTGATCCACAGTCCTGATTTTATATGATTGTGATCCTCTTAAGATATAGTCTCTAATCTGGTAACCCCAGTGCTGAGGCTGAGGCAAAAGGATAGAAAGTTCCAGGGTAACCATTATATATTCATTCTCCAATGCAAAAAAATAAAAGAACGTTTACAGACACACAGAGTATCTAATGTAAGGTGCTGAGTCGGGGTCTTTTATGCCCTCCTGTAGTTTCTTCCTATACCCTGACCCCCATTTCATAGACCAGGAAACTGGATCAGAGGTAAAGGGCCTGGCTCAAGGCTACCTGGCTGGGGAGGATGGCCATAATTAGAACCCAGGGCTCCTAATTGCCAGTTCTTTGTTCCATGCTGCTGCTGTGAGGATCAACAGGAAGAGGAATCAATGCCTCCCCCACAAAGCAGCCACAAATAAACCCGCTCTGAGGCCCTAGACATGAACCGCCATTCCCCATGTGAGTGAGGGGCGCACTGTCACTCTTCCCCGCAGCACCCCTGTTTCTCGCTTATCTCCATCCACATTTTAGGATGGGGAGACAGAGTCCACTCTCCAAGAGCATCAGGTCTGGGAAGGTGGTTTAAAAGCTGGTGGGAAACACTAGCAGTAGGGCTGGGCCACCTAGGCCTGGGACAAGACCCAGGCTCCAGGCCCAGCTCTGCTTGGGGCAAACATTACCC
Source organism: Dipodomys spectabilis (assembly GCF_019054845.1). Lineage (NCBI taxonomy): Eukaryota > Metazoa > Chordata > Mammalia > Rodentia > Heteromyidae > Dipodomys > Dipodomys spectabilis. Next base: position 6,186,258 of record NW_024870795.1, read on the forward strand.
CACAGAATGACCTCTGTGTCCGCATGGAATCAAGGAATTGGGCATAGAAACATGTTGTACTGTATACTGTGCACAGCATGAGTGGCTGGTCAAAGACCGGTAAGGACAGAGGCATCATGGCAAGCCGGAGAGGGCCAGCGGTCCTGAGTAATCTGCCAAGAGAGGGAGTCAGGAGTCCTGGTAAGAGGCCATTCCAGATGCAGGTATGCTGTGACCACAGATTCAGGCAGGAGGACCTCAGGCCTGGAGACAAGGCCCCTCACAAGCTACGTCCTTCTCAGCAGTCCCAATCATTCCCTCTCCTCCAGCTGCCCAAAGACCCCCAGCTCCACTTCTGCAAATACAGTGGGGAATGCTTCAGCCTATTAAACTTCTACCCACCTCTCAAAACCCAGTCAGGTGCTGCCTCCTCTGGGAAGCCTTCCTGTTATCTTCATTCTGAGTCAGGTGTGTCTCCAACCTGAGGAGCCAGGTGCTCCCAGCAACACAGCCCTGGGCCTGCAAAGGTGGCTGAGGAACAACAAGTTAAGGACCAGTGGGAGCTCCCTCAAGAATGTCTGGAATTAAGTTTGGTCTCTGGGACTCCTGAGACCTGCAGCTAGCCTGGAAGTGAGACAGGACAGCGAGGGAGACGCTGGCTCACAGGCTACCTAGAGTCTCGCCACACCTTCTGGCAAGACTCCTGACCTTCAGGCCTGGCCCCAAATGCCCCAGTCTAGGCCTGCATCAGGGTTCTACCTTCAGCAGCTTTCACCCCAGCGGGGGGGGGGGGGGTGCTCCAAGAACCACTTCATCAGATACCCCCTTCAGCCCACCCCAGGCCAGGAGCACTTTTGATGTCCTGAGTTCCTCCCCAGTCACCCAAACTCTCCATAATCCAAGTTTAATGAATTCCATTCTGCCTCCCACCCCCACATCCACGAGACAGAGGATGACTCACATGGGGACGGGAGAGACAGGGACCAGGACTGAGGTAAACAGTGTGTGTCCACGGGAGAAAACAGGCAATAACAGCTCTGGCAAGGGAGGGGGCACCAGTGGCCCGGGAGGTCACCTGGCAGAGTTCATATGAGACAGACTGGAACCCCAAGCTCCTACATCTCAGGGCTGGACTGAGTTCCTGGGAAACTGTCAGGTGATACACAGTGGTTTCGTTTGATTTTCTCAAAGTGCTTTGAGAAAAACCAATGTGTTGCTGGTTTTCAACAAATCCCTGTTCATTTAAAACATTTTCTAAGCTGGGTATGGTAGGTAGGACATGCTTGTAATCCCAGGTCCTCCAGAGGTCGAAGTAGGAGGATTGCAAGTTTGAGGCCAGCCTGACAAAAGTTAGTGTGACCCTACCTCAGAAGCAAAATACAGGGGCCAGGTGCCAGCGGCTCACACCTGTAACCCTAGCTACTCAGGAGGCTGAGATTTGAGGGTTGCAGTTCAAAGCCAGCCTGGGCAGGAAAGTCCATAAGACTCATCTCCAATAAACTACTCAAAAAACAAAACAAAACAAAACAAAAACCTGGAAATGGTGCTGTGGCTCAAGTAGCAGAGCACTAGCCTTGAGCAAAATGAAACTCAGGAACAGTGTGCCCAGGCCCAGAGTTCAAGTCCTATGATTAGCTATACACACACACACACAAAACACCCAAAATGTGGCTCAAATGGCAGAATACTTGCCTAGCATGTGTGAGCCTTGGGCTCAATCCCTAAGTAAGGCATTAGAAATATTTTCCAATAGTATTTAAGCACTTTAAATAAAAGAATCATCTTCCAGAGACTTCCTCTTTTCCAATACCCACTTTCCGAGCCTACACTCCAATCTCTACTGTTAAGTTTAGTGATAGACCTACAAACTTTTCTTTAATTTTTGTATGTTCAATTTTTTTACTCTATGTATCAAACAAAAACCCCTTAATTTCAATATTTTTCAATTTCATTTTTAAAATTACATGTACATAGTCAAACTGCTTCTATGAGACAGAGACAACTCTAAGCACGTTATTACAGGGCCTCCTTCAATTCTCAACAACCCTAAGACAGAGGTATTATTATCCCTGTTTTAAGACATAAGAGCAGGCCAGAGGATGGCCATTTACTTGCCCCAGCGGAGGATACACAGCCAGGGCTCCAGAGCAGGGCTGACCCCATCCTTCCTCCAGACTCCTGTCCGTGGAGCCGCCTCATTCTAGGTATAACCTTGTTTAAGCCATAACAACTGTGTGTTCCTCCACATGGCATTAGGGTAAAGGCTGGTTTCTTGTGTGTACTCTAATACTCCCAACTAGGAGCCACAGGCAGGCTTTTCCTAGAGACCAAAAGGCCTTGGGTTCAGGTTTTTCTGTACCTTCACCTAAGCCTGTGGCACTAAAGTCGTTGAAAAAAAACTAAGTAGCATTCCTGGCAAAGGGGCCTTCTTAACGCCCTAAATTTCAACCCTGGAATATGAATGAAATGAAAACACAGAATACTGCAGCCTGCGTGTGGGGGGCAAAAACAAACACCTGAGCCTGATGCCAGTGGCTCATGCCTATAATCTTAGCCACTCAGGAGGCTGAGACCTAAGGATCATGGTTCAAAGCCAGCCTGGGCTAAAACGTCCCCATGAGATTCTTATCTCCAATTAACTACCAGAAAACCGGAAGTTGCATTGTGGCTCAAAGTGGTAGAGCACTAGTCTTGAGCAAAAGTGCTCAAGGACAGTACCCAGGCCCATGAGCTCAAGCCCCATGACCAATCAAACACACCCACCCACACACAAACCACCTGGGAACAATCTGCTTCATGCCACCACCATCTCTTCCATTTCTGGTGGCCCTGGTATGTGGCTCCCAGCCTGGGCGCTCTTCCCCTGGCCACCCATTCTACCTTCTGTACTGCTTTCTGATCCGCAGCTCCAAGCATTACTGTGCCCCACATCTAGAAAGCACCTGGGGCAGAGGAGAACCAGTGAGAACTGTTCCATTTCTAGACACTTTAGAACCAAGGAAAAGCTGGATTTTTCTTTTTCTTTTTCTTTTTGGGGGGGGGTGGCAGGGATAGGGTATATTGTTCAATATGCAAACTTATTTATAATAAAACTGAAATTGAGCATACCTGCTGTTCCTAGTGTCCCTTCCAATTGAAAACTGCTCACCTTTAGAAGCCTAACCCTGCATTAAATCCATTATATATAACTTGAACTCGCTTAAAATATCATCATACTTGGAGAGAGAGAAGTAGAGTACAGAGGTGGCAGAATGAAAGCAACACAGAGAGAGAAGTTCCACAATTTCCAGGACAAGCCCCCTGCAGAAAGTGAACCACTGTGTCCCATTTTCAGCTGCTGTAGAGCACAGGGGGTGACAAAGAACAAGACTCAAGTGGAACTGGCTGGGTGAGGGAGAGAGAACAGCAGCCTAGGAAGAATCTGGGCCCTTTTGTCCCTCATAGTTCATTTGTACAAGGTCTGGTCGTGGGCTTTGTAGCATCTGTAAGCGGTGACAAGAGGAAGTGCCAGCTAATCCATCAACTTGGCTATTTTGGTGACCTCTCAGAAGGCCATTAAGATATCAGCTCAGTGGTACATGCCTATAAATCCCAGCTACTTGAGAGGTAGAAGACAAGAGGATCAGGGTTTTGAGGCCAGATCAGGGAAAGTTAATCAGATCCTATCTCAAGAATAAAAACAGAAGGCCCGGCATATAGCTCTAGGGGTAGAATGTCTGCCTAGTAAAGCACAAGGTGTTGGGGGGTGGGTTCCATCTCCAGTAGGGAGGGGGGTAGCTACATATGTGAGGGAAAAAATGCCTTTCAAGAGGATGGAGCTTGGTGTGGACCAAGAAGATCTAGAGCCTTCTGGATGACTGTGTCCAGGTAGGTACCCCATCTCTAGAATCATTCTGATTCCTTTGTGCCTTTCACATTCCACATCTAACCTTGAACAGAGCTGGCTGGTTCTTCCTCACTACCTCTTCTGTTAACAATTGGTGCAGGCCAGTGTGATTGCTTGCTTACAACACTGTAGCAGCAAGTGATCTGTCCTTGTACTGATCCTGTCTCTCTAGTCCTTAGGATCTTCTTATTCTAGGTAAGAGTGAACCTTTTAAAAGGGAAAAGCCATGGGCTGGGAAGGTGGCTCAGTGGTAGAGCACTTGCCTTGCATGCTTGAGGCCCTGGGTTCGATTCCTCAGCACCATATAAGCAAAAAGAAAAAAGCCGGAAGTGGCTCTGTGGCTCAAGTGGTAGAGTGCTAGCCTTGAGCTGAAGAGCTGAGGGACAGCACCCAGGCCCAGAGTTCAGGGCCCATGACTGGCCCCCCCCCCCAAAAAAAAAAAAGAATAAAAGGGAAAAGCCAGGAGGTGGTGGTTCATACCTGTGACCCTGGCTACCTGAGAGGCAGAGATTAGGAGGATCACTTAACTAGGCAAAAAGTTAGTGGGACCCCATCTCAAACCAATCAAGCTGGGCATGATGATATGTTCCTGTTATCCTAACTATACAGAAGGCTTCAATAGGAAGATCAGAGTCTAGGATTAACTAGGCAAAAACAAAAACAAACAACAAAAAACCCCAATCTAGGGCTGGGAAAGTGGCTCAGTAGTAGAGTGCTTGCCTTGCATGCATGAGGCCCTGGGTTTGATTCCTCAGCACCACATAAGCAAAAAAGAAAAAAGCCGGAAGTGGCGCTATGGCTCAAGTGGTAGAGCTAGCCTTGAGCTGAAGAGCTGAGGGACAGCGCCCAGGCCCAGAGTTCAGGCCCCACGACCGGACCCAAAAAATAAAAAATAAACCCAATCTATTAGAAAAACAAATAAAAGCCTGGTGCTGGTGGCTCACACTTGTAATCCTAGTTACTCAAGAGGCTGAGATCTGAAGACCAGCCCAGGCAGAAAAGTCTGTAAGACTCTCATCTCCAATTAACCACCAGAAAACCAGAGGAGAAGCTGTGGTTCCAAGTGGTAGAGCGCTAGCCTTGAGCTAAAGAGCTCAGGGACAGGAAGGCCTAATTCCTGTCTGAGGTAACCGACACCCCAGCATTTACTTCTAAACACATGGTACACTAGTTCCAGAAGCACGTGGCAAGGTGGTACAAGGAAGAGTGGGGTATAGGCAGAGAACTGCTCCTAGAAGCAAATGGTAGTCAAGGTGAGAGAGGAAGTTATCACTTAGATTGTCCTCACTACGCACCAGGGTAGGGGACAGCAGGTGAGGAAACAGCACAGAAAGGTCCAGAGTCTCACAAGGTCACATGGGTAGCCAGGCCCCGGTGGCTCATGTCTGTAATCCTGGCTATTCAGGAAGCTGAGATCTGAGGATTGAGGTTCAGAGACAACTTGCAAGAAAAAGAAAATTGGTGAGACCAGAGAAAAGCCAGAAGTGAAGGTTGTGGCTCAAGTGGTACTAAGCCTTGAGGGAAAAAGACAAGTCAGAGCTCAAGCCCCTGAGTTCAAGCCCAGGGAAGTGGAACCAGTCACAAGTCCAGTCCAGTGCATAGTCAGGGCCAGATGCTAAAGGTCGTAAATATTCTGGGGAGGGGAGGTGGACCTCCTAATCTAGCTTATGAGCTGCAGGCCTCTGACCACGAGGCTCAGAACTCTGAGATAGAGCAGAGCTGTCCAGCCACTCAGACATTAAGTCGAGACTCCAGGAAGTCAGCAGTATGATACCAGCAGGCTGAGTGCACTCTTCCTCTCCTACCTCTAAAGGTACTGACAAACCCAGAAAGCTACATTCAGAGGGACAAAGGGCCTGAGCCAGGTGTAGGCTGAGGTTCAGGACCTGGGTTCCAGTCTAGATACTGCCCCAACTCACTGGGTGCTAGTAGTAATAAGCTATTTTTGTTGTTGTTGGTCATGGGGCTTGAACTCTGGGCCTGAGCGCTGTCCCTCAGCTCTTCAGCTCAAGGCTAGCATTCTACCACTTGAGCCACAGCCGCACTTCCAGTTTTCTGGTGGTTAATTGGAGATAAGAGGCTCAAGAACTTTCCTGCCCAGGCTGGCTTTGAACCTCAATCCTTAGATCTCAGCCTCCCATGTAGCTAGGATTACTAGGATTACAGGCATGAGCCACCAGTGCCCAGCGCCCCATCTCTCCTTACTCATGGTTTCCCCAATCTTACAGGCTTGTTGAAAACCTCTCCAGCTGTGACATCTGACCAAGAAGCTCTGCTAATGGATCAGGCTGGCCTCTGTGACACTCTTTCAGTCCCTGCCAACAAATATTATACCTGAGCCCAGGATGGTACTCATGCCATAGCAAGGTCACATGAGGCAGGCTGGGGATGAGTGGTAGAGCGTTGAGGAAGCAGAAGCAAATACAGCCACCGGCGATGAACGGCACTCGTGATGACAGCTCTGCACTCAGAAAGAATGAGGGGGCAGATCACAGTGCCATGGCTGCAAGAGAGCTACCCAGAAGCTAACTGAAGCCTAGTGTGGCTGTGGTCAGCCCTAACTTGGGTTCAACATGAGTACATGGAGTACAAAAGCCTCTTGCTAACGGCTAGCCATGCCTCTTTGCCAACTACTTAACCTCCCAATCAGTTCCTTCATCTGAAAACTTCGACTCAGAACCATTTCCCTCTGGAAGGGCTATGGGGAACAGCCAATGAGATTGCATACCTCAAACTGGAATCCAAGAAACAATCATGTCCTACATTGCATCCCCCCATGCTCACCCCCAAGATGACCCACTAGCACTGGGGCATAGCTGCAGGGAAGCAGCCGGATGACCAGGAAACCTGGGCCATACTTGCAAGCAGATCTGCATTAAGTACTCCGTTCCTGTCATTTCTTGGCATTGCTGGTTCGAGGCTGAGCTGGGCTCCCAGAGTCTCCAGAGGCCCTCCAAAACCCTGAGAAACTGGCTCCTTGTTATCTGTAAAACTTCCAGGGACTGCTGAGCACAGATTATAAGGGCTATGGTTGAGGCCTGTAAGAGTTCATTGCTTTATGCAGATGTAGCTCCTCTGAACCCCTGAGCAGCAAGGCCTTGGAGGCAGGTTGGCAAGGCTGGACTCCTATCTATAGGCCCCAGCCTCAAAACCTAGCACACACTTCTGAAGATAGTCCAGCTGGCTGAGTCCCAGAGAGGTAGCAGGCAGACACAAAGAGCATAGTTGGAGGGTCTCTGTCTCCTTTCCCCTCCCTCTCAGGACAGTTTGTCACTCAGGCCTCTAGCAGCCAAGGGATGAACCAAGTGGATGGGAGAACTGAACATGCTCAGAGGAGAGGCTGCCCTTCAGAGGATACTGCAGAGAATTGATAGTGACCTGGCCAGATAGGCCCTGGTTCCAAAACCAAGGCTTCAGGGCTCAAGACCTCTCTTGGAGGACAAAGCGGCAGCAAGAGATCACAGATTAGAAGAGGCAGGGCACTATAAGACCTATCCAATGCAACCTGTTTCACAGATAAAAGAGTGACACTCAGAAGAGGACTTAGCCGCGATCACAAAGCTAGAAGTCAACTGGGTATGGTAGTCCACACCTAGAACTCAGCACTCAGGAGGCTGAGGTAATAAATGGAGAAGTCAAGGCTAGCCTGGGCTACATAGTGTTGGAAATGAACTTTACAACTCAGGGGAAGTAGAGGAGGGAAGGGATAGTGGGAGAAAAACAAAGGAGGGGGTAACAATGTTCCAGAAGAAATGTATTCATTACCTTACTCATGTAACTGTAACCCCTCTGTACAGCATCTTTACAATAAAATTAAAAAAAAATAAAAAGGGAGGGGCTAGAAATGTGGTTCAGTGGTAGAATGCTTGCCTAGCATGCATGAAGCCCTGGGTTCGATTCTCCAGTACACATAAACAGAAAAAAAAAAGCCGGAAGTGACACTGTGGTTCAAGTGGTAGAGCCCTAGCCTTGAGCAAAAGAAGCTTGGGGACAGGCCCTGAGTTCAAGCCCCATGACTGGCCAAAAAAAATAAAGGGGGGGGGGAAACAATCCAGGGATCACACTCAGACTAATCCTCATGTAAAACACACTGTTAACGCCCCCTTCCATTTACCAAGTTCTTCACTATTGACCATTTGTCATAATTGACCATTTGTCATATTTTACCTGCACGATGCTCATGCAGTTCTCTCTTCATTCTACAGCTAAGGAAACTGAGGCAGAAATGCAAAGGAAATTGGGCTGGGAATGTGGCTTAGTGGTAGAGTTCTTGCCTCGCATGCATGAAGCCCTGGGTTCGATTCCTCAGTACCACATAAAACAGAAAAGGCTGGAAGTGACCCTGTGGCTCTAGTGGTAAAGTGCTAGCCATGGGCAAAATGCAGCTCAGGTTCAGGGCCCAGACCCTGAATTCAAGCCTCAGGACTGGCAAAAAAGAAAAGGAAAGGAAAAGAAAAAAGAAAAGAAAAGGAACTTAACCACCTCTAAACACAGGGCTTTAAACTCTGGGTTCTGGTTTTCTGTCCCCCTGGGAGACAGATGGGGCAAGTGGGGAGCAGGAACTCAGGTTTGCTGCCAGCTCTTACTTACCCTTTGCTGTGTAGCCTCAGGCAGCCCAGTCACCCACTTCAAACCTCTGGCCCCTCTAAGGCTCAGAATGCTGTGTGTGTGTGTGTGTGTGTGTGTGTGTGTGTGTGTGTGTGTGTGTGTGTGTGTGTGTGTGTGTGTGTGTGTGTGTGTGTGTGTGTGTGTGTGTGTGTGTGTGTGTGTGTTGGTACTAGGGTTTGAACTCAGGGCCTAGACACTGTCCCTTATGTGTGTGTGTGTGTGTGTGTGTGTGTGTGTGTGTGTGTGTGTGTGTGTGTGTTGGTACTAGGGTTTGAACTCAGGGCCTAGACACTGTCCCTTAGCTTTTTCATTCAAGACTAGTAGCTCTACCACTTGAGCACAATTCTACTTCGGAATTTTTGATGGTAAACTGGAGATAAGAGTCTCATGGACTTTCCTGCCTGGGCTAGTTTTGAACTTAATCCTCAGATTTCAGCCTGAGAAGCTAGGGTTACAGCATGAGCCTCTGGTGCCCAGCTATGCCCTGGTTCTGTGTGTGCCCCATGAGGAGAGAGGCAGGAGCTGTCTGGAACACGGTAGAGGAGGAAAGGAGCCCCGTTGGCAGCACCTCCAGGCCTGGGTCCGGTCTGCAGGCCTCTGCTTAACACCATATGCACTGCCTAGTGGACATGATGCAGCTCTCTGGCAGTGCACCACCACGGGAAGAGAGAATGACTAGCAAGCCCTGGTCACCCTCAGCCTCAGCAGACCCATGAGGCTGACTTCTGTTTCCATCTTCCAGGGAACAAAAAGCTCAGAGCATAAAGAACATGCTCAAATGACACACAGGCAGTAAGCCACGAAATTGGTATTGGATCTCAGGACTACTTGATTCCAAAGTCCAGCTCTGCCCTCATGCCAGGCCTGGAAACTGCCTCTGAAATGAGAGCCAGGCTGGAGGCTGGGGGCCCTGGGTGATGCCCTTAGCAAGAAGGTCAAGGGTTTCAGGCAGGGTGAGAGGGTGCCTGCCGGCTAGCCCATACTATATTAGTAAGTACACTGTGCCCAAAAAAGAGATAAGGAAAAGCCTTTGTCAGTGCCTGCTTCCTCCTGGCCCTGTACTGACCGCTGGGCCCACACTGGGCCCATTGTCTGCATGTGGCACAGAGGAAGGGCTCACATGCCTCCCTGTGGCAGGCCAGGGAGATGCTGGATCTGGGGAAGTGGTCAGCACTGGGCAGGACATGGAGGTTGGTTCTAATCAGCTCAGTTCCCAGTTTCCTCATGAGACTGGGGATGTTGCTGCCACTGATAGCTAGCACTTACTGAAGGCATCTCAGCCCTCACAGATACCCAGCGAGTTAGGCACCACCATAACTATAGCACAGCTGAGAACACAGACTCAGATGGGAAGTGACTTGCTCAAGACCACTTAAGTTATTGAGTTATTGGGCCAAGCTGGATTCAGATTCTGGAAGCTGGTTGGCTGGCACTCACCCTCCAGGGTGTTCCTCAACAATTCCTTATCTGTAACATTAAAAAATGATCTGGGCGGCAATTGTCTCAAAGTTCCAAAGGACAGACCTAATTGGGCTGCCTCAGAGGGCTTACAGGAGCAGGAAGGCCAAGGGGGCAGGGCTCAGCATAGGAGCTGCTCTAGTTCATACCAGAACCCCAGTCCCCACACTGCCTGGCCTCCAAGTTTCCAGGGGGAAGACTAAACCTCAAATATCTCTTGCATCTCTGAGTGTCTTAGATTCAAGATCATGTAATTTTACCACTATCCAAAGTTAAGTTAGCTAACCTCTCTGCACCTTAGGGTCATTGTTTCTAAAGTAGACACACTTCTATCTACCCACCTTAGGTTTGAGAGTGCTGCAGTGGGAGCTGTGGGTGCAGCACTGATCACCCTGCAGGACCTTTTCTCATCACCACTCTCTGCTACTGGAGCCTATGTGACTTTATGACCTCACCCTGAAAGCAGAAACCAAGGTTCTCCCCAACCCCCGCCCTGGGCCAACAGGGCGCTCCCAGGTGAGCCTTGCCTGGCTTGATTAGCACGGCCACAGCCCTTTCATAATGAGCTGTGGCTCCAAGAATGGGCGGGAGCTGGGGTACCAGGAGCCATTTCCACTGCTTTGTACCTGGTACTGAGAGTGGTGGCTAAACACAGGGAAGAGGAGGGCCCAGCCGGTGGGTGCTATGCAAATCTTATCATGCTAAATGCTTCCTGGGAAGGATCCAGGTGAGTGGGGCAAAGGCCCTAGCCCATGCCAAGTTCGTTCAGGTTGTTCCCAGAAACTTTATTCTTCATTGTCTTTTTCTGCTTATGACTGGCACTTTACCACTTGAGCCACACCTCAACTTTTCCAGCTTTTTTTCTGCTAATTGGAGGTTAAGAGTCTCGAGGATTTGTCTGCCTTGGCTAACTTGGAACTATGATCCTCAGATCTTATCTTTCTGAGTAGCTAGGAATATAAGTGTGAGCCAGTTGTTCCTAGATTCTTTTTTTTTTTTTTTTTTTTGGGGGGGGGGGTCCGGTTGTGGGGCCTGAACTCTGGGCCTGGGCACTGTCCCTCAGCTCTTCAGCTCAAGGCTAGCGCTCTACCACTTGAGCCACAGCACCACTTCCGGCTTTTTTCTTTTTGCTTATGTGGTGCTGAGGAATCGAACCTAGGGCCTCATGCATGCAAGGCAAGCACTCTACCACTGAGCCACTTTCCCAGCCCTGTTTCTAGATTCTTGACCTCAGTGCAGGTGGTAAGAGGAGAATCACTGGTTATGGTGGAGCCAGAAATCTGAGAGACTATTGGAATCCAGGCCTTCAGGGCTCTCCTGAGGGATCAGGGCCCACACATGACTTCTTGAAGCCCAGGTTTAGAAATATACTTCGGACAGGGAGGATGCTGTGACCGATTGGGGCAGTATCTCCCCATATCCAGGCCCCCACTCTTCTGCTGTCTTCTTGGTCTTCTACCCTCTTAGACTAGAGAATGCTGGACAGTCTTACTGTCTGGAAGTTCCAGTTACCCAGTAGCTGACTTCAGTCAGGACTCAGCAGAAAACTGGGCCTTGACATTTCCTAAAGTGTCCTTGCTGCCTAGCAGGGATTCCCACAGATAAGAAATGAGTAGGTCAGAGCTAACAGGCTCAAAGAGCAGGATCCCTCCAAGGGAAATCCTACTGTCTAGAAGAGTAGGTTCCTGGGAAGCCAGGGACAGAGCTCAGTTCTGGCTGTGTCCTTCCATAGGAACGGTCTCCTTGTGTGTTAGTTGGCAGGGCTGGTTAACTACTTCCCAGAAGTTATGATTTCATATAATTCACACACACACACACACAGTATAAAGCAAAATAGAAAGTGGTGTGTGTGTGTAGTTCTGAGGTTTGAAATCAAGGTCTCAATGCTGTCCCTGAGCTATTTTTGCTCAAGGCTACTGGTCTACCACTTGAGCCACAGCTCTGCTTCTGTTTCTTAATTTTTAATTTTTTTCTGGGTAACTACAGATAGAGTCTCAGACTTTCCTGCCTGGGCTGACTCGGAAAAGCACTTCTCAGATCTCAACCTCCTAAGTAGCTAGGAAGACAGGCACGAGCCACTGCCACCCGGCTTGCTGTGTACTTTCATGTACATTATTGCATTTAAACCTTATGGCATCTCTCTGAGGTGGGTATGTTAACAGTGAGAGTGTTGCAGACATAGCTCAGTGGTAGAGCACCTGCCTAGCATGCACATGGACTTGTGTTCAATCCTCAGCACCTTAGAGTAAAACTAAGTGGAAAATTAACTTAAGGGATTTCAAGTTTGAGAACCATCTGTGCTACACAGTAAGGCCCTATCTCAAAACAAAATGAAGCAGAATAGCAAAACAATGAAAAAAAAAAAAAAAGACAACAGAGAAAACTCAAAGCACTTAGGTAGGGCCCACAAGTAAACACAGACAAGGAGTGACAAGAGCCAGGACTTACTCCCAAGTCTCCAGAATCCCTGGTTCAGGAGCTCATCCCAGACTCTCCCTTCTCAAAGCTATTCCCTTGATGTAAATAAGGGAATTATTATTATTATTATTATTGACGGTTGTGGGGCTTGAACTCTAGGCCTGGGCGCTGAGCCTCAGCTCTTCAGCTCAAGGAGTGTGCTCTACCACTTGAACCACAGTGCCACTTCCCACTTTTTCTGCTTATGTGGTGCTAAGGAATCGAACCCAGGGCTTCATGCATGCAAGGCAAGCACTCTACCACTGAGCCAACCTTCCCAGCCTGGGAATTCTTTTTAAAAGATCAGAATTTAGCTGGGTGCTGGTAGCTCACACCTGTAATCCTAGCTACTGAGGAGGTTGAGATCTGGGGATCATGGTTCAAAGCCAGCCCAGGAAGGAAAGTCTATGAGAATCTTATCGCCAATTAATCATGGAAAAAGCCAGAAGTGGCACTATAGCTCAAAGGGTAGAGCGCTAACTTTGAGTAAATGCAGCTTAGGGACAGTGCCCAAGCCCAGAGTTCAAGCCCTAGGACTGGAAAAATAAAATAAAATAAAATCAGCCGGGCGCTGGTCACTCACACCTGTAATCCTAGCTACTCAGGAGGCTGAGATCTGAGGATCATGGTTCAAAGCCAGCCCGGGCAGGAAAGACCCTGAGACTCTTGTCTCCAATAACCCACCAGAAAACCGGAAGTGGAGCTGTAGCTTAAGCAGTAGAGCACTCACCTTGAGCTGAAGAGCTGAGGGTTAGCACCCAAGCCCAGAGTTCAAGCTCCATGACCGACCAAAAATAAAAAATAAATAAAAAATAAAATCAGATTCGGGCTGGGAAGGTGGCTCAGTGGTAGAGCACTTGCCTTGCATGCTCAAGGCCCTGGGTTTGATTCCTCAGCACCACATAAGAAAAAAGCCGGAAGTGGCGCTGTGGCTCAAGTGGTAGAGCGCTAGCCTTGAGCTGAAGAGCTGAGGGACAGCGCCCAGGCCTAGAGTTCAGGCCCCATGACCGGACCCAAAAAAAAAAAAAAATTAAAAATAAATAAATAAATAAAATAAAATAAAATCAGATTCAACATAAAGGCTAAGTTGCAAAAGAATATGGAAATGGAAGTGAAAATGCTGACTTCTGGAAAGTCAACAGTATTTCAGTTTGGGAAGAAGAGATGTAGAGAGGACACTTGTGGGGTTTGGGTGGTATACTTGATTGGTAGGAAAACTCCCAATACTCTACAGCACAGTAGGGTCACTTTGGTTATAATTACTTGAGATATTTCAAAATAGCTAATAGGATCTTGAATGTACTCAGCACAAAGAAATAATGACTGAGTAGATATACCAATTACTGATCTGATCATTACAGTGTATTTATGTAGGGAAATGTCACACTGTGACCCTTAAATATGTACAATTATTACATGCCAATTAAAAATAAAAATATAGTTTAAAAAGAGTACTGACAGCATGCTTTTTTTTAATGCCAACTATTTTTATTAAAAAGAAGTTCAGGAAGTAGAGCTGTGGCTCAAGTGATAAGAGTATTATCCTTGAGTGAAAAAGCTCAGGGACGCTGAGTGCCCAGGCCCTCTCTGTGGTCAAGCCCCAGGCTGGGGTGGAACGGGGGTGTGTGTGGAGAAGTGGGGGGAGGGACAAAAGTTCATACCAATAGAGAGAAAACTTCAGTCAGACCCATGACACACAGTTTTGCCTTGCCTTGTTTCTTTAATACCAGTGAGGTGCTTAATTTTTTTCTTTCTCTGGAAACATAAAAACCTGGATAGAAAATTTTATGAGCACCTGCTGAGTCATAATTTAGCATTAAACACTTTCCTGTAATAGAGTATCTCATTTAATTCTCAACAAAACCCTGTGGAATGTAAGAATGCTCAAAGCAGCTTTCTTCACCATTGTCAGAAAAAAAGAAAGGGGGAAGCATCTCAAATGCCTCACAAGAGAATGAGCCAACTGTGGTGCCTTTGCAACACAATCCAGAATGGCAAGAGAAGGAAGAACAGACCTCCGGTATACCGAACAATAAAGAAGAACCTCACAAATACATTGGGCAAAAAAAGCCACACACAAGAGTACCTTCTGTATGATGCCATTTAACTGAAACTCAAGAACAGGTAATGAACCAATCAGTGATGCTTGCCCAGGGGAGTATGGTAGCACAGGCTAGGAAGGGCTTGAGAGGACCCAGTAGAATACAGGTTTCCTTTATCTTGATCAGGGTGGCTTACATGGATGCAGACATTGTGAACACTCTGAACTTCACACTTTCAGCTGTAGTATTTATGTGTATAATTCTTCAGTTTAAATAAAAAGCATGGGGCTGAGAAATATCTGCACAGGTCAAGATCATCTGTCTACAGTTGCAGAGCTGGCAAGTGGCGGAGCTGGGTCTCAAACCAGGTCCGCTGGATTCTGATAACCACCAGCTATCAAGCTACCTTGACCTGTGGAGGCAGCCTTGCTCTGGGTTCAGATGTGATAGCCATTTGTTCCTAGTGCTCATCACTGGCCACTTAGTTCAGCCTCCCAAGTAGAACCAGACTTCCCAGAAGCCTCAGGTCCAACAAGAGCTGCTGTTTAGTCAGGGAGGTCAAATGGTGAAAAGTCAGGCCCACACTAGAGCTTTGGATCTCTGGGATCTGGACAGGATGAACGCTGCTTTATCAAGAGGGTGCCTGTCACCCACACCCACACCACACCCACGCTAATCCCAGTCCCAGGCCCACAATAATAGAATTTCAGATCTGAAGGACCAGGGCTTTCAGGCCATATAGGAGCTCAAGCATCACAGCTGGCCGGGGCTAGGCTCCAACACCTAGCACAACTGCCCTCTGGGTCACACCACTTTACACTCCTTTCAGACCCCTGTTCCTTTTGACCCAGAAAAGCCAGACTCTACCAGAGGCCCTCACTCCTCTCCCAGACTAGAGCTCAGGAACACAGCCACCTGCATCCTGCTTTGCATCCCCAGCTGGCTGGGTCTTACCTCCCTTTCCCTTTCGCCCACTTTGAAAGGAGCCACCTCCTGCTGCTTGGCACACATACCCCTCTCCTGCTACATCCTCCCAACTCTCTAATCCCTCCTCCCCCAGACTCCCACACAATCCCTGTCCCAACCATTTCCTGCGAGTTTCCCATCTGATCAGTTTCTTAGGAAGGGCAATCAGCCAAGAAGGGAGGAGGAAGAAAACTAGCGCCAAGAACACTGGGAGAAAACTTCATCTAGTCCACCTTCATCTTTTCCACCTTCCAGGACAGGCTTCCTCTTAAACACAGGCCTATCACCCCAAGACATCCATGATCCCTCCTCCCCGATCCACAGCAGAGTCCACATTCTTCCGTGCTGAATCTCCTCTTTGATTGGTTCTAACTCAGATTCATACCTCATCACCAACAGTCTAAGTTGCAGCACTGCAAGACCCGTCTGCCACTAGGGCCCACGCTACATCATGCTGTGTCCCTGTGCCATTCCAACTGCTTTTATTTTAGCTGTTTATATGTCTTATCTCCCACAAAAATGCCAGCACTTGACAAAGATGAGAACCACCTCCCACACAGCTCTGCCAGAGGCAAGCTTAACAGGTGGGACAGGGGAAGCCACACCCCTCTGCAGAAGGAACAGTTAATGTTCCAAGGGAACGGTATAGGAAAGAAGGACCACATCATCATCACCACCACAGAAGGGACTCGGCTGGGGATGAGCAGCACAGCTGAGCTCAACCCCAGCTCTGCCTATCACCAGCTGCAGCCCTTGGGCAACTCACTTCCGCTCAGACCTTCTGCTTCCTCCTCTGTAAGATCAGGGAGAGAGCGAGGCTTTGTTATTGCTCACCATTCACGAGCCTTTCTTGCTAGGTTCTCTCCTCAGCATGCTCATTTGACTGCACAGCTCTGCACATGGGGTTTGCACAGCTATAAGCGCAGGAGCCAGGACTTCTAGTTCCCAAACTCATCTAGATTTCCATTCCACTTTCTGGATGCCATGCTCTGCCTCTAGCTCTCTTCTCAGCTCTGAAGTCTGACTCTGATTCTATCTCTGTCCTTGACTGGCCTGACAACCCTGGGCCGTGCCACAAGGTTCAGATGGGAAGACACATGTCTAGGCCTAGAGCTTTATAGTACCACGCCTCCCACATGACAGGTCTGGTGACCGCTGGCATGCTGACTAGACCAAAGGCTGGGGTGGCCAGCAGGAGTCCCATAAAGCCCAGATACTCCCTCCCAGCCCCTTCCCCCGCCCCCCATGCCATTGTGGCTTCCTGCTTCACTACGGCTCCCTGCTCCCTTTTCTGGTAGCTGCTCTCCCAGGCTGGTACCCCTGCTCACCAATGCCATGCCAGAGCTGCCTGTTGGGGAGCTTTGCTCTGTTGTCACCTGGTCCCAGGCTGGGGTGGTGGTAATCAGAGGCCGGCTTTGCTCTACTCCCTCCGTGGCTATTCCAGATCCCGAGCCAACACCCCCCCTGTGACCTCCAGGCTGTCTGTACTTCCTTCCCAGATCACACCATGCCACTCTGCTCAAAAGATTTCAATGGCACCACACAGCAGCTAGCATCAATTCTAACACCCAACCCAAGGCGCACAGGTCCCGCGTAGTCTATTCCCTGCCTTCTTCTCTATTCCTTCATCACCCTTCCTCTTGTACCCTACTCCAGCTTCTTCACGCACAGCCTTCCTTAGGGCCCTGGTCTTTAAATGCAGACTCCCTTCTTATCATGCAGGCGCCTCAAAGATCTTTCCTGATCATTTGATGTAGCCCCTGCCTCTCACACCTCCCTTCCCCCACCCCCTCTCTACCTGATACTGGTCAGTCTACTGTTCAATTCTCCATACTAGCATGTGAGCCCCTGACATCAGGAACCTCTCCTGTCTTGGTCCTGGCTGCATTGTCAACATCTACAACTGTCTGCCCCTGGGGAGAGGGAGCTGGGATGGGGATGCAGGTGGGGTGGGGCGGGGCACGTACTCATGCTGGCCTGAGTAGTCAGGAAAGCTACTCTGAAGAGAGGGCATGGAAACAGGGCTAAGTCCATGGCAAGTTCCAGGCTAGGCAACCAAACAAATGCCATGATTGCATAGAAGAAAGGGCCTGGGAAGGAATGGTGTGTGAGAAGCACACAGGGAGGCTGGTGTGATGGGAACAAGGGAAAGGAGGACAGCGTGGTGCTGAGGAAGGTGCAGGGCACATCTCCTTCGGACTTTACCCCAGGTTCATGAGGATGCATCAGAAAGGTTTTCATGAGGGAACATCAGGTTCTGGTTTGCATTTCTACAAGATCCCCAGGCTGCTTTGTGGGGAGCCGATGACAGGCAGGACTGGAGGTGGGAGACTGCTCAGGAGGTCATGGAGTTTCCATGAGTTACTCATGACTTAGACTGGGAGCGAGAACAGGTATGGAAACAGCACAGGGCAAGTCTTCAATTCAGGTGGTCTGAGGAGCCCTGGCCAAGGCTACACTTCTCTAGCTGGAGTTCTAGATGTTCAGTACCCCAGCCCAGCCCTCTACCCAATCTTACTTCTTCTTGCCTCCTAACCCAGCTGCCCCACCCACATCAGGCTGGGTGTCTTCCTAGCTGGCTGCCCATACCAGTTGCTCAGCGCCTTGGCAGGTGTCCCAGCACTCACCTAATATGTCACCTCCCCTCCTCTTATGGGACTGGCTAAGGTGCCTGTAGAGGCCTCTGCTCCTTGCTCGTCTCAACCACCTCTCTCCCCTCAAAGCATTGGAGTGACCTCTGATGCTTTCAGCAGTGGAAGTCACAGAAATCACCAAGAACTTGATGATCCCCTGTGCTCAAGGTAGATGCTCAGGTGTGAAGATGAAGACAACAGTGCATGAGGAGGAGTCCTTTAGGAACTGGGCAATTATCAGCAGGAGCTCAATAAATAATTTTCTCCTCAAGCCTGCATAGGACACTACTCCTCACCGATGCTTCTGTCCCTCAGGTGTGGGCTGACCACCTCTGCCAAGAAGGTGAGTGAGATGATTTGGTGGAAGGAGTTGGAAATGTCAATGGGCTTCACACGTTCAGGGCAGTGGCTCTGCCTCACCTCTGGCTCTGTACTGTTCATGTCCCTGTGACTTTCTCCAGTTCGCCCACCAGGTGAACTGAGCAAACTCTGCTTCACCTGCAAGACCCAGTGCAAAGCTCTGGGAAGCTTTCCCAGCCTGCTGTGGTATTTCTTGGTATAATAGCAAATGCCTGTTTACACGTTGAAGTTTACATGTTGAAGTTGGGATTATATTTATTCCATCTGCAGCACTATGTTTTAACATGAATCAATGTTGGCTGAATGTCTGTCCCCCACAAACAGACAATTCAGTTCACAGTGTCATTTGTGCTCCCCCCTACAATACTGGTGACATTTAAGCCTACTCTAACACCCTGAGGCTACTATGCCTAAAATCATCCTCTTCCTTTAATGCTGCAGGACTAGTGGTAGCCCCTGCAAGTGTTATCAATGTGCTCAGGGCTTTACAGACATTTCCTCACTTGATTGGGGAAACTGAGGCTCAGGTAGGGTGATGATACAGCTAGGAAGTAATAGGATTTATTGCCCTTAACACTGGCATAGCTCTCATGGCACTTATAGCTGAGCCAATGTTAGAAACTGGTAATGCCAGCTACTCAGGAGGCTGAGAGCAGAAGGTTACAGTTTGGAACCAAACTGGACAAACAAATCTAAGACTCTTTTCTATAATTATTGACAAAAAGCCAGCACTGGAGTTGTGGCTCAAGGGGTATAGCATCAACCATGAATAAAAAGCCTAGGGAGAGCATAAGGCCTTGACTTAAAGCCCCAGTTCCAGCATAAAACAGTCAAACAAAAGCATAGCCAGCACCAGTGGTTCACATCTGTAATCCTAGCTACTCAGGAGGCTGAGATCTAAGCACATGCTTCAAAGCCAGCCCAGGCAGGAAAGTCTGTAAGACTCTAACCATCAAAAAGCCGAAAGTGAAGCTATGGCTCAAGTGATAGAGCACTCTTCTTGAGCATAAAAGCTCAGTTACTGTGCAGGCCCTGAGTTCAAGGCCCCAGCACCAAAACAAAAACAAAAACAAAAAAAGCACAGTATTCAAGCCTGATCTACAAGGTCTTTAGTACTCAAAGGATGGGGTCAGAAGTTTCTCAGCTGATTCAGAAGGCCTAAGCCATGCAGTGGGTTCTGCTATAATAATCAGTGTAGTCAAAGTCCAAGGGTTCCCTGCAGGAAACTGTCCATCCTTAAGTTTAATCACACTATCACTAGAAAAACAGACCTGCCAATGCTTAGATACCAAGATCCCGTCCAAAGACCACAGCCTCTCCTCTTGGTCCACTGTCTAGAGACCCCTGAGCTAGTTAACAGGTAGGGAAGTGTCCCACTTCTGCCATTATTTGAGTCTCCTCATTTATAGAAAAGAGAATAACAGTATGTCCCTCAAGAGGTTTTCTGAAAGGCATAGAGCATATAGTTCAGTGGTCTACACTTGGTATGTATAAGGTCTAGGTTTGATCCTCAGTACCAAAAAAATTTTTTTTAATGTTTTCGTGATATTTATTGGGAATTGCTTTACCCACCTCAGGGGATGTATTCATTAAAAGGATACTTTCTATCCATAGCCACATTATCCCAAGTATCAACTGGACACAGTAGGATCCCAAGAAGTCTTGTGAGTGTTAATTCAGTTCTGGGAAATAATTAATATTTCTCTTCCTTCTGTCCCTAAGCACCACGATATCTTTTATGTTCCAAATGTGCCAAATTCTGTGCTGCACATCCAATATGGGTACCTCTTACTGATGGTCAAATTGAGACTCAAGACATTGACTTGCCAAAGCCCACGATGCTACAAAGTGATGAGGCTGGGATCTGAACCCAGTCTTTCAGGTAGCTGGGATACTTTTTGTTTTTTGTTTTCTTTTTTGTCGGTCATGGGGCCTGAACTCTGGGCCTGGGCGCTGTCCCTCAGCTCTTCAGCTCAAGGCTAGTGCTCTACCACTTGAACCACAGCACCACTTCCAGCTTTTTCTGCTTATGTGATGCTAAGGAATGGAACCCAGGGCCTCATGCATGCAAGGCAAGCACTCTACCACTGAGCCACCTTCCCAGCCCTGGGATACGTTTTTGTACCCCAGAAGATTATATTCCAGATAGATGCTTCTAAGCAGTGGCCAGTGAGACCTCATTCAAGCATAACCTCAACACCGTAGCTCTCCCTCCACGGTTCACAAAGCCTTCCCAACCCTCCTAATGGGGAGGTAACTCCCTTTGCTCTAAATTCCCATAAAATGCCACATGCATTTTAAGTTCCACCCAATTCCTACTGCCTGAATGCTCTGTCTTTACTACATTCCCCGGCCACTCCCTGAGCATGATATGAAAAGCAGCATCTTTGTATAGCTAGGCAGGATGGCCTCAGGGAAGGGGAGGTGTGTGCCTGCTCCCCTTCCCCCATCTAGCCATAACCTTGGTCTTAAACTTGTTAATCAAGGTAAGGTATCCCTGCCTCATGCTGGCCTCCTATCTGGCCTATGTGGTAGAGCATCTCTCCAGACTCTTGTGGATCCTGACCAGGGACCCAACAAATAGGATCGTTTGATGAAAAAGATGCTATAAAAGGCACAACACCCAACCTCAGCGATTGGCTTATAATGGCCTACAAAGCCCAAGGGAGTCAAAGGATGTGGTCAGTTTCTGAGCTGGCTTAGGGAGCCTGGGCACTGCAGTGGATTCTGTTATAATGACCAAGGAGCCAAGGCCCAAGGGTTTCTCTGCTCCCTGACAGGTACCTCCCTCATGAGGCTACGCCCTTCCTTAGGCTTAAAGGGCATCTCCTAGGTAGAAGAAAAAAAAAAAAAAAGATTTAACCAATGCCTTGATAACATGATCCAGAGCAAAGACCAAATCTCTTCCCTCCTCTTGCCTAGTGACCCCTGAACTAGTTATCAGAGTAAGGAAGTGTCCTGCCTCTGTCATTAGTTTACCTGTGGCCCAGGACCAGGCCTTTCTAGGCCTCAACTGGAAAATCAGAGGCCTGCATCAGAACATGTTTATTCTCCCTACGAACTTGGGGGCCACAGCTGTCTGAAGGTTCTTTCCACCACTAGCCTTCTAAATAAAGTCAGGGAAACAGAGTGAAGCAGAGACCATGATCCTCAGTGTGGGAGGTAGCAGGGATAGTCAGGACTTCCTGTATGGCACCCTCAAATTTATCCATCTTTCAGAGGCTGTCCCTCAAGTCTGATGTCTCCAAGGTAGCTTCTTCCCCTCACAGGGCCTCCAAGGTGTGGTCAAGCCCTGGTGACTTTAGGAAAAAGGGCGGGAGGCCTGAGTCACACCTTGGGTGTATGAGCTGAGCTCACCATGACAACCCAGCAGACTCAGGGGCACAATGCAGGAGGAACCTGTTGCAGTCTCCTGATCTGCAGCCTAGGAAAGTTTTTCTCTACTTTTTTTTTGTTTTTTTCTTGGGTCCGGTTATGGGGCCTGAACTCTGGGCCGGGGTGCTGTCCCTCAGCTCTTCAGCTCAAGGCTAGCGCTCTACCACTTGAGTCATAGCGCCACTTCTGGCTTTTTTTTTTTTTTTTTTTCTGCTTATGTGGTGCTGAGGAATGGAACCCAGGGCCTCATGCATGCAAGGCAAGCGTTCTACCACTGAGTCATCTTCCCAGCCCAGTTTTTCTCTACTTTGAGGAGTTTCTTGCCCTTCTCTTCCCTCAGGACACAGTCTACTCATTCCCCTTGCTGTGAACGTTGTTCTGAAGTCCTCCAGACAAACCCTACTCAGTCGTTTCAAAACAGCTCATCCTTAACCTTTCTTCTCAGCCTCCTAAAGCACAGAAGCACTAGATCTTTAATGCTGGAACTGGGGCTTGGGCTCAGGGGCCTCATGCTCTCGCTTAAGCTTTTTTGCTCAACATGGGTGCTCTACCAGCTAAGCCACACTTCACATATGCAATACACCTTTAGAATTTCAGTTACTACGGGCCTTTTCCCAGTGACCGAAGCCCACATATTCACACATGGTCTGTCTGTAGATTATTTGGAGGAACCATGAAGTATATCATGAACTCTCAAAGAATCATAGAAACATAGATCCCAGGTCATCCAGTCTTCCTAGGTGAGAATCCCTTAGCAACCCCTTCTAAATGTTCCTCTATTCCCTTTACCCACCTGTCTAGATCACCTCCTTCCAGAAGCTTCTCTCACCTCTCCTCCTCTTCTATGAGCCTGCTGCATCCCAGCCTAAACCATATAATTTTCTACTGGTGCTTTCTCCCTTGTGTGTTACCTTACTTTCTCTGTGGGCTTGCTTCTTGAATCTTGTAGTAGAGTGATGACCATGAACCTGTACTACAGCTTTTTCTGCCTTGAAGACAGGGCTTCATGACAGCCCTGGCCCACCCCCAAAGGATGAGGCTGGTACAATCTCCCTCTAATGCCTCCAAATCTGTTTAGGCCTCCCAGTGCCCAGAGGCACTCAAGAGCAGGGGCTTCCTGGAATGAAGGCCTTTCCACTGGAAAGCACCCAGAGAACCTTTCATGGTGAAATCTACTGGTAGCAGGTTAGGAGGTTAAGGCCCAAAGAAGGCAAAATGACTGAAGATAGGGCATTATGCAGGAAAGAGGCAGGGCTAGGATTGGGCCCCCACTAATTCCCAGCCCAGAGCTCTTTTCCTTTATGTAAAGAAAGCTCCCTCCCTCCCTCCTTCCTTCTTTCCTTCCTTCCTTCCTTCTTTCCTTCCCTCCCTTTCTTTTTGCACTAGTCCTGGGGCTTGAACTCAGGGACTAGGTAGGGTCCATGAGCTTCTTTTGCTCAAGGCTAGTGCTCTACTATTGGAGCCACAGCTCCACTTTTAGCTTATTGGGGGCATGGTTAATTGGAGTTAAGAGTCTCTCAGACTTCCCTGCCAGGGCTGTCTTCAAACCTCAATCCTCAGATCTCAGCTTCCTAAATAACCAAGATTACAGTCATGAGCCACCAGCACATGGTTCATCTTTTATTTTATGCCAGTACTGGGGCTTGAACTCCAGACCTGGCCTGGGTACTGTCCCTTAGATTTTTTGCTTAAGGGTGGTGCTCTACCACTTGAGCCACAGCTCTACTTCAACTTATTTGATGATTAATTGGAGATAAGAGTCTCACAGAGTTTTCTGTCCCGGCCAGCCTCAAACCACAATCCTCGTATCAGCCTCCTGAGTAGCTAGGATTACAGATGTAAGCCACTGACACCTGGCTGTAAGTACTTTATGAAAACTAAATCTGGGGCTGGGAAGGTGGCTCAGTGCTAGAGCACTTGCTTTGCATTCATGAGGCCCTGGGTTCGATTCCTCAGCACCACATAAGCAAAAAGAAAAAAGCTGAAGTGGACCTGTGGCTCAAGTGGTAGAGTGCTAGCCTTGAACTGAAGAGCTAAGAGACAGTGCCCAGGCCCAGAGTTCAAGCCCTACGACCGGACCAAAACAAACAAACAAACAAATGAAAACTAAATCTGTCCTCAAGCACATATACAACCCACACGCTAACATATGCATTCAGAATTTCTAAGAAGATGCACAAGAAAATAGTAGTAACATCTGAGAGTGACAGTACAGGCGATCAGGGAGGTGAGGAGGAAACTCTTTTACGCTTTACCTTAAAATGCTTTTGTACAGTTGTTGGACATTACTTTGCTCTTTTTGTTTTACCATGAACCTGTTTTACATGTTTTATTCATATGCATAAAAATAAATCTGCCACAGAAAAGGAAGGGATTCTGGCCCTAGCCTACCCCTAATACACAAAACCAAACAAAGAGAAGCCACAACTAAACCTGTCTAGGTATTACTATAAATTAGTGAGATTTGACTTCTTATGAGGTTTATGACCACTGGTCTCATTAATTTACAGTCACAGTGCAGTTTATGGCTTGAGGAATCTTCCCAGGAAGAGCCTAATTCAATTAGGGCTCTCTCAGCAGCTCCCTGAGGAAGCTCGGGCACCTCACTTTTACTTACACAGATCGAGGGCAGACCAAACAGACCCAGATCTTTCCCAGAGAGACCCCACTCAGCCCAGATCCCATGCCCCCGCCGACCCGCCATTAGAGCCACACGGGGGGAGTAGCTACCACAGCTGGGCTGGAAGACAGCAGCTGACGCCTAAAGCATTACTCTGTGGATGTCACTTTCGGTTAAACTCCCTGCTCTGCAATTCAGCCTGGCACTAAAGAGCCTCTGGATCTTTTGTTCCCCCCTTGCCTCTCTGAGTAATCAACCTGGGTTCTAGTCTGCCACAGTCTCTGCCCGGATCCTGCCTCCACATGGAAGTCAGTCACATGTTCCTGGGTTCATCTGCTCCCCAAATATTTGGAGAGCCCTTCCCCTGTGCCAGACATAGATAAGAAAATGAAAATGAGCACACAAAGTGTTACAGCTCTTTTAGACTGTGTCTAGCAACTTCATTGGCTTTGTAGGAAAAATACCCCCTTGCCAAAAAAGAAAGAAGAAAGTGAACATACCAAGGCCCCTTACAAGGGGCTTACATTCTCATGGGAATCAGCTAGTAAGTACAGCCTACACATCTAATTCTTTCCTTTCCATCTAGACTCTGCTCAGGCTCTGCCTTCTTGGAGGAGATTTCTCTAAACTATGCTTCCTCTTCCCCCCCACTCCCCCTCCGCCACAGCCACTAGCCCTCAGGGACTTCCCAGTCTCTCTGAACTTGGCTTTTGCCAGGAGGCTGCCCAGCCCTCTGTACAGATATATCCTTGTCTTGTCTGGTCTCATCTAGTCTGGTCCTGAGCAGACTGGAAGCTCCCAGTGAGCAGGGCCCATGTTTCACTCTTCTCTCCTCAGTACCCAGTGACCACAAGCTAAATTGCCTGCTGAATGACCACAACCACCCTGCCTTGGACCTACGCTCTTAATTAGCTGTTCTCCATCTTGGCTGGCCAGCACAAAGACATGGTGTTCTCTAGCTTCATCTGGCATGTGGCAAGTGCTATGTTAAGTGTTAGTTATTTATCGTTTTTGGTGAACTTGTGGGATCTGTCTCACGTGGCTGTGAGGTCACCCTTTAGCCTTCAATGGTCTAGGCTCAAATGGGCTCAGCATTGCGGAAGGGCCACTATGGGCTTAGAGGTAGGTGAGCCTGAAAAGGAACCTCATTCAGAAATGCAAATGAATATATCTTTGCAGAAGAGCTTGCTGGGGCAATCTGGGAAACTCCTGATTTTAAGCAAGTTAATATTACAAATCAGGCCTGGTAGCTCACACCTATAAATTCTAGCTATCAGGAAGCTGAGATCTGAGGATTACAGTTCAAAGCCAGCTTGTGCAGGAAAGTCTGTGAGACTATCTCCAATTAACACCAAAAAGTCAGAAATGGAACTGTGGCTTAAGTGGTAAAGTGCTAGCCTTGAGTGAAAAGCTAAGGGGCAGCACGCAGGCCCTTGTATTCAAGCTTCAATACTAGCATGTGTGCACGCACACACGCGCGCACATACACATACACACACAGAATTTAGGACTCAAGTCTGGCCTAATAACCCCCCAGAACTGGCCCTGAATGTTGCTTTAGGAAATGTGAACGATCCCAGAGAAGTAGGGGAGACAGCCCACTGATCCAGGCACAACCTAAAACTTAGTTCAGTTAAAATTAGATTAACCCATAAGATTAAAAATACCCACATATAATCACGGGCCGCCTTAAAGTATCAGTTGATGTTTATTGGCATCTAAAGAGACGGTTTGGCCCAGTGCGGTGTGTGCAGACAACCTTGGGGAGACACGTCTGACTCAGACATTTGCAGGGGAGTGCTGCAAGAAGAGGCCCACACAGGCAAAGAGTGACTCAGGAATAGCCCAGGCCCTGCCTGGCTTTGCTGAGCGAGGCTTCTCTGCTGGTCTCAAAGGAAGGGGGGGCGGGGGGCTGACAAGAGGAGGAGGGAAGGAGGCAGGCAGACTGCTGGATGTGCACAGGCTGCCATTCCCAAGGGAACTGGGGCCCCTTAGCTCCAGGCCCCTGTTAGTCCTGTACGTTTATAAAGGCCAATAGGCCATTTCTTCACTGTGGGATTTGGGAGTGGGTCAGTGTTTTCCCTAAATGCAAGGAGTGATCCACAGAGAACAGCTGATGGGAAAACTTCAATTTCTGAATGAAGGGTTCTTGAAGCCAGGACTCCACGAAGAAAGGAACATTGGCTCCTCAGTCAGACAGATCTGGGCTTAAACCCCAATATTTTCTAGCTGTTCAGGGACCTGAAATGGCAGTTTAACACACAGCAGCTAATGCAGTAAACAAACATTTTAACAAAAATTTTCCAAATTAAGAAACTCAGAGCTGGGCACCCGTGGCTTGTGCCTGTCATCCTAGCTAATCAGGAGGCTGAGATCTGGGGATCACAGTTCAAAGCCAGCCTGGGCAAGTAAGTCCGTGAGACTCTTGTCTCCAATAAACCACCAGAAAACCAGAAGTGGCGCTGTGGCTCTAGTGCTAGAGTGCTAGCCTTGAGCTGAAGAGCTGAGGGACAGCGCCCAGGCCCAGAGTTCAAGCCCCACGACCAACAAAAAGAAAAAAAACAAAACTCAGAGCTTCAGACCTCAGAGAAGTTGTGCCTTGCCTAAAGTCGCATAGCTGGTAGCAAAGAGCAGATAGCAGAACTGGGGGTGTAGCTTAGTGGTAGAGCACACGTGCTGTGCATGTGTGAGCATCAAAGATGTTTTCCCACTTACTTAGATCCTGTGAGTCCAGGATTCAGTCCCAGCACACAGACAAAAAAGATCTCTTGAGCCACCCAGCAACTTTTCCATTGTAATTCCTGTCTCTACCTTTCCTTTTTCTTCCTCAAGGTCCCACAACACTTTGAAGGGAAGGAAAGGCCCTCTATTTCAAACGTTTGCTGCCCTACAGAGAAAGGACGATAAAGATGGCAGTCCTAAGTCTGACTTCAGCCCTCATAGGACTGATCACAAAATCCATGTAGGGTCAAGAGAGGCTAAGGACTCAGAGCTGAGCGCTAGCCAGGATCCTCCAGTCCTTCCTTCCCACAGGAGGAACTGGTGTCCTAAAGACCACCACCCAGGTTTCCAACATGAATGCATCTGCTCATATACTCCCAAAGCCCCTTTGGATCTGGTTCCCCTTGATCCTTACAATAACCCAGCCAGCTGGCCAGACAAGAAAGAAGATGGAGCTGGGTGCTGGTGGCTCACAACTATAATCCTAGCTACTCAGGAAGCTGAGATCTAAGGATTGCAGTTCAGAGCCAACCTTGGGCAGGAAAGTCCCTGAGACTTTTTTTTTTTTTTTTTTTTGCCAGTCGTGGGGCTTGAACTCTTGACCTGGGCGCTGTCCTTCAGCTCTTTAGCTTAAAGCTAGCGCTTTACCACTTGAGCCATGGCACCACTTCTGGCTTTTTCTGCTTATGTGGTTCTGAGGAATCGAACCCAGGGCCTCATGCATGCAAGGCAAGTACTCTACCACTGAGCCAACTTCCCAGCCCTGTCCCTGAGACTTTTATCTCCATTAACCACCAGAAAACCAAAAATGGTGCTGTGGCTCAAGGGTAGAACACTTGCCTTGAGCTGAAGAGCACAGGGACAGCACCCAAGCCCAGAGTTCAAGCCCCATGACCAACAATAAATAAGTAAATAAATAAATAAAATCCTATATATGCAAATACTTTAGAAACAAATTAGAGCAGTAATGAGAATTACGACTAAACTTACCACCTGCTTTACGGGACTAAAGAAAGTCATGGGAGAGAAGGGATGGTAGGGGAAAAACAAAGGAGGAGGCAACAATGCTTGATAAGAAATGTACTCATGCCGGGCGCTGGTGGCTCACGCCTGTAATCCTAGCTACTCAGGAGGCTGAGATCTGAGGATCGCGGTTCAAAGCCAGCCCAGGCAAGAGAGACCGTGAGACTCCTATCTCCAATAAACCACCAGAAAACCAGAAGTGGCGCTGTAGCTCAAGTGGTAGAGCGCTCGCCTTGAGCTGAAGAGCTGAGGGACAGCGCCCAGGCCCAGAGTTCAAGCCCGACGACCGACAAAAAAAAAAAAAAAAAAGAAATGTACTCATTACCTTGCTCATGTGATTGTAACCCCTCCGTATAGTATTTTCACAATAGAAAACATTAAAAAAAAGAAAAGAAAGAAAGAAAGAAAAGAAAGTTGTGCCACCTGCCCCCAGCACAGTGGCTACCTCGCAGGAGATCCTACTGGGCCCTGACAGGGAACCAAGAGCAGCTCTACTCAGGGGGGCAATGGGGGGTGGGGGCGGGGGAAAGGGTCAAAGTCACAAGGTTAGCTGGGCACCAGTGGCTCATGCCTGTAATCCTGACTACTCAGGAGGCTAAAATCTGAGGATTGCAGTTTGAAGCCAGACTGGGCAGGAAAATCTGTGAGACTCTTATCTTATTAACCACCAGAAAACCAGAAGTGGGGCTGTGGCTCAACTGGTAGAGTGGCCTTGAGCTAAAGAGCTGAGGGACAGCACCCAGGCCCAGAGTTCAAGCCCCATGACGTAAAAAAAAAGTCACCAGGTTTACCACCCCTTGATGGCTAAAGTAATCACACACACACACACACCCCAACTGCCCAAGAAGGAAAGAAGCAAGCTCAGGTCAGAGTCAACAACTCTTACAGGCCCCCAAACCAAGCACAGTACAAGGATGGCTTTCGCAGACAGGAAGAAGACTCCCATCATGGAGAGCTTCCCGCTCCCCACCCCCACCCCAGTGCAGGTGCAGCAAGCTGGGCACCAGTCTTCACAAGACCACAGTCCTGCACTCAGCATCTGCTGAGAGCAATGTGAGAGGCAGGAGATACAGCTGCACCCCTCTGGGAAGCAATGCCAAGATGTGAACAGACGATAAATAGCAATTCAGCACTGAAGATAACCCCTAAGCTGTTTCCTCATCTGCAAAACAGAGAGAGCCTTCATCTCATATGATTTTAGTAGGGATTAGATGAGATTACTTTTACAAAGTGCCTGTCACTACTCTGTAGATACTCTATAAATGGTAATGATTATTAAAACATACCCTCCCCACACAGAGATGTCACAGGACAGTCTAGGCCTAATGCCAAAGCTGTAGATAAACAATAAAGGAGAAGGGTTTAGGAAAGAAAGGAAAAGAAAACTGCTGCAGGCTGGAATAGGCTAGGAAGACTTCCCAAAGGGGGAATACTACTGTTTGGATCTTAAATATCCCTCCAAAGGCCAGTGTATTAAAGCTTGATATCCCAAGTGGTGCTTTGAGGAGGAGGTAGGGACTATAAATGGTGGAGCCTAGTGAGATGTCTTTTTTTTTCCCCCTGATACTAGAACTTGAACTCAATCAAGGCCTTGTGGTCTTAGCTCAGCTTTCTTTCTTACAGCTAGAGACCTACTACTTGAGGCAAAGATCCCTGGTCTATATATATATATATATATATATATATATATATATATATATATATTTGGTTGTTAATTGGAGATGAGTCGCATGGACTTTTCTGCCTTGGCTGACCTCTAATCTTCAGATCTTACCACGCACTGGTGGCTCTTGGCCTCCTGAGTAGCTAGGATTACAGGTGTGAGCCACTGTCCCTG
Organism: Dipodomys spectabilis; assembly: GCF_019054845.1. NCBI lineage: Eukaryota > Metazoa > Chordata > Mammalia > Rodentia > Heteromyidae > Dipodomys > Dipodomys spectabilis. The sequence continues at coordinate 6,216,223 of NW_024870795.1, forward strand.
AGCTTAGTGGGAAATCACTGGGGGCATGCTCTTAAAGGGAATTATGACACCTTAGCCCCTCCTTGCACTCTTTTGCTTCCTACCCACGAGGGAGGAGTTTTATTCCACCACATACTTCTGCTACCAAAGCAATGGTAAGGGCCATCTGACTGACACCTATCACCTCCTTGGCCACCACGGTTGATTTGGCTTGTTTGGCTTGCTGGGTGGTCATCCCGTCCTCCCTCAGAGCTCCATATGAATCCCTCCTGAAGCTGTGAAGACAACCTTCCCCCAACAGAGGAAGACGATTCTTTGGTCAAGAGTGTATAAGAAACTGCCGTCCCCTGCTAGAACCTCCAACAAGTTCTCAAGGTTCAAAGCAACAGAGCCATCTGATCATAATTAACTGTAAGTGGTGGGGCCTAGTGGAAAGTCGCTGTCATTCAACTCTCATCTGTGAGTCAGAACACACTCTTTATCAGTAGATTATCTCAGCTATTTTGGTATAGTAACTGACCAAAGCTGACTGACCAAAAGAAAGGGCTCTGAAGGGCCTGTGAAGCTTTACAGTGATCTGGACACCTGTGTTAGAAGGTAGATTCACTGGGCTGGGAAGGTGGCTCAGTGGTAGAGTGCTTGCCTTGCATGCATGAGGCCCTGGGTTCGATTCCTCAGCATCACTTAAGCAGAAAAAGCCAGAAATGGCGCTATGGCTCGAGTGGTAGAGCACTAGCCTTGAGCTGAAGAGCTGAGGGACAGTGCCCAGGCCCAGAGTTCAAGCCCCATGACCGGCCAAAACAAACAAACAAAAAGAAGAATGAGGTGCATGAACCCCAAGATCCACATTCTCACAGGTGTCACGAGACAGAGCTCAGGGTTTCTAACCATGCCTTGCCTTTATAGCAGAGCTGTATGGGCTGGGCTGGCTGGAAAAAGAGGAAAGACGAGCTTCGTGGGTACTTGGCTGAATGAAATCCAGGCCATCTGACCAGCCAGGCCCTCCAAGTGTGCTGGCAGTCTTGAAGACAAATCAAATGCCCTCCCTGATGCCTTCCTCCCTGGTCTTGACTGACCGCCCTCCTCCCCCTCCCAACCCCCCCTGCCCCTCCCTGGCTATCCTATAGACAGGCAACTGTTTTCTCAAAGAAAAAAAAGGCTATCTCTTTCTTTTTAGAGTCCCACCTAGACTTCTTAGGAGTTTCAAGGTGACCTTTAAACAGTTATTCCTCCCCTTGGACAAGTGGGAGACTCGGACACTTTTTCTAATGCCATTTTTACAAGAAACCAGTTGCTAAGACCCCTATGTGTACATGTGAAGCAAGCAATAACATCCCCACTTCCCCTACTCATATACTTGCTCCAAGGAGGAAATGACAGGATATGCCTTGTAAAGACCAAAACCAAGAAGCTATAAGATATAAAAGGACAAAAGAAGCCTTTTTAGGGTTCCTTGACAGGAGACAAGATGAATACCCTCTTTATAGGCTCCTGGGCCTTGGCCAGGAGTTCCATGTCAGGAATATGGGCAAAGCAGAGCGGTGCTGCCAGTGGTGAGTTAGGTTGCCTCCCTGGGAACAGCACCTGCCTGGGAGTCAGGTGAACTGGGACAAAGCAGAATTCATGAAGGAGCCAAACCACAGGGTGCAGGAAAGGGGGAAAGGCCCTACCCCTAAAGCTTAGGAACGTGGTGCCTCATACCTGTAATTCTAGCTACTCCTGAGGCTGAGATCTGAGGATCCAGGTTCAAAGTCATCCCAGGAGACTTTTTTTTTTTTTTTTCCAGTTCTGGGGCTTGACCTCTGGGCCTGGGCCCTGTCCCCTAGCCTCTTTGTGCCCAAGACTAGCACTCTACCACTTGAGTCACAGCGCCACTTCTGGCTTTTTCTGTGTAGTTTATTAGAAATGAGAGTCTCACAGAGGCTGGGAATGGGACTCAGAGGTAGAGTGCCTCCTTAGCTTAGCAAGCATGAAGCCCTGGGTTGGACTCCTCCTCAGTACCACAAAAGCAGAAAAGGCCTAAAGTGGTGCTGTGGCTCAAGTAGAACACTAGCCTTGAGCATAGGCAGGCTCAGGGACAGAGCCCAGGCACTAAGTTCAAGCCCTAGGCTTGGCGAAAGAAAGAAAGAAAGAAAGAAAGAAAGAAAGAAAGAAAGAAAGAAAGAAAGAAAGAAAGAAAGAAAGAAAGAAAGAAAGAAAGAAAGAAAGAAAGGAAGAAAGGAAGGAAGAAAGGAAGAAAGGAAGGAAAGAAAGAGCAAACCCTAGGCTTGGCGAAAGAAAGAAAGTGCAAACCCTAGGCTTGGCGAAAGAAAGAAAGAAAGGAAGGAAGGAAGGAAGGGAGGAAGGGAGGGAGGAAGGGAGGGAAGGAGGGAAGGAGGGAGGGAAGAAGGAAGGAAGGAAGGAAGGAAGAGAGAGGGAGGAAGGCAGGCAGGAAAGGAAAGGAGAGGAGAGGAGAGGAAAGGAGGAAAGGAGAAGAGGAAAGGAAGAAAGGAAAGGGAAGGGAAAGGAAGGGAAGGGAAGGGAAGAAAAAAAAAGAGAAGAGTCTCACAGGAGGACTTTGCTGCCTGGGCTAGCTTTGCACCATGATCCTTAGATCTCAGCCTCCTGAGTAGCTAGGATTACAAGTATGAGTCACTGGTACCTGGCTTCAGGAGACTCTTATCTCCAATTACTACCAAAAAGCTGGAAGTGGATCTGTGGCTCAAGGGTTAGAACACTAGCCTTGAGTGAAAAAGCTAGTGGACAGAGCCTGAGTTTCAGCCCCAGTACCAACACCACCACCACCCCAAAAAAGAGGCTTAAGGACAGTCTCACAGTTCTCCCCTCAAGCCACTAGCTCTTCCTCACCAAGGAAAAGCAAGAATCTTTGTCTGCTAGAGAGAGAAAAAAGGCCCAGAGAAGGCCATCAACAAAACACTAGTTAATAAATAAGAGCTTGGGAAGGTGGCTTAGTGGTAGAGCGCTTGCCTTGCATGCATGAGGCCTTGGGTTCAATTCCTCAGCACCACATAAGCAGAAAAACCCGGGCGTGGCGCTGTGGCTCAAGTGGTAGAGCGCTAGCCTTGAGCTGAAGAGCTGAGGGACAGCGCCCAGGCCCAGAGTTCAGGCCCTACGACCCACAAATAAATAAATAAATCAATAGGAGCTTGCCTAGCAAGAGCAAGATCTGGAGTTCAATACACAATACAGAAGAAGGAAAGAAGGCCCAGAAAAGGAAAGTGATTTGCTTATTGTCATCCCCTGAATTTGTACCACTCTAGAATGTTAGCCCTTTTGCCCTGGTCCTCCCACATCAGTCTCTGCAAGGGGCTCCTTGAGACTGCTGCACAATTAAGAATGGAAAGAAGACTGCACACAGCACTTTCCATTCCTAAAGAAGGGGTACCTTGCAAGCAAAGCAGCTGCCTGCCACAGCTGACAGAATGAGGACTCCGCCACAACTCCTACTCATGCTCGGTGTTGAGAGAATAGGCAAGACCCCAAAATAAACTTTCAGGCTCGATGGTGTCAGACAGTACAGAGAGAGCATGGCCTTTGTCCCCCAGTCCTGTGCCCCAAGGCAGCTAGTACCATCTCTCCTCAGTCCACAGCTAGCTCAAGTGCATGAAGTCAGTTGAACATACCCAGCACCCTCAAGGAAGGACACCTGGTGGCAAGGCAGCCTAGGGCTAAAGGATTTGCGATCCTCCAGCCTCTGAGGAAAATGAAAAGAGAGAGACACACTTACTTCAGGAGGCTAAAATAGTAACAGGGGCAGCTGGCCCTCACAGGGAACTCCCTGCGTGTACAAAGTCAGATTTGTAATGCATTAATTACGTCATCATCACGTCCACAGCCATGCAACTAGATATTATTATCCCACCCCCCCCCCCCCCCAACACTCCCCAACCTGCTGGTTTCCTGTTCTGCTGGGGATGGAATCCAGGGCTTTGTGCATTGCTAGGCAAGTGCTCTAACACCAACCTACACCCCAGCCTTATTTCCCATTTTATGAATGACAAAACTGAGGCTCAGAGATCATCCATGGTAGAGTAGAAGCTGCATTCTACACTGTAAAGATAAAGGGGGAACGTAGGCCTCCACTTTTACCATGAACTTTTAGGCACCATTCCCTCCATTTTCTTCCCAGGTGCCAGAGCTTCTCTGCTGTCAAAAGGCAGAAAACTACATTTCTATGCCAGAGACATGGACTTTTGGAATTGCAAAGGAGCTTGTGCCCAGCCTCCTTGATTTACAATGGGAAAACTGAAGCCCCAAGGCCGAGTGACTTTGCCAGGGTTTCCAGAGTCAGTGGAATGGCAGAAATGTCAGGTCTGGAAAGGGTCACAAAAATCAACTGCTAGCTAGGGAAGCAAGACTGGCCCAAGGTCACAGAGAAAGCAAAGATGAGAAACCAGTCTTCTTGACTTCTAGACTGATACGCTGGCTGTGACACCATCTCTGCTCTCTAGCTGCTCAAGGTCCTGGGCACAGCACGGTAGTGGTGACAAAGCAGGCCAGGCCCAGCCTGACCCCATTAGAAAAGAGACATCAGGCCTGCAGGGAGAAACTTCAAACTGTCCGGAGTAGGGTCTTTAATAGTCATGCTGTCTGTTATCCCCCTAGCAATCTCTGAGTTCCACAGAGTGTGTGCCACCCCCACCCCACTCTCCAGTATCCTAATTCAATGCCAGGTGTGGTAGGGAGGTGAGTTGCTTGGAGGGAAGGGACAATTTATAGACAGTACTTGTCTCACACAAGCAAATGATGTATCATGATCACTTCAGGGTCTTATAATAAATTCAAACACAAGATTTCCTGACACAATTGAGAGGATCAAATAGCAGTTAAGACTCTCTCATTTCACAAGTTAGGAAGACCTGCAGAAAAAGGGCCTGGCTGTTCAAGGTCATGCATTTATGTCAGAATCCGTACATAAAGCTCCCTTTGCCCAGGCCTTCATTTTTTTTTTTTTTTTTTCCAGGAAGCTGGCTGCTATCGGGGTATAGGTAATGATGGCCCAGCTCCATGGGCTCAGTGACCGGCTCAGCACCAAAGCCCTGCACCAGGAAGCCAGCTCCTGGATCTATCAAAACAGAGGCACCAGTTTGTTCCTGCAGCATGTCCCAGAGCTCGCCTCACACCACCCTGGCACCTGCACTTGGCTCTTCATGTCCTTGGGAAAGCTGCAAGGCTTCCTGCTGAGTCTCAAACTCCCCAAACCCAAACCTCAGGTTTAGAGAGGAACAGCTTCCCTTCTACAGCTAGCTGGGGAGTAAGCCAAAACAAGCAAAGGCAGCATGCAAACCCCTGCCCCGCCCTGGACATAATTTCCAGGGACTTCTGGGCTATGCAGCTCCCGTAAGCCCTACCAATCATTCAAGAGAACAGGATGCCCAATGGAACAGTTGGGCAGGGAACCCAACTCTTGGAGCAGGCACAACTTTTAAAAATTTTTCTTCTCCCAAAAAGAACACTTCAAAGTCTCTTCAGACCAGAATGCCTCTAGGACTTCTCCCCACACCTCTCTTACTTGAATTAGTAGCCAATGTCAGTGGTCAGACCAGGTAACTACTTGAAACTCAGGTTCTAACTTTGTGTGAGCTGGAGGGTGTCAGACAAGTCTTATCTTCCTTTACTTTCCTGCTAGCCCAAAGCGCACCTGAAAACTGAAGAATAGTATTCTTGGTCCAAAAATTGATTGAGGAGCTTCTAGACAGCCTGAACAGGCGAAGTTGGCAGGTAACATCCTGAAAATGAAGGAAGGTGAGACCTCTCACACAGTCTATCAGCTCTTAAAAGTCTCTAGGACCCAGGTCCCTGCTCTACCCAAACTCCTCAGACAAGCCAAATAGACACACACTCCATTCTGAAAGCATGCCCGAGAAGCAGGTAATAAACTGCATGGGTTACTGTTGACAAAGCAGAAAGTATCACTTGCTAGAAGACAACCTTCTGTCTCACACACAACCAAGTGCCTGGCTCCCCTCTGCATCTGTCCCAGCCAGAGGTGACCTGCCAGGCCTGAAAGCCTTGATGAAGGTACCTGGTATCTATCTTCCAGTCCTGTTCTCTCACGTTCTCTCCCACCTCCAAGTTTAGGAGGCCTCAGACCACAGAGCTAGAGTTTGAAGACCAAGATGGCAGGGTGGAGGATGCCTACATTACCGAAGTAGCTCAGACCTTAAATCCAAGGCAGCCTCAAATGGTAAGAGACAGGCAAGAAGCTCACCTATCTTGGTGATGGCAGAAGCATCAACAGTAGATAGCATCAAAGATACTGGACTTACCTATCTTCATGAGGCAGGCCAGCAGAATCCAGAGGGCGATCTCAAAGGGTCTCCGCACATGTGTGTAGTCAATGCCCAGAACTGGAAAGGCCTTTCGCGGCTTTATGCCATGGTCGGGGACAGAATGGTTAACAGGATGGCTCTCTGGGTGATGGGGTACCTCTGGTGGGGCGGTGGTGACATCTCCTATTGAGCGCTCAGGTGTCGCTGGGCTGAGCTGGAGGCCATGGCTCCTGAGAACAGGCAGCAGCTCCACCAAGGAGAACACCACCAGCAAAGTGAAGATCCGAGGTGGAGAAAGCCCCCTAGGCATGGTGCCTGGTCCCTTAGCCCAGGAGGCCTCAACCTTTAATGAAGTGAGAGTGAGACCTGGGACATAGGGGTCAGCAGGTGGGAAGAAGAGACTGGGGCAGTGTCTAGGAAAAGCTCATGGTTTAGAGAGGTATTTTCATGGAAGCAGTCTGAAAGCAGGTGAGGGTGGCAATCTGCAACTCCAAACCGAAGAAGAGGGACAAGGACCTAGGAAGGACCATAGAGGAAAACCAACAGGACCTGAAAGTCCAAACCTGGGCAAGAGGAACAGGGGAAGACTGCACCCTGGGAACAGAAGGGACAGACCAGGCTGGACCCTGCAGCAAGGGGAAAGAAGGAAGGGCAGGACCTCTGGCTGGGGAAAGTGACTGAGGTGCTGGGACCCGGCTAAGAGAAGGGATAGGGAAACTGAGCTAAAGGAAGGAAATCGGAGGGGGTGAGACCCAGTCCAAGACAACGAGACGGAGTTGGAAGCCCAGTCTGAGAGGACGGGGAGAAGCGGGAAAGAGGCCAGAAGCTTCCCCACCCCGAGGACAGCCGGGGTCCAGGCGCGCCGGGCTGGGATTCCGGGGAAATGGAGGGAGGCGGAAGGCAGAGGCAGGCGGCCCGGCGGGAAGGGGCCTCGGTGCGGGCTGGGGGCGGCTCACGGTGGGCCAGCAGCAACGCGCCCCTCCTTGCGACCCCCGCGCGGCGCGGCGCTGCTGCGCTCCGCCCCGGGCCAGCGGCAGCTCCTTCCCAGCCAGCTCCAGGTCCCGATCCAACCCCGGCCAGGCCCCGGCCCCCGCGGCAGCCGACTGATGTCCGCGCTGAGCCCGGCGCTGTCATTTATAGGCACCAGAGAGCAGCCGGCGCAGAGGGCTAGAGAGCCCTGTCAGCGCCCGCGTTGGGCGGCGCCCCCTGTCGGCGAGGCGAGGAAGTGTCGAATAGGGAAGAGGAAGTGGAAAGAACTGGGGGGGTGGGGGGGAAGGAGAAAAAGACATCAGAATTCCCAGAGAGTGTAACTCACACCCGTGAAACACTGTACTAGTTACAAAGCGCCCTCACATCCACATCTGTAGTCACAGAAAAGATGCCCAATAATCTTGTGAAAGATTTCTGTCTTCTGGATTTAATTACCATGTGACCTTGAGTAAGTTACCTAGCCTCTCTGTTTCTCAACTTTCTCATCTGGAATTTGGAGGTGGCAATAGTATCTATATGGAAGGGACAATGTGAATGAAATAACCTATGTAAAATGGGTAGAACATACCTTGGCATATTATTATTATTATGGGTTTTTTTTTCCCAGATGAGCAAACAGGCAGAGAGAGTTCTTTGGCTAGTGTGTAAGTAGTTGATTAGTTTGTGGGGCTGCCATTAAAGAGTACCACAAGGGCTGGGAAAGTGGCTTAGTGGAAGAGCGCATGCTTTGCATGCATGAGGCTCTGGGTTCGATTCCTCTGCACCACATAAGCAGAAAAAGCCAGAAGTGACGCTGTGGCTCAAGTGGTAGAGCACTAGCCTTGAGCTGAAGAGCTGAGGGACAGTGCCCAGACCCAGAGTTCAGGCCCCACTCCCAACAACAACAAAAAAAAAAATCCACAAATTGAGTGGCTGAAGCAACATATATTCTCATAGTCCTGAAGGACAGAGATCCTTAACCATGGCTTGGTTAGAGTGGTTTCTCTTACCTTCTTGGTGCTTTGCTGGAAATGTTTGGCATTCCTGGATGGTGACATGGTAACTCTGATATTCATGTGGAATTCCCCTTGGGTCTCTGTCTGTACATCTAAATTCCCACTTTTAGATTGGATTAGGGCTCCCCACAAATGACTTCATCTTTTTTTTGGGGGGGGGTCAGTCATGGAGCTTGAACTCTGGGCCTGGGGGCTGTCCCTCAGCTTTTCAGCTCAAGGCTAGCACTCTCCCACTTGAGCCACAGCACCACTTCTGGCTTTGTCTGCTTATGTGGTGCTGAGGAATTGAACTCAGGGCCTCATGCATGCAAGGCAAGCACTCTACCACTGAGCCACCTTCCCAGCCCTACTATCACTCTGCTTGGCACTGAACTCTCCCCCCTCGACCCCCCCCAGCCTAGGCTGAGAAATGTGGAAATCACTAAAATGCTGTCCCGTTTTTCAGAAAAGTTAATTAAGGCCAAAGGGATTAGGCTCCACATCAGGGAGGATCTAGTTCCGTTTGACAGATAAATTCTGAGCCTTTTTTTGTGCTTGTATGCCAGGACTGGGCTTGAACTCAGGGCCTAAACAGTATCCCTTAGCTTTTCCTCTAAAGGTTGCGGTGCTCTACCACTTGAGCCATATCTCTACTTTCAGCTTTTTTCTGGTCAATTGGAGAAAAGAGTCTCATGAACTTTTCTGTCCTAGCTAGCTTCAAACTGTGATCCTCAGATCTCAGCCTCCTAAGTAGCTAGAATTACAGGTGTGAGCCATCAGTGTCTGGCTCTGGGCCTCTTGACAAGGATTTGCACTGGACTCTGACAGCAGAGAATAATACATGGGGCAGAAGAATGATAGTGATTGGGAGAGAGTTCAAAGTGGGCCCACTGGGAGCTGCCAACTGCTAGTAATGTTGTAGTTCTACAGTGGGTGGTAGTTACAGGAGTTACATAGGAGCAGGCGTGGTAGCCCACTGAGCATTCTTGGTTTGGACACTTTCTCTTGATATGCTATCTTTCCACCAAAAAAAAAAAAGCATAGTAAAACAATAATAGCATGATGATGCTAATTACTGGGTGAAACATTAAACTGACTTCTCTGTACCTCATATTTTCCAGGCATCGGTTCAGTCAGCTGTGAGGTAACAAAAGAACCAGAAAAGCCTTCAGGGCTTTTCATCTGAGAACAGATGATGGAGGGCACCCACTGTAACAGAAGTGAGCAAGGAGGAAGAATGTTAGGTCAAAGGTCAGTATAAGGCAATAATACCTCACAACTATGAAGCCCTTGAAAGTTCTTACCATTCAACCACATTTGTCAATGGTTTAAGTGCTGCTGCATGGTGAAGGAGTCAATATATAGCAGTGATTTTCTCATTCCCATTTTACAGAAAAAAATAATAGAGGCTCAGAGATATGAAGCCATCTACCCAAGACCACATAGCTGATAGAAAGGAAATCCAGAATTTAAGTCAGATTTCTAACCTCTGGATCTAAAACTCATAAAACCACTACAGGTTCAGGGTAGAATCAAGAGACAAAGGAAGCTGGGCATCAGTACTTCATGCCTATTATCCTAGCTACTCAGGAGGCTGAGATCTGAAGGTCATAGTTTGAAGCCAGCCTGAACAGAGAAATCCATGAGACTTTGTTGTTAGTTTTTGTGGGGCGGTGTGCATGCGTGTGTATGTGTGTGTGTGTGTGTGTGTGTGTGTGCCAATCATAGGGCTTGAACTCAAGGCCTGAGCACTGTCCCTGAGCTTCTTTTGTTCAAGGCTAGTATTCTACCACCACTTGAGTCACAGTGCCACTTCCAGCTTTTTTTGTTTATGTGGTGATGAGGAATTGAACCCAGGGCTTTAAGATGCATGCTAAGCAAGCACTCTACCACTAAGCTACATTCCCAGCCCCTCCATGAGACTTTTATCTCAAATTAATCTGCCAAAAAAACAAAAACAGAAGTGAAGGAGTGGCTCAAGTGGTAGTAAAAAAGCAAGCAATATCTGGCTATCAGTGACACACACCTATAACCCTAGCTACTCAGGAGGGCTGAAATCTGAGGATCACAGTTCAAAGCAAGCCTAGGCAAGAAAATCCCTGAGACTCTTATCTTCAATTAACCACCAGACAACCAGAAGTGGGACTGTGTCTCAACGTAGTAGAGCGCTAGCTTTGAGTGAAAAAGCTCAGGGACAGCGGCCCTGAGTTCAAACCCTAGTACTAGTACACACACACACACACACACACACACACACACACACACACACACACATGAAAGAAAAAAGAAAAGGGGATTGAAACTCTGGTTCAGTGGGTAGAGCGCTAGCCAATAGAGCAAAGCATCTGGTACTGAGTTCCAGTTCTGATCTCAGATCAAAAGAAAAAAAAAAAGGAAAGAGGGAGAGAGAGGAAAGGGTAGGGCTGGTGGACAGGTGGTCTATGGGCTCTAGGGAAGGAACACTGAGACCTGTAGCCATTTCCAGCCCCCCCCCCCTCTCTCTTCTCTCTTCTCTCATCCTTAGTGAGTCCTTAGATGACAGTCTGGAGGTAACAGATCCTAGGAGGAACAAAAAATGCTACTCACAGATCCTTGACCTGGAGAAGGTTATAAAAACACAACCACAGCAAGAAATAATCCTGAGATGACTTGTGGCTAAGGCACAGCCAGGAGGCAGCAGGAGCTGTTCAACCTGGATAATCATTGGTTGGATTCAAATACCGGCACCACCTCTTCTTACTTACAAGGCCTCAGGTCAATTTGTCTCTTCCACAGTTTCTCCCTCCATGATGGGTGGCGGCAATAGTGCGCACCTCCCTGTGCTGTGATGAAGACATCAGCCAAGATACACTGCAAAGTCCTTGGAGCAGCACCCAGCAAGTGCTATGTGTATTTACCATTGATTTTACTTCCCTCTACTGAGGGCCTCCAATGCAGATGGCCGATGTGAGGATCACATGAATTACACATGCAATCATAGAGACTGTAGATGGGCTAGAAAAAAAAAAGACCCTTGTCCATCACCATCAAATCACACCCCCTGTAGCTATCTCTGAGCTTGTTTTGCTCAAGGCTAGCACTCTACCACTTAAGCCACAGCACCACTTCTGTCTTTTTGGTGGTTTAAGAGTCTCATGAGCCGGGCACCGGTGGCTCATGCCTTTAATCCTAGCTACTCAGGAGGCTAAGATCTGAGGATCATGGTTCAAACCCAGCCTGGGCAGGAAAGTCCATGAGACACTTATCTCCAATAAACCACCAGAAAACTGGAAGTGGCACTGTGGTTCAAGTGGTAGAGCGCTAGCCTTGAGCTGAAGAGCTGAGGGACAGTGCTCAGGCCCAGAGTTCAAGGCCCATAACTGACAAAAAAATAAAAAGTCTCATGGACTTTCCTGTCCAGACTGGCTTGGAACTGTGATCCTCAGTCCTCAGCCTTCTGAGTAGCTAGGATTACAGGTGTGAGCCACTGGAAACCTTCTTATAGTGAGTTCTTGTATAATCCTCAATCAATTTCCCCTAATATAAACATTTTTACTCCTAAGGTTAGTATTTATCTTACAATAGTAAATTGGTCCAAATGAAAAAGCCAACAGGTATGTTGGTGTTTGCATATAATCCCAGCACTTGGGAAGTAAGGAGAAGATAATTGCAAGATGGAAGTCAGCCTGAGCTATACAGCAAGACACTGTCTTAAAAAATATCAACAACTGGGGCTGGGAAGGTGGCTCAGTGGTAGAATGCTTGCCTTGCATGCATGAGGCCCTGGGTTCAATTCCTCAGCACCACATAAGCAGAAAAAGCTGGAAGTGGCGCTGTGGCTCAAGTGGTAGAGTGCTAGCCTTGAGCTGAAGAGCTAAGGGACAGCACCGAGACCCAGCATTCAGGCCCCACTACAGACATAGATAGATAGATAGATAGATAGATAGATAGATAGATAGATAGATAGATAGATAGATAGATAGATCTACAATGGTCAGGCACTGCTGACTCACGCCTGTAATCCTAGCTACTCAGGAGTCTGAGATCTGAGGATTTTGGTTCAAAACTAGCCCAGGCAGGAAAGTTTGTGACACTCTTATCTCCAAATAACCACTAGAAAACCAGAAATGGCATTGTGGCTTAAGTGGTAGAATGCTCACCTTGAAGTGAAGAGCTCAGGGACATCACCCACACCCAGAGTTCAGGCCCCAGGACCAACAATAAAATTAAAAAAACAAAAAAACAAAAGCCACCCTTGGCATATTACTATTAATAAAACTTCCAGATTATATTCAAACTTCACTGATTTTCTTTCTCTGTTCTAGGATCCCATTCAGGACATAACATTGCATTTAGTCCTCCGAGTCCTTGGTCAGCTGGGATCTGACAGTTTCTGTCATGCTTGTTCCCTTGGTTGAGATAGTCTTCTGGACCACTAGGTGGGTACTTTGCAGACTGTCCCTCAGTTTGGGTTTTCCTAATGTTTTCCTCCTGACTTGACTGGAATTATGGGGAGTGGAGAAGAATTCCCTTGTCATGTTAGGGAACACTTGCTACCTCTTGTACTTAGCACAGACAGTATTATGCTTGATGATCCACTGGTTAACATGAAGTTTCCACTTTTCTCCTTTGTAAACTTACTATTATTTCCCTTCCTATACTTTTTGCATTGATAATATCTAATCATTTCAGTTGTCATTCTCCTGATTGTAATAGGAGATAAGAGACTCACAAATTTGCCTGCTTAAGTTGACTTCGAACTGTGATCCTCAGCTAGGATTGTATGCATGAGCTACTGGCACCTGGCTGAACACCTTACTATGATTTTGACTAGCCCTTTATAAGAACTGCCTACTCAGTCTTTTGCCTAGATGCTAACTTGTATGCTGTCGTTCATCAATTGCAATTATCTTCTCCAAGGGAATCATTTTATATTTTAATTTTGTTTGTAATGTCTTGTGGCTTATCTGTTTACTTCTTATCATACTGAGGATTGAGCCCAGAAAATGCTAGGCAATTTTTTGGGGGAGGGCTCAGAGTGGGACTTGAACTCAGGGCTTGGGTGCCATAGCTCCTTTTCTGGTTTTGAGGTGGTTAATTGGAGAGAAGTGTCTCCAAACTTGCATGCCTGGGCTGACTTGGAACTGTAATCCTCAGATTTCAGCCTCCTGAATTGGTAGGATTACAGGCATGAGCAGCCGGCACCCAGCTAAATTTTTAAATTGAAAAGGAAACTTGCTTTAGAAACTTGCAAATGCGGAGCTGGGAAGGTGGCTCAGTGGTAGAACGCTTGCCTTGCACACATGAGGCCCTGGGTTCAATCCCTCAGCACCACATAAGCAGAAAGGAAAAAAAAAAGCCGGAAGCCGGGCGCTGATGGCTCACGCCTGTAATCCTAGCTACTCAGGAGGCTGAGATCTGAGGATCGCAGTTCAAAGCCAGCCCGGGCAGGAGAGACCGTGAGACTCCTATCTCCAATAAACCACCAGAAAACCGGAAGTGGCGCTGTAGCTCAAGTGGTAGAGTGCTCGCCTTGAGCTGAAGAGCTGAGGGACAGCGCCCAGGCCCAGAGGTCAAGCCCCACGACCTACAAAAAAAAAAAAAAAAAAGCCGGAAGTGGCGCTGTGGCTCAAGTGGTAGAGTGCTAGCCTTGAGCTGAAGAGCTGAGGGACAGCGTCCAGGTCCAGAGTTCAGGCCCCACAACTGGATCCCCCCCCCCAAAAAAAACCAAATCCATCCATCTTCCTAAACTAGTTTACACCACCAATAAATGTATAGATAGTTAAATAAAAGCATGTTTAAAAAAAAAAACTTGCAAATGCTAGAAAAGCCTGTACCACTGAGCTACACTCAGCCCATGTATCAGTTTAAAATTTTAATTTTAATCCTATTTGTGTACTTTGTGTGTGTGTGCCGATGCTTAGACTTGAACTTGCGACCTTGTATTCTCTTAACTTTTTTGCCTAAGGCTGGAACCCTTACCATTTGAGCCACATCTCCACTTCAGCTTTTTGCTGGTTAATTGAAGATATAAAGTCTCATGGACTTTCCAGAATGGCTTTGAATTGAGATCTTCAGATCTTAGCCTCTAGTAGCAGGTGTGAGACCATGGTTCCTCTTCTGTTTTATTTTTGTACTTTGGGATTTTTCTTTTTTTTCTTATCTTTTTGCTTGGTTTTGTGTTGTGTTGGTTTCTGACAATGCTGGCTTTTAATTCAGAGCTTTGTGTTTGCTAAGCCAGCTTTCTGCTACTTGAGCCATGGCCCAGCCTTTCTTTACGGTTCTGGAATGGCCCTTTGAATAACCCAGCCACGATTCAGCCAAACCCTAATGGCCATAGGTTCTAGCGACATTTATTCATTTTGTCCCCTTACTTGCAATGCTGAACTTCCTCCCTTCCTTTTGCTTCCTCCTGCTTATCTTTTTTTTTTTAAATTTAATTTAATTTTATTTGTGAACATACTGTACAGAGGAGTTACAGTTACATGGGCAGGATAATGCGTACATTTCTCACCAAGCATTGCAGCCTCCTCCTTTGTTTATCCTTCACATCCCTTCCCAGCCTCCCCCCTCCCCCCCTAATCCCAATCCTTCTCCTCCCCCCCCCCCCCCCCCCCCCCGCACCAACGTTGTAAAGCTCGTTTTGGACATGACAACTTGTACTTCTCATTGTTGCAACAGGTCCACCTGTATCCTTAAACAACTGGTTTTTCCCCATCTCCTCCACAAGTTATACTGACATCAAATATAGTGAAAGCAGGGGTTATACTGTGGAGGAGGGACATACATAGCAACAAAGAGATAATCTTATAAATGTGTTAGAAACACATGCATGAAAGAAAAAAAACATTAAAATACACATCTAAGGGTTCATTTTCCTGACATCACATTATCTGACCTTTTCCGCTTGACTCATACATATACTAGATATTACAAATAAGGGAAACCATGGGACCTACGTTTCTTTGGGCCTGGCTTACTTCACTTAATATAATTTTTTCCAAGTTTTTCCATTTCCTAACAAATGGGGCAATGTCATTCTTTCTGATGGAGGCATAGAATTCCATTGTGTATATATACCACATTTTCTTGATCCATTCATCTACTGAGGGGCATCTGGGTTGGTTCCATATCTTAGCTATGGTAAATAATGCTGCAATAAACATAGTTGTGCTGGTAGCTTTAGTGTGGTCTTTCCTCCTGCTTATCTTTAACCTCCTCTGAGAGTCAAGTCTCCAGGTGGAATTAGTTGTTCTTTTCATGGTATTCACTCAAGGTATCCAGACTTTTGCTAAAGTGCATAATGTTCTCTGTTATGTGTCTCTTGTTTCATTGTGGTATCTACCTCAGAGTGTTTTCACTTGGGAAGAAGGGCCTCAGCTAATTTATTTTAAACAGATCACTATCCATCCAACCAGTGTTTATTGAAGGAATGAATGGGTGAATGAATGATGAGACTATATACTCTGCATCAGTAAGTAGTCTTCAGACTTTTTGCTGTCATGCTCCAGTTATATTTTTGTCTGTGTGTGTGCATGCACGCACGCACGCATGCATGCCAGTATTGGGGCTTGAACTCAGAGTCTCAAGTTCTCACTTAGCTTTTACTCTCACCACTGGTGCTCTGCTACTTGAGCCACACCTCCAGTTTCCAGCTTTTTACTGGTTACTTGGAGAGAAGGGTCTTTTGGGTGTCTACTCAGCCTAGCTTTCTGCTTTTTGTTTTGGTTGGTCGTGGGGCTTGACCTCTGGGCATGGGCACTGTCCTTCAGCTAGTCAGCTCAAGGCTAGCACTCTACCACTTGAGCCACAGTGCCACTTCCAGCTTTTTTCTGCTTATGTGGTGCTAAGAAATCAAACCCAGGGCCTCATGCATGTAAGGCAAGCACTCTACCACTGAGCCACCTTCCCAGCCCCAAATGAAATCTTTTGGTTTATTTTTATTTTTTTGTAGGTCATGGGGCTCAAACTCTGGCCTGGGCATTGTCCCTCAGCTCTTCAGCTCTAGGCAAGTGCTCTACCACTTGAGCCGCAGCACCACTTCCGGTTTTCTGAGTGGTTTTGCCAGTCCTGGGGCTTGAACTCGTTGACTAGGCATTGTCCCTAAGCTACTTTTGCTCAAGGCTAGCATTTTACCACTTGGCACTCGTGTTTGCTAAGCAAGTGACACTGTGGTGCCACTTCCCGCTTTTTCTGTTTATATGGTACTGAAGAATCAAACCCAGTGCTTCATGTATGCTAGGCAGGTACTCTGCCACTAAGCCACATTCCCAGCCCTAGTTTTCCACCTTTGATCCTTACTTCTGAGCCTCCTGAGTAGCTAGGATGATAGGATTATTAACAGCTGCCGTGACTCACCCCTGTAATCCTAGCTACTCAGGAGGCTGAGATATAAGGATGGCAGTTCTAAGCCAGCTTGGGCAGTGAAGGCCACGAGACTCTTCTCTCCAATAAACCACTCAGAAAACTGGAAGTAGAGCTGTGGCTGACCTGTAGCTACCAATACCCTGTGCCTGAAAAATTTTTTAAAAACTATATACCTCACCATTCATGTGTTGGTTTTAGAAGAAACATATGGCTCACTCAGATTGAGACAATTCAGGGAAATTATTTATAGAAAGGGACCAATTTGGGGCTGAGAAGGTGGCTCAATGGTAGAGCACTTGCCTTGCATGCCTGAGGCCCTGGGTCTGATTCCTCAGCACCACATAAGCAAAAAGAAAAAAGCCGGAAGTGGCACTGTGGCTCGAGTGGTAGAGCGCTAGCCTTGAGCTGAAGAGCTGAGGGACAGTGCCCAGGCCCAGAGTTCAGGCCCCACGACCAGACCCCCCCCCTCAAAAAAAAAAAATCAAACCAACCAAATCAGAAAGGGACCAATTTGGTCAAGGTATAAGGAAATCATAGGAAGCTGGGACTGGCAGTAGTCAGGCTGCTACTATCACCGTCCTAAAGGGCAAGTCTTCTGCCCTTTGTGAGTCATCAGCTTCCTGTCCACTGACAAGGCTAGCATGAGTAGGCTTCACAGCATGACAATCTGATGGACTAATCCTGACCTCACTGTCTCCGTGCCCACCCCATCCCCCAACTCTCCTGCCAGGATTCCCCATTGGCTTAACCCAAACCAAAAGAGCCATGATGTCTGCCAGCCAAGTCAAACAAATAGGGGAGAAGTCAGGTGAAGGAGGGCAGAGATCTGGGTGTGGGGGTGGGGTGGATTCATGCAGAATATCTGGTACATTTTTAACTTGATATCTGGGTTCAATCTTGGAAAGAAGAAAGAGAGAGAAAGAGAGAGGGAGAGAGAAAAGAAAGAGAAAGGGAGGAAGGAGAATGTGAGAAAGAGAAAGGGAAAGAAAAAGAGAAGAAAAGAAAGAGAAAGGAGCTGGATACCGGTGGCTCACCCCTATAATCCTAGCTACTCAGGAGGTTGAGATCTGAGGATCATGGTTCAAAGCCTGCTGGGGCAGGGACATCCATGAGACTTTTTTTTTTTTTTTTTTGGGTCCGGTCGTGGGGCCTGAACTCTGGGCCTGGGCACTGTCCCTCAGCTCTTCAGCTCAAGGCTAGCGCTCTACCACTTGAGCCACAGCGCCACTTCCGGCTTTTTTCTTTTTGCTTATGTGGTGCTGAGGAATCAAACCCAGGGCCGCAGGCATGCAAGGCAAGCACTCTACCACTGAGCCACCTTCCCAGCCCATCCATGAGACTCTTATCTCCAATTAACCACCAGAAAACCACTTGAGCACTGTGGCTCAAGTGGTAGAGGGCTCGCCTTGAGCTGAAGAGCACAGGGACAGTGCCCAGGCACAGAGTTCAAGCCCCATGACCGACAAAAAAAAAAAAAAAAAAAAACAGAAAAAACCATTGGAACAAACTCTTCGTTTAATAATGTGGCAAAAAGCCAAATCATTACGTGTGTGTGTGTGTGCGCGCGTGTTTGTGTGTGTGTGTGTGTGTGTGTGTGTGTGTGTGTGCGCACATGTGCGCGCACGCGCACCCCCATCCTAGGTCTTGAACTCTAGGCCTAGCCACTGTCTCTGAGCTTTTGTGTTCAAGGCTAGAGCTCTACCACTTGAACCACAATACCACTTTTGTTTTTTTCTGAGCAATTTAGTGGAGATAAGAGTGTCACAGACTTTCCTTTCTGGGCTGGCTTGGAACCGCAATCCTCAGATCTCAGTCTCCTGAGTAGCTAGGATTACAGGTGTGAGCCACCAGCGCCCAGTTTGGAAATCAGTTCTCTCCTGTATACTTGACTGACTCTTGACTTCTCCTTTGGCCCAAATACCTTCTTTATGTAGCATATCCCCCAAGGTTGTGGGCCTGTTTTGTGTCCAGAATAAACCTGTTTGTCTTTAAAAATAGAGAGACAAAGGGAGAGAGAAACAGGTTTCTCTGCAAACCTCATACCAATGGCAAAGTACTTCTTCCAGAAGCCTACAGGCAGTCTGAAAAAAATCCCTCCTAAGGGTGTGGGGAAGAGTCCAACCTTCTCCCTGCTCTCCAGTCCTTATTGGCTGTAGATTCTCTGTTCCTTTATTACTGTTCCTGCAGGACAATGTTGTTCAGCAAGTTGAACTTTTTTTTCTTTTTCTTGTTTTGGTGTCCCAGTAGTGGGGTTTGAACTCAGGGCCTGCACATTCTCCCTTAGCTTTTTCACTCAATCCCAGTACTCTACCGCTTGAACCATACCTCTACCTCTGACTTTTTGGTAGTTCATTGGATAAAAGAACCTCATGGACTTTTCTACCCAGGCTGCATAATCCTAAAATCACAGTTTCCTGAGTAGCTAGATTACAGATGTGAGTCACTGGCCCTAGACAAGCTGGATTATTGGGGTTTTTTTAGGGTTTTTTTTTGGGGGGGGGGAGGGTCCAGTCATGAGCCTGAACTGTGGGCCTGGCGCTGAACCTCAGCTCTTCAGCTCAAGGCTAGTGCTCTACCACTTGAACCACAGTGCCACTTTTTTTATGTGGTGCTGAGGAATCGAACCCAGGGCCTCATGCATGCAAGGCAAGCGCTCTACCACTGAGCCGCCTTCCCAGCCCCACAAGCTGGATTTCTTAGGACTCCCAAGAACTCTCTGACCTTTCTTACCTCCATTACCCTTCTTTTTTTCACCTCTGAGGTCCACTGCTGCCCTCTAGTACTCAACACACAATGACTTTCTTCTAAAGCTTCTTATCTTCTTTTCTTTTTCTTTCTTTCTTTTTTTTTTCTTTTCTTTTTTTGATTGGTTCTGGAGTTTAAACTCTGGGCCTGGGCACTGTCCCTCAGCTCTTCGGCTCAAGGCCAGCACTTTACCATTTGAACCACAGCGACACTTCCAGTTTTCTGGTGGTTCATTGGAGAAAAGAGTCTCACAGACTTTCCTGCCCAGGCTGGCTTTGAACCATGATCCTCAGATCTCAACCTCCTGAGTAGCTAGGATTACAGGCATGAGGCACTGCCACCCAACTTCTTTTCTTTTTCTTTTTCTTTTTTTGCCAGTCCTGGGCTTGCACTCAGGGTCTGGCACTGTCCCTGAGCTACTTTTGCATGAAGTTAGCACTCTACCACTTCAGCCACAGCCCCACTTCCTCTTTTCTTTTCTTTTCTTTTTTTTTTTTGGAGGGGGGGTCCGGTTGTGGGGCCTGAACTCTGGGCTTGGGCGCTGTCCCTCAGCTCTTCAGCTCAAGACTAGCGCTGTACCACTTGAGCCACAGCACCACTTCCAGCTTTTTTCTTTTTGCTTATGTGGTGCTGAGGAATCGAACCCAGGGCCTCATGCATGCAAGGCAAATACTCTACCACTCAGTCACCTTCCCAGCACCTCTCTTTTCTTTTTTAAAATGTCAGCCTTGGGGCTTGAATTCAGGATCAGGGTGCTGTCCCTGAGGCTAGTACTCTACCACTTGAGCCACAGTTTCACTTCTGGTTTCTTAGAGATAAGAGTCTCACAGGGGCTGGGAAGTGGCGCTGTGGCTCAAGTGGTAGAGCGCTAGCCTTGAGCTGAAGAGCTGAGGAACAGCGCCCATGCCCAGAGTTCAGGCCCCACGACTGGACCCAAAAAAAAAAGAGTCTCACAGAGGGCTGGGAAGGTGGCTCAGTGGTAGAGTACTTGCTTTGCATGCATGAGGCCCTGGGTTCGATTCCTCAGCAACACATAAGCAGAAAAAAAAGCTGGAAGTGGCATTGTGGCTCAAGTGGTAGAGCGCTAGCCTTGAGCTGAAGAGCTGAGGGACAGCGCCCAGGCCCAGAGTTCAGGCCCATGAGCGGACCCCCCCCCCCCCAAAAAAAAAGAGTCTCACAGAAGCCTGGCATGGGTCGCTCATGCCTGTAATCCTAGCTACTCAGGAGACTGAGATCTGAGGATTTTGGTTTAAAGCCAGCCCAGGCAGAAAAGTCCATAAGAATCTTATCTCCAATAAACCACTCAGAAAACCGGAAGTGGCACAGTGACTCAAGTGGTAGAGCACTAGCCTTGAGCTGAAGAACTGAGGAACAGCATTCAGGCCCAGAGTTCAAGCTCCATGACCAACAACAACAACAACAACAAAAAGTCTCACAGACTTTCCTGCCTGGGCTGGCTTCAAATTGGGCTCCTCAGATATCAGCCTCCTGAGTAGGCAGGATTACATATGTGAGCTACCAGCACCCAGCTTCAAGACCCCTTTTGAAGGAAACTCCTGTACCCCAGTTCTTGGAAAGGTACTCCCATTTATTGGAAAACATTCACAAGTATGTACATGACCTTGGCATATCCATAAAGGGGTCTAAGACTGACAACTTGAGACACTTGACTACTGGGACAAACTGCCTGCCCTCAGCTTCCCTTCAAGGGGTTACAATGGCTTTATGATAAATTGTTTAAATAAAAAATATAACTTTATCTTAAATGAATCTTCTCTATTAAAGACTCTACTGAGCCAGGCACCGATGGCTCACGCCTGTAATCCTAGCCATTCCAGAAGCTGAGATCTAAGGATCATGGTTCAAAGCTAGCCTGGGCAGGAAAAGGCTGTGAGACTCTTATCTCCAATTAACCACCAGAAAACTGGAAGTGGTGCTGTGGCTCAAGAGTAGAAAGGTAGCCTTGAACTGAAGAGCTGAGGGACAGTGCCCAGGCCCAGAGTTCAAGCCCCACAGCTGACAAAAATAAAATAAAATAAAACAAAGACTCTTCTGTATGTTTACCCCTGAATTCTTTTTGGGTTGAGACCAAGGACTTGCCATTTATCTCCCCTGATAGCACCTCCACAATTAATTACTCAAGGAGGCTGAGATCTAAAGATTGTGGCTCGAAGCCAGCCTGGTAAGAAGAGTTTAGAGACTCTTTTTTTTTTTTTTGGGGGGGGGGGGGAGGGGGGTCCGGCCTGAACTCTGGGCCTGTGCGTTGTCCCTCAGCTCTTCAGCTCAAGGCTAGCGCTCTACCACTTGAGCCACAGCGCCACTTCCAGCTTTTTTCTTTTTGCTTATGTGGTGCTGAGGAGTCGAACCCAGGGCCTCATGCATGCAAGGCAAGCGCTCTACCACTGAGCCACCTTCCCAGCCCGAGTTTAGAGACTCATCTCTAGTTAACCAACAAAATGCTGGAATAGAGGCTCGAAGGCCTGAGTCAAGCCCCAGTATTGGTACACACACACAGAGAATAATTGCCAGGCTAGTTTCTTTTTTAAAATTTCCTGCATATTCTGACATGTTTACCACAAGCATATTTTAATATATAATCAGGAGAGGACTAAGTATTAGTTGCTATGGGGGCCCCCAATTCTGACTTTGCAGGTCAGGAGAAGGTTTCATGAGGAAGTTACAAAGGAATGAACATAATTAATGCTAAAAACAGATTTGGTTGTGTTCAGTTTATAATTATTCTTTAAACTGCACTTATACTCTTGTCGGTGTGTATTTCACAATTTAAAAACACAGGGTGAGCCAGACATGGTGGTACACGTCTGTAATCCCATTTCACTCAGAAAGTTGAGACCAAGAAGAACATTGAGTTCAAGGCCATCCTAGCTACATGGTAAATTTAAGGGCAGCTAGGATGATATAGCAAGACTATCTCAAACCAGAGACCAAACAAGGAGCTGGAAATTGGCCTAGTGGTAGAGTACTTGCCTAGCATGAATGAAACACTGGGTTTGATTCCTCGGTACCACATTAACAGAAAATGCCAGAATTGGTGCTGTGGCTCATGTGGTAGAGCACTCATTATGAACAACAACAACAAAAAATCTCAGGGACAAGGCCCTGATTTCAAGCCAAAAGGAAAATAAGTAAACTAAAAGCACAGGTTTAACCAGACATGATGGAGCAAGCCTGTAATCTCAGCACTCTGGAGGCTGAGGCAGGAGAATCCAGAACTCAAGGCCAACCTGGGGTATGTAGTAAAATATTGTCTCGGTACTGGGGTTTGAACTCAGGGCCTGGGCTTTTTTTTTTTTTTTTGTCAGGGCCTGGGCTTTTTTTTTTTTTGTCGGTCGTGGGGCTTGAACTCTGGGCCTGGGTGCTGTCCCTCAGCTCTTCAGCTCAAAGCGAGCGCTCTACCACTTGAGCTATAGCGCTACTTCCGGTTTTCTGGTGGTTTATTGGAGATAGGAGTCTCACGGTCTCTCCTGCCCGGGCTGGCTTTGAATCGCGATCCTCAGATCTCAGCCTCCTGAGTAGCTAGGATTACAGGCGTGAGCCACCAGTGCCCGGCTCCTGGGCTTTTTCTTTAGCTTTTCCCTCAGGCTGGTGCTGTACCACTTGAGCAATATCTCCATTTCCAGATTTTTGCTGGTTAATTGGAGATAAAAGTCTCAATGGAGTTTTTGTCTCCAGCTGGCTTTGATCTTCAATCCTCAGATTTTAGCCTTGTGAGTAGCTAGGATTACAGGTATAAGCTACTGCCACGCCCAGCAATTCAATATCATCTTAGGCTAAACCAGGTGTATTCCAAGCAGAATGAAATCACTTTTGTACTGAACCATAAATATGATCCTCTTTGGTGAGAGCAAAGTGGACTTAACTGCCACCCAGGACCACCTTCTGCCAGTAAGTCCCCAACACATTGCACTCTATAATTATACACTAGGGGCTGTGGGTTTAGCCCAGCGCAAGGCCCTGGGTTCAGTCCTCAGCCCTGGGAAAAAAAAAAAAAAGACTAATTATACACTAGGACTGAGTCATTCCCAAATACTGTCACTTAATACTGAAAAATCTAGATTTATTCTAAAGCAAAAATTTATTTTACATATGTGTGTTCTTTATAATGTAGGTACATAATATGTCTGAAGCCCTAAGTGGAAAACAGGAAAAAAAAGAGAAAAAGCTTGTCAAAGGACAAACAAAATTTAGGTTAAAAGTCTTAATTGGCTTACTTTCTATTATAAAATCAAGTGATACTTCATTTCATAAAGTAGTGTTCCGATGGGCTGAGCAGAAGACGTCAGTTTTATAAATAGAAGCAGAGGGAAACAGAAGGAAAAAGAAGATTGTCATTTTAAAATTATTTTCTTAATTCTAGCTACTTAGGAGGCTGGGAGCTGAGGATCACAGTTCAAAGCCAGCCCAGGCAGGAAAGAAGTCTGACAGATTTCTGTCAGACTCTTATCTCAATTTATCACCAAAAAGCCAGAAGTGGAGTTGTGGCTCAAGTGATAGAGTGCTAGCATGGAGCACAAATACTCAGGGACAGCACCTAGGCCCTGAGCTCAAGCCCTAAAACTAGCACAAAAATGAATAAATAAAAATAAAGGGGGAAAACAGCAAGAGAAAAATAACTGATTTAGTTACCATCAGATTGTTTAGATAACTAGGCACCAGCAGCTCACGCCTGTAATCCTAACTACTCAAGAGGCTGAGATCTCAGGATCCAGGTTCTTTTTTTTTTGGGGGGTGGGGGGGTCTGGTCTTGGGGCCTGAACTCTGGGCCTGGGCGCTGTCCCTCAGCTCTTCAGCTCAAGGCTAGCGCTCTACCACTTAAGCCACAGCGCCACTTCCGGCTTTTTTCTTTTTGCTTATGTGGTGCTGAGGAATCGAACCCAGGGCCTTAAGCATGCAAGGCAAGGGCTCTACCACTGAGGCACCTTCCCAGCCCCAGTTTTAGAAACTCTTATCTCCAATTAGCCACCAAAAGGTTGATAGGACAGCTATAGCTGGAGTCTGGTTTCAACACCAGTAACTGGCTTCACACCTGCGCACACACACACACACACACACACACACACACACACACACATATACACACACACACACACGCGCACACACACACACACACACACACACACACACACACACACACACACCACTTCAGGCTACTCATTTTTTTTTCTTTTTTGCCAGTCCTGGAACTTGAATTCAGATCCTGGTCACTGTCCCTGAGCTTCCCTGTGCTCAAGACTAGTGTTCTACCTCTTGAGACACAGCACCACTTCTAGCCTTTTCTGTTTATGTGTTTCTGAGGAATACAACCCAGGGCTTCATGCATTCAAGGCAAGCACTCTACCACTAAGCCACCTTTCTAGCCCCAGGCTACTCTGTATAAGAGCTAAAGGTAGAAGAAAGCTTGGTGTTTGATTTGCTTAACCTCAAATTAATTTCGGTTACTCTTTGCAAGGATTAAAGGTGAGGGAAATCTAGTTGACTTGTCATCAGATTACTTCAGTCTTACTTTTTGTAAGGGTTCAAAGTAGAAGAAACCTGAGTAGGGGCTGGGAAGGTGGCTCAGTGGTAGAGTGCTTGCCTTGCATGCATGAGGCCCTGGGTTCGATTCCTCAGCACCACATAAGCAAAAAGAAAAAAGCCGGAAGTGGCGCTGTGGCTCAAGAGGTAGAGCGCTAGCCTTGAGCTGAAGAGCTGAGGGACAGTGCCCAGGCCCAGAGTTCAGGCCTCACGACCGGACCAAAAAAAAAAAAAAAAGAAAGAAACCTGAGTATCATGTGGATTAAGCAGTTTGCTTTGGGGATTCTGCATGATGTCTCTTGTTTTGTCTAGTAACTTAGAAGACCAGAAAATGTAGCTTTGATTTAACTTTTAGTCTAAATAACTTTTTTTTTTTGGTGTTGAACTCAAGGCCTGAGCACTGTTCCTGAGCTTCTGTGCTCAAGATTAGCACTCTACCACTTTGTTGTTTGGGTTTTTTTTTTTTTTTTTAACTGTATTTTTTTGTCTTTTCTTTTTTGGTACTGGGGATTGAACCCAGGACGTTGCCCTTGCTAGGCAAGCGCTTTGCCACTGAGCTACATCCCAGCCCTACTCTACCACTTTGAACCATAGCTCTACTTCTGGTATTTTGGTGGTTAATTGGAGATAAGAGTGTCAGGGGCTGGCTTCAAACTCCAGTCTTTAGATCTCAGCTTCCTATGTAGCTATGATAATAGGTGTGAGCCATTGGTACCCAGTTGAATGACTCTAATAAAAAATTTACTTATTTAGAAGATCTTGTAAATTGAATCTAGAGATTTCAGAATCCTAGGTACCTATTCTACCATTGAGATTCAACCCTAGTTTCTTCCTTTTCTTTCTTTCTTTCTTGCTTGCTTGTTTTCTTGCTTTCTTTCTTTTCTTCCTTCCTTCTTTACTTCCTTCCTTTGTGTCTATCTATCTGTCTTTCTGTCAGTTGTAGGACTTGAACTCTGGGCCTGGGTGCTATCCCTGAGCTCTTCAGCTCAAGGCTAGGGCTCTACCACTTGAGCCATAGCACTACTTCTGGTTTTCTGGTGGTTATTTGGTGATAAGAGTCTCACAGACTTTCCTGACCAGGCTGAGTTTGAACTGTGATCCTCAGATCTCAGCCTCCTGAGTAGCTAGAATTACAGGTGTGAGCCACCAGCACCTAGCCAGCCCTAGCTGGTTTTTACTTTAGTTTCTTAGGATCTGATGCTGGAGCTTACTCCAAAACAATAGCCAATCTGAAATTTTTTTTTTGTTGGGGGGAGGAGGAGGGTGTTAGGGTTTAAACTCAATCCTCGTACTCTTTTTTATTTTGCTAATCCTGGGGCTTAAACTCAGGGCCTGAGGACTATCCCTGAGCTTCTTTTTCTCAAGGCTAGCACTCTACCACTTGAGCCACAGCACCACTTCCAACCTTTTCTGTTTATGTGGTACTGAGGAATCGAACCCAGGGCTTCATGCCTGCTAGGCAAGCACTCTACCACTGAGCCACCTTTTCACCCCAGGCCTTGTGTTCTTAAGCTTGGCTTTTTCAGTCAAGGCTGGCATTCTACCATTTGAGCCAAACCTCCAATTCTAGAATGTTTCTGGTTAATTGGAGATAAGAGTCTCTCGGATTTGTCTGCCAGTCAAACCTTAATCTTCAACTCTCAGCCTCCTGAGTAGTTAGGATTACAGGCATGAGCCATTAGCACCCGGTTTAATTCTTGCCTTGTTGTGGGTCTCCTGCATGCAAAGCACACTGCTCTCCTATTGAGCTACATCCCAGCCCTTCATAATTTTTATGTGATCCTTCTCGTGAGGCTGCAAGGCCAGGGCACAGGAAGGAAGGAGAATGGAGGAGCTGGTTCAAGTGAAATGGAAAGTCTGGTCTTTGAGACTTTGATCCTGTGGAAGGAGGGAGCCATCTAAAACTGTTCAGACAGGATGTGACCTGCTTACTTACTGACTCAGTCAGTTCAGCTTCCTACAACCTAGCCTTCTCTCCATCCAGGACCCTCTCCTTCGAGGTGTTTTTTTCTTCTTTGCCTCCAGAGGCCTAGTTCTGGTATGAATTAAGTTACTAACACAGACTAGGTGTTGGGAGTTCATGCCCATAATACTACACTAAGGCCTCATTGAGCTATAGCACAAGACCCTGTCACAAAACAAGGGAAAACAAAACAAAGCAGGGCGTGGAGGTACACGCCTGTAATCCAAGCACTCCAGAGGCAAGGCAGGAGGGTTACAAGTCGAAGGCCAGCCTGGGATATACAGAGAATCTGTCTCAAACAAAATCACTAGCAATAAGATTTAATCAACTCCACAGCCCCTCCTCCCGTCCCTACCCCAGCCAGGTCCAGTGAGGTTCAACCTTTAGAATCTCAACATTCCCCACCCAGTAAGGGGTAGGGGGTAGATTCACCTTTCAACACACCCAGCACAGAGAGACCCCCTGGGCAGGAAGTTGCAGTGTGGAACCTTATTTAAGACCATCACATGCCCCTGCTCGCTTCTTCCACCGCGGAAAGGATCTGGTTTGTTGGTAAGTAAAGAGACTCTGGTAGAAGACGGGGATTCCACACTAGAAGACAATCTAAGACTCGGCCAAGAGATCGTGTCACCAGGAGAATCGCCCATTATCAGTCTCTTCTAGCAGCTTTGAGCAACAAATATGTCCAGGTCAGAAGCTGGGGGAAAGGAAAGGGGAGGAAAAAAAAAAAGCTGGGCAGTAAGTAGCTCATGACTATAATCTTAGCTACTCAGGAGGCTGAGATCTGAAGATCACAGTTTGAAGTCAGTCTGGGCAGGAAGGTCTGTGAGACTCTTTTATTTCCAATTAATCACCAAAAATCTAGAAGTAGAACTGTGATTCAAGTGGTTGAGCACTAGCCTTGAGCAAAAAAGCTCAGGGACAGTGCCCTGGCCGAGTTCAAGCGCCATGTGTGGCACAAAGGAAAAAAAAAAAAAAAAGGAGGTCAAGGTAGTATTGGAGCTTACTTCTCCTGCCTGAAATAGTAGTAGCTAGAATTAATCAGATGCTCACACCCCAGTGAAACACGTTTTTCTGCATCCTGTATGATTTTTTAAAAAATCCTTTTGTGGAAAACAGTAGGCCAACATGAAACCATCAATTCTTGCTGGCATCACTTTACTGGGCATCACAACATCTGTTTGTTTGCCCATTTCATAAATGAGGAAACTGAGGCTTGGAGAAGGTAAGTAATGCACCCAAGCTTATGCAGCTGGTCAATTGGCAGAGCTGGGAGAAATCAAAACCAGTTCGTCTTTCTAGGACTAGACTGCATGGGTTTGAAAAAGTTGGGGATGCTCATCTGTGACGGAATAGGAAATGGTTTGATAATTAAATGCAAATTCCTTCTGGGGTATCTAGTCCCCATTTCTTCCTACACTGGGTGCGCTACTACTTGAGCCATGCTTTCAGTCTGGATTTTGCTAGTTTGTAGATGGACTTTCCTGGGCTTTCCTGCCCAGACTGGCTTTGAACCATGATCCTCAGGTTTCAGTCTCCTGGGTAGCTAGGATTATATGTATGAACCACTGTCTCCTGGGTACTTGTTGGCTTTTGTTTTGATTTAGAGAAGGTCTCACTATGCAGTCCAGTGTACCACAACCATACTTTGCCTTCTTTTCTTTGTTTTGCTTCTGTTTTTGGTAGTGCCAGGGATCAAACCCACAACATTTTTTTTTTGTCAGTCGTGGGGCTTGAACTCTGGGCCTGAATGCTGTCCCTGAGCTCTTCAGCTCAAGGCTAAGGCTCTGTCTTGAGCCACAGTGCCACATCTGGTTTTCTGGTGGTTTATTAAAGATAAGAGTCTCATGGACTTTCCTTCCCTGGGCTGGCTTTGAACCATGATCCTCAGATCTCAGGCTCCTGAGGAGCTAGAATTACAGGTGTGAGCCACCAGTGCCCGGCCTTTCTTTTTTCTTATGCCTCATCATATTTGTTTCTTCTTGAGGTACTAATGTTCATACATCCAGCCTCATATATACATGCCAGGCAAGTACTCTACCACGGAGTTATATCCCCAGCCTATTTATTACTTCTAAATTGAGGGTTGGGGGTATGGCACAAATGGTAGAGCATCTGTCTAGCAAGCAAAAAAAATATTTTTTTTCTTTAGCCTGGACTCAGATGTGGAAGTGGAAGCTCTCAGCCTGCCTCTCTTACTCATCAGTTCCTGATGTTTTTGTTTGGCTTTCATTATTCTCTTAGCCAAAGGTTTAGCAGATTTGGCCCTCTTCCTTATTCTTGTGATCTTTTTTTGTTTCATTTTCTTTTCTTTCTAATTTTTGTCAGTCATGGGGCTTGAACTCTGGGCCTGGGTGCTATCCCTCAGCTCTTCAGCTCAAGGATAGAGCTCTACAAATTGAGCCACAGCAACACTTCCGGTTTACTTAGTGGTTTATTGGAGATAAAGAGTCTCGCAGCTTTTCCTGGCCAGGCTAGCTTTGAATCCTGATCCACAGATCTCAGCCTCCTGAGTAGCTAGGATTACAGGCTTGAGCCACTGGCACCTGGCTGGCTTTCTTCCTTTCTTTTCTTCCTTTCCTTTCCTTCCTTCCTTGCCCCTCTTTCTCTCTTCCTCTCTCTCTTTCTCTCTTTTTCTTTCTCTCCTTTCCTTCTTTCCTTGTATGACTGGGGCTTGAACTCAGGACCTGTGTGCTGGCCCTGAGCTTTTGTGTTCAAGGCTACTGTTCTATCACTTGATCCACAGCCCCACTTGTGGCTTTTTTTTTGAACTGGGCTTGAACGTTGTCCCTCAGCTCTTCAGCTCAAGGCTAGCGCTCTACTAATTGAGCCACTGGGACACTTCCAGTTTTTGGAGTGGTTTATTGGAGATAAGAGTCTCATGGATTTTTGTGCCTGGGCTGGCTTTGAACTGCGATTCACAGATCTCAGCCTCCTGAGTAGCTAGGATGACAGGAGTGAGCCACCAGCGCCCGGCACTTGTGGCTTTTTGTGGTTAATTGGAGAAAAGAGTTTCATGGGCTTTCCTGCGCAAATAGGTTTTGAACTGTAATCCTCAGATCTCAGCCTCCTGAGTAGGTAGGATTACAGGCTAGGCATGAGCCATCAGTTCTGGGTACATATCATCTTCTTCAGTGAAGTTGAAAAGTGTGGATACTCAGCTTGCTGCTTGGGACCACAGTAGTAGTTGTCAAGCCAGGAATATTCTTGTCTCCTTTTGGACAATAAGTGGAGCTTACCTAGATTAGCATCCACAACCCATCCCTTAACAGACTTCTACACTTTTCTCCAGTCTTGATAGGTAATGTCTCTTACTCAGTAGCAAGGTGATATGGCCTGGTCCAGGAGGAAGACTTATTTGTAATCCTGCTGTTTTGAACTTTAGAACCTTTCTTTTTCTTTTTTTTTCTTCATTTAGTAGTGATTCCTAGGTTTGAACTCAGGACCTCATGCTTGCTAGGCTTGTAACTTAAGCCACACCTTCTAGAAGCCCTTTCAACCAGAGCTTCAGACTCAGCTTCTATGGCCATACACATTTCATAAAAATACCAAGTTCTAGGCTGGCACTAACCCTAACTACTCAGGAGTTTGAGATCTGAGGATCATAGTTTGAAGCCAGCCCAGGCAAGAGTATCCATGAAAAAAGGCAGAAGTGGGGGGCTGTGGCTCAAATGGTAGAATGCCAGCCTTGAGAAAAAAAAAAAAAAAAAAAAGCTCAGGGCCAGCATCCAGTTTCAACTGAGTTTAAACTGCAGAATTGACTCACACATGCATGCGCACATGCACCCCTTCCTCCACTAACCCAAACTGTCCAGTTCAATGAGTTTCTGGCAGCCAGTGGCTGGAAAGAAGATAGTTTCCTCTTAATATAGTTAATCACCCGTGAGACACCAGGAAAAAGAGTTTCTCTCTTTACAGTCTCTTGTCTCTACCATTCCTAGTATTCAATCACACTCAACAAGTCCACTTCTTTCTGCCTCCCAGATCTGTCTGTGTCTCTCAGCCCTTCTGTGCCCTTGCCCACCGGCCACCTTCCTCTCTTGTCCTGCATCAGCCTCCTGAGCAGCCTCCCTGCCTCCAGTTTGGTTTCTGACAGCGTCTCCACTCCAATCCAAGTGTTTAATCTGTGGCTCAAATGATCTAGGTGAACATCTTATTGAGCCCTCAGTGGCTCCGAGTCAGAGTCCACAATCTTAATGTGGCTTGCCAGGCTCTTCCCACAGCCTCATTTTTCATCCACACCCAGCTTCCTATGTGGTTCAGCTACTTTCAGTTCCCCAAATATGCTCCTACATTTCTTTGGCCTGGAAGCGATGGCCAACTCCTGCTATCATTCCAGTCTCAGTCTGGATACCTCTTCTTCCGGGAAGCCCTTCCTGACTTCCACTCTTCCAGGCTGCCTAAAGAATCCTTAGTATAGGCTGAGAATGTGGTAGAGTGCTTGCCTAGCGTGCATGAAGCCCTGGGTTCCATTCCTCAGTACCACATTAATAGAAAAAGCAGGAAGTGGCACTGTGGCTCATGTGGTAGAGTGCTAGCCTTGAGCAAAAGGTTAGACACAGGGCCCAGGCTCTGAGTTCAGGCTCCAGGACTAGCAAAAAAAAAAGAAAGAAAGAAAGAAAAAGAAAAAAATCCTTAGAATAGGGCTTGGAGGCATGGCTCAATTGGTAGAGTGTTAGCCAATAAGTGAAAGTGTCAGGTACCAAGTTCAAGTCCTGATCTTAGACCCCCCCCCCAAAAAAAAAAAATTCCTAGTATATAGAATCAGAGGACTTCCCTCGGCCAGCAGGATTCTCAGTGACCAAATGGTCCACTTTTTCTCCCTTTTCTTTCCATTCCTGGGTGGCTGTCACTTTCAGTTATTTCTGCTTCTCTAATACCTTTCATCCCTTAAGAACCAGCTCAAGTCTAGTATTCACTGACAAACCTTCTAAGGAGCGACATGAGGGCAAGCTCTGAATCAAGAGGTCTGGAGCTCAAGTCTCCCCTGTGCCACTGTGAATATGACCTAGAGCAGGCACTTTGTCTCTGAGAACCCCAGTTCTATCTCAAAAAGAAGATGGTGGGGCTGGGAAGGTAGCTCAGTGGTAGAGAGCTTGCCTCGCATGCATGAGGCCCTGGGTTCGATTCCTCAGCACCACATAAGCAGAAAAAGCTAGACGTGGTACTGTGGCTCAAGCACTAGAGCACTGGCCTTGAGCTGAAGAGCTGAGAACACCCAGGCCCATAGTTCAATAAAAACACGTGAAAACAGCAGGTGAGAAGTGGATAGGAAACAGATCTGAATATCTTGTGAGGACAGTAGATTACAGTGGAATCTGATGGCTTATTCACAGTGTGTGTGTGTGGAGGGGAGAGGGTAGTGGTCAACTTCCACAGATTTCCATCGTTCCCCTCCCCTCCCTGCCCCCTCACCCCCAAGAATTTGATCCAGGGAGAGTTAATGTTCACAGTGAGCCACTAGGTGGCACTGTGATAGGAAGTCCCAGGAAGTACTCTGTTAGAACCTCTCAAACTGAAGAAGCAATAGCTCACACCTATAAATCTCAGGAGGCTGAGATCTGAGGAAACCTATTTGAAGCCAGCTTGGGCAGGAAAATTGATCAGACTTCAATGAACAACAACAACAACTGCAAGCAGAGCTGTGGTAGGCTGTAGAGCACTAGCCTTTAGCATAAAAGTTCAGGCACAGTGCTCTGGCCCAGAGTTAAGCCCCAGGATCAGCACCAAAAAACAAAGTGAATGTAGATCAAAGAGCTGTAACCTTCTCATTTATAGCAAAGATGTGAGGTCCAGAGGAGTAATACATGTTAATTTTGTGAGTGAGCTGGTTCTAGACACCAAGATCTGAGTCCACACACCCACTCATTAAACTTCATCTACAAGCTGGGCACTGGTGCTCACACCTATAATCCTAGCTACTCAGGAGGCTGAGATTTGAGGATCATGGATCAAAGCTAGCCGGGCAGAAGAGTACTGGTGAGACTCTTATCTCCAATTAACTACTCAAAAAGTAGAAGTGATGGTGTGGCTTGAGTGGTAGAGTGCTAGCCTTGAACACAAAGAGGCTCAGAGACAGTGCCCAAGCCCTGAGTTCAAGCCCCACAACTGCCAAAAACAAAAAACAAAAAAACCCCAAACTTCATCTACAGATTCCCAACTTATTCATGATATGAGCTGATTCAAGTCACTGACATCTTTCTGAGCTCAGTCTTCCTGTTCATAGAAGGGATGATTAGTAGCCCAGATCCATGATGTCAAGATAATATGGACTGTTTGAATTTAACTTAAAATTAAAATTTTATTTTTCAGCTGCATTATTGTGAATAGATAGCTGTGGATAGTAGCTAAGATTCTAGACAACAAAAATATAAAACATCTCCACTGCTGCAAATATTTAAGTGACTTCTACTTTTAATATCCTATGAATCCTTTGTGAAAGGCTATAAAATTTTTACATTAGCCACATTTTTTTTCCTCCAAAAGTCTGAGATAAGGTCTCATGGGGACTTTTCTTCCTGAGCTGGCTTCAAATCCTGATCCTCAGATATCAGCCTCCTGAGTAGCTACGATTACAAGTGTGAGCCACCAGTACCTGACTTGACAAGTATTTTTTTTTAATTTTTATTGTGAAAATACAGTACAGAGGGGTTACAATTACATGGACAAGAGACAAGTATTTTTTAATGAACCTGGATACATTGCTATTTGGCACAAATATAAAAATGGATCATTTTCTTTATTAATACAAAATTATTTGGTCTCTTCTACTAGATCATTTCATTATTACAAAATTGTTTTGTCTCTTCTGACTGATTTTACTTTTGAAGCCTGTTTTATCAGATATAAGTATAGCTACTCCTGCTGACTTTGGGAGTCCATTTGCTTGGAAGATCTAAGATCTAAGATCACCCTAAGTCTGTGTTTGCCTGTGTCAGTGAGATGTGGTTCTTGTAGACAACAAATGGTTGGGTCTTGCTTTTGTGTTGGGGGTAGATACTCATGGGCATGCCAGTCCTACGGCTTGAATTCAGAGTCTGGGCACTAGCCCTGAGCCTTTGTTCTCAAGGATGGTGCTCTACCACTTGAGCCACAGCTCCACTGCAAGCTTTGTGGGTAGTTTATTGAAGAGTCTCATTAGCTTTCCTGCCTGGGCTGGATTTGAATCATGATCTTAGATTCCAGCTTCCTGAATAGGTAGGATTACAGGCATGAGCCATCAGCTCCTGGAGTAGGTCTCATTTTTTTTAATTCAAGATTTCATTCAGTGTTTGTTGTTTGTGTGTGCATGTGTGTCCGTCCACATGTGTGTGCATGTGTGTGTGTGTGTCAGTGCTGGGGCTTGAACTCAGGGCTTTTGTGCTCTTGCTTTAATTTTTCTGCTCAAAGCTTTGACTCTACACTTGAGCCATACCTCCACTTTCATTCTTTTTTTTTTTTTTTTTTTTGGGTCCGGTCGTGGGGCCTGAACTCTGGGCCTGGGCACTGTCCCTCAGCTCTTCAGCTCAAGGCTAGCGCTCTACCACTTGAGCCACAGCACCACTTCTGGCTTTTTTCTTTTTGCTTATGTGGTGCTGAGGAATCGAACCCAGGGCCTCATGCATGCAAGGCAAGCACTCTACCACTGAGCCACCTTCCCAGCCCCTCCACTTTCATTCTATGTCTTTTGATTGGAGAGTTAAGAACATTTCCATTCAACATTATTATTGAAAGATATGTTGCATTTCCTGTCACTTTGTTGTTTTTATTTTTTTATTTTTTGGTCGGTCGTGGGGCTTGAACTCTGGGCTTGGGCACTGACCCTGCACTCTTTAGCTCAAGGCGAGCCACTCTACCACTTGAGCCACAGAGCCACTTCTGGTTTTCTAGTGGTTTTTATTGGAGATAAGAGTCTCACGGAGTTTCCTGCCTGGGCTGGCTTTAAATCACGATACTCAGATCTCAGCCTCCTGAGTAGCTAGGATTACAGGCATGAGCCACCAGCGCCCAGCTATTTGCTTCTTTTCTATTCCTACTTTGCAAGTCTGCTGTTCTTAGGTTTATGAATTGCATTAGCTTTTGTTTATCATGAAAGGTGTTGTTTATTTCTCAATTATGAAGGATAGCTTCCCCAACTACACCAGTCTAGTCTAGTACACTAGTCTAATTATTTTTTTTCAGGGCTTAAATTATGTCCTTCCACACCTTCCTTGCATTAGATGTTTCTACTTTCCATGTTGCTAGGTTCATCAAAATACTCTAGCCAGGCATTTTTTTTCTGTTACCAAGTAGAATGATATCCTTAAGACATAGAATTAGGTATTCTTCATCAGCATGTTAAATCTTGACTTTAGAAAATCCTTTAGAAACCTTATAAAACTTTTTTTTTTTTTGGGGGGGGGGTCAGGTTGTGAGGCCTGAACTCTGGGCCTGGGTGCTGTCCCTCAGCTCTTCAGCTCAAGGCTAGCTCTCTACCACTTGAGCCACACTGCCACTTCCAGCTTTTTTCTTTTTGTTTATGTGGTGCTGAGGAATCGAACCCAGGGCCTGATGCATGCAAGGCAAGTGCTTACCACTGAGCCACTTTCCCAACCCCCCCTTATAAAACTTTTGAATAGTTTCTTTTCCCGATAAAATACTCTTAGCACCCTGAAAGAAAAGCCATATTAAATTGTATCTATATGCAGTAACAATTGCATAAAAAACACATTGGTTAGACATACATAGTAAAAGACAGTTGAGTCCAAAGTGTATTTAAGAGTAAAGCAGATTATGATCATTTCTTCAAACAACCAAATTTCAAAATCCCATTTGCCATTCCAGAATTAAGAGCTCTTTTCCCTCTTTGGCTGAAACTAAGTTAGTTTCTGAATTACCTGCATTTTGGTTAAACATGACTCAGATATAAAAGACATTTTTTTAAAGAGTGACAATAGTTTTTCTATTAATTTTAAAATAGTAATTTAAAGATCATCTTAAAGATGTTTATGCAGAAACATGTATGCACAAAAAGTTTTAATTTAGGCAAGCTAAGATTGAAGCATACATAAGTAGTTGGGCTCAGAAATGAAAATCTAGCCAAATGCCCATGGCTCACACCTATAATTTTAGCTACTCAGGAGGCTGAAATCTGGAGGATCTTAGTTTGTAGCTAGATCAGGCAATAAAAGTTTGCTAGTTTTTTTCTCTCCAAAAAAACAACCAGCAAGCTGGGTGCCAATGGCTCACACCTGTAATCCTAGCTACTCAGGAGGCTGAGATCTGAGGATTGTGATTCAAACCTAGCCTGGGTAGGAAAGTCTGTGAGACTCTTATCTGTAATCCTAGCTACTCAGGAGGCTGAGATCTGAGGATTGTGATTCAAACCTAGCCTGGGTAGGAAAGTCTGTGAGACTATTATCTCCAATTAACCACCAGAAAACTGGAAGTAGTACTGTGGCTCAAGTGGTAGAGCACTCTCCTTGAGCTGAAGAGCTAAGGGACAGCGCCCAGGCCCAGAGTTCAGGATGACAAAAAACAAAAACAAAAAAAGAAACAAAACCAACCAGCAAAAAGCCAGGTTGGCAGTATCAATCAAATGGTAGAGCATCAGCCCAGCAGTGTGGGATCTTCGCAGTCCCACAAGAAAAGAATAAGCGCTTGGGGCTGGGAAGGTTGCTTAGTGGTAGAGCGCTTGCCTTGATGCATGAGGCCCTGGGTTCGATTCCTCAGCACCACATAAGCAAAAAAGAAAAAAGCCGGAAATGGCACTGTGGCTCAAGTGGTAGAGCGCTAGCCTTGAGCTGAAGAGCTGAGGGATAGCACCCAGGCCCAGAGTTCAGGCCCCATGACCGGACCCCCCCCCCAAAAAAAAAAAGAATAAGAGCTGAGTGTTGATGGCTCATGGCTATAAACCTTGCTACTCAAGATGCTGAGATCTGAGGATCAGAATTCAAAGCCAGCCCAAGCAGACAAACCTGGTAGAGATGGCTGCTGGAAATCTGACCACTGGAGGCGGCAAACATAAAGCCACATTTCACACAACATACAAGTACAAACCAGATACAGAACACAGACACAAATGAGGTTTTTTTTTGGGGGGGGGTGTGAAAGGGGTAAAAGGGAGTCTTCAGAGACCAAAAAATGGTGAAAGTAATTTTTAAAACTCTCCACTAAAGAGAACTTACTTTCATTTTTGCCAACTTGGAGAGGGAAATAAGATTTTAACCAACTGCTTAAAAATGCCTGAAGAGAGCAACGGGCTTTCCCTTGGGGCGCTGGGTGGAACAGCTCCTTCTCTTGCAGTAGAGACCTACGGTGTGAAGTTTCCAGGAAAAAAAGAAAGAAAGAAAGAAAACAAGGAAAGGGATTTGATTTCTGAGAGCTGGGAAAGGACCTACTGGACCTTGGTGGAAGTTTTTTGTTTTGTTAGTCCCAGAGCTTGAGCTCTGGGCCTGGGCACTATCCCTCAGTGCTTCAGCTCAAGGCTAGTGCTCTACCACTTGAGCCACAGCACCACTTCCGGTTTTCTGGTGGTTAATTGGAGATAACAGTCTCACAGACTTTCCTGCTGGGGCTGGCTTTGAGCTGCAATCTTCAGATCTCAGCCTCCAGAGTAGCTAGGATTACAGATGTGAACCACCAGTACCCGCTTGGTGGAGTCTTGAGCTGGTAGGTGGAGGAGATAGAAGACTGTAGTTATACCATGGAGACAAGTTATAGATGGCCTTGAAGGATTGGATGAAGGAAAAGGGCTTTAAGGTGTGTCTTGTTTTCTCAATCCAAGCTGAGAAGGTCTGACTCTTTATTGGAATATTTGGATAATTTTAAAGGTGAGTTTTCTATGGTGGGACTTAAATGTACCAATTTGCTATATGTTCTCTATTTGTTCCATCTGTTTTTGCCCCCATTTGTATTTTTGTGTTCCTGCTTTTGTTTTTGTTGTTTCGCAACAAGGTTTTCCTATGTAGGCTAGGCTGGCCTCAAACTCCTCCTGCCTCACTGCCAGAGGGCTGGCTGGAACTACAAGCATGAGCTGTTGTGCTCAGCTGCTCATTTCCTGCTTTCTTTTTTTCTTCCCTTTCTTTTTCTTTCTTTCTGTCTTTCTTCCTTTCTTCCTTTCTTGCTTGCTTGCTTGCTTCCTTTCTCTCTCTCTCTCTCTCTCTCTCTTTTTTTTGTTGTTGTTGTAGTAGTCGTGGGAGCTAAACTCTGGGCCTGAGCGCTGTCCCTTAGCTCATTAGCTCAAGGCTAGCGCTCTACCACTTGAGCCACAGCACCACTTCCAGGTTTTTTTTCTGCTTATATGGTGCTGAGGAATCAAACTCAAGGCCTCATGCATGCGAGGCAAGCACTCTACCACTGAGCCACCTTCCCAGCCCCTCCTGCTTTCTTCTGTACTGAGTTTTGGGTTTTTCCCCCCAATAACCCACTTTATTTCTGTCGGCAACTTATTTATATTGTTTTTTTTTATAAAATTTCAGTGGCTATCCTAGGATCTATAACATACATATTTAACTTATTGGCAATCTACCTTCATATAATATTATGGAATTTCCATATATTTTTAGAACCTTAACCAGTACATGGAAAAACCAGTATGCTTCCAGTTTCTTCCTACTATTTTTGCATTTCTTATTCTCAGACATTTTCTGAAGTTTGAACTCAGGACCTGATGCATGCGCTCTATCAGCTGAACCATGCCCTAGTCCTTTTGCTTTTAGTTTGTTTTTCAGATAAGTATTCATACTTTTGCCTAGTCTGGTTTTGGATGATAGCCTCTGACCTCTACCTCCTCTGTAGCTGGGATTATAGACATGCAATACCATGGGTGGCCTGCATTTTCTTTTTAAATTCCTTAGAAACACCACATAATACATTGTTAATTATTTTTGCACCAGTCAATTATATTTTAATGAAGAATTTCGAGAATGAAGAGAAATAGCTTTGATAGTTACCTTATTTTCTGCCATTTCAGTACTCTTCAGTATAGCTCCAACTTGCATGTGGTATCACACTCCTGAGGAAGGTCTCCTGGGCAGTGAATTTCTCCAGCTCTTTTTTTTTTTGGGGGGGGTCCGGTCGTGGGGCCTGAACTCTGGGCCTGGGCGCTGTCCCTCAGCTCTTCAGCTCAAGGCTAGCGCTCTACCACTTGAGCCACAGTGCCACTTCCGGCTTTTTGTTTTTTGCTTTATGTGGTGCTGAGGAATCGAACCCAGGGCCTCAGGCATGCAAGGTAAGCGCTCTGCCACTGAGCCACCTACCCAGCCCTTTCCAGCTCTTTTTATCTTGCCTGATGAGCATTCTACAATCTCGGTGCACCTGTGCCAAGGAGGTGTTCCTTCTCCCTGCTCTTAGGCCTCCCTTTGGTAGACTGCTGTTGCCTGGTCCTCGGTATGCTGAGCCTCAGGAAGTGAGGTGAGTTTCTCTGCTGTCCTAATCTAGCCTCAGTAGATGTGTTTTTTGACCACAAGGCCTTGCACATGCTAAGCATAGATATTAGCCCAGCCTCGGTCTCAGGCTGTAAACATCTGGGCTTCAGGGTGGAGTGTTCTCAGCATTCCTGCCCATTCTCGAGGTGTTGTGCTGCAGTGTCAGTCAACCTTAGCTTGGGTTCCTGTTAGATCCTGTCCTTTCAAGAGAGGCCCAGGGTGTTTTGTTTCTTGCCTTCTCCAAGCTGCCGGGAGTCTTTACTTGTGTCACATGGGGAGAGGGTGTTTCCTACCCACCCACCTACCCATCCCAGGCAGATGGGTTTTGCTTCTGTTCCTCGCCCAGAATTAGTAAGTCTTTGCTGAGACCATGCCGAGACATGTTACTGCTTCTCCTACCTCAGATGCCCGTGTGTATATATGAGTGCACATGCACACAAACACTGGAACTGGGGCTTGAACTCAGGGCCTTGTATTCGCACTCACTTTTTCTGCTCATGGCTGGTGCTACTTAGGTCACACCTTCAGTTTTGGCTTTTTGCTGGTTATCTGGAGATAAGTGTAACAAAGATTGTCTATAGCTGGCTTTGAAACTATAGCCTCAGATCTCAGACTCCTGAGTAGCTAGGATTACAGGTGTGAGCCACCAGGGCCTGGCTCAGATGCCTTTTGTTTGCTGAAAAACAAAAATGGTCTGGAAAGGCTTGTGGGACTCCAGCTCATCCCTCTGCAGTAGCCCATTATTTTTCTGCACACTTGAAGCACCAAATAGTCTCTCCTGTTCTCATTCCCCAGTTCCAACCTTTCTTGTAAAAGAAGTTCACCCCATGGAGCTTGGAATAAGTGTAAATTCTCTTTCTGTCTGGAGCCCTGATTTATACAACTTGACTTCCTAGCATACACTTGATATTCAAAAACTTG
Source organism: Dipodomys spectabilis (assembly GCF_019054845.1). Lineage (NCBI taxonomy): Eukaryota > Metazoa > Chordata > Mammalia > Rodentia > Heteromyidae > Dipodomys > Dipodomys spectabilis. Next base: position 6,256,334 of record NW_024870795.1, read on the forward strand.
TTGCAATTTAGCTGATTTCTTCTTCCCTCTTGGATGGATGGCAATTACGATATTCAATTAACTTGGTTTCCTTGTACCCTTATGGCTTTTTTTCTTTCTTTTCATTTATTTAGTGCTAGTACTGAGGCTTGAACTCAGGGCCTCATGCTCTTATTTGGCTTTTTCTTTTGTGGGGCTTTAACTCTGGGCCTGGGCACTGTCCCTGAGCTCTTTAGCTCAAAGGGAGCACCCTACCATTGGAGCCATAGCACTACTTCCTGTTTTCTGGTGGTTAATTGGAGATAAGAGTTTCATGGACTTTCCTGTTTGGGCTTGGCTTTGAACTGCAATCCTCAGATCTCAGCCTCCTGAGTAGCTAGGATTATGTGTGTGAGCCACTGGCTCACAGCTTGGCTTTTTCTTTTAAGGTGTATGTTCTACCACCTCAGCCGTAACTCAGATTTTCTTATGGTTACTTGGAGAAAAGGGTGTCATGGACTTTTCTGCCTGGGCTGGCTTTGAACTGTGATCCTCAGATCTCAGCTTCCTGAGTAGCTAGTGTTACAAGCATGAGCGACTGGTGCCTGGCAGACTTCATCTTTCAATTGGGGAATAGCAAGGTTCTAGAAGTACAGATATTGTTGGGGCTATTTTGGGAAAACACAATCTGTCACACTGTGGGAAGAGTGTTGCAGTGGAGAGAATGCTTGAGCAAAAGTCTTCCTGAGGGAGAAACAGGGTTCATCTGAAGACATAAAGACCAGCCTAGTAAAGCTGGTGTATAGCCAAGAGGAAACTCATAGCAGGCCTAACAAGACAAGAAACCCAAAAGCCTTAATTCTTACCTTGAAGATTTGTTAATCTTTTTAAAAATTATTATTATTATTATTTTCCAATCCTGGAACTTGAACTCAGGACCTGGGCACTGTCCCTGAGCTTCTTTTGCTCAAGGCTAGCACTCTACCACTTGAACCACTTCTGGCCTTTTCTGTTTATGTGGTAACTGAGGAATTGAATCCAGGGCTTTATGCATGCTAGGCAAGTACTACCACTAAGCCACATTCCCAGCCCTTGTTAATCTTTTATTTGATTGACCAATTGATTGAGGTAAAAGTCTCCTTAACTAATATCAAATACACATGGTTCCTCATCCTGTTAACTTCCTACCTTAACTTTTCTGACTATTAGGGTCAAGGTTCACCATGAACCAGTGTCTTACTCTCTTCCCCCTAAAAAATGGGTTGCTAGCTACTTCCTGTGGACAAACACTTCATGCACCTTTACAAAGCATCCAACTTATTGCTTTGACCATAGATGTATTTCTTAGTATATTGCGAGTGTCTAGAACAGTACCTTTGCCTTTGTAAGACCAACATCTGCTAAGTTTTGTGTTTTATGCAGTGTGGGTATTCAGTGGAATCTCTGATGACTGAACACATCTCCTTTGATCAAAGACTGCCCCAAGCCTATGGGAATATAGTCTCAACCCAATTCTTTACATTATTAAGCTTCACCTCTCCTACCCAAACTGACCCCTTGGGAAATTTGACTGCAACCAATATGGTCTCATTAGTGCCTGTCACTCAGCCTCGGTCAGACTGCCAGGCCTTCACTTAGGCTATTGATTGATTATCAGCTAAAATCTGAAACTAAGTTTTCATGATGTCCTATGTTTTGGTCCTAGGAGCCCAAGTGTATGCATGTAATGTGTAAGTGCTTAATATATTGTGCAAGAGTTGTGGGGTTTGGAAAGCTGCCTGTAATCAACCCCATTGCAACATTGTTTAAGAGTAAAAGGCAGTAATAGGGATGATTAAACAACGTGATGGTAACTTTACTTAGTGGTATGCCACATAACCCCCTTCCCTCCCAAGAGCAGTTTTTCATATGCATATTTGTTAGCATGTGTATTTCCTTTTATGGAGTGTCTATTTTAGATCTTTTGTCTTTCCTACCTTCTTTCCTTCGCTCATTCCTTCCCTCCTCTCTATTTCTTTTTGTTCTAGTTCCGGGATTTGAACTTGAGCCTGGGCTGTGTCCCTGAGCTTTTTGCTCAAGGCTAGTGCTCTACCACTTGAATCACACCCCACTTCTGGCTTTTTTGGTGATTATTACTTTTTGTTGTTGTTGGTTGTGGGGCTTGAACTCTGGGCCTGGGCGCTGTCCCTGCTCTCTCCAGCTCAAGGTGAGTGCTTTACCGCTTGAGCCACAGCACCACTTCCAGTTTTCAAGTGGTTTATTGGAGATAAGAGTCTCACAAACTTTCCTGCCCAGGCTGGCTTTGAACCGTGATCCTCAGATCTCAGCCTCCTGAGTAGCTAGGATTATAGGTATGAGCCACTGGCACCTGGCATGATTATTACTTTTTTGTGTGTGCCAGTATAGTGTTTTGAACTTAGGGCCTCATTTCTACACAGCTTCTTTTAGTGTGTGTGTGTGTGTGTGTGTGTGTGTGTGTGTGTGTGCGCGCGCGCGCACGTGTGCGTGTGTGCACGTGTGCTAGTCTTAGGGCTTGAACTGCACCATCTCTGAGCTTCTTTGGCTCATGGCTAGCCCTCTACCACTGAGTTTCGGCATTACTTCTGGCTTTTTTTGGGGGGGAGGGGGGAAGGGTTGGTCATTGGGCTTGAACTCTGGGCCTGGGCACTGTCACTCAGCTCTTCAGGTCAAGGTGAGCACTTTAACACTTGAGTCATGGTGCCACTTCTGGCTTTTTCTGCGTATGTGGTACTGAGGAATCGAACCCAGGGCCTCATGCATGCAAGGCAAGCTCTCTACCACTGAGCCACCTTCTCAACCCCTGCTTCTGGCTTGTGTGTGTGTATGTGTGTGTGTGTGTGTGTGTGTGTGTGTGTTGGTCCAGGACTTGACCTCTGGGCCTGGGTGCTGTCTCTCAGCTCTTCAGCTCAAGGCTAGCGCTCTACTACTTAAGCCACAGCACCACTTCCGGTTTTCTGGTGGTTAATTGGAGATAAGAGTCTCATAGACTTTTCTGCTCAGGCTGGCTTTGAACTGCGATCCTTAGATCTCAGCCTTTTGCTTTTTTTATTTTGAGGTGGTTTTTTTTTTTTTTTTTGTCATTTATGGGGCAAGAACTCTAGGCCTGGGCGCTGTCCCTGAGCTCTTCAGCTCAAGGCTAGCGCTCTACCACTTGAGTCACCGTGCTACTTCCAGCCTTTTCTGTTTATGTGATGCTGAGGAATGGAACCCAGGGCCTCATGCATGGGAGGCAAGCACTCTACCGCTGAGCCACCTTCCCAGCCTCAATCTCAGCCTCTTGAGTATCTAGGACTTACAGGTGTGAGCTACTAGCATCTGGCCCCAATCAACTTTTTTTACTCATGGTTGGGCTCTACCACCTGAACCACATCTCTAGTTCTAGCTTTTTGCTGGTTAACTGGAGATGATAAGTGTCTCAGGGATTTGTCCGCCTGGATTGGCTTGGAACTGAGATCCTCAGATTTCAGCTAACTGAGTAGCTAAGATTATAGATGGGAACTATCTATCTTGATTTACATTAATTGGTTATATGGTACTTCCCTATATGTTTAAGCCACACTTGACTTATCAGTTTCCCTCAGATGGGGACAGTTGAATTTTAACATTTTGCTAGTATAGTAGGATTGCATGTTAGTGTCTCCTTGTACACATTTCCAACAGTGCCTCTACAGTTTTAGGACTACTAGCTTGCAAAAATATGGGCACCTTCCATTTTAGGTTGAAAAATTTTGCTTTTGCATAGATGTCCAATAAGGAATAGGAAATTGTGGTGCCAGTGACTATCTCCACAAAGCCATTGATCAGTTGGGGTATTCGCTGGTGCTTTGCAGAGGGGAAAACTGTTGTGTTCACTGCCATGATCTTTATTTGAATAATCTTTGTTTCTAAAAACCATATCAGAATATTGCAATTGGTCTAGTAAATATAAAATTGGTCTAGTAAATATAAAATGCAATCAAACTGCTTCTAGAGTGTTCTTAACACAAATATACAGCTTGTGCTTCAATACTGTCAGCAACAGAGCTCAATCTCCCAAAGTGGATCAGCTCCATTGACATGAAAAAATCCGTGTGTGTGCGCGCGCGTGCGCACGAATGTGTGTGTGTGTGTGTGTGTGTGTGTGTGTGTGTGTGTTGCTAGGATCAAACCCAGGGTTACATATGTACCAGGTAACTCAGGTCTATTAGGTAGAAGATTTTCTCTTCAATTAATCTGGCTGGGAGATGTGCTGGATTCTATACAGTGTTGGGGATTGAACCCAGAGTCTTGCACATTAGCCAAATGCTTAGCCAAATGCTTACCACTGAGCTATATCCCCATCCCTTAACTTTATTTTGAAATTTTTCCCATGTAAAATAGGAGTAATGACACCTAACTTCATAATGTGATTATGATGATCAACCGAGTTAGTTATATGAATGCATTATGTGTACACACACATATATTTGCACATATATGAAAATTAATGAAAGCTGTAGTATCTGATAGAAAATACCATGTTGTGTGTGCTAAGCTCATACCTATAACCTGGCTACTCAGTAATTGGAAATCTGGCGGATTGTGATTGGAGTCCAGCTTGAGCAACAAAAATGTTGAATCATTAGTAACTATAGAGTATTAAGTCTTTCTGCTATCTGCTGCTCACTACTATCAAACGCTCTTTCTAACAACAAATATTTCCTGAGTGTCTGCCTGAAACTGCCAGGAAACATAGAAGCATGTCCACTTTTCTATTAGTATTTCTAAGAACCTCTGTGACCTTATCACCTAGAGCAAGGGTTTAAAATAATGGCAGGGGGCTGAGAAGGTGGCTCAGTGGTAGAGTGCTTGCCTCACACTCATGAGGCCCTGGGTTCAATTCCTCAGCACTACATAAACAGAAAAAGTTGGAAGTGGTGCTGTGCCTCAAGTGGTAGAGTGCTAGCCTTGAGCTGAAGAGCTGAGGGACAGTACCCAGACCCAGAGTTCAGGCCCTATGACCAACAAAAAAGGGGGGGGGGTGGCTGGGAAGGTGACTCAGTGGTAGAGTGCTTGCCTGGCATGCATGAGGCCCTGGGTTTGATTCTTCAGCACCACATAAGCAGAAAAAGCCAGAAGTGGCACTAGGGCTCAAGTGGTAGAGTGCTTGCCTTGAGCTGAACAGTTGAGGGACAGCACCCAGGCCCAGAGTTCAGGCCCAACAACTAACAAAAACAACAAAAATTTAAAAATATAATAAAATAAAAAATAAAATAATGACAGTTCTGTATTAGAATGATCTGGGTTTTAATCTTTTTTTTTTTTTTTTTGGGTCCGGTCGTGGGGCCTGAACTCTGGGCCTGGACGCTGTCCCTCAGCTCTTCAGCTCAAGGCTAGCGCTCTACCACTTGAGCCACAGCACCACTTCCGACTTTTTTCTTATGTGGTGCTGAGGAATCGAACCCAGGGCCTCTGGCATGCAAGGCGAGTGCTCTACCACTGAGCCACCTTCCCAGCCCCATGGGTTTAAATCTTAATTGTACTACCTCCTATGTGGCTGTGGAAGTGTTGCTCATGTTCCATAAATGTGAGCTTTTACTCAGCCTAATTAACCCAATGGTCTAACCAAGCCTGCCTCCTTAAGCTGTAGTACTATGAATAGATGATCTCAAAGCTTTCTTCTAGTCCCAAAGTCTGATTTCTTTATGTTTAGAGGAAGAATTGTGGGGAAAATAATGACCATAATGTTTTTAGAAGGTATAGAAGATTTTGTGAGCTGAATTCACAAGGATAGGTGCTTGAACAAAAATGATGAAATCAGCTTTGGGAGCTCCTGAGGGTAGAGGCTGTTTTGATTTTCATCAGAGGGACAGCCAATGTTTAAAAGGCTGATTCTGGGCAGGCAGATCTGGGTTTGAGCTTCAACTTGCCTCCTTTCAGCTATGCAACTCTTTTCTGCTTCAGGTTCCTCTTCTATAAAACATAGGCATTAATTGTACCTATCCAGGGGATCCTACCCAATACAATGGAAATAAAAGTCAATTAGTATTATCTGATAAATGGCATCCTGTGGGTTTACCTTCTCAGAATCTGATGACAGTCTTCCTTTTCTGACCTGAGACTCCGGGTCTTTGCCTTGAAAAGTCAGGCATGGTGCCTACCTTGTCACTTTCTCACATTGTAGTTTGTCTCCATCAAACCTAGGGCTAGCTGGAATGGCTTCTCTTCCTCAGAGGTGAGACAGCAATGACTCCAGCAGTCTCTCGTTGGACGTTATCTCCTATCAGTCAGCCTGAGGCTTCCTAGACTGTGTGTAGCTGACCCTAGACACTCTGTATAGGACTGAGCCTCTTTCAGGCCCTGGAAACACCATTGAGGAAACTGATGCTCCAGTAAACCTTCCAAGCCGAAAGAGTGGGCTGAAGCCTAGCTCTGGAAGGCCCTGAGCCCTAGACTGAGGGGTACCCTAACTCAGGAGCTCAAAGTCTTGAGACTGTGCTAGGTTTAGGGTACTAATGGGTGAATGTGTGTGGGCGGGCCTCAGAAGTCAGTATTAGGGAGCCTTGTACCCGACGGTAGGGTGGGAGGTGCGTCCAAGTAACTAATGGCAACTGGGAGGGGCAAGCTTGCTCTGCGGGAGCGCCTCGACGGTGAAAGACTACAACTCCCAGAACACCCCGGGGCCTAGCCCGGCTTTCCCGCCTGCCCACTGGCTGCCAGTCGCGCGAACGGAGAAGCGGATTGGCCAAGGGAGAGCGGGGCTCTCCTACTAGCATGTTAGTAGGCGCCGCCGGCAGCGGACGTTGACCGTGAGCGGGGAGGGGGGTGGGGGAGCTGGGGCCCCAGCTCGCCATTCTGGAAACTACTGGACGCTGTCTCCGTAGCGTAGCCGCAGGCTGTGAGGCACCTGGCGGGCGCGGAGATTGCGTAGCGCAGGCGCAGTGCCGGGCTTCTCCCGGGTCCCTAGACAGCTGGAGGAGATAAACAGAGGAGGAGGGAGGGGAGTGCGTGTGTGAGAGCGCGCGAGGGAGTGTGAGTGTGTGTGAGCGCGGGTGTGAGGCGGTGCGCAGGGGCGGGCGGAGGCGCTGTCCGGCCCCGGCCAGGCGCCGGGCAGGGAGCATGGGAAGAGGCTAGAGCTGCCCGGGCCCTCAGCCCCCTTCCCGGGATCCGCGCCCCCCACTCCCGGGAGAGGGGCCGGGCCCCCCCGGACGGACATGGGCTCCTGAAGTTGCGCTGCTGCTGCTGGTCCCGGGAAGAGACCTGACAGGTACGGGTCGCCGCCGCCCCCTGCCCGCCCTCCGCGGGCACCCACCGGCTTCCCTCAACCCCGGCACTCGGGCCGCCCGCTCCGGGCCAGCCCCAGCCCGGCCGGCCTGGGAGCCGGAGCCCGCCCGCCTCGGGGGGGCCCCCCGGGTGTCCCAAGAAGGGGCAGGCCTCGCTGGGCGGAGGGCGCAGGAACCCGGGGGGCTGGAGGTAGGGGGACCGGCGGAGGGCGGGCTGGGGCTGGAGGTGGGGGAGGCTGTGGGAGTCCCGGGGGGGCTCTGCGGAGGGAGGAGTGGAAGTCGTCTGTCCTATCACGGGACTTTTGCGGAGTTTTTGCCTTCTGATCTGGCGTCGGGTCTCACTCAGGGAGAAAGGGGCAGGTGGAAATTACTGGAGGGCTATGACTCGTCGTGTGTGTGTGTATGTGTGTGTGTGTGTATGTACACTTCTGGCAGCCACCAATGCCCATCCTGCCACCAATGGCCTATCCTGCCACCAAACTGAACTTTGGCAAGGTGTTTCCTCCCGGGATTGTAGCCCGGTGCAAAGGGCCTCTGCTTGGGAGTGGGCTCTTCAGTACCCACTTCACGTGGTAAATAGGAAGGGAGGAGATAGACTGCTATGCAGCAGGAAAACTGCAGTGGGTCGTTCCCCTGCCAACCTCATGGTTGGCTTTGCTTGATGGCCTTTTGCTCCCCCTAACAAGTGTGCTACTAAGATTTTTAGAGAAGAGGTTGTAGGAGCTTATAAGTAGAGTATCCAATAGGACTGGGTTCCTTATAGTTCTTCTCTGATTTCCTTTAACATGCTAACTTAGTGGTAAAGCAAGTTGAAACTTTTGTTTTTAAGTTTGAGTTTAGAAGCTGTAGCTTCCCCATTCCTTCCAAGAATGGGTGGAAGATCAAGGTAAAGTGGTAGTTAAGTAAGTGTTCCTTTTTAACAAAGCCTGAAAGTGTTTTGGGAAGAAAACCATTCTGTTGCTCTGCATTGGTGGCTCACACCTGTAATCCTAGGTACTCAGGAGCCTGAGATCTGAGGATCAAGGTTCCAACCTAGCCCTGGCAGACAAATCTGAGAGACTCTTGTCAATAGTTATCAATAGTTAACCAGCAAAAGCCAGAAGTGGAGTTGTGGCTCAAGTGGTAGACTCTGGCTTTGAGTGAACAAGCTAAGCAAGAATGTAAGGCCCTAAATTTAAGCCCTAGTAACACACACACACACACACACACACACACAAGCCCTAATAACACACACACACACACACACACACACACACACAAAACATGTTAGGAAATATCCACCCAGTGCATGGGTTTGCCTAGAGGTCAGCATTAAGCTTTTCTGTACTTCCTCGAGTGGCCAATCTCTGCTTACTATGCTGAACAAAATACTGATAATTATTTCTTCGAGTTCTGACTTACTCTTCCTTGTAATTCTTGTATTTTCAGAGGGATGGAATTGAGTCTTTGTGGTTGAGTATAATGCCTAGATCCTCTAAGAAATCGTAGACTTAAGATTTCTTCATTGTTGATTGTTGTATTACATTGGTAGACTAGAAATAATTCTCTCTGTGGTCAAACTGTTTTAAAGTCTGTCTTTCATTTTCTGACCCTTGGACACATATTCAAGTCTTGTCTGAAATTGAAGAGGCAAAATTTTGGATTATCTCTGCAGAATAATTGAGCAGGAATCTGTATTTCTTTATATGATGGTCACTGAAAGAATATGTGTAGTGATTATGACAATGATGTTAATAACAATTTTCTATTTTTGAGTTTTGGAGTTGTCACACAAGTGGCAAGTTAATTTTTTAAAGGAAGAGTGATTTTTTTGAGTTTGAGTTGCAAAGGGTTCAGTTCATGGTTGCTTGGTTCCGTGCACATTGGCCAGGCACCAGTGGCTCACATCTGTCCTAGCTACTTAGGAGGCTGAGATCTGAGGGTGGAGTTTTTGGGGTTTTTTTTTGGTCGGTTGTAACTCAGGGTCTGGGGGCTGTCCCTGAGCCTCTTTGTGCTCAAGGCTATCACTCTACTACTTGAGCCACAGCTCCACTTTTGGTATTGAGTGGTTAATTGGAGATAAGAGTCTCATGGGGGACTTTTTTGCCCAATCTGGCTTTGAACCACAATCCTCACATCTCAGTCTCCTGAATAGCTGGGATTATAGGTGTGAGTCAACGGTGCCTAGCTGAGGATGGAGATTTGAAGCCATTATGGGAAGGAGAGTTCATGATGAGACTCTTACCTCCAATTAACTACCAAAAAGTTGGAGATGGAGCTGTGGCTCAAAGTGGCTCAGAGTGTTAGAGCACTTAACTTACTTTGAGACGTAGTTCCCAGTTGGTATATATCTTAAAAAGTGACTGACGTTGGGTGCTAGTGGCTCACCCCTGTAATTCTGGCTACTCAGGAGGCTAGGATCTTAGGATCTTGGTTCAAAGCCAGCCCAGGCAGAAAAGTGCGAGACTCTTATCTCCAATTAACCAGTAGAAAACTGGAAGTGGCTTTGTGGCTTAACGTGGTAGAGTGCTAGCCTTGAGCTGAAGAGCTCTGGGACAGCACCAAGACCAGAGTCCATGACCACCACCACCAAAACAAAGAAGTCACTGACATTTATTGAGAGGATCTGGTATGTGTTGTCTTTGGTACTAAGTATCATATATTCTCCACTTATCGAATTTAACCCTAATGGCTATTTTGGGAGATTAAAATTGTTTTTTATATAATATAGATTTAGAAAGGTTAAGAAACTTGTTTTAATTCAAATTCGCATAGCTAATAGGAGGAAAGATTAAAATTTAAGCCCGGGGCTGTCTGCTTTGTGATTATCAAGTTACCTCTGGGATGGTAACACATTAGAAAGAGCTGAAAAGGCCAAAATTTGGGGTATGGGGGAACAGGAGATTCTTGAATTGTCAGGAGGAGAGGGAACTGGACTTTCTCTTTGTGATTAAAGGATACAAAATTCTGAGGCGGTTTGGTAGGAGAAAATTTGACTTTGTAAAAAAAAAAAAAAAAAAAGGCTACCTTGTCATGTTGCCCATTATGGAAATATTCAAGCATAAAGTTTACTACTTTGTTTTGTTCTTTTTTTGGGTCTGGTTGTGGGGCCTGAACTCTGGGCCTGGGCGCTGTCCCTCAGCTCTTCAGCTCAAGGCTAGCGCTCTACCACTTGAGCCACAGCGCCACTTCCGATTTTTTTCTTTTTTGCTTATGTGGTGCTGAGGAATCGAACCCAGGGCCTCATGCGTGCAAGGCAAGCGCTCTACCACTGAGCCACCTTCCCAGCCCAAGTTTACTACTTTGTATCAAGGGTTTTTTGTTTTTGTTTTTGTTTTTGTTTTGTTTTTGTTGGTTGTGGGTCTTGAACTCTAGGTCTGGGTGCTGTCCCTGAGCTCTCCCTAGCTGAAGGCTAGCGCTCTACCACTTGAGCCACAGCGCCACTTCTGGTTTTCTGGTGGTTAAATGGAGATAAGAGTCTCATGGACATTCCTGCCCGCTCTGGCTTTGAACCTTGATTCTCAAATCTCAGCCTCCGGAGTAGCTAGGTTTACAGGAGTGAGTGTATCAAGGTTATGAAAAGGGCTGGGATGTTGACTCAGTGGTAAAGCGCTTGCCTTGGATGCCTGAGGCCCTGGGTGTTCGATTCCTCAGCACCACATAAGCAAAAAGAAAAAAGCCGGAAGTGGGGCTGTGGCTCAAGTGGTAGAGCGCTAGCCTTGAGCTGAAGAGCTGAGGGACAGCGCCCAGGCCCAGAGTTCAGGCCCATGACCGGACCCAAAAAAACAAACAAACAAAAAAAAAAATAAACTGTCCCTCTATGAAAATGTCTATCTCTCTTTTTATTTATTTATTTTTGGTTGGTCGTGGGGCCTGAACTCTGGGCCTGGGCACTGTTCCTCAGCTCTTCAGCTCAAGGCTAGCACTCTACCACTTTGAGCCACAGCACCTCTTCTGGCTTTTTCTGCTTTTGTGGTACTGAGGAATCGAACCTAGGGCCTCATGCATTCAAGGCAAGCACTCTACCACTGATCCACCTTCCCAGCCCATACCTCTTTATTTTTTTATCTAGGAAACTGACATGTTTTGATTTCCTGCTTTATACTGGAGACATTTCTTTTCTATAATCTCTCTCTTAATTCTTTGAAATCTCCTATAAGGTAGAATGATTATTATCCTCAAATGAAGAAAACTAAAGTTCCAGAAAGTTCAAGAATGTGCGAGAAATTACATAAATAGTAATAGTAGAGCTGCAATTTGACCCATGTCTGCTTCCTGTTTGCTGTGTGACCTAGACTAAATAATAAATCATGGGTCCTCTCTGAGCTACAGAGGAATTTTCTCATATGTCAAAAAGAGTTTATGGTGATACTTCTTGCCTTACTATGGATTGATGAGGACTGAATGTCATCAGATGTGCTTTTCACTGGATCTCACTGGTTTTCTTGGAGAGCCAGCATTTTTAGTTAAAGGAACATTTCTTTATTAGGACCAAAATGCTGAGAATTCTGGAACTCATTCTTTGTGCTATTAGTAATAGCTGTAGACTCCTCCAAGGGTTTTGTGGCATTAGTGACTAAGACCTAAAAACCTAAAGCCCGAATAATGGAAAGATGTGCCAGCAGATCAGTATAGGAGGCAGTGTTCTCCTTTATCTTTGTCCAGTGCAAAGGAAGTTTTCAGCCATTGCTATAGGTCCCGATTCAAGTGTGACTACAATTTTAAATTTGATGTCTTATTTTAGGATGATCAAGGTCATAACTGCTATAACTGTGCCAGAGCTGGATGTCAAGAATAATGACCCTTAATCCTCTCTGTAGCCATCTGGAGAGGCATTAACCCCATTTTCTTGAGGTGGGGATGGGAAGCAGAATAAAACCTTCCCCAGGTAGCTATCTCAGGGCAGTGTGTGTTTTTTTTTAAATTTTTTTTGAAAAAAAAATTTTATTGTGAAAATACTGTACAGAGAGGTTACAATTACATGGGCAAGATAATGAGTACATTTCTTATCAAGCATTGTAGCCTCCTCCTTTGTTTCCCCTTCCCATTCCTTTACATCCTCCCCCCCTCCCCCAGGGCGGTGTGTTATATCAGGATGATGGTTAACTTTTTCTTTATATATAACCCCAGGTTCTGTTTTCATGATGAATAAGACTGTTTATCCCCAAACTTCCTAGGGACCTATCTCAGAACAGGAGCCAGACAGTACTGTTCAGGAAGCTTCTTTAGTTGGATCCTGACTATTTGGGTGCTATAGCCTATTTGGTTCCCTCTTATGTCACCCTTGTATGTAGCATAAGTGAGTTAGAAAAGGATTTCCAATTTGATTAGTTTTCATTTATCTTTCTGCTAAGAGAGGAACAGTGAGAGCCATTGAGAAACTTTAGTGTCTTCCCTAACACAAGTACTTTGAACTAGGGCACAGTTTGGAAAGATGTAAGTTATCAGTTAAAGCCAAAATTATGGATTCTCTTAACTAGTAAAAGGACAGCATTATCAAAATGTGCTCCTTTTTCTCTTTGGTACCCTTCCACACTACCTTACAGTGATTGTGGGCCTAGAAGGCAGGTAAAACAAATTATTAAAAAAGAAAGTTCTAAAAACATCCAAGAAAAAATTTAACAACGTCAAATTGTGCAATAAAGCCTCTTCAAGCAGAGAAGGCATCAAGGTAAGTTCTCACCAAAAACCTTTCACTAAGTGAAACATTCCTTGGGATGGACTTAGAGAGAGATGCTCAGTTAGTTCCATATGGGATCCTGAAGATGGCAAAGAATATTTCCAAAGATGCTTTGCTGATAGGCCTATATTATAGGCCATACTGTTTCCCAAAATCTATCACTGTGCTTATTAGTTCATGACCCTAAAATGTTTTTGTTTGTTTATTGTTTCCTTCTGAGATAGTCTTGCTGTGTATCCCAGGCTGGCCTGCAACTTGATGTATATTTCAAGGTGGCCTCCAGCTCTCAGTGATCCTGACTCACTCAGCTTTCTGAGTGCTGGGATTATAGGCTATCATGTTCATCTTAAAGTGAAATTATGTTTGAAATCAAGAAGAGTCAAGGAAGCTTTTTTTTGTCCCTCCTACCTTGATGTTTTGGTGCTGGAGATGGCACCCAGGGACTCACATATGCTAAACAGAAACTCTGCTACTGTGCTGCACTTCCAGACACAAAATCCAAGGAATACCTAAATCTAAGAAATGGCAAGATACAAAATTAGGCATGACTACTTGGACATTGTCTGATTTAAGATAGTAATATTATTTTTTGGTAGCCAATAAAAATAATAGTAGGGTCTGTCTCGTGGGATTGTCATGAGTAGTCTGCGACATAACATTCATGAAATGTGTAAAATGTTCAGTAAATATTTACTAGGTTCATTGTCAGGTATTTTACATGTGTGTTCTTCCATTTCTGATCACTCTGTAAAGGCAAGGATTATCAATTTAGGAAACTGAGGTTTAGAAATGTTAAGTCCCACAGAAAATAGGTGCCACAGGGGCTGGGAATGTGGCTTAGTGGTATAGTGCTTGCCTACTATGCATGAAGCCCTGGGTTCCATTTCTCAGTACCATATAAACAGAAAAGGCTGGAAGTGGTGCTGCGGCTCAAGTGGTAGAGTGCTAGCCTTGAGCAAAAAAAGAAGCTCAGGGACAGTGCCCAAACCCTGAGTTCAAGCAGTAGGACTGTCAAAAGAAAAGGAAGCTGGGCGCTGGTGGCTCACGCCTGTAATCCTAGCTACTCAGGAGGCTGAGATCTGAGGATCGCGGTTCAAAGCCAGCCCGGGCAAGAAAGACCGTGAGACTCCTATCTCCAATAAACCACCAGAAAACCGGAAGTGGCGCTGTAGCTCAAGTGGTAGAGCGCTCGCCGTGAGCTGAAGAGCTGAGGGACAGCGCCCAGGCCCAGAGTTCAAGCCCCACGGCCGACAAAAAAAAAAAAAAAAAAGAAAAGGAAAGAGGTGCCCAAGCTGGAATTTGAATGTTAAGAATCTATATCTCAGCTCTTAGTCTTATTTTGCTACTTCCAATGACCTTTATGCATTGAAAATGCTGCTGGCTCCTCACTTGGTTGCACTTTTCTTATGTTCTTTAAGGTTGTTTCTGTTTTTGTTTGTTTGTGTCAGTCGTGGGGCTGGGTGCTGTCCCTGTGCTCTTCAGCTCAAGCTGACGCTCTACCACTTGAGCGAGAGTGGTTTTCTAGTGGTTAATTGGAGATGATAGTCTCATGGACTTTCCTGCCTGGACTGGCTTTGAACCCTGATCCTCAGATCTCAGCCTCCTTCATATCTAGGATTGCAGGTGTAAGCTACTAGTGCCCGGCTATAACGTTGTTTCTATAGTAGGAGGAAAGCCAGTTCAGAAAGAGTAAAAGGAATCTTGTGTACATCTTTTGCATAATTCAGAGCGTTGAAAAGGGGGTCCGTCGTCATCTGGGCTAAGGGTATGGTACCTCACTGTATGAGAGGCCAGCTTTTCTAGAGGAAAAAGAATACAGATATTGAGGTCCCATCTTTGGTGTGCTGCAGAATAACAGTGTCTCTAGCGTCACGGGAGTGTCATTGGAAGGGGTTTTGTAAGCTCATCTCTGGGTTCACCTCTCATTTTACAGATGGAGAAAGAGACTTAACAGTGAAATGCCATCTCAGCGTCACACAGCCAGTTAAAGGCAGAGGCTGGCCCAGAGCACAAAACCCCAGATCCCAGTGCTTCTGCCTCAGTTCTATGTTGTGTTGTACTTCTGTTCTCTCTTATTAAGTGGAAGTAATAGCTTTATGGCTTCCTCACAGGATTGTTGTGAAGCAAATTAAAAACATGAACAAAAGCACTTTAGGTATGCAAGGTAGTCATACTGTTATTTACTCAGCAATAGTTAATTCGTCCCTCCTAGATGCATATCATCCCGGGAGACTTAGGAGGATTAATAGATGAATCAAAGAGCTGGCCCCCACAATGCTGCTAATGCTGCTGATACTAATTTTTTATTTTATGGTACTGGAGTTTGAACTCAGGACCTATCAATGAGCCATACTCCAGCCCTTTTCTGGGCTGGATATTTATTATGTGGTTTGAATTTAGAACCTCATGCTGAGCTTCTGAAATGCTGGAATAACAGGCATGTACCATCATCAAGCTTCATTACCTTTTTTTTTGGCCGGTCCTGGGGTTTGAACTGTCCCTGAGTTGTTTCTTCTTCTTCTTCCCCCTCCTCTCTCCTCCCTCCTTCTCCTCCTCCTCCTCCCCCTCCTCCCCCTTCTTCTTCTTTTTTGTCAATTGTGGGTCCTGAAATCTGGACCTGAGCACTGTCTCTCAGCTCTTCAGCTCAAGGCTAGTACCCTACCACTTGAGTCACAGCGCCACTTCTGGCTTTTTCTGCTTATATGGTGCAGAATCGAACCCAGGGCCTTATGCATGAGAGGCAAGCACTCTATCACTGTACCAACTTCCCAGCCCCGGCCCTGAATTTCTTTTTGCTCAAGGCTAGCACTCTACCACTTGAGCCACAGCACCACTTCCGGGTTTTTCTGCTTATGTGGTGCTGAGGAATCGAACTCAGGGCCTCATGCATGCAAGGCAAGCACTCTACCACTGAGCCACCTTCCCAGCCCCATGGGATTCTTATGTTCAGCTAACCACAAAAAAATTTGGAGGTGGAGCTGTGGCTCAAGTGGTAGAGCGCCAGCCTTGAGCAAAAAGAGCCAAGTGAGGAAGCCCTAATACTGGCACAAAGAGAAAAAATGTAATGCACCCTCTGACCAGCAGACTGCAGCCCAGGCCAGCAGAGAACTAGTGAATGTGCTGGTGATATTGAGTAGAAAATCGAGATTCAGAGAGGGGCTGGTTCTTGCCTGGGGTCACCCAGCCATCACTATCCAGGCCTCCTGACTCTTTCCCAGCACCATCTCCATTGAGTTGAGGTTCTGGGGATGACAGCTGGCACTTGTGTGCCCACAGTAAACCCCATTTCTCGGTCTCCTGTAGCAACTCCATGGGAAGAACCTGGTGTTTAGTGATGGCTACGTGGTAAAGGAGACGATCGGTGTAGGCTCCTACTCTGTGTGCAAGCGCTGTCTAGTGGATTTCTGCCTAGACTGACTTTGAACCACAATTCTCCAGGTCTCTTATCTTCTTCAGTAACTAGGATTGCAGGTATGAGGCACTGGCATGAAGCTTATTTGTTTTCTTACTTGCTTTTGGTACCAGACCAAACAAATATGTGGTCTAGACTCACAAACTTTTTTTCCTGGGTTGGCCTTGAACCACATACTCCTCCTTGAAGTCCTCCAGTGCCTGGCTATTAGGTACTTTCAGATATGTCTCATCATTGAATCCTAACAACAATCCATTGAAATATGCCATTTTATAAATGTGGAAATCAAAACTTGCCTAGTTGGCACATTGAAGGGACTGGAATTCAAACCTAGGTACCCAAGTATTTCAATTCTTTTCTCTTTGAGCTACATTATTCAGAAAAGGACTATGACATCTGAAATGGATGATTCCTCATGTTTGAATATTGCTGTTTGGTCCCTGGTAACATATGGGTAGTCTTTGTTTTAAGGTTTGTCAACCTCAGGCTATTCCTGGTATGCTTTGTATGATGAATAGACGAATTCCTTCACATTGAGCTTTTAATTAAATATAATTTTCTTACTAGTATCCTTTATAATAGTAGAGAAAAACTCAGATAACAGTCTCTCAGTAGCCTAAGCTAAACTTTTATGGACAGCATGGGGTTAAGTGGTAGCCTGCAAGGCATTTTAGAGCTCTAAGAATAGAATACCTTCGGAGAGGTATAACATCTGCAGCTCATATTTTTGTTTTAACATTATGTCATATGTCTTCCTCTGTGCCTTAGGTATTTTTATATGTTTCATATTCCCATCTCCCAGAAACAGCTTTCTTTTTTTTACTGAGTATGTGTTAGGGCTGACCTGCAGTATCCTAGATAACAAATCTTGATCTTAAACCTGTGTCGTCTAGCTGTGGAAAGTTTCTGTTAAACTTTCGTGTGTTTTAAACAAATTTGCCCTCTGTCATTAGAGCTGTAAGTATGAAAAATCAGGATATGTTAAGTTCACTATGGTCACACTGAAATGAAGAACATGTGGAAAGTTTAGTTAAGTCTGCTACAGTCCCCATTTTCCATTCGTGATTTCTCAGTTATCTTGTTCAGCTTCACTTTGTTTAGTTACTTTGTGGTCATTCTTGTGCTTTCTTCTAAGATGTATGAATAAATTAGTATAAACAAAATTTATTTTATTATTACAGGTGTGAGCCCCCAGTGTTTGGCCCATTTGACTTTTGACATGTGTTTTCCTACTTTGTCTGGTTTCTTTTTTCCCCTCTCTTGTTCCTTTTAGTATTTCCAATCCACACATCCATCTTAGCTAAAGCCTCTTGTCTTTGATTCTGAAGGCTCTGGTGTAGGCACTCTTTCATCTCAGTATTCTTTAATCTGGCATAGTGCTTAGTATTTGATATTCAGTTAATAATGTAAGAATATTGGCAATTCAATTGCTTTTTGGTGGATTCTCATAGTGATCCTTACTTGGGAAATTATATACTGTAGTAGTTAAGAGAATAGGCTTCAAAATCATACAGCCTTGTATTTGAATTTCTTTTCCAACTCCTTGTAGTAACATGTACTTATAAGCTGTGTGTGTGTGTGAGAGAGGGAGAGAGAGAGAGAGAGAGATGTGTATGTGTGTGTGTGTTTGTGCTCGTGCACATTCACGCACCCACAGGTATTGTGGCTTGATCTCAAGGCCTGGGTGTTATCCTTGAGCTTTTTTGCTCAGGACTGGCACAGTAATGTTTGAGCCACACCTCTGCTTCCAACTTTTTTTTTTTTTTTTTGGTGTCTAATTGGACTTTCCTGCCCAGGCTGGCTTTGAATGATAGTCCTCAGATCTTAGCCTTCTGAGTAGCTAGGATTACGGTGTGAGCCACCAGCATGTAGTTTTACCAGCCTTTTGAACTTCTCTTCCTTTATTGCCTTAGCACTCTTTCCTCAAAAGCATCTTCCCTTAGTTCTTTTGCTTTTTTTTTTTTTTTTTTTTTTTTAGTAGTGGTGGTGGTGGTTTGAATACTGTTCTTTGAGTTTCCAGGGCAGGTACTCTGTTACTTGTACCATGCCCCCAACTCTTTTTTGCTTTATTTATTTTTCTAATTGGGTCTTGTGCTTATGCCTGGGCAGATCTGGAACATAACCTTCCTATTTATGTTTCCCACGTAGCAGTGATGAGCAGCATGTACCACTGCTTCCAGCCTTTTATTGACTGAAGAAGATCTTATGGACTTTTTGCCTGGGCACACTGCAGTCTCCACTTTCCAAGTAGTTAAGATTACAAGTATGAGCCTCTGTACTTGATTTCTTCTTGTCATTTGTATTTTAGCTTTAATATGTTTTCTCATAAAGCCCTTCAAGGGCTGGGAAGGTGGCTCAGTGGTAAAGTGCTTGCCTTGAATGCATGAGGCCCTAGATTCGATTCCTCAGCACCACATAAGCAGAAAAAGCCAGAAGTGGCGCTGTGGCTCAAGTGGTAGCGCACTAGCCTTGAGCTGAAGAGCTGAGGGACAGCACCCAGGCCCAGAGTTCAAGCCCCACGACCAACAAAAATAAATAAACAAGTCCTTCTATATTAGGTAGGATTTATTGTAAGCAATAGAAACCAACCCTAGCTGATTATTGAAAGGAGTATTAAGGAAATTCACAAAACATCAGGGTAAGCCACAGAACCAAGCTCGAAGAATGGGCTAGAACCAGAGAATCTGGGTACTCAGAATAAGTCACTGAGGACACTGACTGCCACTTCTCACAGAGCTCACAGCTCTGCCCCTAGCTGTACTGGACTTGGACTGCTACTGTAACCATCCCTTGGCTACACACGAGCAGGGACTCTCTGTGGCCCTCAGTGCTGTGATACTAGCTTTCACTTCACAGTTCATGGATAATATACCTGGTTAGTGTAGCCTGGGCCCTATATGCATATGATAGTTCCAAGGAAGCCTTAGAGATGAGGGAATCTGTCATGCTACTCCTCACTTCCCACTGGATTCACCAGATGAGGAGTTCTCAAAATATAAAAAAGGGGTTCTAAGCAGGCAGAAAACTCAAAAAACGTATGTTTTCCTTGACCTCACCTTTAAGAGGAACCCTTTAGTCACATCAAATAAAAGCCTGCTTTATGGTCATCATAGCATTTTCTATCCATTGGATGTTTTCTTTTTTTTTTTTTTTTTTGGGTCCGGTCGTGGGGCCTGAACTCTGGGTCTGGGCGCTGTCCCTGAGCTCTTCAGCTCAAGGCTAGCGTTCTACCACTTGAGCCACAGCGCCACTTCCAGCTTTTTTCTTTTTGCTTATGTGTTGCTGAGGAATCGAACCCAGGGCCTTATGCATGCAAGGCAAGCACTCTACCACTGAGCCACCTTCCCAGCCCTGGATGTTTTCTTATATTATTGTTTATTGTCTTTCTCCTCTTGCTAGAATGTCAGTATCATGAGAACAAGGACTTTGCCTATTTTGTTCAATGCTGTATACTCTGGCCTGAAATAGCACCTATGTTTATTTGTTGAATGAATGAATATAAAGCACTTACTACAATTCCTCCCACATAGTAAATGCATAATTCTTGGCAACTTAATCATTTCCTTGTTTTGGAGATGAGGTACTGTGAACCCTCCATGAATCAACCTTCTGAGTAGCTAGAATTACAAGTGTAAGCCATCAGTACCCAGCTGGCAACTTCATTATTGTGAGTGTGTGCACGTGTGCGAGTGTGCACGCGCGCGCGCGTGCACACACACACACACACACAGAGGTCCTATGACTTGCACTCAGCACAGCATGACTTTGTGCTTTTTGGTGGTTAATTGGAGATAAGAGTTTTATGGATTTTTCCTGCCCAGTCTGGCTTGATACCTTGATCCTCCAGTTCTCAGCCTCCAGCATAGCTAGGATTACAGGTGTTAGCCACCAGCACCCAGCTACTTCACTAATTTTTTCTTAACAGATAAAAATATTTCTTTACCTTTTCTGGGGGCAGTCGGTTGTGGGCCTTGAATTCGTGGAGCACTGTGCACTGGGCCTGCACACTGTCCCTGAGCTCTTCAGCTCAAGGTGAGCCCTCTACGGTGTGAGCCACAGTGCCACTTCTGGTTTTCTGGTGGTAAATTGGAGATAAGAGTCCCATGGACTTTCCTGCCTGGGCTGTCTTTGAACCATGATCCTCATATCTCAGCCTCCTGAGTAGCTAGGATTACAGGCGTGAGCCACCAACGCCCAGCCAAAAATATTTTTTGAAACACTCTTTTTGGGGAGTGCTGATGATCCCAGGTACACACACATACTAAGGTAAGTACTCTACTTCCAGACCAAAACTTTTGACTTACATTATTCCGTTTGACCTTTCAATGGCACTCCTCCAAATAAAATAGTTTTGGGGTTAAGGAATTGCAAGGAAATGCCCATCTCGCAGGCCTAATCTCTGCCCTCCATGGCAACGCCTGCACAGTAGGTGAGGCACCTCTCGCTTCCGGCCTCCAATATAAAAGGGGCCTCCAAAGAGCCAGATGGTGCCATTTTCCCCCTTTCCTCTTGAGAACTTGGCCTTGTCGTTCTGCTGGCAATAAATCTTTCCTTCTACTTCTGTCTGTGTGGTCTTTTGGGTGACTTTCTTTGGGTTACTTCCTACCCAGGTTTACATTTTCTTCAGGAATGAGCCTTATTTGGTGAATGCTTTCAATATTTTGTTCCTGAACCTGTAAGAAGTCACACAACTAGTCTTTATACCAGAGATATACTCTTAGCTCCTAGGCCATTTTCATTACAACCTGCATCTCCTGTTTTTGGTGATTGTGAGAAAATTTTGTCTTCATTTTGACTATTACATCACAAACCAAAGCTACAGATACACTTGCAGCCAGTGTTTAGCTTACATTAATTTGTTCAAGTTTACACATTTAAGTGGCTGGGTCAAAGACCCCTGAGAAAGCCATCATGACACTTTAGCTGTCCTCCACTGATATTCTGGATGTGCCCTGTGTTTGCAGGATTTTGATCCTAAATACTGCCAAAGACTTCCCACCAATGTTCACCAAGATACAATGCTGAAAGGCTTCTGTATTGGAGCATTAGCCCCAAAGGACTTGGGCTGAATAAGAATATCTAATGAGGCAGCAAGCTTGTTTATTGTCTTACTATGTGTTCCGCATTAAAGGGAAAAGAATCTGCAAAAGCATATAGTTTAAATACAGGATTTCCTTTATTCCCTCCCTTTCTTTTGTGCCTGTACTGGGGTTTGAACTCAGGGCCTAGACTCTATCCCTTAGCTGTTTTTGCTCAAACTAGGTAGTGTGTGTAGGTATGTGTAGGTGTGTATATGTGTGCATCAGTACTGGGGCTTAAACTCAGGGCCTTGGTTGCCTTTTTTTTTTTTTTTAGTCATAAGACTTGAACTCGTCCTTGGTACTTTCCCTGAGCTTTTTATTTTCTCCCAAGGCTGTATTCTTTTTAAATTTTTATTTTATTTTATTTTTTGGGGGGTCCAGTCGTGGGCCTGGGCGCTGTCCCTCAACTCTTCAGCTCAAGGCTAGCATTCTACCACTTGAGCCACAGCGCCACTTCCGGCTTTTTTTTTCCTGCTTATATGGTGCTGAGGAATTGAACCCAGGGCCTAATGCATGCAAGGCAAGTGTTCTACTACT
This sequence comes from Dipodomys spectabilis, assembly GCF_019054845.1. NCBI lineage: Eukaryota > Metazoa > Chordata > Mammalia > Rodentia > Heteromyidae > Dipodomys > Dipodomys spectabilis. Next base: position 6,278,243 of record NW_024870795.1, read on the forward strand.
GAGCCACCTTCCCAGCCCCCAGCTCAAGCATTTAAATTTAAAAAAAAAAAAATTTTTTTTTGGGTCCGGTCGTGGGGCCTGAACTCTGGGCCTGGGTGCTGTCCCTCAGCTCTTCAGCTCAAGGCTAGCGCTCTACCGCTTGAGCCACAGCGCCACTTCCGGCTTTTTTCTTTTTGCTTATGTGGTGCTGAGGAATCAAACCCAGGGCCTCAGGCATGCAAGGCAAGTGCTCTACCACTGAGCCACCTTCCCAGCAGCTCAAGCATTTAATATCCACATTATTTTTGACAGTTGGGGGGCCTGAACTCTGGGCCTGGGTGCTGTCCTTCAGCTCTTCAGCTCAAGGCTAGCACTCTACCACTTGAGCCACAACGCCACTTCTAGCTTTTTTTTTCCTGCTTATGTGGTGCTGAGGAATCGAACCCAGGGCCTCATGCATGCAAGGCAAGCGCTCTACTACTGAGTCACCTTCCCAGCCCTCTTTTTATTTTCTTTTTTTGTTTGTCGGTCAGGGGCTTGAACTCTGGGCCTGGGCGCTGTCCCTCAGCTCTTCAGCTCAAGGCTAGCGCTCTACCACTTGAGCCACATCGCCACTTCCGGCTTTTTTCTTTTTGCTTATGTGGTGCTGAGGAATCAAACCCAGGGCCTCAGGCATGCAAGGCAAGTGCTCTACCCCTGAGCCACCTTCCCAGCCCCTGCTATATTCTTAAGAATGAGATTATTTCTCTTTTTTTGCACTTTTAAAATTTTATTTATTTATTTATTTATTTTTTTTTTTTTTTTGTCGGTCGTGGGGCTTGAACTCTGGGCCTGGGCACTGTCCCTCAGCTCTTCAGCTCAAGGCGAGCGCTCTACCACTTGAGCTACAGCGCCACTTCCGGTTTTCTGGTGGTTTATTGGAGACAGGAGTCTCACGGTCTCTCCTGCCCGGGCTGGCTTTGAACCGCGATTCTCAGATCTCAGCCTCCTGAGTAGCTAGAATTACAGGCGTGAGCCACCAGCGCCCGGCACACTTTTAAAATTTTAAATAGTCGTACAAAGAGGTGAGTATAATACATCTTGATGAATGTTACCGGTACTATCAATCTTTCTCTTCATCTGTCTCAACCTTCTTGTTCTTTCTAACTGCAGTCATAACACATAAATAGTTTCAAGAAGTGATCAGTCCAAAGACTGACCTATCAGGATGTTGAAGGGGAATTTATCAGTTAGATCTGGGCCATAGTCACTACTATGTTTTCTTGTCACTTTTTAAAAACACTGGTTCATTATAAATGGCATTCCAAAGGATTTAGATAACAGAATTCATAGGACAAGATGTGGAAAGGAGCTTCCACCTCTTCACTGTGCGTGCCATTCTCCAGGAACTTCCATGTGTTCAACTATTGTGAAGTCTCTTTTTTTTTTTGCTAGTTCTGGGGCTTGAACTCAGGGCCTGGGCACTGTCCTTGAGCTTTTTTTTTTTTCCCAAGTCTAGCACTCTACCACTTGAGCCACGGTGTCACTTCTGGCTTTTTCTGTGGTACTGAGGAATCGAACCCAGGGCTTCATGCATAGTAGGCAAGCATTCTACCACTAAGCCACATTCCCAGCCCAAGACTCCTTTGTTATATAATGTTATTACTTTTTTATTTTTTTGGAGGGGACAAGGGTTTGAATTCAGGGCTTTATACTTTCAAGGTAGGCGCTCTACCATTCCAGCCACTAGAAGCTCTCCTTTCACCCTTTGATTCTTTGGATTTAGAGAGGTTAAGCATTCTGGCTGCAGTACTGATTGGCTTTAAAGAGAATCCAGCTGAAAGGTCATGGATTTAAAACATAATTAAAATTTCAGATGGGTTGCCACAGATTTATATTGAGCAAGGGAAACTTGACCTCTATAGTCTAGCTATGTGCCTTGTTCTTGCTTTCAGGACATATACATATCTAACCCTGCATTTTCTGGTGAAGTACACATAACTCCTTCAGTATTCATTCCAGTGGTTCCTGTAGTTAGAAGTCACTGTCCTACCTGTCCCTTTAACCCATTCAGAGGGCTTCAGTACTATGGATCCCAGGCTACTTAAGGATGAGATCAGGCCTCTGAAAACATCTTTTTCAATTCCCCCATTTTTTTTTTCTTTTGACTAGTCATTGGGCTTGAACTCAGGGCCTGTTCACTATCCCTGAGCTCTTTCACTCGAGGCTGGTGCTCTACCACTTGGAGCCACAGCACCACTTCTGGCCTTTTCTGTTTATGTGGTACTAAGGAATTGAACCCAGGGCTTTATGTGTGCTAGGCAAGCACTGTACTAAGCCACATTCCCAGCTTCCCCAAAATTTGATTTGTTTTTCTCCTCAGGTAATTAAATGTGTATCTTGTGGACCTGGGCTTGGCTGGAATGTACAAGGGTCCTGAAGTTCCTTCTCTAGCTTCCTTCTGTTGAACTAATTAAGAGAAGATGGCAAAAGTCAACATAACTAGAGACCTCATTCGTAGGCAGATCAAGGTAAGTATTCCAGATCTCTCTTTTTTTTTTTTTTTTTATTTTTGAGTCCGGTCATGGGGCCTGAACTTTGGGCCTGGGCTAGCACTCTACCACTTGAGCCACAGCGCCACTTCCGGCTTTTTTTCTTATGTGGTGCTGAGGAATCGAACCGATGGCCTCGAGCATGCAAGGCAAGTGCTCTACCACTGAGCCAACTTCCCAGCCCCTCCCAGATCTCTCTGAACCAGAGCATGGAATCATTCCTTATCTACAGATTCATTTTTATAGATGTTAAAAACAACCACACACAAAAAAAGCTACTCAAGTCTAGAGTCACTAACTTGCCAGAGTCACACATAGCAAGTTACTGTCAGAACTGACTAGATCTCTTGCCTCCCATTTTCCTTCATCCAAGAACATGGAATTCATTGAGATTTCTCTGTCAGGAACTTATACTTGACTGCTAGATTAACATAGGCAGGTAAGGAAGAGAATCATCAGTGTAATGTGTTGTGCATATGCACATACCTGTATATGGAGGTTGCACAAAGAGTAAACATAGCTTTTTCATGTTGCTCCAGCTGCTGACTTATATAGATAATAGAACCTGGAGTCTGCAGCTTAGATTGTTTCTTTTCTTTAAAGCTTCCCCAGTCCTAAAGCTTGACCTCTACAGATGTACATAGGAGACACTCTTGATACCTGTGAGATAAATGGATGACAGGTCAGTCAAGTTCAGTTAGTCACATAGTTCTAGGCCTTGTCAGACAAACCTTCAATAAAGGAGCAACAGAGTTTGGTAGAGTAGATTCAACTATAAGAACTTCTAAGTTGGAGTTAGGAACTTTATATACCACTATTGTGCCAGTCCTGGGGCTTGAACTCAGGGCCCGAGCACTGTCCCTGCATTTTTTTTTCCCACAAGGCTAGCTCTCTTTCACTTTGAGTCAGAGCTCTACTTCCAGTTTTTAGGTGCTTAATTGGAGATGAGTCTCATGGGTTTTTCTGCTCTGACTTGCATCAAACCTTGATCCTCATATCTCAGCCTAGCAATGATTACAGGTATGAGAGCCACAGATACCTGGCTACCACTGCCATATTAATTACCTAGTTATTTTACTTCCTTACTTCCTTGTATCTCAGTTTTCTTTTTACCTCTCTTACCCCCTCCCCCCCCAGTTCTGGTTTGAACTTTAACACTTGAGCCATAACCCCCAGTCCTTGTGCTTTTAGCTTTCTCTTGTTAAATGGTAACATCTATGCCTACAGGATTTTTTTTTTTTTGTCAGTACCAGGTGGGTTTGAACTCAGGGTCTCTAGATAGCTTGGCTGGCACTCTGGCCATGCCTTCAGTCCATTGAAGAAATCTTAACATACATGAGAAAATCCTTCAAATGGTTAAGTGCTAACAAGATTTAAAGCTTAAATAACAGTTTAACTACATTGCATTGAGTATATGCTCTGGTCATTCACAAAAGAACTGAGATGTGTCCTACATGAGTAGTGTGCTTCTACACACTAGTGTGTATGCTTATATATATTTCTCTGCAAGCCCTTACCTTATCTAGTGTAGAGGTCTTTAGAAATCTTATTAGACTGGATGGCCCTCCAGGACAAGGACTACTTCATAAGGCATAGAGACAGTGGATAATTCTTTTGGATATCCCCATCCTCCACATTATATATCTTTAGAGTATGCCTACCTTAGTAGTATATCTACCTTAGATATGAGTACACTGTGCAACAAGTGCTACAAGAGGCCTGATCATGCCGGGCGCCAGTGGCTCACACCTGTAATCCTTGCTATTCAGGGGGATGAGATCTGAGGATTGCAGTTCAAAGCCAGCTCAGGCAGAAAAGTCTGTGAGACTCTTAACAGAGTATGCTCGTTCTTTCCAGCCTTCTTCTCCTCTCCTTATTTTTCTTTTTTCTCTTGTCCTTCCTTCCTTTCAACTTACTTTCTCCCTCCCACTTTTCCTCCTTCCCTCTCCCCCATTCTTTCTCTTTCTTTTTCTTTCCTTCTTTCTTTCTCTCTTTTCTTTCTCTCTTTCCCTTCCTCCCTCCCTCCCTCCCTCCTTCCCTCCTTCCCTCCTTCCCTCCCTCCCTCTCTCTCTCTCTCTCTCTTTCTGTCTGTCTGTCTGTCTGTCTGTCTGTCTGTCTGTCTGTCTGTCTGTCTGTCTGTCTGTGAATACTGGGGCTTAAGCTCAGGGTCTGGGCACTTTCCCTTAATTTTTTTTTTGCTTAAGGCTGCTGTTCTTTCATTTGAACCACTGCTCCATCTCCAGCTCTTTGGTGGTTAGTTGGAAATAAGAGTCTCACAGAATTTCCTGGGCTGGCTTCTAACTTCAATCCTCATATCCTCTCCTGAGTAGCTAGGATTACAGGTGTGAGCCAGAGGCTCCTAGCTCATTTTTATTTTTAAAAAGTACAACTGAGTACTGAATTGTTTGTGCTCTTCTGTTATGTTCTAACCCTTCCCCAGAGTAGTACAAACTCCTACAGGTCAATTTCTTGTTATTTTTTCTGGATCCTATAGTGCCCAGCACAGGACTGGATATAGGAAAAGTATACAATATATCATGTTGAGTTGAACCAAGGAAACCATGAGTTTGTTTCTGTTCTCTAGGAGCGGGGTGCCCTGAGCTTTGAACGGCGCTACCATGTCACTGACCCCTTTATCCGGCGGCTAGGCCTAGAAGCAGAGCTGCAGGTAAGAGTTCTAGTTTGTACGCTACCTGTTTTCCATTCAAGGCAAAGACAAGTTTTTCCTCTACAGATCATACCTAAAGGTTTATGGCATTTTATGTGGCATTTTTATTATGCAGCTAAATACGAATCTTTTTTTTTTTTTTTTTGGTTGGTGGTGGGGCTTGAACTCTGGGCCTGGGCACTGTCCCTGAGCTCTTCAGCTCAAGGCTAGCACTCTACCACTTGAACCACAGCGCCACTTCCATCTTTTTCTGCTTATATAGTGCTGAGGAATCGAACCCAGGGTCTCAAGCATGCAACGCAAGCACTCACCACTGAGCCACCTTCCCAGCCCCTAAATACAAATCTAGTTTAGTGATCTACATGGTCACCTAGAAATTATTTTTTGAATATATTAGTTGCTTCATGGCTGGAAAAGTCTTTTGAATTCCATATCAACATTTTAACTAATGGCATAGATAGTCAAGATTCTTACCTACATATGGGAATTTTTAATTTATGGGGTTTTCATATACAAACATACATAACATATGTATACTTTCTCATTTTAGCGTTAAGCAATGCTTTGAGGGATATAGCTAGTAAATAGGATTTGCTCTTGTTTTTTAGGTTTTTTGTTTGTTTTTGTTTCCAGTTCTTGGGCTTGAACTCAGGACCTTGGTCTGCTCAAGGCTAGCATTTACCACTTAAAGCCACAGCTCCACTTCTGGTTTTCCAGTGATTAATTAGAGATAAAAGGCTTATGGACTTTCCTGCCCTGGCTAGCTTTGAACCAAAATTCTCAGATCTCAGCCTCCTGAAGAGCTAGGATTACAGGCATAAGCCACCAGGGCTGGGCATCATGTTTTATTACGATATTTTCTGTTTTGTATTTTGATAAAATACTTTTTCATGTATTTTCATATATGTCACACAGCCTTGTTTTTGTTGTTGTTGTTTTTTATTTGTCTTTCCTGGGGATTGAACTCAAGGCCTGGGCACTATCCCTGAGCTTCTTTTGCTGAAGGGCAGCACTCTACTATTTGAGCCACAGCACCACTTCTGGCTTTTTTCTGTTTATGTGGTATTGAGGAATTGAACCCTGGGTTTCATGCATGTTAGGCAAGCACTCTACCACTAAGCCACATTCCCAGCCAGCCTTGTTCTTTTTTATGGCTTAGTGATGTTTTAGTGTATTGACATTTGTGACCATCAGTCTGTAATGGACACTGGTACTTACCTTTTCTCTCATGAACATGAGTATCCATGCATTTGTTTGTACTCCATTCTTTTGAGCATATATCCAGGAATAGAACTTCAGGAGCCCATATTCAGCTATTAAGCAGTTGCTAAATGACTACTACTTTTAAGCCAAGTAAAGATTGACAGGGTTGGTGTGGAACAGGGTTTGTCCCAGGGCTGGATGGAGTCCTCAATCCACTGAGAATTCTCTTCTTACAGCAGGGTGGTGACCATACTCAACACCAGCTAGTTGTCACCATAGAAAACAAGCCCTGCTCAGCAAGATGCTCTGATCATTCAAAGGAAGACTGACAGATCTAATTTTGCTAACTTAAAATGAAACCACTCAGAGAGATACATGTGAAGGCTGAATGTGGCCCTGAGTGTGACATTTTACAATCCCACCTTTCCTCTGGTTTGCAGGTTGATTTTACAACATGTGTGATACTTGTGATTGGGAGGAAAAAAGTCAAAAGTAAAAGATTGGGGGAAGAAACAAGGGTTCAGAGTCCATCTGTGGGTCACCTTTAGACTTGTGATAGTCTGGCTGGACTGAGTAAAGGGACTGAGGCCAGGCTATGAGCAACAAAGTTACTCTTCTCTTTTTTTTTTTTGGTCAGTTGTGGGGCTTAAACTCTGGGTCTGGGCACTATCCTTCAGCTCTGTACCTTACTTGAGCCTCAGCACCACTTCTGGATTTTTCTGTTTATATGGTGCTGAAGAATCAAACCCAGAGCCGCATGCATGCGAGGCAAACACTACCACTGAGCCACCTTCCCAGTTCAAAGTTACTCTTAAGATCTAGAGTAAGTGAGGCTAGGCTGTGAGCAGCTGCTCTAAGTACTAGGCCATCATGACATTGGACATGAAAACCATTATGATAGTACATATGTGTGTCCTGTAGCTGCTATAACAAAACAACCCAAAGGTATTAACTCACAGTTGTGGAGGCAGGGATCTGACACAGGCCTCCAGATGTTGCAGGCAGGTCCCTACTGGAGGCTTATGGAAGAATCCATGTCTCACCTTTTGTAGCTTCTAGAGACCCTGAATCCTTTATCTTGTAGTTCTTTCCTCCCTCTCCAGTGCCAACAGTGCAGTCTCCTAGTCTTCTCACTCTGACTCTGGCCTTTCTGCTTTCCTCTTAGGAGGATCCTTTTGGAGGCTGCTGTTAGCTGATTTGAAATAACAGACAAAGGGGCTGGAGGTGTATGGCTCAAGTGGTAGAATGCTTGCCTAAGCAAGCATGAGGTTCGGAGCACACCCAGTACTGCCAAAATAAATGAATAAGACATTTGCCCCTTCACAGTTTTTTGTTTCGTTTTGTTTTTGTTTTTTTGGAGTTTTTGATCATGGGGCCTGAACTCTGGACCTGGGCACTGAGCTCTTCAACTCAAGGCTAGTGTTCTTACCACTTGAGCCACAGCGCCACTTCCCGCTTTTTCTGCTTGTGTGGTGCTGAGGAATCAAACCCAGGGCCTTATGCATGCAAGGCAAGCGCTCTACCACTGAGCCACCTTCCCTCACAGCCCCCCTCACAGTTCTTGAGTTCAGAAGTCTAAAATCAAAGGAGGCTTGCCTTCTCCAAAGGCTCTAGTGTGGGTGGCCCCTGGCATCCATTCATTATCTTCATCTTCACATATGCTACTCTTCTGTGTCCTCTTTTTTTTCTTTTCTTTTCTTTCTGGCAGTACTTGGGTTTGAACTCAAGGCTTGACACTTGCTAGACATGTGCTTTATCACTGAGTCACACCTCACCCTCTTCATCTTGCCTTTGATATAAAAAAATTGTTAAAGTTTCTTTGGTCCCTTGGGCCTTTGATGTTATATCTGAAAAACCATTGATAACTCAAGGCTATGAAGATTTATACTGGTTTTCCTCCAAGTATTTTATTGTCTTAGATATTCTATGTAGATCTTTGATTCATTCTATATTCCTTTTTATATATGATGTTGTTATTTATATACATGTAAATATAATGTATGTGTGTATGTGTAAGTTATTCTTTTGCATGTGAATAGCCTATTGTCCCAGCACATTTATTAAAAACTCTTTCTCTACTGAATTGTCTGGCACTTTCACCAGAAACCAAGTGACTGTAAATATATAGGCTTATTTATGAACTTTCAACTCTGCTTTATTGATCTAAATGTCTGTCCTTGTATGCCAGTACCACTCTGTAGCAAGTTATGAAGTTATGAAGTTAGAAGTATATCTTCCAACTTCATTCTTTTTCAAGATTGTTTGGATATTCTTGGTTCTTTGCATTTCCATGAGTTTCAAGGCTTGTGCCACCTGTTTTTACAAATAAAGTTTTATTGGAATACAGCCACACTCATTCATTTATGTATTGTCTGTCTGCTTTAGTGATTCAGCAGCAGAATTGAGTAATTCAGACAGAGACCATATGGCACACAAAGCCTAAAATATCTACTAGCTGGCCCTTCAAAAAGTTGTCAGCCACTGCTTTAGGTAATTCAGTAAACTAATTCCTTAAAGCACCTGAAAACCAAAGTAGTAGCCAATCATCAATCTACTTCTATAGTGAGATAAATAATGAGTGCCTAGCAATGTACTGTAAATTAAGAGATGACTATAAAATGAAGTTCAACAATCCCTGGCCTCTTGAATCCATAGCATTTGGATTCCAGCCTCTATTTACCTCCCCACGCCCACTTTGTTCATCTTCCTATGTTCCCTTTGTCAGTGTGGTCTGTGCAGTTGTCTTCATACTATTGTATAGCATGCAAAGCTTTTCCCTACCTTTGTGTAGGAGCTTCCTTATACCTGGAATGCTTTTCCTTCTGATCTTTGATTTGTTCCCTCTCAGTATTCAAACTGCTCATCATGCTCATATAACAGTTGAAAGATTGAATAAGAGACCTTATTCTGTTATGAGTTATTAAGGCCTTGACCTACTATACTTAAAAATGTTTAGAATTTTAGCTAAAATGGACTAGTTGAAAAAGTATATGTGGTTTTTTTTATTGTTTTGAGACGAGATCTTTCTGTGCTACCCAAGGTAGCCTTGAGCCCCTGATCCTCCTGCAGCCTCCCAAGTACTGAGGATGCACCAAAAGTCTTCAGCCATCACCCAGCCAAAATCTTTTCAGCACTTGGATTTGAGTTCAGGGCCTTGCACTTGCTTGGAAAGCACTGGACCACTTGAGGTACATCTCCAGTCCTGAAATACATTTAAATTGTTCCTTTTCATGTCTTCTAGGAGAACTAATGTAAATTTACAACAGAGAGAGAGATGGATAAACATTAACCTTTGGAAGAATATTCTATATTCATCTGTAGTGAACCTTATGAAGAGAGCATAGTAACACAAGAGGAAACTAAATAAACACTGAGAGAAAACTAAATCTCACCAGCTGTATAAGGACAAGAGGTTTATCTTTCTGACCCAGTTGTGTCTCCCTAAACCCAGTAAATGGTGGCACGTAGCAGGTATTAAGTTTTAAGAGGGAGAGTTCTTAATTTTCAAAAATCAGTGTGGCATCATGGTGAAAAGCCAACCTTGAGCCAAGTGCTAGTAGTTCATGCCTATAATCCTAGCTATTCAGGAGATGAGATCTGGAAGATCTTGGTTTGAAGCCAGGTTGGGCTAAAAAAACCATGAGATTCTATCTCCAATTAGCCATTGGGAGCTTGGCTGGAGGTTGTATGTACAAGGAAGCAAGTTCAAGCGTGAAGCTCTAAGATCAAATTCTGGTAGAGAGGAAAAATATGCCAAGCTTGACACTGTCAGACATGAGCTCACATTCTGGTTGTGCTACTTAGTATAGTACCTTCTATACATTAAAGTTTATTGTCATCAGAAAAAGAATAGTAGTGGTATTTCCATCATTAGATTCTGTAGAGTACATATGAAGGGCACCATGCTTGATGCACAGTGAAATAGTGCTCAGTGTGTATTAGCCACTACTGTTGCAGTTACTGCAACCTTTCTGGGTTCATAATCCAGGTATAATGTCCTAAAATAAAGTGCATAGGTCTCAGAATTGAGATCATGACGTTTGACAGTTGTGTGGCTGCCACCACAACAAGATAGTTTTGCCCTTTCTGATACTTCATATAAATAGAATTACGTAGTGTATATTTGTTGTGTCTGGCTTTTTGTGTTCAGAGTTTTTTGAGTTGCATCCATGCTGTTATGTGTATCTCGTTCATTCTCTTATATTACTGAAAGGGACTCTGCTACACTCATATACCACAGTTTGCTTATCCATTCTGTTGGCTTTTTAGATTATTTCTAGTTTGTGACTTTTAAAAAACAAAGCCACAAACTTAGTGACCTAAAAACAACACAAATTTATTAGCTTTCAGTTTGTAGATCAGAAGTCAGACAGGTTTCACTAGGCTAAAAGCAAGTTGTTGGCAGGACTGTGTTTCTTTTTTTTTTGTTGTTTGTTTATTTGTCTTTTGTCGGTTGTGGGGCCTGAACTCTGGGCCTGGGCACTGTCCCTCAGCTCTTCAGCTGTAGACTAGCACTCTACCTCTTGAGCCTCAGCCCCACTTTCAGCCTTTTCTGCTTATGTGGTACTGAGGAATCGAACTGAGGGCCTCATGCATACAAGGCAAGCACTCTACCACTGAGCCACTTTCCCAGCCCCGAGGACTGTGTTTCTTTAGTCTAGTATAATCTCTTTTCTTGTTGTTCACAATTTCTAGAGGAAAAGACTCTTGACTTTTTCTTCTAAGCCAGGAACAGTAAGTCGAGAGTCCCTTTTGCACCTCCATCCCTCTAGTTCTCTGCAGCTAGGAAAGGGTCTCTGATTTTTAAGGATGCTTGGGATTAGATTGGGTCCAACTGGATAATCTAGGATAATCTCTCCATCTCAAGGTCCTTAGCCTTAATCACATCTGCAAAGTCCCTTTTGCCACCTGAAATAACATATTCACAGGTCTCAGAGAATTAGGGCAGAACATCTGTAGGGGGGCCATTATTCTGCCTACCACAAGTGCTCAACATAGCCTAGCCCTATGCCTGGCTCTTTGAAAACACCTCAGTGGCAGTCATTCAAGGTTCTCAGTGCTCTGGGAGATTCAGAGTCGGGGCTGTGACTCCTGGGCACAAGTAATTTAGAGCCTGATGGAAAAATAAGAGGAATACAGACAGACATGATTCTGAGGCAGGTAACCAACCAGATATATATAGGTTTTGACTAGTACTTAGGAAGGCAAGAGATCTCAGGTAAGCAAGTAGCAAGGCAGGTTTGAGCAGAGAATGTGTCAGTCAGGTAGGTAAGTGGAGCATCTGAGAAAAGAACCAGATGAGGATCTTTACAGGGCAAAGGGAATGAGAGAGATGAGAGGAACAACCTTTCCTAACTAGACAGTTGGAAAATTAGATTTGTCCATATCTCTCAATTCTTTCCTCTGGTTCCAGTGGACTCCTTTGATTAGTTCATAACAGAGACCTATCTGCCTTGCACTGGGCCTGGTCTTGGAGATACAGTCAACATAATCCACAAATCCTTTCTCAGGAAACAGCCTCCTTGATACAGAGCCATAATGCACACAGACCTGAAGAGGAGTTGAAACTGTCACAAGTAATAGCCTAACTTAAGTTCCCTTAAACCATAGTGAACTTGATTGGCTCACTTGATTAAAAGAGTAGGAGTAGATAGGAGTCATGGTTATTTCTTCCATGGACTTGTTCCTAAGAATCAAAAACTTTTTCCAGAAGCTTCCAGTCAGTACCTGTTTCACCTTGCATCTGGAATCACAGGTTCACTTCAGAGACAATTGTGGTAGCCAAGTGAATGTCATATACATTTGGTTTATGCCTGAGTTTCTGAGACCATCACTGTGGCAAGGATAATATACTTGTGCTTCCTGAAACTGATTTAGAGCAGGAAGATAATAACTAAATGTAAGTCACAGTGCTGTTAGGAAGAAGGGAAGGTGACGGACAGAACAGTAGTTTTGTATCTGCTCCTGCTTATTCATGAATTCCCAAACTTCACTGCTCACTTTCTGCTTTAGCATCTGCTATTAACTGTTGTAATCTCTCTTTTTTCCTCAGTTCAAATCCTCAAGATCATGATTAGCCCAGTTTTCCCTTCTGCACCAAGTTCTCTTTCTCTACCTTCTTGAAGTAAGCTTCAGAAGACCAGAGGCTCTGTTTCACACACTGGTGTACCCCAGCATCTGAGCTCTATCTGGCATGCAGAAAGTACTTGAAATGAATGGAAGCTAATCCTCATTATTTGGTTGCCCACGGATCACATACTCCTCTGAAAGCAAACTTTTCATTCCTGATGAGCTTGTTCATTGAAGAAACTGTTGACATGTCCCTTCTAGTGGCAGAAGCAAAATAGTTTTTAATCTTACTTCTATTACTCATTACTATCTAAGCTTCAGTTTACTTTTCTGCAAAATGGGATCGATAAAACATGCCTTTTGTACCTCAGAGGTGCTCAGTGTCTAGTGAGATTATAAGGCCTGTCCCCTTCTCAGTGTTGACTTACCCTGGAGAATCTAACCAGCGTCTCTCCATTTGTTCCCCCAGGGTCACTCGGGATGTGTCAACTGTCTGGAGTGGAATGAGAAAGGAGAGTAAGTATGAGCTAGAAGGTGCTGAAAAAAGGGGATGGGGGGAGAAGGTTGGGAGAAGGGAGTTTCTCCTCATGAAAAGAAACAGCTGTTCTCTGCTCTTATGGTCTACCCCATAACTGTCATAGTTATAATAACACACACTTAAACTAATAACCCAGGTAGACAGAAGGCTGGATAACCACCCAAACCCAGTCATGTGGACTTTCGTTTTGTTTGCCTGTACTAGAGCTTGAACTCAGGGCCTTATATTCACTCTCTTGCTTGCGCACAGCTGATGCTCTACTTCTTGAGCCATACTTCTAGCCTAGTCTCTAATTAACCAGCAAAAAGCTACACAGATTTTTCTGCCAAAGCTGGCTTCAAACCTCAGTCCTCCAGATTTCACCTTCCTGAATAGCTAGGATTACAGGTGTGAGCCACTGATGCCCAGCCCCGTTTTTTATAATAAGACAGTGTGTTCATCAAACACTAGTCTTATTATAGTCAGGAGGCTGAGATCTAGAAGTCACACAAATCCAGGTAGACAAATTGGACAGACTCTTATTTCTAATTTATCAACAAAAAGCTCAAGTGGCTCAAGTGGTAAAGTGCCAGCCTTGGCCAAAAAAGCCAAGTGAGAATGCAAGGCCCTGAGTTTTAGTACTAGTACGAACACACACCCACAACAATATGTTTAGAGAGGGAAATTCTTAGAACAAAATATTAGAGAACCTACTAATGTTTACAAGGTAACTTTGATGTCTGCCCTTCAAGTTCTCTGTGGCCTAATTACTGCTTATCAGCTGGAAATATGGAAGGCAGAAGGGGGGGTTGGAGAACTTGAGAAGTCAAGGCCCCTGACTCTGCCCACAGCTTGCTGGCCTCTGGTTCCGATGACCAGCACACGATTGTGTGGGACCCGCTGCACCACAAGAAGCTGCTCTCCATGCACACTGGACACACTGCAAATATCTTCTCTGTCAAGGTAAGCAGGACAAGCCACAGAGCAAGTGAAAAATATGACCGGGCTGTGAGCATACCTGTGTTAGAATGCGTTGTCCCATGTATTCCCTTGGGGTCACAGAAACCTGTGGTCTGAGTGACTGATAGTGATGCTTGAAACCCCATCTATTTTCCGTGATCATCTTCCTCTCTGCATTAATGTGAGTGGAAATGTCAAGGAATGGTTCTGAGCATGAACTTCAGAAGCAGATTGGCACTGGGTTTGAATTCCTTTTTTGCCTCTTGAAAATTGTGACCTGAACTCTTGGAGCATGTTTATTCTTTTGTTGTGTTTTTTTTTCAAGTGGCTAAAGATAGTCTCCTTGTGAGCTGGGTGCCAGTCTCTCACGCCTGTAATCCTAGTTACTTAGGAGGCTGAGATCTGAGGATTGTGGTTCATAGCCAGCCTGGGCAGCAAAATCTGGGAGACTCTGATCTCTAATTAACCACCAGAAAACCAGAAGTGGCGCTATGGCTCAAGTGATAGAGAGATAGCTTTGAGCAAAAAAAGCTCAGGGATAGCACCCAGGCCCTGAGTTTAAGCCCTATGACTGAAGGAAAAAAAAAAAAAAAAAAAAAGGAAAGAAAAATAAAATCTCCCTATGAACAAATGGAAAAAAGATCACTTAGCTGGGCTCTAGTGGCTCACGCCACTCAGGAGGCTGAGATCTGAGGATTGTGGTTCAAAGCCAGCCCGGGCATGAAAGTCCATGAGACTCTTATCTCCAATAAACCACTAGAAAACCGAAAGTGGCACTGTAGCTCAAGTGGTAGAGCACTGGCCTTGAGCTGAAGAGCGTAGGGACAGCGCCCAAACTCAGAGTTCAAGCCCCACGACCAAAAAAAAAAAAAAAAAAAGATCACTTAATTTAAAAAGTAGTAGTAGTAAGCCGGGCGCTGGTGGCTCATGCCTGTAATCATAACTACTCAGGAGGCTGAGATATGAAGATTGTGGTTCAAAGCCAGCCCAGGCAGGAAAGTCCATGAAACTCTAATCTCCAATAAACCACCAATAAACTGGAAGTGGCGCTGTAACTCAAGTGGTAGAATGGTAGCCTTGAGCTGAAGAACTGAGGGACAGCGCTGATGCCCAGAGGGACAGCGCTCACGCCCAGAGTTCAAGCCCCATGATCAACAAAAAAAAGTAGTAATTCACAGATTAACTTTTAGTTCAATTATATAATGAGACTAGCATGCCTGTAAGTAAACAGTCCTAGCTACTCAGGAGTATGAGATCTGGAGTGTCTAAGTAGAGCCCTAGAGAGTAAGCAATTCAGAGTAGGCCCTTAGTTCAAATCCTAGTAGTACCTATGTGTGTATGTGTATGTGTGTATGTGTAATTGAGTTTTAAACCATCTGGCATTGGTACTTCTAGGTGTTCTATTCATAGGAAATAAATCTTTGACTTGTTGAGGGAAGTTGAGCTGAGAAAGAGTTTGAAAGTGATTTATAGACCTTTGAAGCTTCTTACATGAAAGTAACATGTGGCTCATCCTTTTCTGATCCCAGAAAACAGACCTAGACCGAGTGTCTGTGAATCCACAGAAGTGCATGTGGGCCTGAAGAAGGGAAGAATTGTCTGATGCTTAGAGCTATTTGAAAAGTGTAGCACAGCATTCTGCATGTAGCAAATGTCCTACCACTGAAATTATCTACTCTTTGGGTACTTTGTCTACCAGATTTGAGGTTGGAGGAAGTGACTTATAAGGAAGGGTCTTTCCAGCTCTGAAATTCTAAAATGAGTGTATATAAGAATGAGACTGGCCTTTGGAAAGCGTAACTAAGCTAAGAAATATTTTATTAATATAAAGAGGATTGACAAGATGTCTGAACCATGAACTAGATTAGAGAGCTCAGATCCTAAAGCTGCCTCTTTTACAAGCTTTGGTTTTTACTGCCCATTCCAGCATCCTACTCTAGATACATTTCTATGATTTAAAAAAATTTTGTTGGCAGAACTGGAGTTTGTACGCAGGGCCTTCCACTCTACCACTTGAGCCATGCTCCTAATACTTCTTTTGCTTTGGTTATTTTTGGGACAAGGTTCAGCCTTGGACCCTGATCTCTTGGTTCTGTCTCCCCCCGTAGCTAGGATCATAGGCATTAATCTCTGTTTGCAGCTTCTTTTTCTTTTTTTTTTACTATAATTTTATTTTTTAAGTAGTTCCAACTTATTTGTTGAGATGGGAATCTCACTTTTTATTTTTAATTTTTGAGGTGGCCTCCTGATCCTTACCTCCTGAGTGGCCAGGATTACAGGTGTGAGCCACTACAACTGGATACATTTCTGTGGGGTTTTTTAGAGGCAGAACGGTGACAGTTACTTCTTACATGACCAGCAGATTATCTTTAGCTTGCTTTTTTATAGTTTTGATGATCAGCACAAATTTGTATGGGATCTGCTGCACCACAAAAAGCTGAAAAGTTTAGATCTAATTTGAGTCTCTGTAGTCAGACCTACAAATAGGAGAACCTAAACTATCCATTTGGAATCATAAGTTTAGAGACCACAATTTGGTGATAGTTACAGTACTTCCTAATGTTAAGACCTAACATGTAAGACCTTGGGCAAGATAATTATAGTTTTTAAGTATAAGCTGGGAAATGGGGGCCTACATCTGTAATCCTAGTTACTCAGGAGGGTGAGATCTGAGGACCACAGTTTGAAGTCAGTCCAGGCAGGAAAGACCATGAAACTCTTACCTCCAATTAATCACAAAAAATGCTGGAAGTGAAGCTGTGGTTCAGTGTGGTAGAGATCTAGCCCTGAGCAGAAAAGCTCAGGGACAGTACTCAGACCCTGAGTTTATGCCTCAGGACCAACACACACACGCATACTCACGCATTCTCTCTCTCTCTCCCCCCCCCCCCCCCCCCCCTTCTCCCTCTCCCTCTCATGGAAAAAGATGCTTCTCACCTTAGGGAGGTTAGGTACTTAAAACTATGAATTTACAGTATTTCACCACATGCTCCCCCTTGTGGCAACTACAGTATATGACCAGTGTTGCAAAAGCCCCTGTAGCAGGGGCTCAATCATGTTTCTGCTGTTCATGGAATGTGTGCTATCTCCAGACAGGGGTTAGAGACTATTAATTTTCCCTTAAAATGATTGAATTCTGTCCATTTCATCTGTCCTTTGTCCTCATGTGGCAATTGAGAATTATATGTGTAAAAAGGATTGTTCTGTAAATATTTGAAGTCAAGCGAGACTGCAGCTCTTCAAATGCAGGCTTATGTTGCCCTTCAAGACTACAAGTCAGCTCCAATGTGGGATGGCAGAAACATTTCAGATAAAGAGAAGAGAGAGACACTTAAATCTAAACTCAAAAGTAAAGAATCCAACGTACACCACCCCCAATTTCTTCCTCAGCTTTAGAGAATAGAACAGTACCCTATTTTTTTTTCTTATTGGATACAATCTTTGTGAGTATTTTGTTCTTTCTATAAATCATCTGGAATACTGTGTTCTTGACTTCAGTAATGGAGTGCTCTCTCTCTCTCTCTCTCTCTCTCTCTCTCTCTCTCTCTCTCTCTTCTTTGTGCAAAGCCTGGGGCTTGAATTCAAGACCTAGACACTGTCCCTGATCTTTTATTGCTGGTATAGTACCACTTGAGCCAAAGCATCTTTTCCAGTAAGATAAAGTAGCTACCCTAGTGTCCAACAAATGATAAGTTCTTAGGAAATGGTACTGTGATGGTTATCCACTTAGCTCTTACTTGGGGAAGAATCAAAGGGGAAGGGCTCCTCAGGTAGTCCAACTTGGTACAGGACATGACTACCGTTGGCCAAGTAAAGTATGTGTCCTGATTTTGTTTTATGGCTTTATAGACTACTACTTGATACTGAAAGTTTTTTGGCTATTGTTGTTAGTTTATTTTCGGTGAATCGCTTAGATGGACTCTTGTCTAATATGAAGATAGAAAGGAGATACTGATTTCCAGGCCAGTGGCCTTTCATGGCCAACCCCTTTTTCAATCTCTCCTGAACAGTTCCTGCCTCATGCTGGAGACCGTATCTTGATCACGGGGGCGGCTGACTCCAAGGTGCATGTGCATGACCTGACGGTAAAGGAGACTATCCACATGTTTGGAGACCACACAAACCGGGTGAAGCGCATCGCCACGGCACCCATGTGGCCAAACACGTTCTGGAGTGCCGCCGAGGATGGGCTTATCCGGTAAGGTTCTGGGCCTGAAGTAGCCCATGGCCCTTCTGCTCAATACTGATGGCTCTGCCATCCCATCTGCCTACAGCCTGGATTTTCCCCTCCAGACTCCTTTGTCTGCCAGCAGCAGTGATGTGCACAGACAACTAGGAGCATTTGTTTACCCTATCTAGCCCTCCTCCCTCCCTTTCCCCCTCCCCTCCACTGCATGATCTCCAGGCCTTCTGGCTTCTCACCACCCCAGATGCCCAGGTCTTTGCTTCTTGGGGTGTTCACACTTGCTGTTTCTTTCTCTACCTGGGGCTCTCCAGCTGGCTCTTTCCATGTCTCTTTGTTTCTTTAGAAACTTCTTTTTTTGGGGGGGGGGTCCAGTCGTGGGGCCTGAACTCTGGGCCTGGGCACTGTCCCTCAGCTCTTCAGCTCAAGGCTAGCGCTCTACCACTTGAGCCACAGCACCACTTCCGGTCTTTTTTTTTTTTTTTCTGCTTATGTTGTGCTGAGGAAATCGAACCCAGGGCCTCACGCATGCAAGGCAAGTGCTCTACCACTGAGCTACCTTCCCAGCCCTCTTTAGAAACTTTTTATCTGACCATCTAATTTAAAGAGAATAGACATTTGTGTATAAACCATAACCAGCAGTTATAAGCAAGCCACTGAAGTCAAATAGGGTCAAATCATAGCTCTGTACAGTGTTTTACAAGGAATAGTCTCTTCACTATTAGTTTCTCTGAATCTTAGCCTTCCATATATGAAATAGGAGTAATCATAGTATCTCCATTGCTGAGCTGAGTGTTAAGATGAAAAAGCACCTGTAAAACCTTAACATAGTACTTAGACAGAAAGCATATTGTCAGCCAGGCACTGGTGGCTCCTGCCTGTAATCCTAGCTACTCAGGAGGCTGAGATCTGAGGATCATTGCTCAAAGCCAGGCTGGGCACAAAAGTCCATGAGACTCTAATCTCTAATTAAACACCAGACAACTAGAAGTGGCGCTGTAATTCAAAGTGGTAGAATGCTAACCTTGAATAAAAGAGTTCAGGAACAGCACCCAGCCCTGAGTTCAGACCCCATGACTGACTAAAAGAAAAGAAAGCACATGGTCAATGGTATGTCTAACTCTGTAATGCACTTATTGATCTTGACTGACCACTATATAAGATCCATCAGTTAGGGGCTGGGAAGGAGGCTCAATGGTAGAGTGCTTGCCTTGCATGCATGAGGCCCTGGGTTCAATTCTTCAGCGCCATATAAGCAGACAAAGCCAGAAGTGGCGCTGTGGCTCAAGAGGTAGAACGCTAGCCTTGAGCTGAAGAGCTGAGGGACAGCGCCCAAACCTAGCGTTCAGGCCCCATGACCAACAGAAAAAAAGAAAAAAAAAAAAAGATTCAACATTTAGGGTATTGGGTAGGGTCTGAAGGTCATAAGCATAATAAGTCCAGGGAAGTATCCTACCATCATCATAACATAACTGGGGCTTCCAGAACAGTTGGAATTTGGATAGACAAGAAAAGTCACAGTGGATTCCCCACATGAGTAGTTTGTGTTGGCAGGGATAAAAGTGGCATATATAAGATGAATGCTGAGTTGTAATTAACCCATATTTAGAAAACTGGAGAATCAGAAGTATTTGAAATTGGGTCTTGAAAGCTAAACTGTGGAGTGTGGTATTTAGCTAACTAAACACATGGTAAGAGTATTGAGGAATTTCTAAAATTTGGGGGGCAGGAGAGCAATGAGAAATTGTTTTAGGAAGAGCTTTCTGGACAACATGACTTACAAAGGCAAGGCAGTTACTTGGTACAGAGGTCTTGGCTGAGCACATGGGTGATAGCCCTCACCTCTGAAGGCACCTGGGTATTGACAGCACAAACTTCCCTGGTCTAGAGCAGAGGGTATTTGCTGCCACTGACAGGTGTTTTAGCATTACCTTTTCCATACTGCTGGGACTGTTGGGACTGGCCTTTGGATTTTTGCTGTCACTTCTGTACTTCCTTTGTTTTCTAAAAGAAACTAGATTAGGGAGAAACACAGCAAAGTAGTTTAAATGTATTCTTAGCAAGTTCTGCCCACTTAGCACTCTCTACGGCAGGTTATTTAACTTCTTTGGACCTCATCTATAAAACAAATAACAGTAGTATGTACCTTAAGGGGTTGTATGAGGGTAAACAGAACCTTCACACAGTATGGAGCCCTAGGTTTGATTCCTCAGAACCACATAAACAGAAAAGGCTGTGCTGTGGCTCAAGTGGTAGAGTGTTAGCTCAGAGACAGTGCCCAGGCCCTGAGTTCAAGCCCCAGGGCTGGCCAAAAAAAAAAGATGCCAAGAGTATTTTTAGTGTATTTGTAGTGGGCCCAAAGCCCTCTTGATCCTCTTGCAGAACAAGGACTTGTTTTCTTCCTTGCCTTCCACAGAAGGACTCCATCCCCTAACACTGTCCTTTCTCACAGCCAGTATGACCTTCGGGAGAACAGCAAACACTCAGAGGTGCTGATTGACCTCACAGAGTACTGTGGCCAGCTGGTGGAGGCCAAGTGCCTCACGGTCAATCCTCAGGACAACAACTGCTTGGCGGTGGGGGCTAGTGGGCCCTTCGTGAGGCTCTACGACATCCGTATGATCCACAACCACAGGTATGCCCAGAGTAGCCTCCTCCGGGTGAGTCCCTCAACCCATGGCCCCTTGCATCATTGTTAACTCCTCTTCTTGAGCAGGCTGCTTAAGGTTTTTGTTTACAAAACAGTTATTTCTGCTTGGGAAATATAATAATTACCAAGCTGGGTGCTGGTAGCCCATACCTGTAATCCTAGCTACTCAGAAGGCTGAGATCTGAGGATCATGGTTCAAGGCCAGCCCCAGCAGGAAAGACCATCAGACTCTTATCTTCAATTAACCACCAGAAAACTGGAAGTGGCGCTGTGGCTCAAACCAGTAGAGCAAAAGAGCTCAAGGATGTTCTTAGGTCCTGAGTTCAATCCGCACAACTGACCCAAAAAAAAAAAAAAATTACCCATAATCCCGTCACCTGAATTACTATAGGTAGTATTTTCTGTTCATTTTCTTACCATAAATTAGTTGTAGATTTATAATTTTATACATGCTGCTTTTGTACATGTAAATATATTTTGAATCTGTTAAAAAAAAATAAGGATAAATAGAACATAATGAGAATCCCTACCTGATTTGCTCCTATAGCCTGGGCTTTCTATGCTTCTTGGTTAGATGTCACAGTCTCTGCTTCTCTTTCCACATTATATGTCTGGAAATGGCCTTGAACCTTAGCTTCCTCCTGTGTAAGATCCGAGGATATTATTAGGGTGGTTGTGAGGACCCACATGGTTTGCAGGACCTCTTTGCGGGGAAGCACTGTAACTAATGTGTGCCCACAGCCATCTAGTGGCTAGCCTTTGGAATTACTTAGGTCAAGAAAAGGACCTCCTGTATCTCTAGACACAAACACTGGCTTCTGTGGAATTCACTCTAGCTCGCCAAGGGCAGTATTGAAATATCCTTTTTTGGGAGGGGAAGGGGGTGGCAGAGGCAGGGATGAACTCAGGGCCTTGTACTTGATAGGCAGGTATTCTATCACCTAAGTCATGTCCAGGCCTTTTTTTGCTTTTCATATAGGCTGCTTTTTCCTGGGGCCAGCCTCAAACCAAAATCCTCCTCTCTTCTACATAGCTGTGATTACTGGGATATACTGCCATGTCTGCCTTGTTTTTTGAAATAAAGTCTCCAGGCTTAGTCTTTAACATTGAGTCCTGCTAACGTTTTGCCCTGGCTGGCTTCAAATTGAGATGTTCTTACCTTTGCCTCCCAAGTGGCGTGAGCTACTATACCTATGAGTGCTAAAGGTTTTTTGTTGTTGGTTTTGTGCCAATCCTGGGGCTTGAACTCAGGGTCTGGGTGCTGTCCCTGAGGTTTTGTTTTGTTTTTTTCTCAAGGCTAGTGCTCTGGCACTTGAGCAACATCTCCACTTCTGGCTTTTTGGTGGTTAATTAGAGATAAGAATCTCAGGGACTTTCCTATCTGAGCTGGCTTCGAACCACAATCCTTGTATCTCAACCGTCTGAACAGCTAGGATTACAAGCATGAACCACTAGTGCCCAGCTAGTGCTGAAATTCTAATCTGTCTGATTTTCCTTCCCACTAGAAAGAGCATGAAGCAGAACCCTTCAGCAGGGGTACACACCTTCTGTGACCGACAGAAGCCCCTTCCAGATGGTGCAGCCCAGTATTATGTAGCAGGTAGGGTTCCACCTGTGTCTGGCTCTGCACTCCTGTGCACACGCTGGCCAGGAGTAAGGGTAAGAGGCACATGGACCTGGCCTTTATTCTGGTTTGCCACTGACCCATTCGTGGGGTTACCTTCTGGGAATGACTTAACCTTGATGAGCTTTTTCTCTGTAGGATAGAGCCTTACTGATTGAGATAAACATAATGTTAGCTCAGTGCTAACACTAAGGGCTCAACACTTGTAGCTGCTCTGTGATGGAATTGATGGTTCTCATTTGCAATGTAGTTAGTTATCTTCACGGTCTCCTGCCCCTTTGAGGGGAATAGAACCCTCACTCTAAGGTGACCGGATGTTCCCTGCAGGTCACCTGCCAGTGAAGCTGCCTGACTATAACAACCGTCTGAGAGTGCTGGTTGCCACCTATGTGACCTTCAGCCCCAATGGCACAGAGCTGCTTGTCAACATGGGAGGGGAGCAGGTAGGTTCTGCTGCCTGCTATGAATCTGCCCCTCCCACCACCCACAGTCCTGAGACAACCAGAAATTAACAGTAAATAACAGATTAAGGGGCTGGGAAGGTGGCTGAGTGGTAGAGTGCTTGCCTTGCAGGCATGAGGCCCTGGGTTCAATTCCTCAGCACCACATAAGCAGAAAAAGCCAGAAGTGGCACTGTGGCTCAAGTGGTAGAGCACTAGTCTTGAGCTGAAGAGCTGAGGGACAGCGCCCAGGCCCAGGGTTCAGGCCCCACAACTGACCATAAAAAAATTAAATTGTGGGAGTGACAGGGCATCTCTAAGGATTCCTAGGAAGTATTACCTGGTCTTTTCCCCTCTTTTATTAATGAACTAGAGATAGTTATGAGACTAAAATATTTTGGTTAAGAATGAACATACAAGTTTAAATTGACCGACCTATCTTCAAATATTAGTCTGCTGTTTACTGTGTACCATGACTTTGCGCAATTCTCTTCCTTAGTTTCCTCATCTGCTATTTTTCCTAGAAGGACATCCCTGAGGTTCAAGAGTTCACAACCAGGCTATGGTTTAGGGTCACCTCTAAGAAGTATTACTTGATAATGGCAGGTTGCTAAGCCTTCTGATTGTGTGCTGTCAGGATATTTAATAAGCCTTGCATAAATTCATTTACTTCATAGCCATTGAGCTCTCACTGAGGGACTAACATTATCATAAACATAGTCTGCAAATAGCAGCCATTGCTAGGCTGACAATACACAGGCAAAATGGGGATAACCTTACAAATCAAGGCACAACTATGTATAAAAGAACTGGGCTGGAAAATGGGTGAGTGAGTACCTGAGCTCAAATAGGCTTCACAAAGTTAAGCATAAACTATCCTGGCATGGCGATGAGTGAGGAGGCCTAGAAGAACAGTTTGTAGCCAGGAAGACCCAAGTTTGAGTTCTGGTTGTGCCACATTGCTGCTGGACAAGGCACTTAAATCCTGATCCTATATATCTTCATCAGTAAAGAGGTGATGATAATAGTACCTCTCTATGTGGTTCTTTCTAGAATGACAAAAGTAAGTGTATAGCACTTAAGCAGAGTTCTGGAGCAAAGTATGCATTGAAAGCAAGCATTCCATAAGTGTGTAATAATAATAGATAATATGCACTTACCAGTAAAAGTAACCAGTCATGTTATTGACCAAACTTGCTTCCTCTCTGAGGCCTCAATTTTCCCAATCTGTAGGACATTTGGCTTTGTGACTTCTGAAGACCTTTCCAATTTAAGTACAGGTATTTGACAGCATTCCAAGCAGGGGGCCAGTAGATAGAAAGATTTTCCTACCCGAGGGTCATTTCCTAGAAATACCTCCTGGGTTAGCTCTGTGTTTCCATGCTTACTACTCACTGTATTCTAAGATCCTTGAT
Organism: Dipodomys spectabilis; assembly: GCF_019054845.1. Lineage (NCBI taxonomy): Eukaryota > Metazoa > Chordata > Mammalia > Rodentia > Heteromyidae > Dipodomys > Dipodomys spectabilis. Next base: position 6,302,482 of record NW_024870795.1, read on the forward strand.
AGCTACCAAGGCCTTGCTAGTGGTCGGTTAATTGTATCTTTGCCTCATACCCTCCATAAATCTTCTTGATTCTTCCACTCTAGGTCTATTTGTTTGACCTGACTTACAAGCAGCGGCCATACACCTTCCTCTTACCTAGGAAATGTCACTCCTCAGGGGGTAAGTTCTTCCTCAGGGCTTCTCTACTAAGGCGAGGCATGGGGGGATAGGGGGGATCCACTCAGAACTTGCTAGCTCTGTAGAAAAAGAAGCCTGAATTTAAAAAAAAATTTTTTTTACTATAATACTCCAAAAGGAGCAAATCTCTGCAGTGATCCTCTCAGTAGTAAGAAGGAAGATAACAGTTGGTCTGCAGGATCTGTCCCTTACTTCTCCTTAGACAGGTTCTTCCCTCCCGTGGCTTGGCTCTGAAGAACCTGAAATACTTGTCCTCCCTTCTCCTCTGGGGCCTACTGTCAATAAAGGCATTTCCCCACCCTTTATTCCCTCCCCTATCCCAGCTAAGGAAAACATCTACCTGAAGCTGTGTCCTCTTCAACCAGCAGAGGGCGCGCAGGCTTTTCTTTCTGCTATTTAATGCTCATCTGCCTGAGCTTGGTTTCTGGGACTTAAGATTTACCTGAGAGAATAGTACCACAGTCAGCCCAACGCTGGTGGCTCATGCCTATAATCCTAGCTACTCAGGAGGCTGAATCTGAGGATCATGGTTAAAAGCCAGCCTGGGCAGGAAAGTCTGTGAGGCTCTTTATCTCCAATAAGAACCACTAGAAAACTGGAAGTGGCACTGTGGCTCAAGTGGTAGAGTGCTCCCCTTGAGCTAAAGAGTGCAGGGACAGCACCCAAGCCCAGAGTTCAAGCCCCATGACCACCACCACCCAACAACAAAAGAATAGTACCACAGTCAGACCCTGTGGTGGAAGCCAAAGAGCCAAAGAGCTATGAGGGAAAAATGAGGAACTCCCCCTGAGTTGTTGATTTCTCTTTGTCCCTGCCAGAAGTCCAGAACGGCAAGATGTCCACCAATGGTGTATCCAATGGCATGTCTAATGGCCTTCATCTTCACAGCAATGGCTTCCGGCTGCCTGAGAGTAGAGGGCATGTCAGGTGAGGCCAGTTGACTTTTCCATGCCTTAGTTAACATTTTAAGAACTAGAGGGATGATCACGACCTGAAAACATTCTTCCTGATCTGTACACATCCCAGAGGGAGGAGGCTGTGGCAAAGTAACTTCTCAAAGCGTGACTAGTGCTCCTGAGTCCACTCTTGCCTGGTAGACCACCAGTCATGCGCAGTCTAAAGCTCCAGTCCCTTGGTTACCAGTAGCAAGAGGCTAGCTGCCTCTTAGCATTGAGCTTGCTCCCGCAGAACAGTTCTCCCAGATAGTCCTTCCCTCATACATTATTCCTCATCCCATAGCATAGTCCTTCCTCTGCTCTCTGACAGACCCTCTACTGCACTTTGGATGCATAGGTGTTCAAATTTCTTAGCCCTTAAGAGTAACACAATTCTCCATAAAGAGATCCATAAGAGACCAGGGTGGTCTCAAGGCTTAGCTCAGCATGGAGCCAGGGTTATCAGCTCTGGTCTTGTGAACCCCAGCAAATGATTAAGAACCTCCTTAACCCTGCCCAGGACAGCCTCATTCCCTCCCCTCTTCTTCTCACCCATTCAGAGTGTCAGAACCTGTGCCAGCAAGGGTTCCAACCCGAGCTGGGGTCAGGACTGCTCCTTCTTCTAGATGACAGTGCAGATTACAGAGGCTGAGAGAGCCTGCACAGCCAGCCCTCAGGCAGAACAACTCTCATTGTTTGACTTCGCTGACTTGGCTCTGCTTCCCCCCACAGTCCCCAGGTAGAGCTGCCCCCATATCTGGAGCGTGTGAAGCAGCAAGCCAATGAGGCTTTTGCTTGCCAGCAGTGGACTCAGGCCATTCAGCTTTACAGCAAGGCTGTGCAGAAGGCCCCTCACAATGCTATGCTCTATGGAAACCGAGCTGCTGCCTATATGAAACGCAAGTGGTAAGTGGGCACTGCAGAGGAGACCTGGGCCAGAGCTCTCGGGATGAAGCGGCTGGACCACAAGGCATTGGGCCTGATGGAACCAAGTTGCCAAGGCATCCAGTGAAGGCGGCAGTTACTCCTGCCACTTCTTAGGGCTCCTTGAGCCTGGGACTCTCCTGCCCATCTCCAGGCTGAGGATAGGCAGATACTCCAAGCACCAAGGAAGCTCACAACAAAGTGGAACACATTCACAAGTAACTCAGACAACAGGCTTTGTTGTATAAAGTGCTGAGGAAATAGGAGTTGAGAGAATAGTTGGAGAACTGGTCCTTGAACTGGATTTTGAAGGTACGGGTAGAATCTTGCTTTGGAAATGAGTTTGTATAAAATGATTCTGTATAGTTCAATGGCCCTGGGATTTTCTTTCTGTTCCCTTAGACTCATTGGACCAAGCACAAACAAGAACGCAGAGGTCTGAGTCTGTCCATGAGTCCTCCTGGGGTGTAGTGACTGGTGGTAAAGGAGCAGCTCTATATCCTTAGGAGCCCTTCATCTTCAGAGACCATCAGGGCCCAGACCTTCTGCCTATAGCACCAGCAGGCAAGCAAGCAGGCAGACCCCCATCCCCCAGCCAGGGCCAGGACTGGAGATGGATAGAGCTGGGCCCACAGCCATTTCTGCTCCGTCTGGCATCCGTCGGCCCTGCCCAGACAGGCCAGCTGGTGTGCCATCGTCTGGCTGGAACTAGGCAGGCTTGGGAAGCTTAAGAATCCCACCCAAGTGAGCAGGCTGGTAGGTGGGGGATGGGGAAGATGCCACCCCCTACAGGCCTCAGCTTGGGCATCAGGAATTTGTGCAGTGTTCAGGTGGCACCCAGATCTAAGAGATGACTATTTGGGGGCCATCCTGAGGTGTGTCACCTCTGTCCTAACAGTTAGGTAGAACATGGCAGTCCTCATCCAGGCATTAAGCTGAGAGCCCAGCTTCATAGCTATACTACTGGTAAGACAGGTTGCTGATTTCCCAATCCACGTGTGTCCTGAGCTTGTTCTCAGAGCTCCTACTATGTGCTGGATACTGGAGAAACAAAGCTCTGTCACTCTATAACAGTCTCCCTCAGCACCCAGCCTCTGGACAGGACCCTGTCCCAGACAGTTCAGCATGAAAGAGGCAGGAAGTCTTGTGAGTGGTCAGGTAAAGTGCTATGGACATCAAGAAGAGTTGGGTCACTTTAGCTGGGGATCAGGGAAGCATCAGAAAGACACAGAGTGTGAATGGGCTTGAAGTGTGGGCAGGCTTAGACAAGGAGATGAAGGGGAGGAGGGGACCGTGGGGAAGGACATTCCAGGGAGATGAAATGGTGTGAACAAAGGCGTGGGGGCGGGGGACTGACTGAAGAGCTTGCTTCAGAACAGCAAATCTATTTGGCTGGAGCAGAGGATTCGGGAAAGGACTGGCAGGAGATGAGTCTGTGAGGTAGCCTGGGGCTGGCCTGGAAAGGGCTTGGAATGCAGAGCGGTGGCGTTTGGCCTTGATTCAGTGTGTGATGGGCAGCTACTGGAGGGTCTGAGCATGAGAGGGATGTGCAGAGTGCTGTCCTTTCAGGGAGATTGATCTGTCAGTCGTCTAGGATGGGTGAGCCCGGGGGGTGGGGGGGCAGCCTGCTTTCTACCCTCATCCCCACATGCCTGCCAGTGACCCCTAGAATGTCACATTCTGTCCCAGGCCGGTCTCCCCAGGGCTACCATCTGCTCCTAGAAGCAGCCCACCCTCTGGCTCCTGGCTGGTCTCAGGTCTGGCTCTTTCGGAGAGCTCTGAGGGGCACCTTGCAGGCAGTAATTGGGTTTCCAAACAGTGCCTGCTCCTTCGTCATAGCCACTCATTCTGACGCAGACCACACCATCAAAACATCTCCGTTTCCTGCCTGCCCGCCCCCACACTGCTGAGACACTGGTCCCTGGTGCGAGCCTGGCTGTTGCTATGTGCTCCCTCTGAGTGCTGTGGAGAAAGAAGGGTCAGGATGAGGCTTCCCTTGTCAGACTTGCTTTCGTGTGCAGGAGGGTTATGATCTAGGGAGCGATGCTTACTGCTTAGCGAGGGTCCACTCTGGCCCAGCACGGGGAGGAAAAAAACAGTCTCCAACAAGGGAAGTGGTGCGCGAAACCTATCTGCTGTCCAGATGAGAAGCGGCGATGGGTCTCCAGGGACCAGGCGCCTCCTGTATCATAGTACAGGTTGGAAAAGGGAGGGGCTTCTCATTTACCTCCTCCCAGTCACACCCCCACACACACACAATAAAAAGCACTCCCACTTCCTTCCTTTCCTCCACACTTTAGGTTGGAGACATGAGTGGGGACAATTTGGAGCTCCTGGCGTGCACAGCCCCCTCGCCAGCAGCTTCCAGAAAGCTGACTCTGCCAAAGAGTCAGGGCCCATCCTCCAGCCCCAGGAGGTGGAGGCCACAGCTGCTGCGGATCAGTCAGCCAGGACAGGGGGGGGTCTGGCTGAGGGTTTGCTGCCTGCTGGTCAGACCCTGAGCCCCCAGCCTGGCACTTCTGGCTTCCCCAGGCCCTAGAACTGTCCTTGAGGGCCCCCTGCTTTGGACATTGCTTTGAAGGCCAGCAGGGGGATTTGAGGAGGTGGATGAAGAAAAAGAGAAGGAGGGCTTGGGGAGCCTGAGGTGGGCAGGATGCCAGGCCTTCTGCTGCAGAGCTGCGGGTGCCTGAGGTGAGCAGTGCACAGTTGCAGCCAGCGTCCAGCAGGGGGCAGCCTGACACCATTTATTGCTGCCTCGAGCCTTCAGGGCTCTTGGCTTTAGCGTGTTCTATCTCCTTGGGAGAGAAGCTTGGGCTGAGCTAGGCCTTCGTCCCCTTGTCCCAAAACCCTGAGGTCTGTTCAGGATGGATTACGATGATTACAGGAAGTAGACTAGAAGTAGACCTCTTGCTTGCCGTGTGGCTGCACTTCTAAGGTATATTCTCTTACCTTCCCAGGGACGGTGACCACTATGATGCCCTAAGGGACTGCCTCAAGGCCATCTCCCTAAACCCCTGCCACCTGAAGGCACACTTCCGCCTGGCCCGCTGCCTCTTTGAGCTCAAGTATGTGGCTGAGGCCATGGAGTGCCTGGACGACTTCAAAGGAAAGTTCCCAGAACAGGCCCACAGCAGTGCTTGTGACGCATTGGGCCGAGATATCACAGCTGCCCTCTTCTCCAAGAATGACGGTGGTGAGTGGGCACTGAGGAGGAAGGGGTGGCTGTCACTCACCTATCTGAGAACCTTCTGGAGAGGATGAAGTTGTGGGATTGGAGAAGCTCGGATTCAGAAGCTAATGCAGAAATCATTAACCTAAGACAATAGTCTCCCAGTCTCTGAGAAATGCTAGCTCTCCCACTGAGAGTTTGGATTGGTTATAGTATGTTGTTTTGTGCCAGTACTGCGGCTTGAACTCAAGAGTCTCACATTGTCACTCAGCTTTCTTGCTCATGGCTGACACTCTGCTGTTGGAGCTATACCTCCAATTTGGCTTTTTTGCTGGTTGATTGGAGATAGTGTTTCACAGACTTTTGTGCCCAGACAGACATCAGACCATGATCCTCTAGGTTCAAACTCAATCCTGCGATCTCAGTCTCCTGAGTAGCTAGGATTATAGGCATGAGCCATGACTACCCAGCCACTTAGGGTATGTTTGAGGCACTTGGTATAGGAGTACAATGAGCCCAGGCTGCTGGGTCTTCCCTCCTGTTCCCAGACTGGCCTTGGAAGCTCACTAGGCTGGGTTTTACCTTTGTTCCAGCCTGTACAAGTGCAACAGAAGTGGCAGTTCAAGGCAATAGAAATGCCTCAGCTTTCCCCTCAGTTTTGGCACCACACAGTTCACTGCCTCACCTGCACAGAGGTCACAAGACTCTGCAGCTCTCCTCGCTAGCATTGGAGGGCAAGCTGGATTGTTGTGGGGTGGTCTATAAATGTGGAAGGAAGATGAGCTCACTGGAGGCAGACCCCTTTCTTCCAATTTACTAGCCCTGGAGTCTTTCCTTTGTTTAGTTATCAGACACATACCATGTGCCAGACACTGTGCTAGGTCCTAGAAATACAGCTGTGATTCTGTCAGATGAGATTTGTGTTTGTGGAGTTCACAACCTAATGACGTAAGCATGCACCGCAAGACAGGCAAAGAAAATGACAAGTGCTAGGGAGCCCCAAGTGGCATAAGGGCTTGATGCTGGTCTGGGCTTCTTCAGGAAGAGACGTGAGGGATACAGAGTTTACAAAGTGGCTATGGGAGGCAGAGAGTCCCTGGCTTGGGGACTTTTAAGGAATTAAAATAAAAAAAAAACAACTAGTAGCCAAGTGCTGGTGGCTCATGCCTGTAATCCTAGCTATTTAAGAGGCTGTGATCTAAGGATCACAGTTCAAAGCTAGCCTAGTCAGGAAAGTGTGTCAGACTCTTATCTCCAATAAACCACCTGAAAACCAGAAGTGGCGCTATAGCTCAAAATGGTAGAGGGCTAGCCTTGAGCAAAAGAGCTCAGGGACAGTGCCCAGGACCAGAGTTTTCAAGCCTTATGACCAACCAAAAAAAAAAAGAAGAAAGAAAAAAGAAAACTAGCATACTTTACCTGTTAACTGATTGATGCTACTGTTGGGATCCTTAATAACTTGGGTCTGTCAAACCTTTATTTGGGAAACTAAACCAGGTTTCTCCTGTTATGAAAGGTTTCCTCTTAAAAGATAGCTGGATCCAGAGATCCATCTTCCCGCAACCTTTTCCAGTTTTCCAGAGTAGGTAGAGCAGGCAGCCCTACATGGCCAGTACTTGGACTGAAAAACAGGGCCAAGAATGGAGGAAAATGGAGAAGGAGTGGCAAGACTCACTCCTTTCCTTGGTCTTTGCCCCCAGAGGACAAGAAGGGAGCTGGTGGTGGTGGTGGTGGTGGTCCAGTCCGCCTCCGGAGCACAAGCCGCAAGGACTCCATCTCAGAAGATGAGATGGTGCTACGGGAACGGAGCTACGACTATCAGTTCCGCTACTGTGGTCACTGCAACACCACGACGGATATCAAGGAGGCGAATTTCTTTGGCAGGTCTGAGGCCCTAAATAGGAGGAGGGCATACCCATTTGGCAACAGGAGTTGGGGTGGGTGGGTTACAGACATATGCTTTTATAAGAAAACTCTCAACTCCCCATACTACCTCTGTACCTTTGTTCATATGGCCTCACTTTTAGCATCTATGATATAAAACAAGCCATACCCACCCCGGGAGCCATCCCCTGATCTCAGGAGAAACTCCCAAGTACAGCATCCCTCACTTCTGACTGTCTGCATGGGCTAGAGCCTGGTGGTTTTTGTTTTTGTTTTTGTTGGAAGGAGGCAGTGGGGATAGAACTCCACACTTGCTTGATAATGTTTTTGCACTTTGTGGGGGGGGGTTGTTTTTGTTTTTGTCAGTCATGGGGCTTGAACTCAGGGCCTGGGCACTGTCCTGAGTCCTTTTGCTTAAGGCTAATACTCACTTTGAGCCACATGCCACTTCTGGTTTTCTGGTGGTTAATTGGAGATACTAAGAGTCTGGTAGACTTTTCTGCCCAGGTTTGCTTTGAACTGCAATCCACAGATCTCAGCCTCCTGAGTAGCTAGAATTAGCCACCAGCACCTGGCCTAGTCTTTTCAGATAGGATTATACATTTTTGCCTGAACTAGTCTCATATCTCAGTCCTCCTATTTCTACTTCCTGAACAGCTTAGATTACAGACAAATACCACCATGCCTGGGGCCCTAGTGTTTAAAATGTTTGGAGCTTCTCTAATGGGAAATAACAAGTCAAGAGCCCCCAAAAGCTGAGATCTTGGCACAACTGTTGTGTGCTTACAACTGTGCCCTACATACTGAGAAACAAAGCCTGTTTCTTATACACCATCACCTTAGCCTTCCTTTGTAGATGCTTAGACTTTCAGTAGATAAGACCTATGAACATGAGTACATAATCTATCTGTCAAGTTTAGGTGCTGGTGGCTCACGCCTGTAATCCTGGGAACTCAGGAGGCTGAGATCTGAGGATCATGGTTCAAAGCCAGCCCGGGCAGGAAAGTCCAAGAGACTCTTATCTCCAATAAACCACTCAGAAAACCAGAAGTGGTACTGTGACTCAATTGGTAGATTGTTAGCCTTGCGCTGAAGAGCTGAAGGATAGCACCCAGAGTTTAAGCCCTATGACTGACCCCCCCAAAAAAAATCTAGCTGCCAAAACCCCCCTGCTGTAGATGTATTGTAGGATTTAGGGGTCTGGATGAAGAAGCCTTGGGTTGCTGAGGGAAGGGTTAGATGAGGGTGTTCTTAGAGACCTCAGAGAAACAGTATCTGATTCTGGCACTTTGAATGGTCCATGTTAGAGGGCTGCTGGCAGTAGCAGGCCCTAGATCGAAGGGAACAGTAACTAGGGTCTGCAGCATGGAAAGAGTTCCAGGTGCGTGGGAGTTTTGAGTCAAAGACAGACCTTGAGTGTAGGAACCCAGTGGCTCTAGACTTTCCTGTTCCCCACTGAGCCTCTACTTGGGGCTGCAGGGAAGGCCCCACCTGACCTCTCCCTGCCCTTTGCCCCCCTGCCAGCAATGCTCAGTACATCGTCAGTGGCTCTGACGATGGCTCCTTCTTCATCTGGGAAAAGGAGACCACCAACCTAGTCCGCGTACTCCAGGGGGACGAGTCCATTGTCAACTGCCTGCAGCCACATCCCAGCTACTGCTTCCTGGCCACTAGTGGCATTGACCCTGTTGTGCGACTCTGGAACCCTCGACCAGAGGTAAGGGTACAGGCAAAGTGGCCAAAGCCAGACCTTGTGCAGGGTGAAGTCCCTGGGCAGAGCAGAGCATCTGGCTGACCAGCAGAGAGGGGCTGAACTGAGAAATGAGCTACACAGGTTTGCAGCTGCTGAGATGACTAAGGCGGGGCCAAAGAGGGGACCTCAGGTTCTGCAACGTTCTGAATGCAGTAGGCAATTCCAGGAGCAATAGTTGGTATCTGCCTTCCTGATGTGCCCATACCCTAAGAACGGGGGTACAGGGCAGACAAGCAGACTAGCAGTGGCCCTTCATGAGAGGGGGCCTTCTGCTCACATACCAGCGGACCCTCAGGCACAGGAAAGTGTGTGGGACCCTGCTTTCCTCCTACCTGCACCCCTACTCACACCTACAGGGTCCAGCCATCCCGGCACCTCCTCAGGGGTTGCTGTGAGGACTGAGAGGCCATGCCTCCACTGTCCAGCCTGGCGTGGTACCTCCATCTCAGTGCACCCACCAGAGGACTCCCCAGCCTCTCTGCCCCACCTCCTCCCCTTTCCTAGCGGACAAGTTGCTAATTTAACATGACTTAAAAAGAGGCCCCCCTTGGAAGTAGCACTGTGTGTGGCTAAAGTGGTAGAGCAGTAGTCTTGAGCTGAAGAGCTCAGGGACAGCACCCAGGCCCAGAGTTCAAGCCCCATAACCGACCAAAAAAAAAAAAAAGGCCCCTCCAGGAAGCTTCCTGGGGAGGAGAAGAAAATGAACACTAAGAAAGGACTGTTGCGAGTGCAGTGGAACAATAGACGGGGAAGCGCAGCGACAGCTCCCATAAAGACTGACTCCCATATAGACCGACTCCCATATAGACCGTCTCCCATATAGACCGTCTCCCATATAGACCGTCTCCCATATAGACCGTCTCCCATATAGACCGTCTCCCATATAGACCGTCTCCCATATAGACCGTCTCCCATATAGACCGTCTCCCGTATAGACCGACTCCCGTATAGACCGACTCCCGTATAGACCGACTCCCGTATAGACCGACTCCCGTATAGACCGTCTCCCGTATAGACCGTCTCCCGTATAGACCGACTCCCATATAGACCGTCTCCCGTATAGACCGACTCCCGTATAGACCGTCTCCCGTATAGACCGACTCCCGTATAGACCGTCTCCCGTATAGACCGTCTCCCGTATAGACCGTCTCCCGTATAGACCGACTCCCGTATAGACCGTCTCCCGTATAGACCGTCTCCCGTATAGACCGACTCCCGTATAGACCGTCTCCCGTATAGACCGTCTCCCGTATAGACCGTCTCCCGTATAGACCGTCTCCCGTATAGACCGACTCCCGTATAGACCGACTCCCGTATAGACCGACTCCCGTATAGACCGACTCCCGTATAGACCGTCTCCCGTATAGACCGACTCCCGTATAGACCGACTCCCGTATAGACCGACTCCCGTATAGACCGTCTCCCGTATAGACCGTCTCCCGTATAGACCGACTCCCGTATAGACCGTCTCCCGTATAGACCGACTCCCGTATAGACCGTCTCCCGTATAGACCGTCTCCCGTATAGACCGTCTCCCGTATAGACCGACTCCCGTATAGACCGTCTCCCGTATAGACCGACTCCCGTATAGACCGTCTCCCGTATAGACCGACTCCCGTATAGACCGTCTCCCGTATAGACCGACTCCCGTATAGACCGTCTCCCGTATAGACCGTCTCCCGTATAGACCGACTCCCGTATAGACCGTCTCCCATATAGACCATCTCCCATATAGACTGACTCCCATATAGACTGACTGCGTTCCCCAGCTGCATCCCAGTGTGTGCTCCTTAGGCTCTACCTGCTGCGCCCACCACACACACATAACCTGGTGTGGCCTTGGGCCACCCTCGCTCCCCACACCCCACACCGCCCCGTGCATGTGCTTCCCTCCACCAGGCACACCGCACCTGTACATCTCCCAGTGTGTGTGGGTCTGTCTTCTCCTGCCCTCCCTCCCCTTCCCAGCTCTAGTGTGTGCCCCCGGGGCCCTCCCACCCCAGTCCTCTGGAGCTGCCCTTTCCTCCGCCACAGAGTGAAGACCTCACAGGCCGAGTTGTGGAAGACATGGAAGGCGCCTCTCAAGCCAACCAGCGGCGCATGAATGCGGACCCACTGGAGGTGATGCTGCTCAACATGGGCTACCGGATCACAGGCCTGAGCAGCGGGGGCGCCGGGGCCTCTGACGATGAGGACAGCTCCGAGGGCCAAGTGCAGTGCCGGCCCAGCTAGATATGCCTAGCCCCTGTCTCCAGCCCCAGCCACTGGCTGGGCCCTCCTCCCTGGGCAGGAGGTCAAGGGATTCTGTTTTGGTTTGTCTTCCACCCCCACCCCCATTTTTCATTTCCCCTGTTTTGTTTGTTAGTTTGGCATTGGGGGTGGGGGTTGCTGCAACTTACTGGCTTTTACACTCTTGGGCTGAGTGTCCCTTGACTTTTCCCAGCCCTGAGCAGAAAGAAGAGGGGATGCCCCCTCCGTGTGCCCCCACCTCCTGCTTCCATGTCCCTGGACGGCTTGGCCTGACTCAAAACCCTTTCTGTCTTGTGGGGGCCAAGGGCTGCCGCTGTCTTCAAGGACTGCCCTGCCCTTCAGTTGGCAGCCGGAAGAGAGTGGAGCTCCCAGCTAGGCCTGGCCTGTTGCCACTTGCTCTCCTGCCTGCAGGGCTAACTCTCCTCCCTCCTGTGGTCTTCAGGGAAGTCCCTCCACAGCCACCAGCGTCAGGGTGGCAGAAAGGGAGGGGGAAGCCCTGGAGTGGGCACGGCCAGCCACATGCCCTGGTGGCAGTGGAACTTCTCACTTCCCCTCCTGGGCATCAGCTCTGCTCGCCCAGGCCTACTCACGCTGGCCACCTCTGGGGGCCCTGCCCTTTCTGAGGGACCTGGTGGGGGTCTGGGCACTGCATCCACGCAGCCACTTTGTGCACCGTGGCCACTCTCCTGGGGCGCTCCTTGGCCTCACTGTGACCTTTCTGCCAGAGCTCCCAGCCAGGCCGGCTCTGCCCTCTCTGCCCTCTTTCCCACCCCACATGCTGAGCCGCCACAAAGACCAAAGAAGTGATGGCTTTTCTCGGTCCCCCTGCTGCTCTGGGGAGAGGGGGTGGGAAAGTCTCCAGCTCAGCCCCCTCCCTCCTCAGCAGCCCCAAGCTTTACACTGGATGCAGCAGTGGTTAACCCCACCAAGCCCCTCCTCCCTCTGCCCCCCTTGGCTCCTGGCTCTGGAGCTACTTGGGTAGTTGGTTCATCCTCCCTCCCTTCTCCCTCCCCCGCCCCCCCCCCTCCATCCCCTCCGTGCTTCCTTGGCTCCAGCCCTCCAGCTGCAGCCTCTGGGGAGAAGCAGCCTCCCTTCCTCCCTCTCTCCCTCCCACCCTCCCTCGCCCCTGTCTCTGCCAGGTGCCTCCTCTCAGTCAGGCTTCAGAGCAGCCCTGGAGACAGGAGGGCCATGTTAAAAGCTTTTTCACAGTTTTAAGAAGACAGGGTAGGGGGTGAAACTAGTGGTGGGGGGTCTGGCACCATCTCATTGCTTTAATCCCAGCGACACAGGTGGCAGCTTCTCCCCCTGCCTGCCCACCCCAGTCTCTCTTCCCACCCCTCTTCTAGCTTGGTAATGAAGTATATTTATTGGTGAAGGGAACAGCTGCTGCTGCTTCTCCCGCTGCTGGGACTCACTCCCCTGTCTCTTCTCCATGACCTTTCTCTAGCTGGGGAGTGGGGATAATGGGGCTAGGCCCTGGGACATAAGAACTGGCCAGGGCCCCTTGGTTTCCTGTGTTCCAGCCACCCACCATTTCTTCCCTTCCTGCCTACTGCCTCCCACCTCCCACCCCTGCCTGCCCAGCCTGGGCCCTGCAGTGTGGAGAGACACATAAGCCTTACTGTCCTCTGGGGCAGGAGCCGAGCCTTTTTGTTGCTCTGCTCCCAGGAGAGTGAGGGTGACGCAATTGATTAAAACCATTTTGTTCTAGTTGTGGCCAGTGGCATTTGTGGGGTAAAAATGGGTCTTGGGTCCCTCCCCTCCCTAGCTGTGTGACCTTGAGTGACCACACCTCCACCAGGCAGAATGAGGCCTGCCTTGCAGGATCACTGGGCAGTGGCCACTCAGCCCAGCAGGATAGAACACAAAGCCCAGCACTGGCAACTGTAATTCTGCAATAATCAGCTTTTACTCACTGGCTTTCTCCCCTATAAAATAAGGGACTTGGAATCTTGATGGTTTTTCAGACTTTTTAAAAACTAGAACCCAAATAAGAATGGAGTTTCACAGTGTGATTCAAGATACAGATGCTAGCTTGTTAGAAGTGTGTGTGTGTGTGTGTGTGTGTGTGTGTGTGTGTGTGTGTGTGTGATAATGAAGAAAAGTTTTGCACCATTATACATGTAATGTATGCTCTATCTACTTTTCTATTAGGAGGGAAATTCTGGTTGTAGCCCGCTAAACTGATTTCACAACCTGCAGTTTTTGTTTGTTTTTTGTTTTTTTTAATGGTCATAGGGCTTGAACTTAGTGTCTGGGGGCTATCTATGAGCTTTTCTACTCAAGGCTAGCACTCTACCACTTTGAGCCACAGGACCACTTCTGGTTTTCTGGTGGCTAATTGGAGATAAGAGTCCCACAGACTTTCCTGCCTTTGGCTGACTTCAAACCATGATCCTTAGATCTCAGCCTCCTGAGTAGCTAGGATTACAAGCATGAGCCACTGGCACCAGCTAACACTTCTGCAGTTGTTTTTTTTTGTTTTGTTTTTGGGGGGTCCAGTTGTGGGGCCTGTACTCTGGGCCTGGGCGCTGTCCCTCAGCTCTTCAGCTCAAGGCTAGCACTCTACCACTGAGCCACCTTCCCAGCCCGACAATCTGCAGTTTTTTTATGTGTACTAGATTACTAGCTCTTCTCTTAAACCAGAAGATTCCAAATGTGCTCAATGCTGTTAGCATGCTAGTAAGTTTCTTGGAGCCCTAAAGCCAAAAGAAATAGCTAACAGCTCAATTAAGTAGTGATGCCCAAATCCCTAAATAAGTGCTTACGTCTTAACAAGTTGCCATTTAAAAATTAATACACATAATTGGAACGTATATTCATTTTATTGTTAAATAACTGCAGTTAGATTTGTTCACCTGTTTGGCACTGCACAACTTGTCAAACTCTAATCGACATAGACATTATTACCAAGACTTCCTGTTATGCACTGATTTGCATTTGCTTCTTGTCAGCAACTTAGCTTCTCAAAATGATGTCAAAGTGATGTAAGGCAGTCGTGTAATGAAGCTGCAAACTCCCGGGAGCCAGTAGTTTTCTTAGTTCTTAGTAGTACTTCTCAAATTTAAATGCTGTACTTAGCCCCCTGAAATTGGCTGCAGCACCCTAAAGGCTTTTGATACAGCTTAAGAGCTGGTTCACTACTACAGGAATAGTTTCCTGTTGAAACATTATGATTCTTTGGGAAGAACTGGGCTGGGCCAGCTGGCTATGCTTGGTTTAGTCCAGAAGACAGACCAGAAATAAGTTCTGTTACAAACAAAATAGGTAGAGTTAGGAAGTAGGTACATCAGGCTGGCATCATTCTTTGTTCCCAAACTGAAATCTGCCATAGCTTCAAGATATTTCCAGACCATGCAAGGCAGGGACAATGTTCCAGGTCATGGCAGCAGTGTAATACTGCTTCATGGGCCCTGAGTGATTCTGTTTGGCTAGATTGTCGAGGATGGCCTGGAAGGATAATTAAGTTGGGGAAGAGTTCCTGTGCTGGATGAGAGATGGTAAGTTTGATCTTATAGGCAAAGAGGAGTCATTAGTAACCATCTGAGGTTGGAACAAGCATCAGTAGCTTGCACCTGTTATCCTAGCTATCCAGGAGGTTGAGATCTGAGGATTGCAGTTTGAAGTCATCCTGAGCAGGAAAGGCCATAAGATTCTTATCCCCAGTTAACCACCTAGAAACCAGAAGTAGACCTGTGGCTTTTTAGAGAGGTAGCTTGCTAGCCTTGAGCCAAAAAGCTTAGGAGGCCCTGAATTAAAGCCCCATGACTGACAAGAAAAGATAAAACAGTATCACCAAGGACTCTTACACTTGGAATTGGCATTCCCTTTTTTATTTTATATTTTTTTGCCATTATCAGCATTTAAACTCCATGCCTAGGCTTGATTGTATTACTTGGTTGGCTGGTACTCAATTTACTTGAGCCATGCCCCCAGTCTACTTTCTGCTCTGTGTGTCCTGGGGCTTGAACTCAAGACTAGGGCACTGTTCCCAAGCCTTTTTGTTCAAGTCTTGAGCCATGGTTCTACTTCTAGCTTTCCAATGGGTTAACTGGAGATAAGGATTTCATGCACTTTCCTGCCTGGGCTGGCCAGGCTGGCTTCAAACCATGATCCTCATATCTCAGCCTCCTGAGTAGCTAGGATTACAGGCATGAGCCACCAGCACCTGGCTGGTACATTAGCTTAGCCATAAATGTTTTCCTGTATGTCTTATGTGATATACAGCTCAAACATGACACTCTGGATCTGAGACTTCTTATTACTTTGGACTACAGATGTCTGTCTGTGATATGACTGTTTACTGTCATCTGAGGATTTTAAAATACCTTGTATCTATATAAATACATTTTTACTGTATAGATTGCATAATGAAGTGTACCCACTCAAACCCTGGGCTTCGTCCCTTTCTGAGGAGGAATAATGGTCACCTGCACAGTGCAATTCCGTTGTGGGTTTTTGTTTCATAGAGTAATGACTAAAAATCCACTGTGATTTCCCACTTGAAATCCAAACATAGTATGAAATGTAAGGCTGCTTTTCTAAATAATAGCTGAGGTAAGAGCAGAGGAAATTCAGATTTAGTTGAAAAGGGGCTCTTTGATATAATTAGTGTGACAATTTCTTTGTGCCAGTCCTAGGGCTTGAACTCAAGTCCTGGGTGCTGGTCCTCAAGCATTTGTGCTCAAGGCTAGTGCCCTGCCACCTAAGCCACATACCTCTACTTCCAGCTTTTTGGCTAACTGGAGATAAGAGTCTCATGACTTTCCTTGTCAGGCTGGCTTGAAACCACAGCCCTTAGATCTCAGCTTCCTAAGTAGCTAGGATCACTGGTGTGAGATATTGGCACCCAGCTGATATACTTTTTTTTTTTTTTGGGTCTGGTCGTGGGGCCTGAACTCCGGGCCTGGGCGCTGTCCCTCAGCTCTTCAGCTCAAGGCTAGCACTCTACCACTTGAGCCACAGCGCCACTTCCAGCTTTTTTCTTTTTGCTTATGTGGTGCTGAGGAATCGAACCCAGGGCCTCAGGCATGCAAAGCAAGCGCTCTACCACTGAGCCACCTTCCCAGCCCCCCAGCTGATATACTTTTATGGAAATTATTTGGTATTGGCTCAACAAATTATATAGAAGAATAAAGATTTATTTACTTGGGGCTGGGAAGGTGGCTCAGTAGTAGAGCGCTTGCCTTGCATGCATGAGGCCCTGGGTTTGATTCCTTAGCACCACATAAGCAAAAAGAAAAAAAAAAACCGGGAGTGGCGCTCTGGCTCAAGTGGTAGAGCGCTAGCCTTGAGCTGAAGAGCTGAGGGACAGTACCCAGGCCCAGAGTTCAGGCCCCCACGACTGGACCCAAAAAAAAAATATTTATTTACTGTAAGGCCACAGTGATCAAGATAGCCTGCTATTGGGGCTGGGAAGATGGTTCAGTGGTAGGGTGCTTGCCTCACATGCATGAGGCCCTGGGTTCAATTCCTCAGAACCACATAAACAGAAAAAGCCGGGAGTGGCACTGTGGCTCAAGTGGTAGAGTGCTAGCCTTGAGCTAAAGAGCTCAGGGAGAGTGCCCAGACCCAGAATGCAAGCCCCATGACAAAAAACAAAAAGCCTGCTATTGGCAAAATAGATTAACAATGGAATTAATAGAGAACTAAGAAATAGACCTATACAAATATAGCCAACTGATATTTAACAAAGGAGTAAAGTTAATTCAATGGAGGCAGGATAATTTTTTATCATGTGCAGAAACAACTGGACATCTGTTAAAAAATTAATAATGACTTTATATTACACATACATATATACACAACAGCCAGGCGCCGGTGGCTCACACCTGTAATCCTAGTTACTCAGGAGGCTGAGATCGGAGGATCGCGGTTCAAAGCCAGCCCAGGCAGGAGAGGCTATGAGACATCTCTAATAAAATATTCAGAGTGGTTCTGTGGCTCAAGTAATTGAGCACTAGCCTTGAGCAAAAAAAGCTTATGAACAGCGCCCAGGCCCAGAGTTGAAGCCCCAGGGGAAGAAATTTTTTCTTAAAGTATCATAGAAAAACCAAGCATGAGGATCAAAAGTGGTGGCTCATATCTGTCATCTCACTTTCTGGGGAGGCAGAGATTGGAAGGCTTGAGGTTTGAGGCCAACCCCAACAAAAAGTTACAGACCCCATTTCAATAAGCAGGTGTGGTAACTGGTGTGGTAGCTGTGATCCCAGCCACTCGCTGGCTGAGGTAAAACCATCACAGTCTGGAGCAAAAATGGGATACGCGACTTGAAAAGGCCAAGAAGAGCTTGAGCATGGGTTCAAATGGTAGAGCACCTGACTCGTAGACGTGAGGCCCTGAATCCAGAGCCCCAAGAACACAAAGAGAAGCCATTTGTGGTGGTTCAAGTCTGTAATCTTTAGCATCCCGGAGGCTGTTGCAAGACAGCCATGGCTACATAGCAAGATCTTGTCAAAAACAAACAACAAAAAAATGGAAAATAACAAAAAAATCTAGGCAACCTTGGATTTGTTTTTGACACAGCACCATGAAACAAATCTATGAAACAAAAAAACATACACTCAAAAAAAAAAAAAAAGATAAGTTGGACTTACTTAGATTAAAAAATTTTGGCTCAGCAAAAGGCTCTGTTAAGGTGTGAGCCACTGGCACCAGGCAGAAACTATTTTTAAAACATGCCTGTAAAAGACTTGTATCTAAAATGTACAGAGAGCCAGGCGCTGGTAGCTCATGCCTGCAATTCTACCTACTCAGGATGCTGAGATCTGAGGATTGTGGTTCACAGCCAGCCTGGGCAGAAAAGTCCATGAGATTCTTTTTTTTTTTTTTTTTAATTTTTTTTTTTGGGGGGGGTCCGGTCGTGGGCCCTGAACTCTGGGCCTGGCGCTGTCCCTCAGCTCTTCAGCTCAAGGCTAGCGCTCTACCACTTGAGCCACAGTGCCACTTCTGGCTTTTTTTTTTTCTTTTTGCTTATGTGGTGCTGAGGAATCGAACCCAGGGCCTCAGGCATGCAAAGCAAGCGCTCTACCACTGAGCCACCTTCCCAGCCCCGCCATGAGATTCTTATCTTCAATTAACCATGAGAAAACCGGAAGTGGCGCTGTGGCTCAAAGTGGTGGAGCGCTAGCCTTGAATGAAAAAGCTCAGGGACAATGTCCTGACTTCAAGCCCCCACAACTAATGACAAAAAAATGTACAGAGTCCCTAAGATACAACAATTTCAAATAATTAAAAAGTGGATAACAGATCAAAACAGACAACATATAAACACAAGGAAAAAATTTCAACATATCATTAGAGAATAGTACATTAAAACTTTACATACCTAATTTTTTTTTTGGGGGGGGGGGTCCAGTCGTGGGGCCTGAACTCTGGGCATGGGCGCTGTCCCTCAACTCTTCAGCTCAAGGCTAGCGCTCTACTACTTGAGCCACAGCACCACTTCCGGCTTTTTTTTCCTGCTTATGTGGTGCTGAGGAATCGAACCCAGGGCCTCAGGCATGCAAGGCAAGCGCCCTACCACTGAGCCACCTTCCCAGCTCCCACATACCTAAATTTTTTGAATGATGGTATCAAATGCTGACAAAGATATGGACAACGCATTGACTGCTGGTAGAAATGCAAATAAGGCACCGCCATTTTAAATGACAATTTGGCTGACAGTCTTATAGTGCAGATCCAGTTGTACTCTTTAGCACTTACTCAAGGTAAAAATCGTATGTCCACACAAACCTGTATACAAATGTTTATAGGAGTTAGTTCCATAGTTGCCCCAAACTGGAAGCAACCAAGTTGTCCTTCAGAAGATAAGTGCGTACCAGATGCTGGTGGCTGTAACCCTAGCTACAGGAGGCTGAGGATCCTTGTTTGAAACAGCCCAGGCAGGAAAGTCTGAAACTCTCATCTTCAATTAACCACCCCAAATCCAGAAGTAGAGCGGTGGCTTAAGTGGTGGAGCCCTAGCCTTTGAGCCAAAAAGTTCACTGCTCAGGCCCTGAGTTCAAGCCCCAGGACCAACACACAAAGTTGAAGGACTAGCCAAGTGCTGTGGCATGTACTTGTGCTCCCTGCTACTCCAGGAGCTTAGACTAAAAGTGGCTTGCATGGGCTGGGAAGGTGGCTCAGTGGTAGAGCGCTTGCCTTGCATGACTAAGGCCCTGGGTTCGATTCCTTAGCACCACATAAGCAAAAAGAAAAAAAAAGCCGGAAGTGGCGCTATGGCTCAAGTGGTAGAGTGCTAGCCTTGAGCTGAAGAGCTGAGAGACAGTGCCCAGGCCCAGAGTTCAGGCCCCACGACCGAAACCAAAAAAAAAAAAAAAAAAGTGGCTTGCACTTAGGAGTTCAAGATCAGCCCAGGAAACATCATGAGAAGCAATCTCAAAATATATACAAAGCCAGACACCTATAATCCTAGCTACTAAAAATGCTGAGATCTGAGGATCACAGTTCAAAGCCAGCCCAGATAGGAAAGTCCATGAGACACATCTCCAATAAACCACCAAAAAACCAGAAGTGGTGCTGTGACTCAAGTGGTAGAACATTAGCCTTGAGCTGAAGAGCTCAGGAACAGTGTCCAGGCTCAGAGTTCAAGCCCCATGACCAACAACAACAATGTGTGAGTGTGTGTGTACTTATAATGTGTATTATTTTAAGGCATCTTTCTAACATGGAACCAGCCCTATCCATGTTATACAAGTATGGACAGTGAGCCAGGTCCTAATGGCTCATATCTGTAATCCTAGCAACTCAGGAGGCTGAGATCTGAGGATCAAAGTTTGAAGACAACCCAAGAAGCAAAGTCCATGAGACACATATCTCCAATTAACCACCAAAAGGCCAAAAGTAATTCTGTGGCTCCAGTAGAACAAACAGCTTTGAGTGGAAAAAACTAAAGAGACAGTGCCCAAGCCCTGAGTTCAGGCTCCAGCACTGATAGAAAAAAAAATTATATGGAACAATGAATTTGAAAGGTTGGCATGAAAAGGAAAAGATGAAGTGCTTTTCCTTGCTTCAAGACCTCTAGTGAGTGAGAACTTACATACATTAATTGGGAGCAAACTTAAATACATACTGCTTAGTGACTGAATCCAGTCTATAAAGGCAACATATTCTAGGCAATTGTGTGGCTTTCTGGAAAAAGTAAAGTAATATAGTAAAAAGATCAGTAGAATTTAATTTTTAAAGTATTTTGCATGTATGACTCATCCAAAGCTCTTACCAACCTGCTGACCGAGAACCTGGGACTCAGATAAGCCTACATAATGAATGCATAGCAAAACAGATGTGGAAAGTTGGGACTTCAGCGTCTGTGGTGGACAACTGTGGCCCCAATGTCCTGCTGCCAGTCTCTGTGCTTAGAAGCATGTCAAAACATGGTTATAGAGCTTAAAGAGAGATGAGAAGTTAGCTAGTTCAGTGGTTCTCAGCCTGTGTATATACCAGACTCATCCAGGATGCTTTAAAAACTTCCTAGTTCTCACCCCCAGAGATTCTGAGTTGATAAGAGTTCCATTATTTTACAGCGTCATAGGTTCATCCTAATGGAAGCCAGAACTGAGATCCTCTGATCTACTACAGATCTAACTACTGATCTATTATGTGGGTAGGCTCACATTCTATAAATATGGGCAGTAAGTTCCAGTTGGGGTAGGAACCCCAGTGCATGAAAAGCAAGACCAGGTCTGAAATTCTGGGGTGTGTGTGTGTGTGTGTGTGTGTGTGTGTGTGTGTGTGTGTGTGTGTGTGTGTGTGTGTGTGTGTGTGTGTGTGTGTGTGTGTGTGTGTGTGTGTCTACATGCACACGCACCACAGCTCCATTTCTGCCTTTTTTTTTTTTTTTTGTCACGGAGCTTGAACTCTGGGCCTGGGTGCTGTCCCTCAGCTCTTCAGCTCAAGGCTAGCACTCTACCACTTGAGCCACAGCACCACTTCCTTTTTTTGTGGTTTATCAGAGATAAGAGTCTCATGGACTTTTCCTGCCCAACAGGATTTGAGTCATGATCCTCAGATCTCAGCCTCCTGAGTAGCAAGGATGACAGGCGTGAGCAACCAGCATCTGGCTTCCATTTCTGGCTTTTTTGGTTAATTGGACATGAGAACCTCAGGACCTTCCTAACTGGTTTCTAACTGTGATCTTCAGATCTCAGCCTCCTGAGTAGCTATGATTATAGGTGTGCGTCACCAGCTCCCGGCTTTTTGAAATTGTGATCTCTTGATTCCTAGTGTGGTTCTTGAAACCAGTTTCTTACTCTATCCAGTGCCCTGAGTTTGATCTTTAAAACCACTACCTCCTAAAGTCATTTTCTTCTAACGCACTAAGTCCTGGTACTTTTTCGGCTTTTACTCTGTGTCTGGCATTGGGCAAGGCATTGGCTTCCTGAAAATTCACACAACAGATTCAGTGTGTGCCCTCCCAGAGCTTCTAGGTTATCTGGATGCTAAGGAATAGCAAAGTCAGGCTACTACATGGTCCCTGCACATCAGGTTTCACTGTGAAACATGAGTTTGCTCCAGTGCATTTTTTTGGTCAGTAACCAAGGCTTGAACTCAAGACCTCACATTCATTCAGCTTTCTTGTTTTAAAGCTGGCACTCAGCTGCTTGAGGCACACCTCCAGGCAGGCTTTTTGTTAGTTAAGTGGAGTTTTAGTCTTTCAGACTCTTCTGCTTGGGCTGGCTTTTAACTGTGGTCCCCCAGGTCTCAGCATCCTGAATAATTGTAAGGCTATAGATGTGAGCCACCAATGGCACCCAGTTTTCTCTCTAGTACTTTCTGTCACCATTGAAGTGTCCCACTGTGTGCCAGATTTCGTCAGGCAGAGAAGTCAGACCTTGGGAAAGAATTCTGACAGCCATGATGATAGACCTTCCTGATCTCAATCATGTCTTTAATAAAAGAGGTCCTGGTCCTAATGAATTCATAGTTTATACCTACTTTATGTGGATTTCTCAGACTGGTCTCCATCATTCACTACTGGCCCTAAAAGGGATTCCAAGTAGAGACAGGTAAGGTCTGAACCCCAGCTCTGAAAAGTGCTTATACCTTAAGTAAGTGCCTCAACCCCTTTGGATACCTTCTCCTCATCAGTAAAATGGATGTTGAATCACCAGCTCTGCTCATCTTGCTGTGTGGTAAGGAGGCTCCAAATCACAGCGTATGCACACTGAAGTGCTCTGAAGTGTTTATGGGTCCTGAAGCAGTGATGTGGGGTTTTAACTGCTACAATGTCTGCCACTGAAGCCCTTATTTTGGCCAAGCATCATTCAGGTGTAAGCTGTCAAGCTTCACAAAAACCACAAGAAAATTGTTCTTTATATTAGAGCTGAGGAATCTGATTCTCCTGCTGGTTCGGCTACTTTCCTAAGGTGTGACAGCTAAGGTTCTGGCCCCACTGACTGACAACTCCTGAGTCTACACATTGAACTTCGTGCTTTACTACCTATACTAAAGTCAATTCTGGTTCTAGCTGTACTTTCTATAACCTTTGAAAAGTCTGTCCATCTATAAAAGAGAATGAAGAGGATGTAGAATCTAATGTCTACAGAATCAGAGGGGCAATTGTCAAATGATTACTTTGAGAGTGTGTGCGTGCGTGCACACATCCCTCTCCCCACTCCCAATAAGGGCTTGAACTCAGAGCCTGGGGACTGTTCTTTAGCTATTCCACTCAAGGCTGGTATTCTATCACTTGAGTCACATCTCCACTTTCAGCTTTTTGTTGGTTAATTAGAGATTAGAGTCTCACAGACTTTCCTGCCTGGGCTGGCTTTGAACCTTGATCCTTAGATTCAAACCTAAGTAGCTTGAACTACAGGTGTGAGCCACTGATGCCCAACTTGATTTCTCAAAATATAGTGGCTACTTTGGCATCCCTCCCAATTATGGAAGGGGGGGAGGCTCTCCAGTCTCCAGTATCCTCCAGGGGAGGGAAGAAAAGTTATAATAGAGCTGGACCAAAAGGCTGCAAAATCGAGGACACTGCCCTCCCAAGTGCCCTACCCTGTGCCATACTCAGCAGCTTCTCTACCTGCAGCATGGCAGCCCCCTGGCTCAGCCCATCATCAGAGTAAGGGGGGATTAGTGGAGGCCCTTCTCCTCTTATGGTCAACAAATAGCTTGCAGGATATTCCCTGGGCACTTGAGATCTGCCAGGTGTCCTGCTGACTACAGAGAATAGTAGAGCCAGTCGATCTTTTTCTTAAGGAGTCCACAATCTCTTAAGGGAGACAGACTTGTAAACAGCTAACGCTAATGCAAGTACACATGAATATTCAGTAGGTGGAAACATAGTCTTCGTGCTCTGGGAGCCAAGAGGGAGTATTTGTGTGAAACCTTGAAGATGGTGTAGTCAAGGAGGGGAAGGGCATTCCCAATTAAGGAACAGTGTGAGCAAAGACACGAGGTATGAAGTACAGGGTTGCTGACTTCCAAGAAGCCAGGGGGAGGCAGTGAGAGGTGAACCTGGAAAGGAAATGTGGAACCAGACCATGGGGAGCCTTGAAGGCCAGAATGAATGAGAGGGCCTGAGAGAGGAACCACAGGGACTCATACATGGGGCCAACTGAGGGGGTACCTCGACTTCCCCCAAAATAAATAGTGCCCCAAGCTCACCCTTCAAACAAACGGCATCTTCCCCTCAAAGGCTTGCCAGCTTGATAGTTCCCACTCTGCCATCTTCCCCTCCCCCAGTTAGCCCCATAAGTGGATCCAGATGGTCATTCCTATTTTTGGTCTGAGCATGTGTTGGGGGATGGGTAGCTCTGAACCCTATCAATCCTGTCCCAAAGCTCTCTATGTAAGAGGAGCTTCTTCCAGGGCCCTGCTGAGATCCTCTGAGCCTGGAAGGCAGTGTTAGTCTTTGATGGCGATTTCCCATCTGTCTAGGGGTGAGAAGAGAAGCAAAAGCAGAGGAGGCAGGGCACAGGACATGGGGGCTGTTAGACTGGGTGAGAAGCAAGGTGATGTTGTCTGAGAAGGGGCCCTGTTGTTATGGAGGACCAGCTTGAGAGAAAGGAAGTCAGAGTTGGAGCTGGCTTCTGCCTCCAGCAACCTAGCCATCATTGTGCTTTTGCTTCTGCAGCTGCCTGGACCAAAGGGGGGAAGAAGCAGGCCAGAGGGAATAGAGTTGGCTCTGGTAAGAACCTCCAAGAACACCTTAAAATGGCTCAGAGGTGCCAGGCACCAGTGGCTCACACCTGTAATCCTAGCTACATGAGGCTGAGATCTGAGGATCGTAGTTCAAAGCCAGCCCTGGCAGGAAAGCCCATCAGCCTCTTATGTCCAATTAAACCAACAGAAAACCGGAAGTGGCGCTGTGGCTCAAGTGGAAGAATGCTCGCCTTGAGCTGAAGAGCTGTGAGACAGTGCCCAGAGTTCAAGCCCCACAATAGGAAAAAAAATGGCTCAGAGGTAACAGATGACAAGCTAGCATCCTGTCCTCAGGCTATACCCAGTGTGTGATGCTAAGCCTGAAAGTGTTTGCCACTCATGCAATTGCGCTACTATTAAATATCATGTGCTATACTAGACATAGAGCTTGCAGATGAGTAACACAAAATATCTGCATCCCAGGAGTTTCTAATCTAGTGGGGAAGGCAGACAGTACATGGCCACATATGTGTTATGAGGAAAAAGAACCAAGTGTTCCAAGAGGAATTAGCAGAGCGTTTCTAATGTACATTGGAAGACCAAGAATCAGCTCTTTAAGAAAAATGATTTTTAGCCGGGCATCTGTAATCTTAGCTACTCAGGAGGCTAAGATCTGAGGATCATGGTTCAAAGCCAGCCAGGTCAGGAAAGTCCGTGAGACTTATCTCCAATTAACCACCAGAAAACTGGAAGTGGCACTGTGGCTTAAGTGGTTGAGTGCTCGCCTTGAGCTAAAGAGCTCAAGGCTAGTGCCCAAGCCCAGAGTTCAATCCCCACTACAAAAGAAAGAAAGAATGAAAGGAAAAAGAAAGAAAGGAAAGAAAGAAAACATTTAATCTGAAATTCAAAGGATGGATAGAAGTGGGTGGGGCACACATTTCAGGCAGAGAGGTACAGTATGCATCATGTCCCTAGATATGAAAGAGACAGTAGGATCCACAAGATATTTATGCTTTTATACTAAGTGCAATGGGAGGCCACTGAAGGTTGTCAGATCAAATTTAGTACTATGTTAGTACTATCAAATTTGCAGTAGACCCTGAGAGACTTACTTTGGTTGTTTTTTTTTCATCCATCCTTGCAATAAATGTTTAAAGGGCACCTGGGTTGACAGTGATGGTGGAGGGATGTCTAAGACACAGACCTTCCTTGGAGCCTGTGGTACAGGACAGATTAGATAACTACAGTGATTTAATCAAGAAATAATGTAATTTATTTATCTGACAACTGTATACTGAGCACCTAATCTATTCCAAGCCCTCTGCTGGATGCTGGTTACTGCCCTCCAAGGATCACAGACCACACAGGGTCATGGGAGAAATGCAAATGTGCTCAAAGAATTCTGAGTGGGTCAGAATCCTTTTTAGTTGTGATACCTGTGAGGTCTTTAGAAGACATCAATTTGTTGAATCATTTGATAAAATAAACATTTAATGAATATTCAATCTGTCTAGGTATAGCTCCTATTGCATCTGGCTCTGCACCAGAAACTGTGGTAGCTACCAAAGTCCAGGATTTGGGGGGTTCTATAGCACAGATACTCCAAAAAAATGCAGTGAAGTATGAATGCCCAAAACAGAACCACAGGCTTTCTGGGGACCAGCATTGAGGGAGAATAATTCAACAGAAGAAAGACCTTCCCAAAAGGTGTGAGCTCCAACCTTACTGGTGCATTTGTCTATCCTTTCCTTTTGCCTGATTTTGAACAGCTGCCTTTCACCTGGCCCCACCAGGCCCCCTTTATCCATCTGGACAGTCTCTAAAAGCCAAGACTCCCAAGATCAGAGCCTGGCCTCCTGGTTTACTGGGTGTGATTTCAGACAATTGCTATCTCCACCGACCCTCAGCTTTCCCATTTGAACAAAGAAGGAATCCTATCACATCTAAGGGCTGGTGTTTTACTCCAGCTAGGGTGATATTCACACTCCTCTGCACACAGGGCTCCTCCCGGCCTGACTTTCTTTGCACCACTGCATCCACCCCCTCCCCCATGCCACCTGGCCAACTTCTAAGACTCAGCTCAAATAAATACCTTATCTCCTTGCTCCACTGGCTAGCTCGCCCTCTCGCAGGCACGAGATTTTAGTCTGCCAGAAGACGCAGAATGAAAAGAACAAAGGAGATACAAAGACGTGGGTTTGAGTCGCTGTCCCTGGAGTCCTTCCCCTCGTCCCTGCCTCAGTTTCTCACTGGTAACAGGGGGAAATACCTAAATGTGTAATGTTTATGAGAATGAGAAGCAATGCTTGGCATCTTTAAAATGCCCAATAAAGCCCAACCCTGCACACTGGAGTTCATCGCGGTTCTCATTCTAGGCAACTGCCAGCTGCCTGAGGGCAGAGTGGACCGGCACAGCCTTGGGCGCGGAGGGTGGGCCGGAGGTGGGGGCGGGGGGGGGGGCCCGGAGGAACGCGGCTCCAATTCCCGGGGGGAAGGCCAACCGCGGGGGACCCACCTCCAGGAAGTGACGTCACGGGAACGAGCGGCGCCGGAACAGGGCCTCCCGGGGCGCGCGCAGCATGGCGGAAGCGGAAGGGAGTTCAACGCTCCTGTTGCCGCCGCCGCCGCCGCCCCCTCCCGGGATGGCGGAAGTGGAAGCGCCGACGGCGGCCGAGACGGACATGAAGCAGTACCACGGCTCCGGCGGCGTGACCATGGACGTGGAACGGAGTCGCTTCCCCTACTGCGTGGTGTGGACTCCCATCCCGGTGCTCACGTAAGTGTCCTCCGGTGCCTGCTTGGGGGATTGGGGATCCGCGGGGAGAGCCGGGCCGCTGGCGGCGTCCTTGGGCGGGCCGGGATCAGACCCCAGCCCCGACAGGCAGCAAGCCCTTCCCCGCCCCCCTCCGTTCTCCAGACCCCTGCCACCCGCCCGGGGCCCGCGCCCGCTGACGGTGGGACCCCCTCCCGACCCGCGGTGTGCCTGGCCTAGGGCTGGAGAGAGCCAAGTGATCGGCGGAAATGGCCGGGGACCGCGCGGCCGGAGCGCCGCAGGTGTCCTGCAGAGGGGCCCCTCGCTTCATTCATTCACCGGCCCATTCACTCACTGAGCAAATGCTTACCGTTCGCCGACGCGACATCCTCCCGAGTCTGGAAGCACGAGTGGGAGTTTGACGGCCCACCAGCTTCTGGGACGTCTGCATTAGACGGGGCGCAGAGGTCTGAGAGTTGTGAGTCCGTTATGTTACACCGTCTCAGTTCCAAACCAGGGGCTGGTCGGAAGGTTCGTTGTCTTCGACCGGAGAGAAGCCCCGGTGCTGCTTGCTGCCCTTCTACTTCATCCTTGACAGGTGACAAGAACTGCTTGTTGACGTTCAGGACAGTTTGCCAAGCTTTTTCGCTTGGAATCTCAGTTTGATTTTCCTTTTTCTTTTCTTTGTGTGTGAACTTTTGCTTGAACTTAAGACCTCAAGCTGCTCTTGCTTGGCTGTTTCGCTCAAGGCTGCCACTTTACCACTTGAGCCACACTTCCGCTTCTATCATTTTGCTGGTTACTTGGGGATGAAGAGTTAGATTTACCGGTCTAAGCTGGCTTTGAACCTTGATCCTGACTCCTGATAGGGTGAGATGTGAGCCACAACTACTTTCTAAGGTAGAAATTGTCTTTTCTTGTGGTAAAGCTGAGCTTCTTGTAATGGCTGAGTCTGGTTAGAATTCTCTCTCTGAAGCAAAGGCATTCAGAACACAGTCTTCTGGCTGTATAATTTGCCACTTATAGCTTTACTTCTTCTTTTCCCCTTTTAACATGAATTAAATACAGCAAAGTGGTTGTGTAGAGAAGGGATCATGTTGGACTTTATATGTTGCTGGCCTACAATTCACTATGTGGTACCTATCAACCTCAAATTCTCCATCCTGCTTTAGTCCTGGGGTGCTAGGATTACAGGCATGCCCTATCTCACCCAGCTAAATGATCTTAATTTTTGCATTATGTTGAGTATCTTGAATTGTTTTCAAATACTTACACATTTTCTTTTCTTTTTTCTTTTTTTTTGCTATTCCTGGGGCTTGAACTCAGTGAGGTTTAGACATTGTTCCTGAGCTTCTTTTGCTCAAGGCTAGCCCTTTACCACTGAGCACAGTGCCACTTCTGCTTTTTCTGTTTATGTGGCACTGAGGAATCGAACCCAGGGCTTCATGCATGTGAGACAAGCACTCTACCACTAAGCCACATTCCCAGCCCACTTGTACATTTCTTTAAGAGAAGCCAAATCAAAGCCCTTTAAAAATAAAACTTGTGCTGGGTGCCAGTGGCTCATGCCTGTAATCATCGCTACTCAGGAGGCTGAGATCTGAGGATCACCGTTCAAAGCCAGCCCAGGCAAGAAAGTCCATGAGACTCTTATATCCAATAAACCACCAGAAAAACTGGAAGTGGTGCTCTGGCTCAAGTGGTAGATCGCTAGCCTTGAGCTAAAGAGCTCAGGGACCGTGCCTAGGCCCGAGTTCAGACCCCACCAAAACAAAAAACAAAAAAACACACAAAACTTGTAAGAATATGTGTTCATTGATAAATTCAGTGTTGTTTTGAATAGTCAATAGTGATTCCTATGTGCTCAGATAGTCAATAAAATTATCCAGTGGAGTGCTTGCTTTCATAAAGGAGGAGGCAGTAAATAAGTAACTCACAAGAAAACTTCTGATAGTAGTTTGTGCTATGGAGAAAAATGTTAATGTGACAATAAATGGAAGGAATACTCAGGGGATGTGTTTTGCAAAAGTTATTTTATTATGTTACTTTTAAATCTCTGGTCTTCTCATTTTCAAAACATTTATCATATGGTTCACTGCAGAGAACTGGTAGCAATGTGAGGTAGAAGCACCACAATTCCATGTCACCTGGGCCAGAAGCAGCTCACCTCCCAGTTCTCTTCAGGTCTAGATGAGGAAGACACCACATGCCCATTGAAGGCTGTACACTCCCTTCAGAGGACTCACCCTCCAGCTGATGGGAGAGAGGCCTTAAACTCACCTTTGTAATGCAAGGCCTTGTTGCTGACAGCTAGGAATAGGTGTGGCACAAGGAATTGTCATCTGTCTTTCAAAAGGAGGCCCAGGAAGAAGACTAAATCCTCAGATCTGCCTGCTCCCCTAGGGTTCAGTGATGATTCTGCATGAAAATAGGGAATATCGTTGCTACTAAAAAAAATAAACAGCTGGGCACCAGTGGCTTACTTCTGTCATCCTACCTACTCAGGAGGCTGAGATCTGAAAATCACAATTGAAAGCCAGCCTAGGCAAGAAAGTCCCTGTGAGATTCCTAGCTCCAAAAACCAAAGTGCTAGCCTTGAGCACAGAGAGGCTCAGGGACAGTGCCCAGGCCCTGATTTTGAGCCCCATAACTGACAAGAAAGAAAGGGGGGGGGAAGGAAAGGAAAGGAAAGAAAGAAGAAAAAAACCTAAACATTATATGTCATAGATTAATATCACTTTATTATATCATTGAGGGCTTTCAGTCCTTGCATCAATCCATGAAAGTAAACATTATCTTCTTACATGTAGATGAGGAAATAAAGGCTTAGGAGCCAACAAGGGCTTTTACACTCCCCAAAGAGACCTCTAGGATTAGTAACTCTCTTGTTCATTCACTAAATCTTTATCAAGGACTTCATTTGTACTGGATCTGGTATAGTTTACAAAGTGTCTGGAGCTTGCCTTTGTGGAGCCTACAGACTGACAACTTAAGAGAGTTCTTCCATGGGGCTGCACTGGGCACAGGGCTTTGCTGTGATCTCCAGCCTCCATCAAGAGTTCTGTTTGCAGCCCAACACAATTGTGTGTGGAATGCTGGTGAGAGCCAGACCTTCTTCCAGCCAGTTGAAAGGAGTCTGGTCCAGGCGAGGTCCTGAGATCGGGGTCTGAGATGCCAAGGGAGCAACCTTTTCATAAATCTGAGTATCCATCCTGGGACCAGATGGTTTTCAGATAACTCGTTGACAGTTCACATAGCAAGTATTTATTGACTTCCTTGAGATAACAGCATTGAACAAGTACCAAACATGAAGCAGTGTCTTAAGCACTTTGCAAGCAGATCCTACTTAATCCTCACTGTTTCCACACCCCCCCACACACACACTCCACTCACTTTCTACTGAGAGATGAGAGTGAATAACTTGGCCAAAACAGAGACTCAACCTAGATTTGACATTAGAACCAGATTCAACAACAGCAATCTTGGCACATTGTAATTATATATGTATTTATGAGATACAGATTAACATTACAGGCTCACAATTGTAATCCTAACTACTCGAGAGGCTGAGATCTGAGGATTGAAGTTTGAAGCCAGCCCCGGCAGGAAAAGTCCATGAGACTGTTATCTCCAGTTAACCAACATAAAGCTGCAAGTGGAGCTGTGAATCAGGTGGTAGAACAGCTGTGTTAAGCAAAAAAGCTAAGAGACAGCTCCCAAGCCCTGAGTTCCAACCCCAGTACAAAAAACAAACAAATCTCAGATGGACCCTAATGTAAGACATAGAAACCAGTTTCTTTTATAAGCAAATTTATTAAGGTAATTCATATACAGTAACAAGCACATATTTTAGTAGACATCATTAAAGATTTGTTGTTTGTTTTATTGTTTGTGTTTTTTTGCAGTTCTGTGCCTTACACATTCCAAGTTCAATGAGTTTTGACAAAGGTTGCAACTATTTGCAATAAAGTACAATGTATTTTCTTGTGCATGCTTTGGTATGCACGAGCTCTCGTTTTTGTTGGGTGAACTACTAAGACATAGAGTGTGTGGATCTCTTGTTTCTTGGTTGGTTTTAGGGCTTGAACTCAAGGCTTGGATGCTGTCCCTGAGCTCTTTTTGCTCAAGGCTAGTGCTCTAGCACTTTGAGCCACAGCAACACATCTGGTTTTCTGGTGGTTAATTGGAGATAAGAGTTTCACAGACTTTCCTGCTCTGGCTGGCTTGAACTGCAATCCTCAGATCTCAGCTTCCTGAGTAGCATGATTACAGGATTACTAGCACCCCGCTCTGCCTGGCTGTTTGTTTTATTGTGGGGCCTTAATTCTGGGCCTGGGTGCTGTCCCTCAGCTCTTCAGCTCAAGGCTAGCACTCTACCACTTGAGCCACACTTCTGGCTTTTTCTACTTACGTGGTGCTGAGGAATTGAATTGGGGCCTCATGCATGCAAGGCAAGCACTCTACCACTGAGCCACCTTCCCAGCCCCTGCCTGGCTGTTTTGTTTTTGTTTTTTTAAAAAAAACCCAGAGGCCAGTGGCTCATGCCTATAATCCTAGCTACTCAGGAGGCTGAGATCTGAGGATTGAGGTTCAAAGCCAGCCCGGGCAGGAAAGTCTGTGAAACTTATCTCCAATAAACCACCAGAAATGCTGTAGCTCAAGTGGTAGAGTGCTCGTCTTGAGCTGAAGAGCTGAGAGACAGAGTTCAAGCCCCACAACGGGGGTGGGGAGTGGGGGGGGGGGGGGTGCACCGAGCCAGGCTCAGGTGGCTCCCGCCTGTCATCCTAGCTACTCAGGAGGCTGAGATCTGAGGATCACCGGTCACCATTCAAATCCAGTCCAGGCAAGAAAGTCCCTGAGACTCTTATCTCCAATAAACCACCAGAAAAGTGGAAGTGGTACTATGGCTCAAGTGGTAGAGTACTCACCTTGAGCAAAAAGTGCAGAAACAGCGCCTAAGCCCAGAGATCAAGCCCCACGACCACCACCACCACCAACAACAACAAAATTGGTAGGAGCTGTTTTTGTTCCTCAGCAGAGAGTAAGAGTTCGGCTGGCCCCTTTGCTTGGGGTCTCCTGGTGAGGTGTCGCGGTATCTTTTGGGTGCTGTTCTCAATGGTCCTCATGCTTTCCCACCCTGGAGCACTGTAATGGACTCTCATCACAGGACGCTATTGTCACAGGCTCCCACAACAGAGTGTCGCCACATCTTTCTAACTGACTGGAGACCGCTAAGCACTGTCCCCCCCTGCCCTCTTTCCTCACAGGTGGTTTTTCCCCATCATCGGCCACATGGGCATCTGCACATCCACTGGAGTCATTCGGGACTTTGCTGGCCCCTATTTTGTCTCGGTGAGTCTCATTCTTGCCATGACCTGGAGGGTTCCAAGACTTACATGGAAAGCTGGCCCATCTCCCCAGACCCACAAAGATGCAAATAATGCACAACCCTGGCTCTAGCCCTCTGCCCCTCACCAGTGTTTGACCCCTTTCCTTCTCTTGCCTCCAGGACAGGCCGGGAGGGCAGTGTGGCCAGAGGATTCTTAAGTTACTGGCCCAGCTCTTTGCCCCCATCCCTGGGGTACCAAGACATGGGTAGGGGTTAGAGGCAAGAGTGGAGTCAGACCATCCAGGAACCACATCTCTGGACCTTCAGAAGGTGGGAGCCAAGGTGTGGGGGACAGGGGAGGCTGACATGGTTGGTCCCTGGGGTGGTGCTTCCCAAATAAACAGCTGTGTTCTCAGGTCTGTTCCCTGAGGATGGCCCAAGACTGGTCTACCCAGTGGGCTTTCTCCAGATGAGCGCAGGCATCTGCCTGCTTCCACTTGCCAGGCTGGAATGAAGGGATGTGTTGGAAACAGCCTGTTTGTATTAGTAGTTCTAATGACCATTCCAGGTACAAATAACCATCCTAATAGGGTAAGACCTCTTTTGTATTTTTTTTACATTTTCACATTTTTAATTAGACTTTTGTATGTAATCATAAATATTCTAGTCCAACCTAGTTTCATTTTGTTACTCAGGGCAAAGTAATTATAAACATTCACCTAGCTAGGTGCCAGTGGCTCACTCCTGCAATCCTAGCTACTCAAGAGGCTGAGACTGAGGATCATGGTTCAAAGCCATCTCCAATTAACCACCAGAAAACCAGAAGTGGCACTGTGATTCAAGTGGTAGAGCACTCACCTTGAGCTGAAGCACTCAGGGACAGCGCCCAGGCCCAGAGTTCAAGCCCCACAACCAACAACAACAAAAAAACCCAACAGCAACAAAAAATAAATTCACGTAGAGATTAATGTGTCTCCTCCTTGATGTTAAACAATATTATAACACTCTTTCATTAGTGAAAAAATGTTGAATTTGTATTTTAAAAAGTTGAATTTGTATAAATTTCATGGTTATAAATACAGCTTTTTTTTTAAGCTTGTCTATTTGTGGTCAGTTGGTTTGTTGTGTTTTTGAGGCTAGGTCTTACATAGCCCAGAATGGTCTCCCATTTGTGATCCTCTTACCTTAGCCTCTTGAATACTGGGATTACAGGCATGTGCTATTATGCCCAGCTACTATCATACACGTTTATAATTCCTCTTCAACCAGCTCTTTAATCTTTAGGGTCTCCTGGGTTCTGAACCTAGTCTTTGTCTCTGCGTAAGTCCCATAACCCATGTCTTTTGTGATGAGTTTAGGTCTTCCTCATGGGAAGGCTCTATAGATCCAGCAGCCCCATCCTACACTGCGTGTCAGGCTGCCAGGTAGAAGTTCCATGTGAGCTGTCTCTGTAGGACTGGGAGGTCACACCACAAAGGAAACGTGACTGTGATCAGCAATCAGAGACTGACTGAGAACTTAAGAGAAATGATGCCTAGCAAGGGCCAGGGGATTCCTCGGGTGCTGCACTGCTTTCCTCCAAAAGCTATTATTGGCACTGAAGATAACATGCTAGCCCTGAGCTGGCTCATGCCCAACTTCCTATCCCTGACATACCCCCTTCCGAATCATTGTCCTTCAGCCCCTGACCCAGCTTTGTCATGCGGCCGGCATGTCAGTTCCCACTGACCTCTGCTCTTGTCTCTCAACAGGAAGACAACATGGCCTTTGGAAAGCCTGCCAAGTAAGTCCTGAACACCCGTGTGACTGGCCCTAGAGCCAGGTTCCTGCCCAGAGCAACAGGCCAGGCTCTTGGGCATGGCAGGAGCTAGCACCCAGAGGACAAGTATGGGAAAGAGACAGACACTACTAGGCAGCCACGTACATCAGGTTTCTGGGCTGGATATTTGCTCCTAGACTGATTTTCAAAGGCAACATGTTGGGTCTGTTTGTTTTGTATTTCTTGAAGAAAGTTTTAAGACTATCCTTTTCCAGGTACCTAAGTGGCCCCAGTTCAGGCTTGGTGGTTTCTCATTGTCTCCAGGCTCCTCCACCAAGCCATTCCCTGCACAGCAGCCAGAGGGCGCTCTGACATCCCAGCACTCCTGGCCTGTGACCCCTGGGGCACTCCATTGCCTGTCCAGCTTGACCTTCATGGGCTTCTCTTCCACTGACCGCAGCAAGCCACATGGGGAAGCTTGGGGAGAATGTTGCTGATGGGTAGAGTCATGTGACATTCACCCCTACCTGGCGTAGCTCTCATGTGACTAGCGTGCTGCTACATCTCCTGCCTTACCCCCAAGTATTCCTTCACTCCATTTCTCCAGAAGCCTTCCCTCATAAGTAGCTGATCCTCAACCACTTAAGTTTTGAGGCCCAGAGCAATCTTTTGCCTCCCACATTCTTCAGTGCCTACCTCCTTTTTTT
This sequence comes from Dipodomys spectabilis, assembly GCF_019054845.1. Classification (NCBI taxonomy): domain Eukaryota; kingdom Metazoa; phylum Chordata; class Mammalia; order Rodentia; family Heteromyidae; genus Dipodomys; species Dipodomys spectabilis. The sequence continues at coordinate 6,337,210 of NW_024870795.1, forward strand.
TGTCCTGCTAACTCCCTTTTCTTTCAGCCTAGACTCAAGGGCTACCTCCAAAAAGCCTCCTCATACCTTGTGTGTGTGTGTGTGTGTGCATATGCATGCACGCACCTGTACACACATGCCAGTACTAGAGCTTGAACTGAGGGCCTGGGCACTAACCCTTAGCTTTTTTGCTTTAGGCTGGTGCTCTACCAGTTGATTCACAGCTTCACTTCTGGCATTTAGCTAATTAATTAGAAATAAGAATCTCACTGATTTCAAACCTCAATCCTCAGATCTCAGCCTCCTAAGTAGTCAGGATTATAGGTATGTGCCTGGCTCTACCCTCTGTCTTTATTCAGATTTCTATAACAAAATCCCATCGAGTGGGTGGTACATACATATCAGAAATTTCTCACGGCTCTAGAGGCTAGGAAGGCCAGATGGAGGTGCCAGTGGATGCAGTGCACGGTGAGGTGTGGGGCCGACTGTATCCTCACATTGTAAAAAGGTCGAGGGGTCTCAGGCCTCTCTTTGTAAGAACTTGCGGTTCTACCCCGTGACTCTTAAGCACTTCTCAAAGGCTGCATCTAACACTGCTACCTTAGGGGTAGCATTTCAGTGTCTGAAAGGAGTCCCCACCATTCAGATCATCAGCCCTGGGGCTGAATTAGCTTCCAGGTAGCACTCGGTGTCTCACCCTGTGTTACAGTTGTCTGCTAGGAGACACACCCTGACTTGACACCCCCACAGCCTCAGCGCCCAGCTCAGGGCCAGGCACACAGCAGGTCACAGAACTTCCATAGAGCCAGGGGGCTGCGGGGAGCTGAGCAGTGCCCGCACCCCATCTCCCCTCAGGTACTGGAAGCTGGACCCTGCCCAGGTCTATGCCAGCGGCCCCAATGCCTGGGACACAGCCGTGCATGACGCCTCTGAGGAGTACAAGCACCGCATGGTAGGTGAGCGGGGACAGCAGGCACCAAGCCCAGGCCCAGGCCCCTGCCCGTCCTCACCCAGCCTTCCCGCACTTCCAGCACAATCTCTGCTGTGACAACTGCCACTCACACGTGGCACTGGCCCTGAACCTGATGCGCTACAACAACAGCACCAACTGGAACATGGTGACGCTCTGCTTCTTCTGCCTGCTCTATGGGAAATACGTCAGGTGAGCTCACCCCCTGCCGCACCCCTCTAGTTGCTCCTCCAGGGGTCCCCGCAAGGCCATTGCTGCAGCCCTTCAGTCAATGAGGACGCCTGCTCGTGGGAGCCATGAAAGTTCTAAAATGGCAAGCTCATTTCCTGGTGGAGAGCAAATGGTCAGAGTGCCCCCATCAGGCACTACATAACCTCCATAGCCTCCCGGCTGCAGCTGTCCCTGGTAAAATGGCAGTATGAGTCTGAAGCTGTGGGTCTCCAGAGCCCTGTGCTGAGGCAGTGTGAGTAGATGGCAGGATGGTCACTTCCCCTACAGGGTTAGATGGGACTGTGAAGCCACAGCCTCCTGACCTGTGAATTCTAAGACAGTCCCAGGTGATAGGAAAGGGAGAACTTACAGCCCATCATGGCAGCACATGTCTGTAGTCCCTCCTGCCCAGGAAGTAGGGATCAAGAGCATCTTGGAGGGTTGGGAAGGTGGCTCAACTAGTAGAGTGCTTGTCTTACATGCATGAGGCCCTGGGTTCGAGTCCTCAACACCACATAAAAACAGAAAAAGCTTGTAGTGGGCATTGTGGCTCAAGTGGTAGAGTGCTTGCCATGAGCTGAAGAGCTGAGGGACAGCACCCAAACCCAGAGTTCAAGCCCATGACTGACAAAAAAAAAAGAGGATCTCAGGCAAAAAGTTAGACCCTAGGCTGGGAAGGTGGCTCAGTGGTAGAGTGCTTGTCTTACATGCATGAGGTCCTGGGTTCCATTCCTCAGCACCACATAAGCAGAAAAAGCCAGATGTAGCACTGTGGCTCAAGTGGTAGAGCACTAGTCAAGAGCTGAAGAGCTGAGGGACAGCGCCCAGGTCTAGAGTTCAGGCCCCATGACTGACCAAAAAATAAAAAAATAAAAAGGCTGAGATACGAAGATGGAGAGAATTGGGCTGGGTGCCAGTGGCTCACACCCATAATCCTAGCTACTCAGGAGGCGGAGATCTGAGGATCACAGTTCAAAGTCAACCCAGGCAGGAAAATCCATAAGATTCTTATTGCCACTGAACTACTAAAAGCCGGAAGTAGAGTTGTGGCTCAAATAGTAGAGTGCTAGCTTTGAGCAAAAGAAGCTCAGGGTCAGTGCTCAGGCCCTGGGTTCAGGCCCCAGGACGAGGACGTACACAAAAACATGACGAAAAAAGTAAGCTGGGTGTGGCTCATACCTGTAATCCCAGCTCCTAGGGAGGTGGAGGTGTGAGGATCAAGGTCCCAAGCCATCCTTAGCAAAAGTGTTAGACCCTGTCTGAAAAACAAACAAAAATCCAAAGGACAGGGGGCGTTGCTCAAGGGGTAGAGAACTCAGAGGCTCAGTAATTTGCCTGTGGTCCCCCAGCATGGCCATAGCAGAGCCCGGGCTTGGGAGCTCAGTCCTGGACTAATCTGACTTACCCCTGTCCAAGCTTCTTGGGTCTTCTTTCCTCCCAGGAAGGCTTTTAGAGGTCCCCTGGGAAGAGCATAGCTGTCATCACACTGAGGCAGAGCCAGGGTCGAAGCCAGGCCAGGCCCTTGACTCTCAGCACTTCGGCTCCAGTGAGCTCCAGGAATACCTGTGCACCCCATGCCTCCCTGTGGCATGGGGTGCTTCTGGCTTCCACATGTACACTGACGTGCTAGAGACCTCTCCTCAGGAAAGGGTGATTGTGGGCCCAGCCAGTGAGCCCCAAAGAGGGTAACACACAGAAACCTACCAGTCCTTCTGGCCACATCAGGTGGGGCCTTGCCCTTGGCGGACCACTGCTGGGGTGAGGGCATGGTTCCAGGGGTTTCATGGGGCTCACCTGGCCCCGCTACTGTGCTTCTCATGTCAGTGTCGGGGCCTTCGTGAAGACCTGGTTGCCCTTCGTCCTCCTCCTGGGTATCATCCTCACCGTCAGCCTGGTCTTCAACCTGCGGTGATGGCTGCCAGACCACGCCCCTCTGCTCACAGACCCCTTCCCCTCACTCCCATGACAGGGTTGCTACAGGGGGGCTGGGCTGGGCTGGATAGAAAGCTAGGATGGGTGTTTCGTGTGTCTCACAGGCTGCTCAGAAGTCCCCTGCTCTTCCCCAGGGCTCAGGCCCCTGCCCTGTGGCCCCTCCTCTTCCTCCAGGAGGGCCTTACTTCCCTCACAGCTCCTGCCACTGCCACACCCAGGGCCGGGTGCAGACAAGGAGGGTGGGGACCCCGGCGGACTGCACTTCGGTGGTAGCTGTGTCCCCAGGGCGGTGGGGTGGGACCCCAAGGTCTGCACCTAGCTCCCCGGAGGGTTCCCAAGGCCTCCTTTGGTTGTCTGCCTGAGCTACCCTAGGGTACTTGCACTCCATCTTCTGGTGTCCGCTAGCCTGGCAGCACCCATCCCCTACTCCTAGGGCTTCCAACACGTAGGCCCAGCCCAGGTGGGGTTTTGTGCTGAACATGGCGGTGTGTGGGTGGCCTGTCAGCAGCCAGTGCCATCGGAGAGGGGAGGGAGCTGCTGTCAGAAAGGGCCCTGTGCTGCCCTCTCCCCCTGCTCCGCAGGCTCCTCTATAAGGGGCTTCCTGGCAGGAAATAAAGAGTTTTGAGTCTCTGAGTGCTGCCTGTCATTGTTTCGTCGCCCCTGTATCCCCCAGTCTTGTCTTGGTGGTGGCCTTGGTGGGTCTGCCCCCAGGAAGAGATGTGGTTACCAGCACCGTGGCTGAGTCTGCCCAGTGCCAGCAGCATAGGGGTTGCCAGTATCGCTCAGATGTGTGCTGTCCCATTCCCCTGCCGGTGTCCCACCGCTCCACGGCTCCAGTCCATGCGCCGGAGGCAGGGAAGTGTCAAGAGCTGTCCCATGATTCCTGCAAGAACTTGCAGCGGAGTTGAGCTTGGAGCCTAGCAGGCCAAATCCCTGGGCCTGCCTCACCAGGCGCTGTCAGCCCTTGATCCTGCCTGTCTGTTGCCACCTTCCTGTGTCAGTCAGGGACCACTCTCCTGCCGTTACCAAAACCCTGCAGGCTCCTCACTGCTAACACATCTAGGGGTGCTCGCCCACCTGTAGACCTGTTGAATCGGGCTGCTTTCCTGTGACCCTGCTGAAAGGCTTCTTCTGTAGTTCATGGCAGAGTACTCGCTTATTAGCACATGTGAGGCCTTGGGGTCCATCACCAGTACCACATGGAAAAGCCCAAAAAGTCACTGAATGCTTACTGTGTGCCAGGCTTTATAATAAAGGACTTTTCCTCACAACAGCCCTAGAAGGTAGATACCATGACCCCATTCTTCAGCTGAAGAAATGAACACTGGGCATAGAGTAGGAAGAGGAGCAGTAGTTCAAACCCAGCAGCCTGGCCCTAATCCCCTATCCCCAATCACCCTAGAAGGTGGCCTTGCTGGGGCCCAAGGACACAAATTGGGGCAGTTCCTTCAAAAGACATTGTGCTTGACTAACAAGAAGGTAGTGGCTAGGTGCTGGTGGCTCACCCCTGTAATCCTAGCTACTCAGGAGGCTGAGATCTGAGGATTAAGGTTCAAAGCCAGCCCGGGGCGGGGGAGTGGGGGAGGGCTGGGAAGGTGGCTCAGTGGTAGAGTGCTTGCCTTGCATGCATGAAGAGCCCAGGGTTCGATTCGTCAGCATCACATAAACAGAAAAATCCTGAAGTGGCTCAAGTGGTAGAGTGCTAGCCTTGAGCTGAAGAGCTGAGGGACAGCACCCAGGCCCAGAGTTCAAGCCCCATGACCAACAACAAAAAGCCAGCCCTGGCAGGAAAGTCTATGAGACTGATCTCTAATAAACCACCAGAAAACCGGAAGTAGCACTGTGGCTCAAGCGGTAGAGCACTCGCCTTGAGCTGAAGAGCTGAGGGACAGCACCCAGACCCAGAGTTCAAGCCCTATGACCAACCAAAAGAAAAGAAGGTAGAGTAGATGCTGAAGGTGTAAAGCCTTCCAGCTGTCCAGTAAGACAGCTGCCGTCCCTGTACTACAGAGAACACGCGGCTGGTGGAGGCTTGAGCAAGGCCAGATGATGTAGAACTCAGATCTGCTGCCTTTGGGGACCCTGCCTCCACCAGGAGCCTGGAGGGCAGAGGCCAGCCTGGAGTGAGCATGGCTGTGAACCTGTAGCTGGGCAGGAGCATGAGAGACAGAAAGGGAATTAGCCAGACTCTAAGGGTACAAGAGATGAAAAGAGCTGGGCGCTGGTGGCTCACGCCTGTAATCCTAGCTACTCAGGAGGCTGAGATCTGAGGATCGCGGTTCAAAGCCAGCCCAGGCAGGAGAGACCGTGAGACTCCTATCTCCAATAAACCACCAGAAAATCGGAAGTGGCGCTGTAGCTCAAGTGGTAGAGCACTCGCCTTGAGCTGAAGAGCTGAGGGACAGCGCCCAGGCCCAGAGTTCAAGCCCCACGACTGACAAAAAAAAAAAAAGAGATGAAAAGAGCCAGATTTACTGTGGCATCTGAGGGTCAGGCTTGGTTGAATGGTCCAGAGAGGGGACCAGCTGTGCAGCCTAGGCCTGTGTGAATCCAAGTGGCTGCGTGTAGAGGCCTAGCCATGTTCAGAGACTTCGTGGCTGGCTGTTTGTTGATGCCTCCCTAACCTGAGGAATGACAAGTGCCATGTTCAAACAGCCCTCCGACAGCCTGAGAGAGAAGAGCAGAGGAGGCCAGTGTGACAGCAGGAAGCCAGGGAGGGCTTGCAGAAGAGGCTGGACAGATGATGGGGCAGGGAGGGGGCAATCCTGGAGCGCCAGGGGCACCTTACGGAAGTGCTGACTTGGAAATAAAGGAAGTTTCAGGTGGAGCCAGGTGCCCGTGGTCCATGCCTGCCATCCTAAGCTTTGTGAGTGGCTGACATTGGACTACTGTTCCAAGCTGTCTTGCATATGTGAGGTCCTAAGTTAAAACCTCGGTATTGGAAAACAAAACAAGCCTTTGGGGGTGACTCTTCTGCCCAAGAGCAGAATACTGTCCCAGAGGTTCAGCCTCAAAGCCAATGTCCCTAGAGGCAGAATGCAAACTCAGGAGTTCTCCATAGATGAGGGTTGAGGGTGTGGGGCTTTTACCTTGAAGAGTCCAGTTCTCAAGAGAATGTGACCAAGGGTGACAGAGTTGCTAGTCTGTGGCCAGAGTGTCGGTGACACACGGGGCAGTGGGTGCTGAGATGGCTGTGGGCATTGGACTATGGGTTAGAGAGGGGGTGCTGGCACCTCCTACATGCCAGCCTGTAGCGGGCACTTGCATTTCTCTTTTGCCAGGCTTCTTGCATTCTGCTATCTAGTTTGCATGGGGAGAAATGGCAGCTCAGATTGGTTAAGAGACCTGCTCAAGGTCACATAGTGGCAGAGTAGGGATCTGCTTAGGGTTGCATAACTGCAAAGTCTTCGATCCCTCCTTTACCACTAGTTCTTAGAAGTGTCTGGCTTTGCTTTCAAAGCAATTTCCTATCAGCAACTCCCTGGGCAGAGTGGGGCTTCTGCCCATTCTACAGCCCGGCCAGCGGAGGCCCTGTGCTGCCTCTGTAGTCAGGTGGGCCTGTTCTACTCACCCAATCAGCTCTAGGTTCTCTGAAAGCTGCTGTGGGGCACACCCTGGGAGCCATGGTCCAGGCCCGGTTTTGCACCAGGCCCTGCAGAGGTGTTTCCTCCTCCTCCCCCTTCGGGCCCTCCTCCTCCTGCTGGCTGGGGCAACTGCTTGGCTGGGCGAGTCAGCCTTCCTCACTGCACTTCTGGTCCCTGAGACTCCTGCTTAGGAGGGCTGGAGTCACCCGCGAAGGGGTCCATCCATTCCCTACTGGACCCCTGCAGGTAACACCTCACTGTCCGCTCTCCTGCCGGGGCCCAGGGTGGGCAGGCACTGCTGCCTGGCATCTTGGCCACCTTTTGGCACCTAGGGGTGGGGGAAGCGGGAGCATGTCTAAGGCTGGGCTGGCAGGACAGATGGACAGACTTCTTTTACCAAAGGGTCTGAAAAGTGCCTAAAGAAGGCAGAGAGGCCAAAACACTGTGTCTGCCTCTAGTAGAAGGGGCTCTGGGAAGGGAGACACCCGGCTTGGATGCCCATGGCCCAGCCCAGAACACGAGCAGGCTCAGTAGTTCTGACCATCGCCTCCCACCCTGCCCCATATACCTGATAAACCCCAGAGTGCACACTACAAAACCCTGTCCGGTGTGGTAGACAGCCTAGAAGGAAAAGCACACACCCACAGAGACTGTCACCCCACTAGTCAGCCATTTGGCATCACACACACACACACACACACACACACACACACACACACACACACAGCATGCATACTCAACAGAGACAGAAGCTCTGACATACCCTGCCACCAAAGAGCCCAAAACTGTTCAGGACAGCCAGCACCTTAGGCACAGCGGAAGTGCAGGGAAGTTGTGGCCCTTGCACACACGGGCATTTACATGGCTTTATGCGTGTGCAGACATGCAGAAGTCTGGGGCTCTGAAGCAGGGCAGCAGGGGGAACGGCTCCATTTAGACATTGACTCAGCTGGGAGGGGACGAGACAGGGCACATCCAGGACCTATTTATGAGTTGTCATCTCCACACCTCACCCCTACCTGAAGCCCTGGCATGGGGGTAGGAGAAGGGAGGAGAGACCCCCTCAGGGGGCTCGGTCCAAGGTCAAACAGAGTGCTGGGTCCCTTGCCACGTCCACACGCCCCTCTTGGCTAGCGAATGTTTTCCTTCCGGAATCGCTGTGGTGTCTGGCTAGTAGCTGCTTTGCCAGCCAAGGCTTCCAGCCAGGTGTGTGGGGAGGAGGGGGCTGAGCTATGTGGCCCGTGTGGAAGGGCCCAGAAGCTCCTGGTAAGGTGGTGGGGGCACCCAGGGTTGGCAGCCTGATGGGAGGGGGTGCTGTGGTTACTCTGGGGAGAGGAAGTTGCCTCAGACAGGAAGGCCAAATGGGCCAGGGCAGGGTAGAGGTGAAGAGGGGTAAGTGGGAACAGACCCAGGCAAGGGGATGTGCAGAGGTGTATGGTGTGTGCACGCACAGGTATGTGTGTGTGCGTGCACACGTGCTTACACTAACTGTGTGGAGGGCAGGGTGTTTTGAGGGGATGGACTATTCCTAGCTTCAAGGAACTCACAACCCAGTCACAGGAGTAATGAAAGTGGGCAAAGTCAGGGCTTTGTGTATTCGGGAATGTGTATTTGTCCCCAGATTTATGTGTGGGTGGTCTGTCTCCTTTGTGTGCACACGCCGTGTGCAGGTTTCAGAACAACTCATGACAGCTCTTAGGCATGAGTCCATGCCTGCATTTGCACAGGTCCCTTCCTGGGGGACAAGTGTGCAGGTGTGCACCTGCCTGTCTTTATACAGTGTACATCTGTGACCCAGGTACTTGTGCCTCCATGGCCAGTGTGCGCATCTGCTTGAGTGTGCTGTCTCACCGTCCATCTCAGAGTGTGTGCATGTGTGTCTGTATTGTGTTTGCTTGAGGAGAAGAGGGCAGTAGTTCCAGAATGTGCTGTGTATCTGTTTAGAGACTGACCTGGCCCTTGGTCTCCTCCAGGAAGCCGCGTGTGCCCATCTGGGGCACAGCCCCAGCTAATGCCCCAGAGGGCCCACCCATCCTAGGAGAGGACTTGGGCCCTGCCCTCCCTCCCCATGGCACATGGGCCAGAACCTGAGGCCGAGGGGCTGCTGGATCTCAGCTTCCTAACAGAGGAGGAGCAGGAGGCCATTGCCAGTGTCCTCAGACGAGATGCCCGCCTACGCCAGCTGGAAGAGGGGCGAATCAGGTGAGCCAGTCTCCAGGAAGAAGGGGCCTCAGGCCTGCAGAGGCTTGGTAGCTCCCACCCTGTCTGTCTCTACTAACATGATGCCATCTGATGGCTGGGTAACTCGAGTTCATCTTTTGTTTTGTTTTGTTGTGGGTCGTGGGGCTTGAACTCAGGGCCTGGGCGCTGTCCCTGAGTTCTTCAACTCAAGGCGAGCACTCTACCCCTTGAGCCACAGTGCCACTTCCGGTTTTCTGGTGATTAATTGGAGATAAAAGTCTCACAGACTTTCCTGCCTGGGCTGCCTTTGAATTATGATCTTCAGATCTCAGCCCTCTGAGTAGCTAGGATTACAGGCGTGAGCCACCGGTACCTGGCTTCTTGACTTCATTTTTTGGTCACCTCTGCCCTTGTCCTGCTCAGAACCTCTCAGGGTGGTTTTACCTGCTTCCTTTCCAGCCTCCCTGCTTCCAGGCCTGTCCCTCTGGTCACACACTTTGGGACCAGACACTACTTGTATTAATATCCTGTTGAGGGTCTGGGAATGTGGCTTAGTGGTAAGAGTGCTTGCCTAGCATGCATGAAGCCCTGGGTTTGATTCCTCAGTACCACATAAGCAGAAAAGGCCAGAAGTGGCGCTGTGGCTCAAGTGGTAGAATGCTAGCCTTGAGCAAAAGAAGCTCAGAGACAGTGCCCAGGCCCTGAGTTCAAGGCCCAGGACTTGGAAAAAAAAAATGTGTGTGTGTGTGTGTGTGTGTGTGTGTATATCTTGTTGAAACCTCCCTTGGAGGGAGCTACTCCTGAACGTGACTCACAAGCCTCCCTGCTTGGCCCCTGAAAGCCTCTTCCCATCTCATCTTTCCTGGGGACCTGGGAAGGTGGCTCAGTGGTAGAGTCCTTGTCTTGTATGCATGAGGCCCTGGGTTCGATTCCTCAACACCACATAAAAAGAAAAATCCAGAAGTGGCTCTGTGGCTCAAGTGGTAGAGCGCAAGCCTTGAGCTGAAGAGCTGGGGGACAGTGCCCAGGCCCAGAGTTCATGTATCACAACTGGCAAAAAAAAAAATAATAATAATAATCTTTCCTGTGAAATACATGCACCAAAGCAGAGGAGCACAGGTGCCACAAACAGTGGCTGAGGACAGAGAGACACTTGGACAATTTCCGGGACCCTGAGCACCACTTTCCTCAGCTAAAATAGTGCTGAAGCCAGGCACTGGTGGCTTATGCTTATAATCCTACCTAGCTACTCAGAAGGCTGAGATCTGATCATCACAATTTGAAGCCAGCCCAGGTCAAAAAAAAGTTCATGAAGACTCTTTTTTTGTTTGTTTGTTTGTTTTTTGGTTTTTTTTGTTTTGTTTTTGTCGGTCATGGGGCTTGAACTCTGGGCCTGGGCGATGTCCCTCAGCTCTTCAGCTCAAGGCGAGTGCTCTACCACTTGAGCTACAGCACCACTTCCAGTTTTCTGGTGGTTTATTGGAGATAGGAGTCTCACGGTCTCTCCTGCCCGGGCTGGCTTTGAACTACGATCCTCAGATCTCAGCCTCCTGAGTAGCTAGGATTACAGGCGTGAGCCACCAGCGCCCGGCATCATGAAGACTCTTATCTCCAACTAACCAACAGAAAATAAAATAGGTCTGAAGAGTCTTTGCACAGAATTAAGGATTATGCAAGTTTAGTCCATAATAATCAATGATCAATAATCATCAGAAACTACTCAAATATCCCCTCCTCTAGGAAGCCCTCCTAGATTCCCACAACAGAGCTGGCCTATCTTGTATTCTTTTTTCTTATCTTTTTTTGTTTGGTTGGTCACGGGGTTTGAACTCTGGGCCTGGGCACTGTCCCTCAGCTCATCAACTCAAGGCAAGTGCTCTACCATTTGAGCCACAGCACCACTTCTGATTTTCTAGTGGTTTATTGGAGATGAGTCTCATGGGCTTTCCTGCCTGGGTTGGCTTTGAACCACAATCCTCAGATCTCAGCCTCCTGAGTAGCTAGGATGACAGGCATGAGCCACCACCGCTCAGCTTCTGTCTTGTGTTCTTTCTACACCTACCTCATTATAAAGTACTTCTGTCTTTTGGATTCTGTCTGTCCAGCAGTCTGAGCTCCTGCATTGCAGGGGTCAGGTCTGATTTACTGTTGAGTTCCTGGTACCAAGCTGGCACAGAGTGGGTGGCAGGAATATTCCTCAGTGGTGACAGCCACACCCTTTGGTCTCCTCCAGCAAGCTCCGGGCCTCACTGGTAGACCCTGGTCAGCTGAGGATCCTGACAGGAGACTGGTTCCAAGAAGCACGCTCTCAACGGCACCATCATGCCCATTTTGGCTCTGACCTTGTCCGAGCTTCTATCCGCAGGAAGAAGAGCTCCAGGGGTAAGAAGAGAGAGCCCTGGGGATAGGGAGAGGGCCCCATACTGTATACTTTCCAATGGGTGCTATTCATCCCTGGGCTATAGGTGGCCATTGGGCATCACCAAGGGCCTCTCCTTGGGGTGGGGGGGTGGGGGGGTCACAGTCAGACTTCCTGAGAATGAAGTTTCAAAAACTTCTCACCTGGGCCTAGGAGACCAGGCTCTGGGCAGTGATGGGGAGACTGAGGCTGAGGCTTCTGGGAGAGAGGCTGAAGAGGAGCCAGAACTCAGGTGAGGATGCACTAGGGAGGGGCAGGTGGCTTCTAGTATCTAGCCCTTTCCCTTGAAGATCCCTTCTCTTTCCTCCTAGGCTCCCTACAGATGAGGCCCCTGCAGAGAGGCGCAGTGAGACTCAGGTGAGCATCTGCTCCTAGTGCCTCCTCAGGATGAGTGTGCTGGGGAACCAGGAGGCCTGAGACACACTCTTTCCCTGCTCTGGGCCTCAGTTTCCCTTTGGCCAAGTGGTAGCATGGACCCAGCCATGGAACCCCCTAAATCCAGTACATAGGTGTGAGGTGGGTGAGGCTCAGGAGCGGGGAGTCAGGCCAGCCCATCCGGAGGGGCAGGCCCTGGGATGACAGGGTGTGAAGTACAGGCCAGACTGGTCCTGCAGCTGGTTGCCAGCCCTGCCCTGAGGGTTGCTCTAAATCTGAAGCTGGAATAGCCAAGCTGGAGTCTCTGACCTCTGACCTCGGCATGACCTTTGCCCTTTCCCCACTGGCACCCACTGTGATCTCTACCCCTTGTTTTCTTCAGGAACCTGGTTTCCCCTCACCATATGCCCCCCAAAAAGCTTCAGGTCATGAGAAGGAGCCCCAGGACCAAGAAGGTGAGAGGGCGCAACGAGAGGTTGTGGGGATCAGGGGCGGCTGGTAGGGACCCCAGCCGCCAGACTCATCTTCCCTCTCCCGCCTTAGTCGCCCCTGGGGGACTCCTGGCCCACCCTGGGGCCTGGGTCTGCAGATCTCCGGGGTTTGCTGGGGCACGGGGTGGGGGGCGCGGGCTCGCCGGCTCACAGCCCGTGCCCCGGCCCCGCTCCAGCCCCCAGCCCCGGGGGCCCGCAGGTGCAAGTCCCGGAGGCGGATCTGGAGCTGGAGCCCGCGCCCGGGGCGGAGCCGCGGCCCCCGACAGCCCAGGTAGGCCGGAGCGGACGGCAGCTGCTCCCAAGACCCGGAGCGGATTATGGACGGGGCGTGCCCCTTCCCGGGACTGCCAGCCGTCGCCTGTGACCAACCTGGCCCGGGGAGGGGCGGCGAAGGAGGGGGCGCCCCCGTCACTGGCCCCCCTCTGCAGACCGAGCAGGCCCCTGAGATCCTGGAGAACGGGGAGGAGACCCCAGCACTCGAGCCCTCACTCAACCGCATGCTCAGCAGCAGCTCCTCCGTGTCAAGCCTCAACTCCTCCACGGTGAGGGGGGGTGAAAGAGAGAAACCGGGGTACCAGATCGGCCCGGCCTGACCCCGCCCTCACCGCAACCCGCCACCCCAGCGCCCAGGCACACCGCCTCTCCCCATCGCCTTGCCCCCCCCCCCAGCCCCAGCCCCGACGTGAGCCCCAACCCCCGGGCCTGACCTCCCTCCCGCTCCCGCAGCTGAGCGGCAGCCAGATGAGCCTGGCGGGGGAGGTGGACGCGGGTGCCGTGCAGGTGCGTGGCTCCGTGCACTTGGCGCTGCACTACGAGCCGGGCGCCGCCGAGCTGCGCGTGCGCGTGATCCAGTGCCAGGGCCTGGCAGCCGCTCGACGCCGCCGCTCCGATCCGTGAGTGCCCAGCGGGGCGGCGGCGGGGGGCGGGGAGCGGGGGGGCCCCCGCCACGCCTCGGGGGTCACTGGAGGGCACTCAGCGCGAGGCCTGGCACAGCTCGAGGTCCCAAGTGCGCCGGGTGGTGTCTGGGGACCCACCCCCACCCCAGGGGTGGAGAGAAGCCTCTGGAAGGCCCCTTAAACCCCTAGCCTTCACCCTCCTTGCCCCCAGCTACGTCAAAATCTACCTCCTCCCGGATAAGCAGAGCAAACGCAAGACGGCAGTGAAGAAACGGAATCTGAATCCGGTGTTCAACGAGACTCTGCGGGTGAGGCTCCGGGAGGAGGGGGCCGCGGGGACGCCCCTTCCCGCAGGCCTGGATGGCGGGAGCCGCCTGTTCCGCCGTGCCAGGGCCTCCAGTTTTCCATCCTGCCCGGGCGACGGCAGGGAGACCCCGTTTGCAGGGAGACCCCGTTTGCGCAGTGTTTCCCAGCGCAGCCATTTTTGCAGCCATATTTTTTAGCAGTGCCATTCTAGACCCCCATGAATGCCCTTCGGGGTCCCCCAGAAATCCATCCTGCCTGGGGCGTGGGAGAGCCAGCTCCATCAACACCGATGCCAGGGCACCAGCGGCGCCCCACTAAAGCGCACCGCCTGTCCCCAGTACTCCGTCCCGCAGGCCGAGCTGGCGGGCCGCGTGCTGAGCCTGTCCGTGTGGCACCGCGAAAGTCTGGGCCGCAACGTCTTTCTGGGCGAGGCCGAAGTGCCCCTGGACACGTGGAACTGGGACTCTGAGGCCACCTGGCTGCCCCTGCAGCCCCGGGTAAGGCAGCCGGGCCCGCGTGGGCTCATCGGAGCCCGACTTGCCCACGGACCCCGCAGTCCACACGCACAGCCTCCCCTCTGCCTTGCAGGCCTAGCCCTCCAGGAGCTGGCTGGCTCTTTCCACCCACCCTCAGTGGAAACCACGCCCCAGGCCCCACCCACTCACCTAGCCACACCCCTTGGTGTCTGAAGACTCCACCCCTTGGGCCTGCCCGTGACTAGCCCACCTCTGGCTCCCCCAGGTACCCCCTTCCCCCGATGAGCTTCCCAGCCGCGGGCTGCTCTCCTTGTCCCTTAAGTACGTCCCTGCCGGCTCCGAGGGTGAGTAACCGTCCCACAAGAAGCCAAACTGGTTGGGCCCTGGGAGACGGGGGACCCTGGTCCACGGAGGAGGTGGCCTGAGCTTGAGGAGGTGACTCTGCCTCGCAGGTGCGGGGCAGCCTGTGAGCGGGGAGCTGCACTTCTGGGTGAAGGAGGCTCAGGACCTCGTACCGCTGCGCTCCGGATCTCTGGACACGTACATACAATGGTGAGGGGCTCCAAGGCCTGGCTGTGTCTTCCTGCTCCTAATCTCCACTCAGTCCCTTCCCCACATCCCCGATCGCCCACTGAGCAGGGGTGTATGGTCTGAGATCAGGGAAGTTGAAGACAACTTGAAGGAGCTGCATTGCAGGGTGACTGGAGGGCGCCTGCAGGACTTACTGGAGGACTTACTGGAGAGCTGAGGGACCACCGTGGCCCTCAGTGAAGAACCTGAAAGGCCAGCCTGTGGAGCTGGGCCCTGAACTTGTAGTTCAGGGTTTTTTTGTTTTGTTTTCTTCTTTCTAGAGATCAAGCCCAGGGCCTCACGTGGGCTAAGTATATGTTCTCTAAGTATATGTTCTCTATATGAGCTGTTCCTCCAGCTCCACTGATTTTCAAAGTGAACTCTGGGGCTCTCTGAGGGAGCTTCTCCACTCTGGGGGAGTAAAGTGGATGTAGGCCTATCAGCGTCTGGGTTCCCAGTCTACTCTCTCAGCTACTGTACTTTAGGGTAATGATTGGTTTTTGCAGAAAGGGTTCTGAGGTGTTGGAAATTAATTGGTGGGGTGACACAGCAGGGAGTAGCTGGTTGCATTTCAGACCTGTCATTCGGCAGTCCTGTAAACAGCTGTCAATTTCAAGGCAAGAGACCTGAGAGTCCGCTGATACAAAGGTTGTGAGGCAGTGAAGTCTGGAGCCCTGGTCTCAGGCGGAGTGAGGACCCTCTCTAGGGAGAAGGGGCAGGACTCAGTGACTAGCTGGAGCTAGAGGGTAGTCATCTGATGGCAGGCCCCCTCCTCTCCAGCTCTGTACTGCCTGATGACAGTCGGGCCAGCCGCCAGCGTACAAGGGTGATTCGACGCAGCCTTAGCCCAGTGTTCAACCACACCATGGTTTATGATGGCTTCGGTCCTGCTGACCTGAGACAGGCCTGTGCTGAGCTCTCCCTCTGGGACCATGGGGCCCTGGCTAGCCGCCAGCTGGGGGGCACACGCCTCAGCCTAGGTACAGGTAAGCACAGCAGGGCCTTGAGGGAGCTGATCTGGGAGGCAGGGGCTCAATTCATGGCCTTGCCCTTTCCTGAGCTCTTTCTACTGAGAACTAGGGGTGGTAGCAGGTTTTCCTTCAAGCTGCAGGGTCCAAGGTGACCATGCCTTCTACCCCTGCCCACCCACATCCAGGCAGCAGCTACGGGCTGCAAGTGCCCTGGATGGATTCCACACCTGAGGAGAAGCAGCTGTGGCAGACACTCCTGGAGAGGCCGTGTGAGTGGGTAGATGGCCTTCTGCCCCTCAGAACCAATCTGGTCCCCAGGGCATAGCTAGCCCTACCGAACTCCTCCCTGGCTCACCATCTCAGAGCCTGCCCTTGGTTAAAGTCAATAAAATCTGTCTCAAGGACAATAAGAGGCCAATGTTTGCTGGGCAGGGAGGTAAAGTGTTATAAGGAAGGAGCTGGGGGAGTGAGTGAAGGAGGCCAGATCTTTAAGGAAACTCAGACACAGACACAGAGACCTCAAGAGGTTGTTCATTAGATACTCCCTATACACATGTCTCTGAAGTTCAAAGACCAACACTTACATTCTGTTTAATAGTCTTTGGTTCTGAGGGCTGGGAAGGTGGCTCAGTGGTAGAGTGCTTGCCTTGCATACATGAGGCCCTGGGTTCGATTCCTCCACATAAGCAGAAAAAGAAAGCCAGAAGTGGCGCTGTGGCTCAAGTGGTAGAGTGTAGCTAGCCTTGAGTTGAAGAGCTGAGGGACAGCGCCCAGGCCCAGAGTTCAGGCCCCATGACCGGACCCAAAAAAAAAAACAAAAAAAAGTCTTTGGTTCTGGGTGCTGGTGGCTCACGCCTATAATCCTAGCTACTCAGGAGGCTGAGATCTGAGGATCGCGGTTCAAAGCCAGCCTGGGCAGGAAAGTCTGTGAGGGTTTTTTTTTTTTTTTTTTTGTCAGTAGTGGGGCCTGAATTCTGGGCCTGGGCGCTGTTCCTCAGCTCTTCAGCTCAAGGCTAGCACACTACCACTTGAGCCACAGCGCCACTTCCTGCTATCTGTGAGATTCTAATCTCCAATTAACCATCAGAAAACTGGAAGTGGTGCCGTGGCCCAACCGGTAGTCTTGAGCTGAAGACCTGAGGGACAGCGCCCAAGCCCTGAGTTCAAGTGCCGTGACCAACAACAACAAAAAAGGGTTGAGGCTGTGGCTCAAGTGGTAGAGTACCCGAATTCAATCCCCAGCCCAGCGCACATACACAAAGAGTTTGGATTTTAATTTGGGGATTGGGGTTTTAGCTTATTGGTAGCGTGCTGGCTTAGCCAGCTCCAGGGCCTAGTTTGGTGGCCAACAACAAAAGGGAAGAAAAGAAGTCTTTGGTCATGTTTGCCGTGCTTGAATGTTTGCGTCCCCTCACACACACACTGATGCTGCGCCCGGGCTCTGCCCTGGCTCCGCCAGCCTGGCCTGTGCTTGTCCCCGGATCTTCAGGCAGGTGTGTCGGAAGTTGCTTGTATCTTCACAATCCATCTGTCGGTGGGTCTTTCCTGCCTCTGATGTCTTCATTCAGCTTCTCGGGGCCCTGTGGTAACTAGCGTGGATCCTGTTCGCTGTGCCAAGATGGCTCTCCAGATTCGGCATACCATCCCTCCCCTGGGGAGAGTGTAACCAATGTGGCTCAGCCAGAGAAGGCATGGCTCTCTCTGGTAGCCACTATCAGCCTAATGCTGCTCTGTTCCTAGGGGATCTGGGTGAACCTAGGCCGGCTCATAGCTAGGGGCAGAGGAGAGAGAGCTAGTTAAGCTCTGGCTGCCAGGAGACCTAGTGCATGGTCCTCCCTGGGGAACCCGGTATATACCTGATTCGGGTATAGAGGAGGTCATCTCGAGTGGCAGAGGTGAGCAGAGCATGCAGGGTGAAGCTGTGGTTCAGCAGCTGGTTGTGGACCATGAACCACAGAAACAGGGAGAAATAAGATTCAGAAACATGTATCCAGGGGCTGGGAAGGTGGCTCAGTGGTAGAGCACTTGCCTTGCATGCCTGAGGCCCTGGGTTCGATTCCTCAGCACCACATAAGCAAAGAAAAAAGAAAAGAAAAAAGCCGGAAGTGGCGCTGTGGCTCAAGTGGTAGAGCGCTAGCCTTGAGCTGAAGAGCTGAGGGACAGTGCCCAGGCCCAGAGTTCAGGCCCCACGACCGGACCCCCCCAAAAAAAAGAAAGAAACATGTATCCAGAGATCCGGGTATTTCCTTCTACTACCTAAGAGCTAAGGCAGATCCACTTAACCCATCTAGACAATGGGAGGGGTGCAGTAAGAAGGACTTTTCCAGTTGTCTACTCAGGAGAATCAAGGTTCAAAGCCAACCTCCAATTAACCACAAGAAAACAGGAAGTGGAGTTGTAGCCACAACTCAAAATGGTAGTGTTAGCCTTGAGCAAAAGAGCTCAAGGATAGCACCCAGGCCCTGAATTCAAGCCCCACGACCGAAGCAGGGGGGAAGAGGCGGGGAGGGGGGGAGATGGACAGAGATGGAGTGTTGGTTGGTGGGGGTCAGGGATGGCCAGCATGCACATCCTCACCGTTTGGATGGTGCCTGAGTCCACACGTAGTTCCTGTAGCCACTGCACTAGGCCCTGGTCTGTGGGGAGAGAGGCTGTCAAGAAGTCAGATGAGCCTGAAATGCCTAAAGTGCTTCCTGCTAGAGGTAATCTTACATATCCCCTGATGTCTCGGCCAGGTCTGCTCACCAGTTCGCTCCGGCGCACAGGTACTGGTCTCGGCATTCGCCCGCTGCAGGGCCCGGTGCAGCAAGGCCTGGCACTCCCGTTCCTTCTCCTCCAGGATTTCTCGCAGCCTGGTGGAGGCCAAGAATAGAATGAAGGAGCCAGTGTGTTGAAGAATGTGCCGATTGTCTGGATACTTCCCTGGGGGGACCTTACCTGTTCGTCTCTGCTCGCAAGAGGCCCAGCTGCACTATCAGAGCTGGGGGCTCCTGCTTGGCTTCTGTGGGGAGCTGGCTGGGTGGAATCGGGGAGTCCTGCTGCCTCTGCTGGGCCTCTCTTTCTTTACTTAACTCCTCTGACCTCAGAGAGACGTCTTTCTTCTCTGTCTCTGCCAATCCAAGTGGGGTGAGATCAGACAGGGCGAGATGCTGGTTTGGACACCCCCCCTCCCCAGGTATTAGTAGTGAGGGTAGTTTAGGGGGAGAGAGCCCTGGGCTCTGGGCAGTGACTCAACAGGGCTGGTCTGAGAGGCTAACCTAAGTCACTTTCCCACGGGCTCCATCCCACCTAGCCCAGCCAAGCTCCTACCACCATCTTCATTCTGTTTGCCACGCCCCCCCAGGCGCCACACCCTCGCCCCAGTAGGCTGGTGGACTCCAGCCAGCCCAACCTCACCCGAGTCCAGCATCGCCAGGGTGGCCCGCACTGCGCGGCTGAGCAGCGAGTCCAGCACGAACATCCAGTGTGGGCGGATCTGGCGCCTGCGGAGGATCTGCTTCACCTGGACAGCGAGAGAGGGTGTGGCAGAGGCCGCTGAGCCTCCCACAGAAGCGGGCCTTGCCTTAGAAAGATCTAGAAAGTTTTCTGCCTGAAGCAAGAGAGGTGGGAGGGCTTGGGGTCCAGGGAGGGGCTGGGCTGCTAGGACTGGCCAGACCAGCGTCTTCTTCAGAGAGGAGACATGGTGTCCTGGATCATTAAGTCCTTGCAAATCTCCAGCATAAGGATGATAGAACCCTGTCCTCACGGAGCAGCCCTAGCCCTGGGGAAGCTGTGTTCTCACCGCATCCGGGAAGGCAAAGAGCGGCCCATGGAGAAGTGTAGGCTCAAGGCCCCCGGCTCGCAGCTGTGCTTGCAGCACCCCAAGTTCCTGGGCCAGCTGCCGGCGGTTGGGGGTGTGAATGTGTGCCCCAAGGCAGCGCAACAGCTGTTCCACGTGATTCCTGCTCAGGTGGGAACCCTAAAAGACAGAAGGGTGGTCAGCAGTGTCCGCCCAGAGAGATATGGTGGGTGGGGAGAGGCAATCAGCCACTCTGGACCACGGTCTACCACCAGGGGTCTCTGGACAGCCACCCACCTGCTCCTGCTCCTGACACAGATTCTCTGCCAGCGTGGGCAGCTCCTGCCCCAGCACCGCTGCCAGCATGGCCCGCCGCTTGCTCTCCTGGTGCAGAAGGCTCAGCCCTGAGCTCTCCTCTGGAGATGTGGGCTCCTCCGCTCCAGGCTCCTCAGGCACCCTGGGCAGAAGGGGAAGAGGCTGAGGGAGGGCAAATAACATGCTCCAGCCACCTCTCACATAGAGTTGGAATCTGACTCTTTTTTGGTCAGTCGTGAGGCTTGAACTCTGGGCCTGGGCGCTGTCCCTCAGCTCTTCAGCTCAAGGCTAGCGCTCTACCACTTGAGCCACAGCGCCACTTCCAGTTTTCTGAGTAGGTTATTGGAGATGAGAGTCTCACAAACTTTCCTGCCCAAGCTGGCTTTGAACCATGATCCTCAGATCTCTACCTTCTGAGTACCTAGGATTGCAGGCATGAGGCGCCAGAACCCGGCGGAATCTGACTCTTACTTTAATGTCTATCTCCCAGGAGTAATGAGATTAAATCCAGTGCTGAAGGTGAGGGCAGTAAGCACATGTCAGGGTGGCTGGGAGAACACAGGGAAGCATCAGATGCCCACTTTGCAAGTAGTCAAGATGCTCAGGCCCCCAAGGCAAGACCAGGCAAAGGGAACCCTCCGCAGGGTCCTAGATCTCACCTTAGTTGGCTGGTGTCTCCATAGCTGAGGCAGCGTTTGGGGGGGCTGGGTGGGTGCTGGGAAGGTGCCTGAGGGCTTGGGAATGTCTGGGACTGGGTGGCAGAATCAGCTGCAGGAATAGGACCAGCCAGAGGGGCATCTGAGGGAGGGAAAAGCCGTTAGTGCCTGGCCTGCACAGCAACCCTGCCTGGATGGAAGACAGCAAAGGCTGTCCCCGTTTACTTCCACAGCACCTGAGGGCCGCCGGATGTGGCGGCGAGGAGAGCCAGGACTGCGGCTCCTCTTCCCTGGCTGCAGGAAGGGATCCTCCAGCAGTGCTTGGGCACTGGCTCGGACACAGGGGTCTGGCTCAAAAGTTCGGAGGAGGAAGGCTTTGGCCTCAGATGATAGAGAACTAGGCATTGGTGGATGCACCTTGTACATGCCCACCTGGGAAGAGGAGACAGGAAGGGAAAATATGAGTCAAGAGTTTTTTTGTTACCCTCAATCCTGGGGCTTGAACTCAGTGGCCTGGCCACTGTCCCTGAGCTTCTTTTGCTCAAGGCTAGCACTCTACCACATGAGCCACAGTGCCATCTCTGTTTTTTTCTACTTATGTGGTACTGAGGAATGGAGTCCAGGGCTTCATGCATGCTAGGTAAGCACTCTACCACTGAGCCACCTTCCCAGCCCAGGAGTCAAGATTATTACAGATATGTGAGGCTAAGCCTGGCCCCATCTAATCTCCATGAGGATCTCACCTGAAACATGGCAGCCTGAGGACTCCCCAGCTCATGGAAGGGTGGGTGACCTGTGGCCATCTCAATCACAGTACAGCCCAGTGACCAGATGTCAGCTGCCTTCCCATACCCTCGAGGGCCCTGGTCAATGATTTCTGGGGCCATATACTGTAGAGTCCCTAGAACAAGAGCAGAGCAGCAATGCCCGTCTGGGCTTTAGCACCAGAGGGGCCACCATCACCCTCTGGCTGTCTGTACCCATGCTTAGCTTATTATCCAAAACCCTTTCCATTGCCTACTTTGGTATTCAAACATCTGCGCTACCCAAAGGTCCATCACCTGCCAAGGCTCCATCATCATCGCTAGGCCGCACTGTCTTCACGGATTCCCTCATATCATGTATCTAACATTGACTCACACCCCATGTGCCACCACCCACTTCGGCCAGCTTAGCCTGCATCAGCACTAGGGCTCCCACTTAGGTACTACCTTCAGTTTCACCAGTTATCCAAGTTCCCATTCTAGGTTCTATCAATTCTCCCCCCTGTCCCAATCACCTGCCTCGGCTCCATCCTGTATCAGAACTATAACTCCACGTGTAAGAGAAACCCCATTTCCCTAGGAGGCTCCAAGAATTCAGCCACCCTGTTACCTGTGAAGGTCTCCGTGCACGGTGTGATGCCTGCCAGCCGCTTGGAGGTGCCAAAATCAGAGATCTTGAGCAGCCCACTGAAGGTGTTGATCAGCACATTGTCACCCTGATTGAGTGGATGTTGTGCTTTGTGGGCTGGCCCTTGAAACAGACCCCTCTCCCGGGACCCCCATCACTTGGGGGTCCCAGCCTGGCCAAGTCTCTCTCAACTCCTCCCCCCCGCCCTTCCACATAGATGCCCCCAGTGGAAATTGGTGCCACCCTGTCTCACTGACCCCAGCATAGTGGGGTCAGTCATGGAGCTGACCTTGATGTCCCGGTGCACAATGCGGTTGTCATGCAGATAGCTGAGTCCCTGTAAGATCTGCCGCGTGTAGAAACTAATAGTACTCTCGTTGTCCTTCAGAGGTCCCCACACAGACCGCAGCAAGGAGGACAGGCTACCTGGGCAGATACAATCCAAGTTCCTCCACAGAATCCACTCACTCCACCCACATCTTTCTGCTCCCAGGCCCTGACACACCCAGACACTCAGCTAATTCTGAGAGACACCACCCACGCATGCACGCACGCATGCTAGGGCTCATTCTCCCCCCAGGGCTCTCCACCCCCTGCCTGGCGCCATTCCCAAGCCCCACACCTCCAGGTTTCACTCCCGTCCCACCTCCAGGCACTTCTTCCATGAAGATCTTCAGATATCCGCCCTGGCTGGCTGAACCCAGGTAGCGCACAATGTTCTTATGGCGCAGGCGTTTGTGGAGAGCGATCTCTTCATGCAGGGGCTGAGAGAACCTGGGGAGGTAGGGGAGAGAGGATGATTTGGACTGGGTTACCGGTTGCTTATGCCTGTAGTCCTAGTTACTCAGAAGGCTGAGATCTGAGGATCCCAGTTCAAAGCCAGCCTGGGCAAGAAAGCCTGTAAGAATCTTACCTCCAGTTAACCAACAAAAAGACCGAAGTAAATGGAGCCGTGACTCAAGTGGCAGAGCCTTGAGCAAAAAAGCTAAGGGGTGGTGCCCAGGCCCTGAGTTCAAGCCCCAGGACCAACGCTTGCAGAGAGAGAGAGAGAGAGATTTGGGCAGAGGTGCTCCTCCTAATCCTATTCCTGCAAGGTAAACCCCCTGGGCCCACAAGCCCTTCTAACCTCACCCTTCCCTATAACCCCGCCCACAGACCACCTCAGACTTAGCCCCACCCACCACAGCTCTACTGTCAAGCCCATGGGCCTCAGGTTACACCCCCCACAGGGTCTAGCCAGACCTCCCCTGGCTTTCCACCACTGATCATTAGGAATCCATCTATAGGTCCCTTCCTCTGGGTCTGTTGATGCGCACCCTCTTGAACCCCTGAATCCACATGGCCCAACGCACCAACCTGCTGTCCCGTTCTGGGATCTCCTTGATGGCAATTCGGACTTTGGTGTGCCGATCGCGTCCTGCGTACACCACCCCATACGTGCCTTTGCCCAGCACCAGCCGCTCACCAGTCTCCAAATATTCATAATCAAACTACAGGGTGAAGGACAGCAGGGCTCAGCAGAGCCCAGAGCCGTTCCCCTCACTCTCTTCTAGGCCCCCCTGGAGTCCATTTCCACGTCCTTACCTCTAGCACTTCTCCCACGCCCACCGCCTCCTCCGGGCGGGCTGTGGACTCTGGATTTGTCACCAAGGCCTGAATCAGGCTGCAGAACCTGAGGGATTGGGGGGGGGGGGGGGGGGAGGAGGTCAGGCAGGCAGGAGTGGCATCTTGGACAGGAGCCTACCCAGGAGCTCCAGGGGGATGTTAACCCTCCCTTTCTCTCATTTCTCCCCAGCACCCCCACCCCCCACCAAGTCCCCCAACCCCCAAAGGCCACACACCACTGGCAGCGCTCCACACTGGGAAAGCACAACTGGATGTCCTGGGCAGGAGGAAGCGCGTAGAGGAAGCAGCAACGCTCATCCCGCTTGGAGACGCTGGGGAAGGGTGGATGGAGACACCAGTGAGCCTCAGCCCTGGGGACAGTGGTCCTGCCTGTCCACAGGTCCTGCCTCTCACCTGACACCGCAAATGGAGCCCACAGGGAGCGTCCAGGTAGAGAGATCCTTCTGTGAGAAGAAAGAAGGCTTTTAGATGGGCACCGGCTCCTGCTTGTAATCCTTGCTATTCAGGAAGCAAGAGTTCTGAGGGTTGGGGTTGGAAGCTAACTAAAGCAGGAAAGTCTGTGAGACTCTTATCTCCCAATTAACCAGCAAAATGTCAGAAGTGGAGCTGTGGCTTAAGTGTCAGAGTGCCAGCCTTGAGGAAAAAGTTAAGATACAGTGCCCAGGTCCTGAGTTCAAGCCCTAGTACTACCATGTTCTCTCTCTCTCTCTCTCTCTCTCTCTCTCTCTCTCTCTCTCTCTCTCACACACACACACACACACACACACACACACGCGCAAAGAAGGAGGAGGAGGAAAAGGAGGAGGAGGAAAGAGGAGGAGGAGGGAGGAGGAGGAGGAAAGAAAGAGGTCTCAGGGGAGGGTGCTTGGAGATGGGGAAAAAGGCCCAAAGGAAGAAGCACATAGCCATGCAATTCACCTGGGTCTCTGTCTCCAGAAGACTTAGGGTCACTGCACTCACTGGATCAGTACCCTGAATCTCAAGCCTTGCGGGCAGCAGTACTTTGTTCAATTCCAGAACCAGCACCTGGGAGCGGTGGGGAGGAAGATCAGTCAGAAGAGGCTCACCCCTTTTCTGGGTCTTCCCTACCCACAGGCCTCACCAGATACTGGTCTTCCTGGGGAGAGTCTCTCTGGAAAGGCTGGCAGGACTGTAGCAAGAAGTGGAGCCAGAAGTGAGCGTGCAGCAGGGTTCCCCCCGAGGGCTCTGGTGTGGGTCTGAAGTGCTGGTAGAGCAGGAAGGTTTCCATCACTGACACCAGGTACCTGTAGGTACCACCTTGTCCTTAGCTCCACCCAGCTGGCACGGCCAGGCTGGATGTCAGTAAGACATGGGTGTGGGGTGACATGGGCACTGGGCTGGAAGTGGGGAAGTTAAGGTTTGGGGTTCCGGCTACAGTGCCAGTGGATATGGGTGCAGAAGCCAATAGCCCAGGCTGGGAATGTAGAAGGGGCCACTTACCATATGGGGGCATTGAGCTTGTACAGCTGCTCTGCAGCCAGCACCACCTGGATGGGGTCATTCGCAAGGATCTGGGCTCCCAGGTAGAAACCTACATCCCAGTAATACTGCATCTTCTCCACGCAGCCTTTGCGGGCCAGCAGGCAGCCCAGCTTCATGCCTGAGGGAGCAGGACATGAAGTACAGTGAGCTCAAGCAGGGGTGGGTAAGGCCCAAGTGTAGGTCTCATCATGTGTGTGGGCCTGAGCATGGCTAGGAACACAGATCGGGGTGTGGCAAGCTCACAGGTGGGTGAGGGCATGGCTCAAGTGGCAGAACGCATACCTAGGAAGCATAGCAAGCATGAAGCCCTGAGTTCAAAATCCTATACCACTAAGTACAGACAGGTGAGCTTGGATGCTAGGGGATTCAGAATTCAGTATATAAATGAACACAAGCTGGAATCTGGCAACAATTTTGGCTCAAGGTCTCCTGAGGGCCCAGGGTGGGCATAAGAAAAGCTCAGTACAAGTGAGTATAAGGATGAACTCTAGCTGGGCACTGGCGGCTCACACCTGTAATCCTAGCTACTCAGGAGGCTGAGATCTGAGGATTGCAGTTCAAAGCCAGCCCAGGCAGGAAAGTCTGTGAGACTTGTCTCTCCAATAAACCACCAGAAAACCAGAAGTGGTGCAGTGGCTCAAGTGGTAGAGGGTTTGCCTTGAGCTGAAGAGCTGAGGGACAGCGCTCAGGCCCAGAGTTCAAGCCCCAGGACTGACAAAAAACAAAAAAAAGGGATGAACTCAGCTCCTGCCTCTCTCCAGGTCCTTCTGGGCCTTGGCTGGAGCTGGGGGGAGCTGGCTCACCTATCAACTGGAGCTCCTCGGAATCCTCAAAGTGCTGGCCAGCTGCGATGAGGAGCACGGCTGCGTTGATGCCGGAGTGCAGGCTGGGCTCCACCTCGAAGGCCTTGCGATACCTGGGGGTAGGATTGAGTGGGCGGGTGCCCACATAAGCTCCGCCCCTTATCCCACTGGCTCAGTCCTCTGCCCACTCTCTTGTACCCCTTACCAATGATAGGCCTGCTCCAGATGTCCAACCTCCCGGAATCCAGAGCTGAAGAACATGTCCTTGTAGACACGGCCACACATGCAGTACAGATCGGGCGCCACAGGGCCCTCGAACTGGACCAGCGGCAGCAGCACAGCCAGTGCTTTCTCCCGGTCCCCAGGCTTGTTCCTCCTAAGGACAGGGGGAAAAAGCACTGAAGATCATCCTGATGGCTCTGACCCAATCAAGCTAAGAGCCCTGACAAGCAGGAGCTTTTTAGGGGCCTGACACTGACCCCTCCCCCAGATGATCTAGACTCTGGTCAACACTGACCTCTGGGTCAGTAGGGACAGAGGATCGAATGCTTCCGAGCTGCAGGAGCAGCTGTGACCACACGGAAGCTGCTATCCCCTCTCTTGTCCCTGCCAGGTAGCAGTAATCCAGAACAGAAGAGACCTTTTGGGTCAGATCCCAGATCAACAAGTTCCTTGAAGCATAGTGATCCCAGACAGCAGGGACCCAGGCCACAGAGCCCCCCCCCCCCCCCCCCATGGCTCTCAGCTTGTTCCACACTCACCGGTTGAGGGCAAACGTGTAGTGGAAGCAGACATTGTGCTGCTCGGCCACATCATAGGTGGGCAAGGCCTGCAGCGTCTCCACCAGCTCAATGATGGCCGAGTAGTCCTGTGTGAAGGAACTGGCATGAGGAGCCCTCAACCTGGAGGAATCCCGGGACAGGATTCCTGCCCAGATTCTGCACACCTCCATCAGGCCCAGCAGACCACACCTTATGTGGAAAATCCATTGTGTGTCCACACTGCTGGGTTCCCTACTTCACAACAAAGTGGAGGCGTGGCTAAAGTGGTAGAGCACCAGGCTTGAGAGAGAAAAACAAACAAACAAATAAAAAAAGCCAAGCAGCTAGGTGGCAGTGGCTCACGCCTGTAATCTCAGCTAGGCAATAGGCTCAGATCTGAGAATTGCAGATAGAAGCCAATCTGGACATGAAAGTCCATGGAACTCTTCTCTCCAATTAATCAACAACAACAAAAAAAAAAAAAAAAAAAAAGGTAGAAATAGAGCTGTGTGGCTCAAGTGGTAGAGCATTAGTTTTGAGCAAAAGAAGCTTAGGGAATTCAAGCCCCAGGACACACACACACACACACACACAAAGCCAAAGTGGAAAAATGGTTGGGAGGCCCTGAGTTCAAGCCCCAGTATTGGCACAAAAAAAGAAAAGAAAGAAAGAAAGAAAAGAAAGAGAGAAAGAAAAGAAAGAGAGAAAGAAAGAAAGGAAGGAAGGAAGAAAGAAAGAAAGAAAGAAAATCCCAAACTAATACCTGTCCTGGGAGGCAATGGTATCATCATTTCCTACTGCAAGTAAGGAAACTGAGGCGCAGAGAGCTTAGACAATTTGCTCAAAGCTAGCAGTGACCAAATGGCCCAGCCGGTCACCAGCAATGCCACTCACCTGCACATCACGGTAGGACAGCAACAGGTTCATGATGATGTCAGGGGTCAGCAATTCCACACTGTCCAGTCTCCTCTGCAGGCGAGCGAGCTCCTGCCTCAGCTGCTGCCCACTGAACCGCTCCCGGGCCTGCCGGATACTCTGCCGAATGGTCTCCCGGAAATAGCCACTGATGTCCAGGCCAGGAGAGAGAAAGAACATGGTAGGCCTGTCCCTCATCCCGTGCCCACTATACCTATATCAGTCTCTTCCCAGTAGGCCCCTATTACCAAGAGTCTGTTGGTGTGGCCTCCAACAGGCGGGCAAACCGGCCTACCAGTGGTGTGAGCAGAGCCTCAGTGCCCGCCCCAGCCTGTACCAGTCCATCAGCCATGCCCCTCAGGAGGCCTGCATCACCACACAACACACGACCAGCGGCCGTCACCACATAGGGGATCAATGTGTAGCTGCCAATGCAATCCTGGTGGGAGGAAGGCGGGAGTTGGTAGAGGTCATCTCAGGGTTAGAGAGGGGCAGGAAGAGGTCAGAGGTCAGTACCAACAAGGACTGGAATAACAGGAATGGGCCACACTTCATCAAAGGGGACCTGCAGAGAACTGGGGGTTACATGGAGCCTTAAGAGGTCAGAGGTAATGGAAACCAAGAATATTAGTGGAGGTCAGAGGTCAAAGGGCACACAGGAATGAGAAATGGATTCTGCTCACCGAATTCTTCTGGAAAACATCCTCCTGCAGAAGGAAGATAGTGAGATGTTAGCGTAGGCCTCACACCAACTCTCACCTCTTCCCACCAGCCCCCTTGGCCACCTACCCGCAGGGCCTGCAGGTCAGGGAGGTCAGCTTGGGAGCAGAGAAGTACGTTGTTGGTCATGCTGAAGCTCTCACGCACACCAAGGTGGTAGAACAGGGAGGGCTGTGCCAGGGAGCTGTTCACCTCCAGCACCACCACATCTGTGGGTACAGGGGTACAAGCCCTGAGCCCTGAAGCCCAGGGGAAGAAGCCTAGGGGTACAGCCTGGCTCCACCTGCCTTGCTGTGGGACTCCAGCCAGGTCCATTTTGCTCTGGGCCTGTTTCCCCATTTTTGGGGCTCCCCAGCTCTTCACTGGGGAGGGAGAGGGAGGGGTGAATCTCCTCCGGCGAGGTGTAGAAGAGGAACTGGGCTCACTGGCCTGGGGCCCTGCCTTTCTTGTGCAGAGTCTGTGAGCAGCGTGATTGGGGATCAGACTGTGATCCAGAGCTTGTCCCAAGGCTGTGTGGACAGCAGGAGCCGTGCGATCACACCCCCTCCCCCGGTGTTCAACCTAGACACCATCATCAGTGTGTAGACCCTCTGGACCTGCACCTGTGTCATTCACTATGTCCAACTGTATCTTTGTGTGACAAGATCTGCTAAGTGCCTCTGTGACTCGACATAGTTGTGATTTGAGTCATTCTAAGACCACGTCTCTCTGCGTCCTCATCGTCGCGTCGACCTTCATTTGTAGGCAGTAATTTCATGTGCATCCAGGAAACGCAGGTTCCCGGACTCCGTGCACAAATAAGAAGCGGAGGCAGGGCATCCGGGTTGGCGGGAGGGAGAGGTGACACTGGCCTTGGGGTGTTGCCCGGGACCGCTCCCGGTCTCCAGCGCCTGGGCAGCCGCTTCTCCGAAGCTGTTTCCTCCGTCGGGGCCCAGGCCCGGTGGGTCTCTGCGCTTCCCTTCCCGCCTCTCTAGCCCGATCCTTGGGTGCAGTAATACCGGGATCTCTAACCCAGCTCTACAGGAATGGGCCCCCACCCCGCTCGCGGGCCTCCCTCGCGTAGCCCTAGGTAAGATCACCCATGCTGCGCCCCAGTCCCAACGCAGGGCCACACGCCTTCCTTTCTTGACCACGCCCCAACGTCTAAGCCCCGCCCCATCTTTGGCACCGCCCCTTAGGAAGAGTGTTTAAATTCCACTCCGTACCCCAGAGCCAAGCCTAGTCCCCTCAATCTAATTTTGGGCCTGAGCGCACTCCAGAGGCCCCTCAGTCGCACAGTCATCACAGCCCCGTCTCCGGTCTTTTAACTTTAACTAAGCCCGAGCCCCTAGGCCTGGTATCCACCTCCACCCAGTCCTGGCCCCGCCCACCGCCCCGCCCACCGCCCCGCCCATCGCCCGCGCCCCGCCCCGGGCGCCTACCCGCGTTGTAGAAGGAGTCCAGCGCCGCGGTGTCGCCCAGCGCCAGGGTTCCGAAAGGCAGGCTGTGCAGCCGGGGCGCCGGCCGGGGCCCCTGCAGCTGCGCGCAGGCCTCGCGCAGGCAGCGCAGGGGCAGCGGCTCCACCTCGGTTCCCGCCCCAGGCTCCACCCCGGGCTGCGGCTCTCGGGTCAGCACATAGACCACGCTGAGCGGCCGGCTCCGCGCGCAGCCCCGGCCCGGGGACGCAGCCAGCGGCCGGCCCCGGCTCAGCGCCTCGGCCAGCGGGTCCTGCCAGCAACTGCCCGCGCGCTCCAAGGTCCCAGCCCGGGGACACGGCCCCTCCATGCGGGGACGCTTCGGCGCGAGGAACGGGGACGGTGGCGGATCCGGGGGTCAAGTGAAGAGCTGAGAATCCCTTAGGAGATCGGGGGATCCAGACGCCGACCGGACGTCCCGTTCCAGAAATCCAGAGTAGAGAGACGAAGAAAAAACCTGAGCGCAGATGTGCAAGGTCCTGACGGTGGGGAATCCGGAACTGGGCTCCAAGAGTCTGGGGTACCGGTGATCTGAGGCCCGGGGTCACGGGGGAGCCCTGGGGTCCGGCCGGCAGCGCCTGCCACCCCGACTTCTGTGGGGAGCGCCGGCACTCGGTCCTCCCCTCCCGGGCAGGCCCGGCCCAGCCCTTTCCCGAAGTGGGAAAGCTCCACCCTCGACCCTGGGGCAGTGCCGCTCCCCGGCGGCTGGGGACTAGCCTCTCCCTCGCTCCTCTCCCGCCGGAGCCTCCGACAATGGCCTCTTCCGGAACAGCCTGTGCCCGTCCGTCCGTGCACGCCGCTGGGGACTGCTCGCTGCAGATGCTCGTCCCACGTGTGCCCGGGCCGCGGCTGGGAACAAGCCGGGGTCCACTGAATGAACTGGACCTCACAGCCCCACGAGCAGCAGCCCTCGGCCCCGGAGTGGGGCCTGCCAGAATCCCACCTGCTACAGGTCCCTGCTGACCCATGACCTCTACCCAGAACCTAACCATGAGCTCTGAGAAACACTGCAAAGACTACCTACCCTTTCCCAGAAACTGCATGTGAGGAAAATGGAGGAGAAAGGAAGGAAACAGACAGCGAGGGTCACAGCCTTCCCGGGGCCTGGAGACTGTGTGTCAGAGCTGGGACAGGAGCTGGGTTTTGTGAGATCGGAGCAAGGAGGCAGAGGTTAATGCAAAGCCATTAGTTTAAGGAGGTTTGAGGAGGTGGCAGGCATTTCGGTTGGGCCCACGATGGAATGTTTACAGCTGGACTTAGGTGGATTGCCCTGCTTGCACATCAAGCACATCTGCACACACCTGCGGTTTTGCCTGGTGTCTGTAGCACCTGGGACAATAAGGTGGGGGTCAATTCTTCACTCCAGCCCTCTAGGTCGAGTGTCCCAGCCTCAGCTCCCCAAGAATCTTTCTCTCTCTCTCTTTCTCTCTTTCTCTCTTTCTTTCTCTCTTTCTCTTTCTTTCTTTCTTTCTTTCTTTCTTTCTTTCTTTCTTTCTTTCTTTCTTTCTTTCTTTCTTTCTTTCTTTCTTTCTGTTTTTGTTTATCAGTCGTGGGCCTTGAACTCTGGGCCTGGGCACTGTCCCTCAGCTCTTCAGCTCAAGGCCAGCACTCTACCCCTTGAGCCACAGTGCCACTTCCGGTTTTCTGGTGGTTAATTGGAGATAAGAGTTTCATGGAGGAAGTGGCACTGTAGCTCAAGTGGTAGAGCGCTTGCCTTGAGTTGAAGAGCTGAGGGACAATGCCCAGGCCCAGAGTTCAAGCCCCACGACCGACAAAAAAAAAAAAAAGAGTTTCATGGAATTTCCTGCCCAGGCTGGCTTTGAACCATGATCCTCAGATCTCAGTCTCCTGAGTCTCTAGGATTACAGGCATGAGCCATCAGCACCCAGCTCAAGAATCTCTAACTTTCTACTATGAATTCTTGTGCAAACCTCAGCAGACCCCAAAATCAGGAACTGAGGACTTACAGAGGTTAGGTCATTTGTCCATGGCCAGTCGTTTCAGAATAGGATCCCCACGAGGACTCTTTATCTGCTTACTTCTGCTGTCGCTTAATATGATGTAGCTTTACCTCCATGTTCATTGCTGCACTGTTCACAATAGCCAAGATATGGAAACAACCCAGATGCCCGACTCCAGATGAATGGGTCCATAAATTGTGGTAGCTATACACAGAAGGATTGACGATGCCCCCTCCCCCCATTGTCCCAGGCCCATACAGACACCAGGCAGAATCCCAGGTGTGTGTGAACTTATGTGAAGTGCAGGCAGCGCAATCTACCTAAGCCCAGCTGTAAACATCCCATTGTGGGCCCAACTGAAAGGCCACACCTTCCTTGACCCAGGGGCTTCTCATTAACCTCTGCCTCCTTGCTTGGACCTCCTATAAAACCCCAGATCTTATTCCAACTCGGGGGCACAACCTCCAAACTGGAGGAAGGTCTGTGCCCTCGCTGTTCTGCAATAAATAGTCCTCGCCTGTTGATGATCGAGTCCAGCCTATTCCTTTTCCATTCTTCTAACATACACAATGGGATATTATGCAACCATTAGAAAGAACAAAACAATGGCATTTGCAGGGAAAATGGATGGAACTAGAACAAATCATGTTGAGCAAAATAAGCCAAGATCAGAGAGACAAATGGCACATGTTAAATTCAAAATGCAACGATATGACAAAGTAAATAGGACTCAAGAAACAAAGGACCTCTTCTTATTTTTTTGTATTTTTTTGGATGACTCTATGTTCTTGACTCCACATAAGGCACATACATGTGCACATACATGTGCACATCTGAGGAAAGCTAGGAGGGCACAAAGTCAGACGGAAACAGGTGAAAAATACAGCAAAAGTGTCCAAGAGCTGCACTAGACTCTGATGAAAGTGAACTGAGCAACTCAAAGGCAGTGATGGGAGGGAGGGACTGAGAGAGAAAGAGGGAACAGCTTACACTAAGCAAAAGGAAAGAAATGTGCATATCACCCGATTTGGAAGAAAGAGTTGTATTGTCAAAGCCTGTAGAGTTCACAAGCTTTATAGGCCATGATATTGACAATTAGCCTTGTGAAAGTTAAAATGTGTTTGTGACGTTAGCTAAGTATCACCATCCCACAATACGTAATCCCACAATTTATGTAATCACTTGAAAAATATGACGAGGCTTTGGAGATATAATATGCCTCATAAATGCTAGCCAGTGTCTTTTTTTGTTGGGAAAATGGAAGGTCTGTGCCCTTGCTATCCCTCAATAAACAGTCCTTACTGTTGACAGTCAATTCCGGGCTATGCCTTTTCCATTCTCTCCCATTTTCCCAACACTTTTACCTCATGGGGGTGAAAAGTGCCCATTTTTTATTTGATCTCTGGTTCAAGACAGCATTTTTTGTTGTCAGTTGTGGGGTTTGAACTCAGGGCCTGGGCACTGTCTCTGAGCTCTTTTGCTCCAGGCTAGCACTCTACCACTTTGATCCACAGCACCACTTCTGGTTTTCTGGTGGTTAGTTGGAGATTAGAGTCTCACCAACTTTCCAGGGTAGAGGGATGGCCTTAAACTGCAATCCTCATATCTCAGCCTCCAGTGGAGCTAGGATCACAGGCATGAGCCACCAGGACCTGGCTCAAGCCAGCTTTTCACGGGACAGAAAAGAAGCTGTAAGGGATGAGAACTTGGATGTAACCAAGGCTAGGGTAGAAAACAGCTCACCAGAAACTGCAAAGGAACAGAGGAGGTAAGAAAGCTGTGCAATTCCCACTACAAAATGATTTGCTAAGCCAGGTGCTAGTGGCTCAAGTCTAGCTATTCAGGAGGCTGAGATGTGAGGATCATGGTTCAAAGCCAGCCTGGGCAGGAAATTCTGTGAGTCTCTTATCTGCAGTGAACCACCAGAAAACCGGAAGTGGCACTGACTCAATTGGTAGATCACTCATCTTGAGCTGAAGATCCAAGGGACAGCACCCAGGCCCAGAGTTCAAGCCCCATGACTGACAAAAGACAAAAAAGAAGAAAGAAAGAAAGAAAGAAAAGAAAGAAAGAAAGAAAGAAAGAAAGAAAGAAAGAAAGAAAGAAAGAAAGAAAGAAAGAAAGAAAGAAAGAAAGAAAGAAAGAAAGAAAGAAAGAAAGAAAGAAAGAAAGAAAGAAAGAAAGAAAGAAAGAAAGAAAGAAAGACAGACAGACTCAATGATTTGTAGCACTGGTCAATCATCGCTGGGCTCCACCTGTAATCGTAGCTATTCAGAAGACTGAGATCTCAGTATCCTGGTTCAAAGCCAGATGAATCCAAGAGACTCATCATCTTCACTTACCTCCCAAAAGAGCCGGAAGTGAAGCTGTGTCTCATGTGGCAGAGTGCTAGCCTTGAAAAAAAAAAAAAAGCCAGGGACAGCACCCAGGCCCTGAGTTCAAGCCCCAGTCTAGGCACAAAATAAGTAGTCTCTTTTAAAATGAGTATCTAAATAATAAAAAAAAAAAATAATTCTTTGTAAAATGGAACTTAAACTTACATGCCTCTGCCCATAGGGCTTTCCCCAGTAACTAGAAGAATACTGAAAACCAGACAAAGGGTTAAAATTCTTTATTTTAAATGTGGACAGGGAAGCAGAGGTGGGTGGAATGGGGAAGTGGCTGTGGTTCCCGAAGCTGTACGACAAAGTGAAGGGCACTGTTTTCTAGGTTGACCTAGCGAAGGGTACTGTTTTCTAGGTTGACCTAGCAAAGGGTACTGTTTTCTAGGTTGACCTAACGAAGCATCATCTGAACTCTACGGTAGGGGTGGCCCACACCTTGGCCTGAGGCCCAGTCAATGCCATACTTGTGGGCAGTGGCTTCAGACATGGCATAGCGCCCATTGAGGTTGGACCGGTAGCAGGAAGTGTACCACCAGGCACCATGGACTGTCACTGCACAGTTGGCCTTGCTTAGGTCATGGTCAGCATCATAGGTGGTAAAGGGCTTCCCGCTGTGGAAGCTCAGAGAGTCCCCTGCACAGAGAAAACAGAAGGCATCTGGGCATTCCACACAATGCCTGGATCCTTGGAGATACTGCTCCAAGACCACCTCCTATCAACTCTGAGGTGGACATTAGACAATACTTTCAGCGAATCCCAGGGGTGGTAGGACTTGAACTCAGGACCATCTTGCTCCAGGGTGCCGGTTCTTTCCCCTTCAGAGTCCCCATCTTCCCCTCCCACCTCTATCTCTCCTCAGCGCTAGTCAGCAGCCTGAGCAACTCTACCAGGGAGAGCTGGAGGAACCTCTTAGTGCCTGGGAGGAAAAGGAGTGTCCCCAGTGTGTCCCCCCGTAACAGCTCCCCCTTTTACATCTCTCCCAACACCACTGTTTGTTTCTCTGAAAGATTTCTCTATTTCTCCTCCCAAAGCAGGAAACATAGACAAGCAACAG
Source organism: Dipodomys spectabilis (assembly GCF_019054845.1). Lineage (NCBI taxonomy): Eukaryota > Metazoa > Chordata > Mammalia > Rodentia > Heteromyidae > Dipodomys > Dipodomys spectabilis. The sequence continues at coordinate 6,371,892 of NW_024870795.1, forward strand.
AGCCTCTGTCTCTGTGTGTCTCTGTCTGTCTCTGTCTCTGTCTCTGTCTGCATCCCTGCAATTTTTTTTTGTTGTTGTTGTTGGTCATGGGTCTTGAACTCTGGGCTCTGTCCCTGAGTTCTTCAGCTCAAGGCTAGGGCTCTACCACTTGCGCCACAGTGCCACTTCCGGTTTTCTGGTGGTTCATTGGAGATAAGAGACTTGTGGACCAGCACCTGCCCACATTTTTTTTTTAAGAGAAGAAACTGAGAAGCCGGGCACTGGTGGCTCACGCCTGTAATCCTAGCTACTCAGGAGGCTGAGTTCTGAGGATTGCAGTTCAAAGCCAGCCCAGGCAGGGAATTCCATGAGACTCTTATCTCCAATTAACCATCAGAAACCCAGGAGTGGCGCTGTGGCTCAAGTGGTAGAGCCCTAGCCTTGAGCTGAAGAGCCGAGGGACAGCGCCCAGGCCCAGAGTTCAGGCCCCACAACTGACCCCCCGCAAAAAAAAAAAAAGAAAAAGAAAGAAACTGAAGCTGTGCCAGGGAAGACATTTACCAAGATCACATAGCGTGTGACTGACAGAGACCAGTGTACAGCCAGGGCCCTCATCTTTCCTGACTGTGCCATCCTGTCTCTGGCCTGCCATTTCTCAGATGACAAAACCGAGTCCCATAGAAGGGAAGAAGTTATGTAGGCTCATTTGTGGAGGTAGTGAAGTACTGGCAGGGGAGGGGGGTAGGAGTCGACCTCTGTCCCCTGTTTCCTTCCTCTGGGGCCCCACATTGAGCCCCACTTACCTGCCGTGCCTTCTAAGAACTTGCCTAGCACCAGCTGGTAGTGATCCACCTCTCCAAGGAGGTGGAAGGCTGCATAGTGGGCGAAGGTGCGGTTGCCATGGTAGTCTTCCAGCTCCACCCGGAGCTGCCAGGTACCTGGAAAGGGGGTGGAGAGGCTGGGATGGAGGACTCCTCAGACCCCAAGGCGGGAATTCAAGGAGGTGGACCCCATGCTTCATACCCAACCTCTTTGTCAGGAACTCACCCTGCAGAGTGAGTTGGTGCAAATTCTCATTCCCCAGCCAGAACTCAGATGCCTGGTTCCCAAAACCGGCTTTGTAGGAGGACCAAGATCGGAAGAAATCCACAGAACCATCCTGTCGTCGCTGGAAAACCTGGGGAGACGCAGAAGGCAGGGCATGGGGTATGGAGCAGCGGGGAGTGGTGGCTGAGGCTGGGGGGAAGAGAAGAGGGAAGACATTCCCCTTCTCTGTGGATAGGGAGGGGCTGTGATTCCTCCCAGCAAGGTTGGCTTGCGAATACGATTATGAACTCAATTCCCTTTTTTTTGGGGGGGGGTCCAGTTGTGGGGCCTGAACTCTGGGCCTGGGCGCTGTCCCTCAGCTCTTCAGCTCAAGGCTAGCGTTCTACCGCTTGAGCCACAGCACCACTTCCCGCTTTTTTCTTTTTGTTTATGTGGTGCTGAGGAATGGAACCCAGGGCCTCAGGCATGCAAGGCAAGCGCTCTACCACTGAGCCACCTTCCCAGCCCCTCAATTCCCTTTTGTTGTTGTTCTGGTACTGGGCTTGAACTCACAGTCTGAGTGCTGTTCTTTTACTTTGTTTTGTTCCAAGACTAGTGTTCTACCACCTGAGCCACCGCTCAATCTGTTTTACCCTGGCTCAGCAGCTCCCGGCAGCTTCTAGGGGAGACAGATTGTGAGGGTTCATTGGAGATAAAAATCTCACAGACTTCCCTGTCTGGGCTGACTTTGAAACATGATCCTCAGATCTCATCCTCCAGAGTAGCCAGGATTACTGGCCTGAGCTACCCACTTGCAGCCTCTTATTAACTTTCACTGCTAATCAACCTCACAGCTAAAATTTGCAGGCCTCTGAGGAATCTAAAATGATAGAAACATCATCCCTGTTTTAGGAAAGTGGTCAGTCCTGCTGAAAGTCAAACTCAAAATAATCTGCTTAGCTGGGTGCCAGTGGCTCACGCCTGTAATTCTAGCTACTCAGGAGCCTGAGATCTGAGGATCGCAGTTCAAAGCTAGCTCAGCCATGAAAGCCCCTGAGACTCTTACCTGCAATAAACCGCTCAGAAAACCAGAAGTGGCGCTGTGGCTCAAGTGGTAGAGCGCTCGCCTTGAGCTGAAGAGCTGAAGGACAGCGCCCAGGCCCAGAGTTCAAGCCCTACCACCGACAGTAATAATAATAATAATAATAATCTACTTTAATTCACTATGATAAAAACAAGCCAGGCCAGGTGCTGATGGCTCAGGGCTGGGATCTTAGCTACTCAGGAGGCTGAGATCCAAAGATCATAGTTCAAAGCCAGGCCAGACAGGAAAGTTCATGAGACTCTTATCTCCAATCAACCACCAGAAAACCAGAAGTGACGACACTGTAGCTCAAGTGATAGAGCGCTAGCCTTAAGCTGAAGAGGTGAGGGACAGCGCCCAGGCCCAGAGTTCAAGCCCCATGACTGACAGGAAAAAAAAAAAAAAAGCTGGTGCAATGCGCCTGCATGGTGTATCTTGAATCATCTCTTTTTTTCTTTTCTTTCTTTTTTTCTTTTTTGTCAGTCATGGGGCTTGCAGGGTCTGGGCACTGTCTCTCAGCTTTTTTGCTCAAGGCTAGTGTTCTACCACTTTGAGCATATTGCCACTTTGAGTTTTCTGTTAGCTAACTGGCAATAAGAGTCTCATGGACTTTTCTGTCCGGGCTGGCTTTAAACTGTGATCTGCAGATCTCAGCCTCCTGAGTAGCTAGCCTTACAGGCATGAGCCCCTGACGCTCAGCTGAGTTGATCTTTTCTTCTACCTGGAAAATACTTCTACACAGCCTTCAAGCTCCTTTCAAATGGCCTCTCCTCTGGGAAGCCTTCTTAAACTTCTTCAGTGCAGGAGCTCAACAAACTTTTGTCAGAGAATTCCTCTGAGGAGTGTCTTGCGCCAGCGGACACTGGCTCCCCCTAGGGGTCAGGGGGAGAAGTGACCACTGAACCTGGCCTTTTCACTCACCAACCAGCCACCTCCTGTGGTGTCCATGTCGCAGTAGACCGAGAGGGCCCTGCCCTCTGGTAGGCACACTTGGTACCAGCCACTCAGGGTGGCACCGTGGCTCAGCAGCTCCTGACAGCTTCTAGGGCCTGGGAAAGAGGAGATAGATTGAGGGGAACTACTAAGTTATTACGCGGGGCTGGGAATGTGGCTCAGTGGTAGAGTGCTTGCCCCACATGCATGAGGCCCTGGGTTTGATTCCTCAGCACCACATAAGCAGAAAAAGCCAGAAGTGGTGCTATGGCTCAAGTGGTAGCGTGCTAGCCTTGAGCTGAAGAGCTGAAGGACAGCGCCTAGGCCCTGAGTTCAAGCCCCACGATCGACAAAAGAAAAAAAAAAGTTACTACCCAAACCTTTCCACCCAGGCTCTGGAACAAATGTAGGAGCCAGGCACCCTCTTAGCCCCTTTGAGCTCCCTGAGGGGAGCTCTAGGGAGGGCTGACAGGAAGAGCCACCAACACCCCAGCTCAGCCCGATTCCAAGTTGCTGGCTCTGAAGAAGGAACCGTACCTTCTTGACACTGGAGCAGGCTCGAAGGATCTCCTGAAGGGAGGAAGAGGAAGATGACAGCTCTGAGGTCTGAGCACCCCTAAAAGAATGCCCAGAAACTGCCAGTGAGGTGGAGCGCAGGCCCTTTTCCTCGCCCTCCCCACATAGCCCAGCCTTCCACACCCAGGGGCAGGTGGACACAGCTGATTGCTGATGGCAGCCATTCAGACCTCCCCCCCGCCCCATCTGGGATAGAGTGCAGGAGGCAGTGGAGGTGGCAGTCCACATACTCACCAGGCTCACCCTGGGGCCCCATCTCGCCTGGTGGTCCAGGTGGCCCTGAAATCCCAGAGGCAGACAGGCTCAGGAGCAAAGTACAATGGAGGTTGAAGCCCTAAGATCCCCCAACCCCATCTTCACCCTGTTCTGGTTCTGTGATTGAGGGCAAACCATTTCTGCTCCCTGTACCTGTCAGTCCTGCCCTTTCTTTGTGACACCCAGCCTTCCTCGTTACCCTAAGGGCATCTCTCACCTTGAGGACCTGGAACTCCCTTCTCCCCCGGGCTTCCTGGGGCTCCCGGACAGCTGGACAGGACCACAACTTTGCTGGCTTCCAGCTCCTTGGGTTCTGCAGGGAGGCACAGGGCTGGTGGGCACCATGGATGTGTGTCTCTCCCAGACCCCTCTGCAGTTCTCTTTCTAGCTCCCAGATTCCAGCTGTCAGAATGCTCTCTCCTGAGTTGACAAGGTTTTGCATTGTTTCCATCCAATTTGCATGTATTTGCATTCTCAAATTCGTCTGGCTCCTTGGAGTGGGGGGGGGGGATGAGTGGGGGGTGGGGAGGAGAATTCCTTAGGCCCCTACCTGGACAGCTGAGGTGGTCCTGAGTCTTCAGATAGGCAGGCCCCATAACTAAGAGGAGCAGCAAGCAAAATGGGGTCCACTGTAAGTCCATCTTGCTGGGACCACCAGAGGAAGACAGCCAGCTTATAAGGACCAGGTTGGTGGGAAGATGTAAGCAAAATTTCCTCCCATTGTCCCTCGGGGATACCCCACCCAGGCTGTATCTATCTCTGATACGAACATTTCCTTCCTTAGCCCCAGAGAGAACTGGCCTCGTCCCCCTCCTGTCCAGCCAGGATGGAATCATTTGGGTTCTCTCACCTTTGAACCTTGGCTCACATGGTCCTTCCGTCTGCAGGTCTAGCCTCTTCTGCAAAGTTCCACCTGTCTGTGAATGTCGTCTCCCTATCCTTGTCCTTCTTGGTCCTTGTCAATATTATTATTTTGGTGGTGGTGGTTGTGGGGCCTGAACTCTGGGCTTGGGTGCTGTCCCTCAGCTTTTCAGCTCAAGGCTAGTGCTCTACCACTTGAGCCACAGCACCACTTCCCAGTTTTTTGAGTGGTTTATTGGAGATAAGAGTCTCAGGGACTTTCCTGCCCCGGGCTGGCTTTGAACCTCGATCCTCAGATCTCAGCCTCCTGAGGAGTTAGGATTATAGGCATGAGCCACTGGTGCCTGGCTTGTCAGTATTATTAATAGTGAACACTGGAAGTTGGGCACCAATGGCTCACACCTATAATCCTAGCAACTCTGGAAGCTGAAATCTGAGGATCATGGTTCAAAGCCAGCCCAGGCAGGAAAGTCTATGAGATTCATCTCCAATTAACCACCAAAAAGCTGGAAGTGAAGCAGTAGCTCAAATGGTAGAATGCCAGGCTTGAGAGAAAAAGCCAAGGGACAGCGTAGCCAGGCCCTGAGATCAGGACCACAGTACCAATGCAAGCAAAATAATAGTGACCACTGGTGTCATTTATAGTACTCCTACCTCACTAATGTCACCTTGAGTGGTTTGTACATTACCTCTGACCCTTATGTGCCCTGTTATAACTGGCCATGGGCTATAGACCTTGCAGAGTAGGTGCCTAATAAGCATCAGTTTATTAAGTAGTAGAGTTCTTGTCTAGCTAGCAGGAAGCCCTGAGTTCACTCCCCAGTACCACCACCACCAACAACAAATGTGCAAAACATTTGTGAAGTGGCTAGGGGTGAAGTCTGATTGTACGGTGGCACTTGGCCATGTGAGGCCCAGGGTTCCATCCAGTAGCGCCAATATATGAATAAAGGAGAACTCCTGGAGCCCAGAGACAGGACACGGGACACGATTTTGCTCTCTGGCACTTACATGCCCAGAGCTTTTCCCTAAGCACCATGCATCCTGCATCCCTCTGTGGGAAGGGAGGAAGCTGACAGGCTTGAATCTCAGGGCTTCAGAACAATCAAGTAGGTGGCCCATTGGGGTGCGGGGCGGGGGTGCTCCCAGGCAGCCATGGTCTGTTTGTGAGGTCAGAACTGAGCATGAGCAGAACATCAGGAGATAGGGGAAGAGAGGAAAGGTATGAGATCTCTCTCTCTCTCTCTCTCTTGCCAGTCCTGGGGCTTGAACTCAGGGCCTAAGCACTGTTCCTGAGGTGCTTTTGTGCAAGGCTATCACTTTTACCACTTGAGTCACAATGCCACTTCTTTTTCTTTTTTTTTTCTTCTTTCTTTTCTTTTTCTTTCTTTCTTCCTTCCTTCCTTTTCTTTCTTTTTTTTTTTTTTTGGCAGTCGTGGGGCTTGAACTCTGGGCCTGGGCGCTGTCCCTCAGCTCTTCAGCTCAAGGCTAGCACTCTATCACTTGAGCCACTGTGCCACTTCTGGTTTCTGGTGGTTCACTGGAGATAAGAGTCTCACAGACATTCCTGTGTGGACTGGCTTTGAACCGTGATCCTCAGATCTCAGCCTCTTGAGTGGCTAGGATTACAAGCATGAGCCACCAACACCCAGTAGTTCTGGCTTTTTCTGTGTAGGTGGTACTGAGGAATCAAACCCAAGGTGTCATGCATACTAGGCAAGCACTCTATCACTAAGCCACATTCCCAGCCTGGGTGTGAGCTCTTTTTCATTCAATAAACCTTCCTATGCTAGGCCTAGTGAGTGAACAGGACTGAGGTACCTGCTAAGCTAAACATCCAGCCTACGGGCCATATAGAGAGAAAAGGCTAAGGGACAAATCATTTGGTATACGATAGCACAGTCATGTACATTTCTCCTACGCTTCTTGTTGGCTGCCTTTAGCCACCTGTCTGTGTGGATAATTTGGGATGGTCCAGGAATGATGCGCTAAATATCCAAATGGCAGAAAAAATGTTTCTTCACCCCTGCCTGGATCCCTGAGATTCCCCTGAGACCCTGGGAATCTGTCCTTCCCAAAGCCTTCACGTGTGTGCCAAAGTCTGCCGGTGAGCCTGTTTGCCATGGCTGTTTATGAGCGTCAACACGGAAATGATGCCACCAGCCATTGGTAGTTACCTGGGCAAATCAATGACGACCATCTGGACAAGTCACAGGGTGCATGTGACCTGCAAGGAGGGGAGCTCACAGAACGACGTGGAGAGAAACAGCCTCCTCCACCTTGTTGCTTTTGTTTTATGGCAGTGGGGTTTGAACTCAGAGCTTTGTGCTTGCTAGGTAGGCACTGTACTGCCGAGCCATGTTCTTGGCCCTGTTTTTATTTCCTTTGTAGACAAAGTCTTGCTGTATAGCCCTGGCTGGCTTCAACGCTCAATCATTCGGTCTACTTCAGGTTCTCAAAGGCTGAGATTACAAGCGTGAACTGCTGCACTTGGCTTGCAAATATCTTGAAGGGAGACAACTACAGTGTTGGGAAGAATTTCTGCCAAGGACAGGGCTGTGGCCATCCCCTCCCCCACCCACATACAGCCTGAGACACCGGACAGGAAGCACAGAATGGAAACAGACTGTTTATTTGGGGGCAGCCTGTCCAGGCTGGGTTGGTGGGAAGAGGCAGCACGGCCCCCAGGTACCAGTCTGGATGTCCAGAAGAGACAACAGAGGAGACACGAGGTGGTAGGGGGTGTTCTCAGCTGCAGGTGTCTGGCCCAGGACTGGAGGGGATGTCAAGGCACTAGCACTGGGCCTGTTCTGTGCCTGATGCCCGCAGAGGCCAGACACTGGTGGCCAAAGTTTTTCCCACCCCAGTGCCCACAAGGCAGCCAAAGAGAGCAGCCTTGGTGTCCTTTAGGGTGGCATCCAGACCCACGAGGGTCAGATTCTGTGGAGGCCAGACAGAGAAGACATTTAGGGAGGCGCCTCCTCAGGCAGAGAGCAGGTGCAGCTAGAAAAGCAAACACTTCAATGCCAGCTATGCCCCCCATCTCACGACACACAGAACGCTTGAGGCTTCACACACCCTCCCTCCTCGGAGGAAAGCACACTGTACACTCAGCCCCAGGCTGTGGCTTGAGGACCCGCTGGGGCTGCCACCTACTGGTTCTCCTCCCTGCTGGCAGCATGAGGGAACAAAGACACAGGGGGCTCAGCTGGACTCCCAGACACTGGGGCCAGGGCTGAGTCCTGATCCCAGCTAACATCTGGCAGAGACAGTCTGAACTGGAGGAGAAAGAAAGGGGTGTGGCTCACGCAGGGGATGCTGGGAGAAAGTCATTATCCCTTTCTTGGGCCCAGGAAAGGTAGTTCCCTGGTGAGGAGGGAGTCAGGAAGGGAGCTGGCCCCCTCCCACCTGCTCGCCAGGTACTCACAGTGTCTGGTAAGTGCTGTCCTTGGCCTTGAGGAAGCGTACCACGAAGAAGGCCACTGCCTGCAGGCTCAGCACCAGCACCGCACCCCCAATGAAGCTGGCCCCGTCAAAGCCAGGGCCATGATCTTCAGGGACTGCCGGGCTGCCTAGGGTGAGGGGAGGGCAGAGGTCACAGCAGGCCAGAGGGATCCAGGATCCCAGGAAGCGTAGAAGTGCCAACCCTCACCATGGGACCTAGACTACTAGGCTTAGAAATCCAGATCAGCTACTCAGGAGGCTGAGATCTGAGTATCAAGGTTTGAAGCCAGTCTGAGCAGTGAGCAGGGAAGTTCATGAGACTCTGATTTCCAATGAACGAGTAAAAGGCCAGAAGAGGAGTTGTGGCTCAAGTGAAAGAATGTCAGCCTTGAGCAGAAAAGCTAAGGGACAGCGGCTGGTGGAAGGGATGGGGCTGGAGAGGTGGGCCTTGGCCAGTCCTGGCCCTGCTCCTGAACTGCTCCATGGCTCAGTGGCATGCACACGTACTCTGAGTCTCCTAGTCACATGGGTCCCATAGGCTGAGTGGGACCAGATAGCAACGAAGCTCTCCTCCGGCCCATCTGCCTGTCATTAGTCCAATAGAGTAAGGGTGGACCCACAATGCAGGCACCCAGACCTTCTGTCAGCCAAAGGGTCTCAGAGCTCCAACGCCAATTGAGATGATGTGGTCCCTTCCCAAGCCTCTTAAGCCTGGAGTTCTTACTCTGAGGAGGAGGAGCAGAGGGGGAAGGTGGAGGCCTCAGAGCCAACACCCACTGAATGGAGGTGGAGACTAGCAGATGGCAAAGACCTGGCAAGCCACCTCCTCAGTAGGACAGAGCTGGACTCCCAGGCCCCCCTTAACCCTTCCCTCTGTCCCTGCAAGGGTACAACCTTAGGGATGTGTAGTTGCCAATCTAGGCCTGGATGGCTCCCAGATGTGCCATGTTACCATTAACTCCTATCAGGGATTCAATTTCAGGTCCTGGGCCAGGTGCCCAGAGCAGGGCAACTCTGGTAGGTATTAGATGATTCTGGGACAGTGGACAGGGAATGGGATGGGAATGGGGTCCACTGCCCAGGGACTATGGGTGGCATAAGGGGGTCTGAGCCTATGAAGGGGAAAGCCTGGTCTACCTGCAGCTCAGGGAGCCCTAAAGGAGGATGCAGGGAAGAGAAGAAAGAGAAGAAATGAACTGCATACGGCAGATCTGGGGCTCGAGCCAAGGGAGCTGAGCCATCAATAATTCAGCCTCTGAGATCAGTTTCTGGCTTTAATTAACCAAGAGCCTTTTCAGCCATGCTGACCAAGTCTGGTGACCTCCAGGTCCTGAGGGGCAATGGGAAGCACAGGGTGGAGCTCTGGCCCTTGCTCTGCTAAACATCTGCCCTATGGACCCTCAGGTTGCAGCATGTAGGCATCCAGGACATCTCGTGGAATAATGGAGCCCACTTCTCCCGCCCAGCTTCAAGGACAGGTTCCCAGAGGTCACTCTGGCTAGAACTGGTGCTGGGGAAGGGATGGGAGCTGCCATTTCTGATTCACTTCCAGTGTGTCCAGACATTGAAGCAAGCAGGTCTTACTCAGTCCCATAAAATGTTTGCCACAGCTCTGTGGGGCAGATGTTGCCTAACTCATCTTACAGATGTGGACTGATGTGGAGCACTTGGAGGGCTGATCAGGGAGCGTGACAGTGCCTGACTTCACTCTGTCCTTGACTACACCACTTGTGTTCCACCCACCTCCCAGGCAGTACCTACCTGTTGTGATTGTCTTCGGTTCATAGGTGGGGTGATGGTGGGCAGCTGAGAAGACAAGACATCATGGTAACACAGTCCTCCCACCCAAGACCCAAGCCCTGGGCCAGCAGCTTGGGTTCTGACTCAGATCAGATCCTGTCCAGCTCCCAATACCCAACATACTTTTAAGCCTTAGCCCCTCCCCCCCCCAGATCCCCCCCCAGATCCCCCCCAGATCTCCCCCCCCCAGATTATCCCCCCCCCCAACTGAGCTTTCTCCCTCTCTGCCTACAGGCCCATCTTGATGCCACTTCCTCCAGGAAGTCTCTCTTCCCTTCCAAGCTGTGCATTAGAGAAAGTGCTAATGCCTGCACCCCTCTGCACAACTGGACCAAGTTACAGATGAGGAAACTGCCCGAGAGGGGAAGGGAGACTTCTTTGGGAGCTAAAGGCAGAATTGAAACTGTACCCAAGTGTGGGTACAATCCACAATCCACTTTCCAGAGAAGCTGGTTTCTCTTGGAAGCAGGCTGTGGCTGGGGAAACCTCAGCGCTCTGTGGGCAAGTTGGCTTAGTTGGGTGGGAACTTCCTTACCTGGACATGACTCTGAGTGGTTGTAGACAGAGCAACCCTCCTTGGTCATCTCAGCCTGGGCCACACAGTGTCCTGGTGGAAGAAGGTACAGGTCAGACTTTTAGGGAGAGGAAGGTTCTGTGGTTGAGAACTGGGGGCGGCTGGACTTGGGGGGGACCCCGTTCTGTACCTGGCTCTTCTGGCTGACAGTGCTGCCAGACGCAGCGGGAGAGGTTGTGTGCTCTGCCCCCCTCCACACAGCGCTCACAGGCCTCCAGCTTGGCGCAGCCTCCTTGGTCAGCTGGCCAGATGTTCAGGCGGATCAGGGCTGCCCGCCCAAAGCCTTGAGCTCCTTTACCTGGGAGTGGGCGGGAGCCGGAAGAGAACCAGAGAACCGGTCCAGGTGGCCAAGCCGCGGCCCCCCTTCCCCCACTCCAGACCCTCACCCTTAGAGGGAATCTCACCCTTTGCACACATCTGGAACTTGCACCAACTCGGGGTTACACTCGCCTAGCCTCCCTCCCCCCCTCCGGATCCCCTTCCTTTGCACGCACCCGAAGTTCCCCAGTCTGTGTGGGGCTCTGCCTGCCAGAAACACCTGAAGCTCCTACGCGCCCCCCGCCCTCACCTGGAGACCACGCAGTGCGCTTGGGGCTCCACACGGCTGGCGCCCCCTTCTCCCACCCCTGGAGCCCCGCCCGTGTGGGGAACGCTTCCTCGCTCTCCCGCAAGCCCCGACGGCGCCGGGGGGCTGGGGCTGAGTGAGGGGCAAGCTCCCCGGGCCCCTGCCTGGCCCGCTCATCAGACCTGCCTGGTCTTACCAGCCACAGCGAGCTGGGCACACAGGAGGAGGCAGCAACAGCCGCCGCACAGCGCAGCCCGCAAGGCTCGGGGTCCCGGCGTGGCCATGGCGCGGGGACGGGGATGGGGGGTCGGCGGACAGCTGGTGTGGCGAGGCCCTTCTGGACTCGCTCCCCGGAGCTTGTGAAAGGGAGACCTGGGCAACCAGGGCGCGTTCAGGTAGGGGCGTGGTGGCAAGGGGCGTGGCCTACGCGGGGCGTGGCCGGCGCGCGGGGCGGTTCCGTGGAGGCGGGTCCGAATAGGGGCGTGGTTGTGTTCGGTTGTTTGGGCGTGGCTTGGACAAAGGGGCGTGGTCCCGAGCTCGGCGCCGCCCAGACCCTGAGTGGCCTCTTGGGCAGCTTCATTAAAAGGGTTAAGCGGAGGCTGTTTTCATTCCTGCTTCACAGGTGAAGGAACCGAGGCTTAGGAAAGGTGAGTGACTAGTCCAAGGTTATTGGGCAAAAACCTGAATTAGATGGAAATCCACTTCAAGGCCGGGCTCAGGACAGGCCTTGTGGGATGAACCTTTCCCAGCAGGCCCTGTGAAGGCTGGGCCAGCCGCCTCGAAGCCCGGGCCTCTGGCCACCCGCGCCCACAGCTAGTTCTTCACCCCTAACACCTCCTCCCTTCCCCTCAGCTTACCACCTGACCAAGTCGTGGGGCACGCTCGCCATTTCCAGGTCCATGGGCCTTTCCAGGGTCATCTCCATGGCCACTCTCTGTCCCACCCAGCACCAGCTTCAGTAAGTCCTTTTTTTTTGTTCTTGTTTTTTTTTGTTTTTGTTTTTGGTCCGGTTGTGGGGCCTGAACTCTGGGCCTGGGTGCTGTCCCTCAGCTCTTCAGCTCAAGGCTAGTGCTCTACCACTTGAGCCACAGCGCCACTTCCGGCTTTTTTCTTTTTGCTTATGTGGTGCTGAGGACTCGAACCCAGGGCCTCAGGAATACAAGGCAAGCTCTCTACCACTGAGACACCTTCCCAGCCCTCAGTAAGTTCTTTTCCTACATCTTCAGCCACTTCTCAGGTCCCTTATAGGCAACTTCCATCGCCTCCTTCCCATTCCCTTCTCCCTCCCCCACCCCCTCCTCCTCCCTCTTCCTGCTCATATCCCCCTTTCAATCAGTAGTGACTCAGTCCAGTCCTGAGTCCTATTCTACACACTTCCAGGAGTATCTTGGCAGGCGTCTGCTATCAGTTCCCATTTAAAAGCTACTAAGCAGGAAAGTTACAGAAACTCTTATCTCCAATTAACTACCAGGAATTTGGAAGTGGAGCTGTGGCTCAAAGCAGTACAGCACTAGCCTTAAGTGACAAAGCTCAAGGACAGGGTCCAGGCCCTGAGTTCAAACCCCATGACTGAAAAAAAAAAAAACCAATAAAACTACTAAACTGGGCACTGGTGGGTAGCTCACACCTGTAATCCTAGTACTCAGGAGGTTGACATCTGAAGATCATAGTCAGAAGCCAGCCTGGGCAGAAAAGTCAGTGAGACTCTTTTCTCCAATGTATCAGCAAAAAGCCAGAAGTGGAGATATGTTTCAAGTGGTAGAGCACTTTCCCTGAGCAAAAAAGACAAGCAAGAAAGCCATGAGTTCAAGCTCGGTATTAATATACAATAAACAAACAAACAAACAAACTGGAAATGTGGCTTAGTGGTAGAGTGCTTGCCTAGCATGCATGAAGTCCTGTGTTCAATTCCTCAGTACCATATAAACAGAAAAAGCCAGAAGTGGCTCAAGTGGTAGAGTGCTAGCCTTGAACACCAAAGCTCAGGGACAGTACCCAGGCCCTGAGTTCAAATCCGAAGACTGGTAAAAATAAATAAAAATAAATAAATAAAAGCCATCAAGTCTGTAATCTCCAACTCCAAGACAGTCCTGGCTCCGCAGCCACCACACCTATAACTAGTAACAGGGCCATGAGTGAGCCCTCACTGCTAGAAGAATGTATATTCTCTGAAGAGCTTCTTTTTTTTTTTTTTTTGGTCAGTCATGGGGCTTGAACTCTGGGCCTGGGCGCTGTCCCTCAGCTCTTTAGCTCAAAGTGAGCACTCTACCACTTGAGCTACAGTGCCACTTCCAGTTTTCTAATGGTTTATTGGAGATATGAGTCTCATGGTCTTTCCTGCCCGGGCTGGCTTTGAACCGCGATCCTCAGATCTCAGCCTCCTGAGTAGCTATGACTACAGGTGTGAGCTACCGGTGCCTGGCAAGAGCTTCTTCTTTTTTATTTTTTGGGTCCAGTCGTGGGGCCTGAAATCTGGGCCTGGGCGCTGTCCCTCAGCTCTTCAGCTCAAGGCTAGCGCTCTACCACTTGAGCCACAGCGCCACTTCCGGCTTTTTTCTTTTTGCTTATGTGGTGCTGAGGAATGGAACCCAGGGCCTCATGCATGCAAGGCAAGTGCTCTACCACTGAGCCACCTTCCCAGCCCCAAGAGCTTCTTGTCTAAGATCTACACCTACCCTTTAGGCATAAGCGGGATTGTCCTCAATTTGCAGGCTACTCAGGGGGACAGATATAATACAGCAGGCCAGGCTGTGAAGCCAGAATGCAAGGAAGCTAGAGAACACTCTCCCCTCTTCTGTGCTTTCTGGGGATCCTCTGGAACAGCCTGTTCCCTTTCCACTCAGAAGCCCCAGCATTCCCCCAGTCAGCCTCCACATTGGGCTTCGTGGTTTCATTCTCGTTTCCCCTCTCTCTTAGCCCCTCAAGTTAAAACCCTTCAAACTCCACATCTTCCCATCTCCTGAGCCTCTTCCTCATCTTCCCTCTGCTGACCTCGCTACCAGGCTCCTCCAGCTTCCGCCCGGAGCCAGCTGTCACAGGAACGGTAGAAGCTCTCCTGAAACCGTGCCCTTGACACACCTCTTCCGGTTAGCATCTTGGACTCCTGGTTCTCATAGTCCCTAGCTTGTCCTAGGCTCGGCTCTCCTTTTTCTTTTTTTCTTTTTAGCCAGTCCTGGGACTTGAACTCAGGGCCTGGGCACTGTCCCTGAGCTTCTTTTGCTCAAGGCTAACACTCTATCCCTTTAGCCATAGTGCCACTTCCGCTTTTTCCATTTATGTGGTACTAAGGAATCAAACCCAGGGCGTCATGCATGCTAGGCAAGCACTCTACCACTAAGCCACATTCCCAGCCATCATGGGCGCTCCTTATTGCCTTCTTACTCTCTAAGAAGAGAACAGCAGCACCCACTCCTTTATCCTAGGTTTTCTGTTTCCTAGGGGTCCTCCAACCCTGACTGTATATGCTTGGCTGATCCTTGAAGTCACCCCTGAAACAGGGATCCTTGGAAAAAATAAGCCATTGTATCTGCCTAAAACCACCAGCACCTTCAGCTCGTGGCATCCTACGACCCCCCCAGGATCTGCCTGTGCCCACATCTTTGAGTTCAAGCCCATTCTTCCCCTCAGGCTCACTGGGCTCCTCTCTGTTTAGCCGTGTATCTCTACTTTTGAAACTCTACCACTGATCAGGAACTGTGCACAATCTATGACCTGGTTTTGAACCTCTTCTGCCTCTCCTGTGACTTGCTCCATGATCTCCCTACCTCAGAGATACGTCCTGGTTACTATCACAATCTAGCCATTACATCTGGAGCATGTGTCAAGTGCATAATTAATTTCCCATTGTTTCCTGGGCTGTAATCTTCACAAAGACAGGAACCACATTTAGTTTCTTCCCTAGCTAACTATCAGCTCAGGGTTTAGGAGAAGTAAATGTTCATTCGTAGCCATATTGTACCATGATGTGACCATTTGTACATGTATCTATCTATTCCCCTGGTTTGTGAGACCCTAAAGGGATCCTTAAGTGTATGGTGTGTGTGTGTGTGTGTGTGTGTATGTGTGCACACGTGCCTGCGTGAATGTGTGTGCTGGTCATGGGTGTGTATGTATGTGCTGGTTGTTGGACTTGAACTCAAAACCTAAGTGCTGTCTCTGAACTTTTTTGCTCGAGGCTAGTGTTTCCACTAGCAGCTCTACTTCCTGCTCTTTAGTGGTTATTTGGAGTCTCATGGACTTTCCTACCTGTGCTAGCTCCAAACCTTCATCCTTAGATCTCAGCCTCCTGAGTAGCTAGGATTATAGGAGTGAGCCACTATCACTCAGCAAGGGCTCCTTATTGATATCACATTAAACATCTCTTTATAGATGTTCTAAATGCTTGGAAATATTCAGTAAGTATGTACTAACTGCTCAAAATGCAGGAGCCTGGCTAGATTATCTCATGTCCAGGGGCCAACAATGAATATTGACTGAATGAATGGTAAAATAAATAAATAAATAAATAAAACAAAAAACATGCAGTAACAATACCAGGTATGGAGATTGTATCTTACACAAATGCACATTCTCAAACACACAAGCCCCTCCCTTTAGATCTTAGAACCAAATTCCTCAGATTGGTGGAGTCAAAGGGGTAAGGTTATGTCACCTGGCTGTGAGGTGAGCCATCCGGTGGCCACCTGGGGAACTGCATGTGTTGTCAACTCTGGAGAACTTCAGGCTGTCATCCAAGCTAGGGTGAAAGGTCCTGTGCACTTGGTTACAAATAGATATGTCTCCAGACTGCAGTTTTGCTGTTTACTGTATGATTTTTTTTTGGTCCAGTCGTGGGGCTTGAACTCTGGGCCTGGGCGCTGTCCCTCAGCTCTTCAACTCAAGGCTAGCGTTCTACCACTTGAGCCACAGCACCACTTCTGGCTTTTTTCTTTTTGCTTATGTGGTGCTGAGGAATCAGCCACCTCCCCAGCCCCTTTACTGTATGATTTGAGGCACACCCCTTGCTTCTCTGTTCTTCACTGAGATTTGGGAATACTGTCTCTAGCACCTGGTAGATGGGAAGGACTAAAGGGTGTGTCATTATTGGAAGGAAGTAGGCAGGTAGGGACAGAAGGTATGAGGAGGGAGGAGAGACCTGATAGGCAATGATGTCCTCAGTTTTCCTATTAACATGAGTAATTTCACTGCGTGAGAAAGAACACGCATGCAAGTCTGTGGCCTGTCAGCCTCTCCCATGTCCCAGGTTTCTCAGGGTTGACACAGGGAAACACCATGAGCTCTTTTCCTCTCTGGCTGCCAGAGGAGTAACTTCTATTGTGAAGGACACCATAACCATGCGGAGAGGAAGTTCATGACTAATCATCTCCTTCAGCAAAAACAAATGGTTGTGGATGGCCTTTACCCCAGATGGCAGCAGTAATTAAGATAGAAATTAGGGGAAAATCTACTTGGGTGCTGGTGTCTCATATCTGTAATCCTTGCTACTCAGGAGGCTGAGATCTGAGGATTGCTGTTCAAAGCCAGCCCGGGCAGAAAAGTCCCTGAGCCTCCTATCTCCAATAAACGACTAGAAAACCGGAAGTGGCACAGTGGCTCAAGTGGTAGAGTGCTGGTCTTGAGCTGAAAAGCCGAGGGACAGCGCCCAGGCTCAGAGTTCAAGCCCCATGATTATCCCTCCCCACCCCCCCAAAAAAAATACTTAGGGACAGTATCTAGGCCTTGAGTTCAAGCCCCATGACTGGCAAAGAAAAATAGGTAGCCAGGTGTCAGTGGCTCACGCCTATAATCAAAGCTACTCAGGAGGCTGAGATCTGAGGATCTTGGTTTGATGTTAGCCTGGGGAGAAAAGTACCCGTGAGACTTTTATCTCCAAAACAAGTCAAAACCCAGAAAAGGCTGGGAAGGTGGCTCAGTGGTAGAGCACTTGCCTTGCATGCATGAGGCCCTGGGTTCGATTCCTCAGCACCACATAAACAGAAAAAGCCAGAAGTAGCACTGGGAATCAAGTGGTAGAGTGCTAGCCTTGAGCAAAAACAGCTCAGGGACAGTGCCCAGGCCCTGAGTTCAAGCCCAGGACCAGCAAAAAACAACAAAAAAAATTATTTAAAAAAATTAATCCAAACACAGACTTGCAGGATTGTGATCTGTATGAGGTAAAGAAGACCCCAACATGACAGCTAGAGGACAGGAGAAGAGTGAAGACAGTTGGGGATCCCAAGGCCAGCACTGGTACTGGCAAACAGGATGAAGGATTGTATAGTTACTTGATCTGCAGCGACAGAGTTCCCACCAGAGGCTCAATGCACTAAGGAGACTGTAGGAACCTATCATTCCCTACTTTCATGCCAACCTCCCTACCTACGCCCTTTACTCTTTTCTGAGACCAGAGCTCCAGATGAGGGAGAAAATGGATACATGAAACTTGGGGTGCCGATGCCCTTGTCCCTTCTCTGGGACATCCCTACCAGCCATATTGTGACTTCCACTATAGTTTTCTCCTTTTTCTGGCTACTCTGGTCATTTTCATCATCCAGCAGTGTTTCTGGGGCACCCACACACGCTCAGGACTGCTCTACAGCAGAAAACAGAACCCAGCCATGCTTCCATGGAGTTTATAGTGTAGGAACAATACATAGCAAAAGAAAGAAGGAAAGAAAGAGAGGAAGAAAGAAAGAGAGAGAAAGAAAGAAAGAGAGAAAGAAAGAAAGGAAAAGAAAGAAAGAGAAAGAAAGGAAAAAAAGGAAGGAAAAGAAAAGAAAGATAAATAATGCAATTTTAGGAATGCTACAAAAATAATAGAAAGCTCTAAAAATAATAGAGAAAAGAAGGTGAGGGGAAAGGACACGTCATCTAGGACAAAGGTTGGTGAATACTGTTTTTATTTTTATTTTATTTTTTGGTCTGGTCATGGGGCTTGAACTCTGGGCCTGGGCGCTGTCCCTCAGCTCTTCAGCTCAAGGTTAGTGCGCTACCACTTGAGCCACAGGGCCAATTCCGGCTTTTTTTCCTGCTTATGTGGTGCTGAGGAATCGAACCCAGGGCCTCATGCATGCAAGGCAAGCACTCGACCACTGAGCCACCTTCCCCGCCCTATTTTTATTTTTATTTTGTTGGTCATGGGGCTTGAACTCTGGGCTTGGGCGCTGTCCCTGTGCTCTTCAGCTCAAGGCGAGCGCTCTACCGCTTGAGCCACAGCACCACTTCCGGTTTTCTGGTGGTTTATTGGAGATAAGAGTCTCACGGACTTTCCTGCCCGGGCTGGCTTTGAACTGTGATCCTCAGATCTCAGTCTCCTGAGTAGCTAGGATTACAGGCGTGAGCCATTGGCACCTGGCTCTAATAGGTTCTAAAACAGTCTTCACAAGCCAGGTGCCGGTGGCTCACGCCTATAATCCTAGCTACTCAGGAGACTGAGATCTGAGGATCACAGTTCAAAGCCAGCCCGGGCAGGAAAGTCCGTGAGACTCTTATCTCCAATAAACCACCAGAAAACCGGAAGTGGTGCTGTGGCTCAAGCGGTAGAGCGCTCGCCTTGAGCTGAAGAACTCAGAGTTCAAGCCTCATGACTGACAAAAACAAAAACAAAACCCAACAAAACCCAACCAGCTTAGAAGCAGAGGTCTAAAGGGAGTAAAGGGTCCTAGACAAGGAAACAGCCTGTGCAAAGGCCCAGGGTCAGGAATGTCTCATCCCAGCCTGGCCTTTCAAAGGGCCAATTCCCTCAGACCCCTCCTCATTCTCTGCTCCCTCCTCTGATTAAGGTTTTCTACTTCCAGACCCTCAGTTATCTGAAGCCCACCTTTGCCTTCCTGGTGTCCTCCTCTGGCCAGGTATAGCACTGGCCGTCAGCACATAGCCAGTGCTGATAACAGGCAGGACCCACCCCCGTAATCTTGAGACAGACATTAATATCGCTCCTATTTGTTTGCTTATTATTGTGCTAGCACTGGGGTTTGAACTCGGGGTCTTGTGCTCTCCCACCTCCCTTAACTTTTTCCTTCAGGGCTGCAGCTCTACCATTTGAGCTACAGCTCCACTTCTGGCTTTTTATGCTGAATAATTGCAGATAAGAGTGTTACTCCAGGGGCTGGGAAGTTGGCTTAGTGATAGAGTGCTTTTCTGGCATGCATGAGGCCCTAGGTTTGATTCCTCAGCACCACATTAGCAGAAAAAGCTGCAAGTGGCACTGTGGCTCAAGTGGTAGAGCAACAGCCTTGAGCTGAAGAGCTGAGGGACAGCGCCCAGGCCCAGAGTTCAGGCCCCAGGACAGGCCCTCTCCCCCCCCACAAAAAACGAGTGTCACTCCACTGACTTTCCTGCCCAAGCCGGCTTTGAAATGTGATCCTTAGATCTCAGCCTCCTGGGTAGTTAGGATTATAGGCATGAGCCACCAGTGCCCAGACCCGTATTTTAGAGATGAAGAAAAAAAGAGAGCCTATGAGCTCCCTTAGGTAACCAGCTCAGGAATGGAGGAATTGGGATCTGAATCTACTTTTTTTTTTTTTTTTGCCAGTCATGGGGCTTGAACTCAGAGTCTGAGCACTGTCCCTGAGCTTCTTTGTGTTCAAGGCTAGCACTCTACCACTTGAGCCATAGGACCACTTCTGGCTTTTTCTGAGTAGTTTATTGGAGAGAATTATCTCATGGACTTTCCTGCCCAAGCTGGCTTTGAACCATGCTCCTTGGATCACAGCCTCCTGAGAAGTTAGATTCTCTGAGTGAGCCACCTGTGCCCAGTTTCTAGTCTGCTCCTGATCACCTCCTCTTGCTAAGTCCTCCACGCTCACCAGAGCCAAACTACAAAGCACCATCTCTCCAGCCCCATTCTTTCCTCTCTCCATGTCCACTGCCCGCACCCAAACCCGATGCTTACCCAGTGGACTCTGGACTGAGGGAGCTACAGTGGGGCTGAGATGCGGAGAAGGAATGGGTGGATCTGGGACCTTTGCTCCACTTTGGGTAAACTCATTCCGGGTCCCGTTGCCCTTCAGTGACCTCAGAGCTAAAGACAGAGAGAAAAGGGACAGCTCCATGGGTCAGATCTGCTGGGATGGTTCTGTGAGGTTAAGGTCAGGCTGGGGGCAGGGAATGTGGCTCAGTGGTAGAGTGTTAGCCTAGCATGCATGAAGCCCTGGGTTCCATTCCTCAGTATCACATAAACAGAAAAAGCCAAAAGTGGAGCTGTGGTTCAAGTGGTAGAGCGCTAGCCTTGAGCAAAAGAAGCTCAGGGACAGTGCCTAGGCCCTGAATTCAAATCTTAGGACTGGCAAAAAAAAAAAAAAAAGGCAGGCTGGGTGAAGGGACCTCCCTCTCGATGCCTGATGCCCACCCACCAGCCGCCTGCCCTGAGGACTCAGCTGCCAGGTTTTCTCCCAACTTCTTCCCGGCTCTCCATCTCCTGCGGCTTCAGGGAAATACCCCCCCCCCCCCCCAGCACCCTTTTGCTGGCCTTCCAGATCCTTCAATAAATAATTCAGAGTTAGAAACCTCGCCAGGCGCTCCCTCCCATCCCGCCAGGGTGCTATTGGGCAGCAGCAGTGATGTCACTGAGCTCCTTATCCGCGCTCCAGCATCACGGGACCTGATCTGTCCCGACACCAACTTCGCGGCCTGGTCACCACTGTCCACCAGACCCTCCATCCTGCTCACCTCTCCCGGGGGCACCCCGAATCTTCATCCCAGGACCCTGCAGCCCTCATTTAGCTTCGTCAGCTCAGTACATCAGCCCTTGACAGGGTCACGGTGACCTGAAGTCCCTTCCCCTGGGTGTCCCCCATCTGCTTGGCGGCTGCCAGCCTGGCATCTGACGCCGGCACGGTGGCCCTGGGGGCCTCTGCCCCCCGCACCGCCAGCGTCCCGCAGCCCCATCCCCCGCGATCCTGTCACCAGGCTCACATCGTCACAGCCACCCCCGTCCCCTCGAGGCCCCATTCCCGGCAACCCCGTCATCCCTCGTCACTCGCTGTCACCTGGAGGCCGTCAGCTGGTTCCGGTCACCCGAAGGGGGTCCCGCCACCCCACCTCCTATCCCGGCCTCCATTCTGCCGTCTCCCCATGACGCCCCCTGCAGCCTCCCTCAGACTTCACCAAGGTGCTCCCACCCTCGCCCCCGAAACCGCCCCCCGGCCCGCAGAGGGCGCCGCGTCAAGGACAGCGCGGGCCTGTGCGGGAGGGGGCGGGGCCGCGGCCACGGTCTCTTTTTATGAATGGGGGAGCGGGCGGCGCGTGGCCTCATTACTATGCCGCGCACCGTGCGCTGCGCCCCAGCGCACCGCGCCCATTGGCTGACCGCGCTGCTGACGTCACCGAACGGGTGTCCGGGGGCGGGGCGGGGCGGGGTGACTCACGCCGCTTCTCCCGCGGCCGCGGGGGCTTTTCGGGGTCCGCGCGCACCTTGCGCTGCCAGGACCCGAGCGGAGCCCCGCGGCCCGGCCGCGCCCGGCCTGGACCGGTGAGTAGCGGGCATCCAGCGTCCGGAAGGGCACTCAGGATGCTAGGACCTTGGGAAAGCTCGGTGCAGCTGACCGGGGTCGGAGGTCGAAGCTGGGATTCTGGGTTACCAGGCGGGGCCGCGAGTGCTGGACCGGCCAGTTGGGTGACCTGGAGGGGCGGGGCTGGGGGTGGGATGAGCATCTCTGAGGGACCCCAGGCCCTAGACGGAGAGACTGGCATGTGAGGCTGGCTGGCGGGAGGAGTCCGGGCCAGAGACCCAGGGGTCCGAGCAGCGGGAGGGGTTCAGAGACCCGGGCAGAGGGCGGAGCCAGGCCCAAATCCTGGGGTCCAGGCACACCGAGGGGGTCTGACTCAAGGATCTAGGCTTCCAGTAGGGGGTGACCCTTACAGAGACCAGGGGTTGGGCAGAAAGAGAGGTCTGGCTGCTGACAGAAGTCTGGGAGAAGGTGCTGGGGTCGGGGCGGGGGGACTGAGTTTGCAGGTGCTGTTACCCCAGGAATGTCGGGTGGGAGCAGTCAGCCTCACGCGCTCTCCCTGAGGGCGGAGCCTGGGGCTGGTAGCTGAGAATCGTGAGGGGTCTGGGAGCCTCAGAAACGAAGTCATCCTCTTTGAAGGAAGGAAGCACAGCTGCCTCTTTTAGAGACGTGTGTCGTCCCCCCCCCCCCCCCGCGCCCCGTCCACGCCCCGCCCCGCACCTCCCTTTCCCTAAGCTTGAGCTAGTTCAGGTCATCTCCTGGATCCTGTGGTTCCCATTCACTTATAGCCCTTGATCGCCTCTAATCACACACGTGGGAAAAGAGGTCTGCTGGATCCAGAGGGTTGGAAGGGAGGGGCAAGGGACCCAAGACAGGGATCTTCAGGAAAACAACTCCCTTGTTAAGAGGCCTGGGAACACTGCGGGGGAGAACAGCTATCCACAGAAGAGCCCCAGTTAGTACCCCAACAGGTATCCCAAAGACCAATTCCCTCCCTCTAGGCCTCTCCCGTGAGCGCCCAGCCCTGCCAGCATCTCACAGGGTCTTTCTCCTGCAGGTGTCATGATGTGGGGTGCAGGCAGCCCCCTGGCCTGGCTCTCAGCCGGTCCAGGCACTGTGAATGTGAGCACCGGAGACCCAGAAGAGGGGCCCACTGGCCCAGCTGCCCTGCTGCCCTCGCCCAGAGCCTGGGATGTGGTGCTGTGCATCTCAGGCACCCTGGTGTCCTGCGAGAATGCGCTGGTGGTGGCCATCATCGTGGGCACCCCTGCCTTCCGGGCCCCCATGTTCCTGCTGGTGGGTAGTCTGGCCGTGGCAGATCTGCTGGCCGGCCTGGGCCTGGTCCTACACTTTGCTGCTGTCTTCTGCATTGGCTCAATGGAGATGCGTCTGGTGCTGGTTGGTGTGCTGGCAATGGCCTTTACTGCCAGCATTGGCAGCCTACTGGCCATCACGGTCGATCGCTACCTTTCTTTGTACAATGCCCTCACTTACTACTCAGAGACAACAGTGACTCGGACCTATGTGATGCTGGCCCTGGTGTGGGGGAGCGCCCTGGGCCTGGGGCTGCTGCCAGGCCTGGCCTGGAACTGCCTGGATGGCCTGACCACGTGTGGTGTGGTCTATCCACTCTCCAAGAACCATCTGGTGGTCCTGGCTATTGCCTTCTTCATGGTGTTTGGCATCATGCTGCAGCTCTATGCCCAGATCTGTCGCATTGTCTGCCGCCATGCCCAGCAGATTGCCCTCCAGCGGCACCTGCTGCCTGCCTCCCACTACGTGGCCACCCGCAAGGGCATCGCCACACTGGCCGTGGTGCTTGGCGCCTTTGCTGCCTGCTGGTTGCCCTTCACTGTCTACTGCCTGCTGGGTGACGCCGACTCCCCATCCCTCTACACCTATCTCACCCTGCTCCCCGCCACTTATAACTCCATGATCAATCCCATCATCTACGCCTTCCGCAACCAGGACGTGCAGAAGGTGCTGTGGGCCGTGTGCTGCTGCTGTTCCTCTTCCAAGATCCCCTTTCGATCCCGATCCCCCAGCGACGTCTAGCTATGTCCTGGTGCCCTGCCGCCCTGGTGAGTTGCTTTATTGCAACTTCCTCTGCTCCACACCCCTACAGACCCAGCTGGTTCTGGAGTTCTAGGACATTGGGTGTTCCAGGATTCTGTTCAAGGTCCTTGTAGGCAGTCAGCTGGCTCTAGGGTTCTAGAATGTTCCAGGCGGCCAGGGTTCCACTCAGAAATGTCCCACTGCCCAGGTGGCTTGCAGTTCCAGAATGCTGGGGATCTTACAGTGCCATTCCAAGTCCTTAAACTTGTCCTCTCCCTGAAACTTGACCTTGGCCATGTCACTTTACTTTTGGATTTTTCAGTCAGAGAGGATAGCCAGTTAGTTGCCTAGACAGGAAAAAAAAAAAAAAAGATTATATCTATATATCTATGTGCACATACAAAGAAATTATATTTATTATTTATATTTATAAATTTATTTATGGGTGGTCAGGGGGGAAAAAAAAGACCCACATCTTGAAATCTAAGGCCATACTACTAGGGTATTCCCAGTCCCCTCACACCCCCATTTCTGACCTCAGTTCCTGCAGGGGGGAATAGAGAAAGAGAAATCATGTATTTTGTTAATTGTTTTTGCTTATTTTTTATCGAAGAGATCATAGAAACCAGAGCCTTCTCCCCAGGCCTGCCCTCCTCAGGTCTGCGAGGGAACACACCAGCCTCTGGTTTTTTATTTTTTTAAGAAGCCATCACCTGAGCAACCGAGAATTCCTCCGCGCTGGGGCCCTGCTGCCCTCTGGTGGTAATTTTGGGGAATTGCATCCTGGCCAGGCAGTCGGGACTAGAAAATGCAACCCCAACTCTTAACTCCAGTCTGATGTCCAGCGCCACAGCCATGGCCTGGTAGCCAGGCTTCACCCTGAGGTGCCCTAGGGAAGGCGGGGCAAGAGCCAAAACCCCACCCCTCTGCCAACCGGGGTACTGGCCCCCAGTGCATTCCCTGTTCCTGTCCCAACCCAACTCAGTAATAAATGATTTTGTGATACCTATTTCTATGAGTCTGTGTTTATGCAGGGGGTACAGGCCTGACTGAGGAGAGTTTGGAATGAAAGGGCCCCGCCAGAATAAGAGGATCTGGGCAGCCAGGATGGACTGTGTCTGACATCACACACACACACACACACACACACACACACACACACACACACACACATACACACCCTGTTAGGATGTCAGTATCCACCTGGCATGGACCTTCCCCTCCCCCTAGGGACAGGAAGCAAGGTGCTGGGCTGTTCTTGGGTTGAGCATGCCCACATCCTGCCCACAGTAGCCCGTTTGGGGCTCTGGCATGAAGCATGCGCTCACAGGATGTCAGATTCCTTCATAATAATAGTCGCTTTCCTCTATTAGTACGTGGTAACTCTGGCCAGGCAGGGTGCTAAGGTACTGTGCAGCCTCTCTCCCCAATACTACACAGGTGCCTCCTGGCACAGGTTGCATCCTCTCCATTTTACAGATGAGAAACTGAGGCTGAGAGGGGCAGAGACTTAAGATCATAGAGCTAGGAGTGATTGCAGCTGGATTCAAACCAAATGAATCTGTTTCTAGAATCTGCATTCTGTGCTCTGAACAATAGCCGCTCACGTCCTTCCCCCCTCCTCCCCCACCCCTCCACACACACACACACACACACACACACACACACACACACACACACCCTCACACACACACACATCTGGAGCTCAGGATGTTTTCAAGCCCCCACCTCAGTGGTGGCCACAGGAATACAGGGAGGTGGCTATACCACCAGAGTCCTGTCTTCTCTCCCCATCTTCCTGGAGGGTCCCAGGGAAGAGTCGTATTCCCCAAGCACCAAGTCAAACATGGGGGCAAACATTTCACATGGCACAACCGTGATATCACCAGACAGGTGCTTTTTTTTTTTTTTTTTTTTTTTTTTTGGTCATGGGGCTTGAACTCTGGGCCTGGGTGCTGTCCCTGTGCTCTAACACTTGAGCCACAGCTCCACTTCTGGTTTTCTAGTGGTTTACTGAAGATAAGAGTCTCACAGAGTTTCCTGCCCAAGCTGGCTTTGAACCGTGATCCTCAGATCTCAGGCTCCTGAGTAGCTAGGATTACAGGCGTGAGCCACCAGCACCCAGCTGCCCTACAGTTTTGTTGTTTTTTTTTCTGGTCCTGGGGCTTGAACTCAGGGTCTGGGCCCAGTCCCTGAACTCCTTTTTGATCAAGGCTAACACTCTACCACTTGAGCCACAATGCCACTGCTGGCGTTTTCTGTGATTTAATTGGAAATAAGTCTCACAGAGTTTTCTGCCTGGGCTGGCTTTGAATACTGATCCTCAGATCTCAGCCTCCTAGCTAGGATTACAGGTGTGAGCCACAGGAGCCCAGTGGCGGTGGCGGTGGCGGCTGCTGCTTCTCCTTCTCCTTCTCCTCCTCCTCCTCCTCCTCCTCCTCTTCCTCCTCTTCCTCCTCCTCCTCCTCCTCCTCCTCCTCCTCCTCCTCCTCCTCCTCCTCCTCCTCCTCCTCCTCCTCCTCCTCTTCCTTCTTCTTCTTCTCTCTTCTTCCTCCCCCTCCTCCTCTTCCTCCTCTACCCCCCCTCCTCTTTTAAAATTTGTTATTATAAAGGTGGTATACAGAGGATTACTGTTACGTAAGACAGGTAAAAAGTACATTTCTTTTTGGAAAATATCACCCCTCTCCCTACTTTTCAAAAGAAGTTGGAAGCTGGGCGCTGGGTGGCTCACGGCTGTAATTCTAGCTACTCAGGAGGCTGAGATCTGAGGAGCATGGTTCAAAGCCAGCCCAAGCAGGAAAGTCCATGAGACTCTTATCCCTAAGAAACCACCAGAAAACCAGAAGCCTCACTGTGGCTCAAATGGTAGAGCATTCGCCTTGAGCTGAAGAGCTGAGGGACAGCGCTCAGGCCCAGAGTTCAAGCCCCACAACCCACCAAAAAAAAAAAAAGGGGGGGGGGGAAGAAGCCTGGGGAATAGAGGAGTAATTTTTAAATGCAGCTGTTCAAAATGAAGGCCTTCTTGAAAAGTGACATGATTGGGCTGGGAAGGTGGCTCAGTGGTAGAGTGCTTGCCTTGCATGCCTGAGGCCCTGGGTTCGATTCCTCAGCACCACATAAGAAAAAAGTCGGAAGTGGCGCTGTGGCTCAAGTGGTAGAGCGCTAGCCTTGAGCTGAAGAGCTGAGGGATAGTGCCCAGGCCCCGAGTTCAGGCCCCAAGACCGGACCCAAAAAAAAAAGAAAAAAAAAAGAAAAGTGACATGATTGTCCAAAGTCACAGTCAGGACTCGAGCTGAGATCTGGACCCAGATCAGCAGGCCAGGAAACTGAGGCAGGGAGTCTTATGTGGACCCGGAAAAAACCTGAGGATCTCCTCTACACCCACACCTTGGGCCTAAGGAAGGGTGCACTCACTGGGGTTCAGAGGGAGGGGCCAGGTGCTGCTGCTTGCTGGGAGCGGGGGTGGGGGGGGGGTGGGGAACCGGGGAGCTTTGTGTCCTTATCCTAGCTTCTGGCTCTGGGGCCCGAGCAGGGATCTACCATGTGTGGCGTGGTGGGGATGGGGAGGAGGGGGGATGTTTGGGGTGCTTGTCTGCTGGATCTGAGTCATTTGAAGGATTCTGTGTGAGGTGGGGTTCAGTAGGCTTCTCTCCCAGGGAGAAATGGCCTGGATCCCCCCCCCCCTACTGCCCACTTCCCCCATGCCCAGCCCAGCCTGTAGAGATGCACCATCCACAATACGCCCCAGCCCCGCGCCCAGCCAGCTCCTGCCGCACCCTGTAGAGAAGCGTGCCTTCAGCCAGGTGCTGGTGACTCACGCCTGCCACCCGAGCTACTCAGGAGGCTGAGATCTGAGGATTGCGGTTCAGAGCCAGCCTGGGCAGGAACATCTGTGAGACTTTATTTCCAATAAACCACCAGAAACCCGGAAGTGGTGCTGTGGTTCAAGTGGTAGAATGCGGGCCTTGAGCTGAAGAGCTGAGGGACAGCGCCCAGAGCTCAAGCCCCCCCCCCCACAAAAGCAGGGTGCCTTCTTCCTCAGAAGGGAGCCCCAAAGGCAGGGCTGGGCTCCCACTGCCAGAGGAGGGTCCCTGAGGGAGGGGACCTGTTTGCCTACTCAGCCATGAAAGCAGAAGTCTTTGTCTCTCCTGAGGACAAGTCCTGCCCCCCCCACCTCCCCACCTCCCCACCTCCCCACCTCCCCACCTCCCCACCAGGACTCCTGAGAGCCCAGCCTCCTCCTCCCTTGAGCTGAGGCCCCTGGGAGCAATGCCTTCGGGGGTCAGCTGCGCCCGCCAGCTCCTTCAGTCTCAGACTCATCTGGTGCTCAAGCCAGGACTGTGCACACAGCACATTTTTCTGTGTGTGTGTGTGTGTATGTGTGTGCATGTGCATGCTCAAGTGCGCGCACGTGCGTGTGTCTGGGGAGAGAGGGCCAAGCTTTCTCCCAGCCTCTGCTCCCAGCCCCAAGGCTTGATCCCACCCAACTACAGAGGCCAAGGAGGGGGAGCGGGGCAGTGGGCTCCCCGAATTGGGGGAGGCCAGAGCCCCTGCGGGGAGGGCGCAGCCCTGAGCGCCCCCAGCCCCGCCGGGCCACGACCGCCTCTCCCCACGAGGAATGAGGAGACAGCAGCTATTAAGATGAGTTCACGCGCACGGCTTCTGCAGGCTGCAACGCGGGCTCCCGGCTGGGGCCGTGGCCAGACTCATCCGTCAGCTTCCCTCTTGGAGCCTGGAGCCCCGTGGGCCTGTGGCCCTCAGCTCCTCCCGTGCTAAGACGTGTGCACACACTCACACATGCACACAGACACACGTGCGACAGAACAGGCATCTGACACGCGCACACACAAAGAATACTCAGGTGCCTCCACACACTAGTGCAGCACGCACACATAGGCACAGATACATGTTGCACACGTGATGCAAGGTGTGTAGGGGTCATGCTCACACACACACGTGCACAGTTCCAGGCATATCGCCTAAGCAACCCCACTTGGACACTCATACACACCACCTGCACACGTGTTTACAGGTGGTAAGTCATGCACACAACCACCCGCACAGGCTCACACTCAAGTGACTTGAATGTAGGCACACACCAGTTCACCCCCACCAGTTCACACCCACCCCCACCCTCGCCATGCCTGCCAATGCCCATGAGTCCACTACCTCCCCCCCCCCCCTGCTATTCAGCACTGATTGGCTGGCTCAGCCCTGGTCCCTCCCCTCCCTTCCCCCAGCCTTCTGACAGGCAGTTCCTGCTCCTTCCAATCCCCCCCCAGGGGGCCCCAGATCCCTGATTAAGCCCCTTGCTAATTGGCCATCAGCCCCTTGACTTTGCTGCAGGCCTTCTCCACAGCTGGGAGCAAGAGGCTGCAAATTGGCCAAGCAGAATGGGTCTGGGGAATAGCGCGTGCGTGTGGGGGTGAGGGTGGGCGGGCTCAGAGCCAGAGCCTGGGCCCGGGTCGGGGGCACGAGCTCCGTCCTGGGATGGCATCCCCGCGAGCCATGCGCACCATCATTTACACACACCTCATTGCACAGAACACTCACCCCTCTGCACACCAATGCAGATCAACGCTGGCACACACCCAAGTATACCAAGCACACGTGCGAGACCACCTCACACGTGAACTGTCACCTGTGTAGGTAGGTAGGTAGGTAGACAGACAGACAGACACACACATATGTATGTAAGTGCTAGGGAAAGGGCAGCTCAGTGGGAGAAATTGTGCTTACGTGTACCTGCAGGTGTGTGCAAAAATACACCCTCAAGCCAGGGTTTGGTGGCTCACTCCTGTAATCCTAACAACTCGGGAGGCTGAGATCTGAGGACTGCTGTTCAAAGCCAGACTAGGCAGTCACATCTGAGAAACTCTTACCTGCAATTAACCAGCAAAAAGCCGAAAGTGGACATATGGCCCAAGCGGCAGAGCATCAGCCTTGAGCAAGAGTGCACACATGCTCGTGCACATATACACACACAGAGGTGGGTGTACATAATGGAGGCATGCAGCACTCACACGCATGCAGACCTTGACACGAAAGCTAGCAAGTGCCAGGGGCAATGGAGAAGCCCTGCTAACTTGCCTCTAGCTTTGCCTCCAGCTTTGCATAAGAGAAACCTGGAGACCTGTTCAGACTTCTGGGCACAAAGTGGTCAAACTCAGTTCCCAAACCTTCAGGAAGCCACGTGAGCCCTTTCCTGACTCCTAGAACGAACAGCAGAACCTCTGGCTTTAGTCCTTCTAGCTCCAATTCTCTTGGCTCTCTGCACAAGGCCACAAGGTGCTGTGCTCTCTGACACATCAAGATAGTTATTTCTATGCCTGTTGCCTGCTTGCTGTGTGATTTTGGACAAGTTGCTGTGCCTCTCTGTGCCTTGTTTCCTCATTGGTAAAATAGGAATGCATGGCTTTGTATTTGTGATCCTTTCAAGACTGTCCTTAGAGGAGTCCATGGAGTCGTGTTTATTGATGTGTATTTTAACTGCATTTTTTTTTTGTCTTTTCTTTTTTGGTACTGGGGATCGAACCCAGGACGTTGCACTTGCTAGGCAAGTGCTTTGCCACTGAGCTACATCCCAGCCCATTGATGTGTATTTTAGACCTATGAGGGAGCACTGTCATTTCCTAAGATGGTGAAATGCCAGGATGGAGGGGCCACAACCATCCTTGGGGGGGGGGGTAGAGAAAGTGAGGAAGTGCAGCCCAGAGAGGGAGCAGGTGGGTGGGAGGTGAGGAGCAGCGCAGGCGCGAGGCAGGAGGG
Organism: Dipodomys spectabilis; assembly: GCF_019054845.1. NCBI lineage: Eukaryota > Metazoa > Chordata > Mammalia > Rodentia > Heteromyidae > Dipodomys > Dipodomys spectabilis. The sequence continues at coordinate 6,402,239 of NW_024870795.1, forward strand.
CCGGTGCACAGCTCCGTAGGGAGGGCAGGCAGGGCGGCTGCTTGCTGGGGCAGCGGGGCAGGGCGGGGGGTGTTGGGGTGAGGTAGGCTTCGGCCTGCTGTAGAAGATGGAACCAGAGATTCCTGGGTCATCAAAGGCCGTTCGGGTCCTGAGCTTCTCCCCAGGGCCCAAGGGGGGCACCTGAAACGGCTCCTGCCTGTGGTCTAGACAGGAGCTGGCTGCCACCTGGAGCAGAATGTCAGCAAATGGCGCCAGGTTGCCCTGGTGGTCAGACGGCCAGGAGGGGGCAGTGAGCAACAGGGCGAGGTAGCGAGCGGGGAAGGCGGCTGGCTGGGATTTGGTGTAGGACCCGCCAGCCATGAGTCTGTTCCAGTAATGCGTGCTGACTTGCGTCCTCGTTTGCACAAGGCCAGGGGCCTACGCAATGTGTGCGGGTGCCACTCACACACACCAAGTGTGGGTAAGGAATCGCCCGCGCGCGTGCCAGGCAGGGTGGGCTGCAGGGCCCGTTAGCCTCCAGGGTGGGAGCGAAGGGCTGAGCCGCGCCGTGGGCTGCCGCAGGCCGGGCAGGGTGTGGGCTGCGGGCTCTGGGCAAGCACTTCACCTGCGAACCTGCTGTTCTCGGGTGGAACACGGAGCTCCTGCCCTCAAGATCAACGCTAAGCATGTGCAGTCTTTGGCAGTAATGGGTGCCTGCTAAGCGCTCCTCCTCCTCCTCAGGGTGAGTCCCGGGAGGTGAGGACAGGCTCGGGACTGGCCTGCCGCCAGCACCCCCCCAACCCCCACACCTCCATTTTGTCTTGCCAGGGCGGGCGTCTGGCTGCCTGTCAGTCACCAGCCTCTGGCAGCCAAGTGCTGACTAAACACAGGCCGGAGCAGAGGGAGCTGCGTGGCCTGCAGCCCCCCCCCCCCCCCATGAGCTCAGGCCGGGTGCAGCGTTGCTGACAACTCAAAGCTTCTCTGTCGCCAGTGGGTGACTCCCACAAGCAGGCGTGACCCGCAGAGCCACCAACCCGGCCCACCCTCCTGCCCAGGGTCAGCCCCTTGGGTCTACGGGGCCTGGAGCCGATGCCTGCTCACCCATCACCCCCGGACAGCAACCCCTGGCAGCCGTGCCAGGAACTGCCACTGCTTCCTGTGCAGGTAACTTGGGGGGGGGGGGTCCAGAACAAAAGGCCGCCCCCCCCTTGCCTTCCCCAGGCAGGAGGAGGTATGCAGCAGCCCAAGCCTTTCTAGGGATCCGCCGGTAACAGGGTTCTGCTGAAGGTATGCCGCCTGGGTCTGAGGCAGGCAAGATGCCGGCCAGATGTTGGGCGGCACTCAGCCTGTGCTCCCCCCGCTGGCTGAGGAGCTGTCGACACCCCTCCTCGTGGGGAGGGGGCCTGGACTCCAACCTCACAACGTGGGTCTCTACCCAGAGGCCCCCTGCAGCCCGTGGCTCTCAGCATGGCCTCCGAGTCTCCCATGAAACACACCAACACCAGAGGTGGCTGCGTGGCCACAGAGCCTTTATCGAATTCCTGAAGATGGTGTCCACATGTGTACAGAGTTCCACAGGACCTTCGGGTCACTGGGGTACAAATATGGTACATAAACAAGCCTGACAGGAAAGCAAAGGAGACCAAGCTTGGAGTTTCAGGGCCCTAAAAACTTGGTATCCTTCCAAGGGTCTGAGAAGGGGCAGAGGAGAAGAGAGGCACTTTGGGGGGACCGGCTACCTTCCCAGCCTTGGGGAAAGGTGTGTTCTCCAACGGTGTCTCCACTACCTCTTTGCTCACTCCCTAAAATCTGGAGGTGCCAAACACACCCAAGAACTCACTGGAGTCTGTTCTTATAAATATATTTATATCAGAGAAAACAAGGCACTTTGGGAGCATTACAGCTTACTCTTCCACATGTACATCATTCTAGACAGAAAGTAAAAACTGGTTAGTTTCTCAAATGAATTAACCGGCTGAAGTTAATACAGAGACAGAGATGTTCCCTGGCCCTTGCTGAGGCCCCATTAAAGTGAAGGTGGCGGGAGGCGCGGGACCAGGCCCTGCTCTGTGACCCCTGCCCCTGGTCAGATGGACTCAGGCAGAGCTCAAAGCCTTACGCGCTCCGAGGAAGGCTGGCATCTCTCCTGAGCAGGAGCGCCTGGGCCTGGCACGCTGCGTCCTCCCGCAGGCCCCGAGGTCAGGTGAGGGGCTGCGGCGGGAGGCAGTCCTACAGCAGAGCAGGAACGCGGTGGGAATGCTTAAGCAGGGTCACCAAAGCCACAGAGACCTCAATCTGTCCATGCTGGCGCTGCAGAGTCGGAGGATCGGCGCCACGGGAAGAGATTTCACATTAGCCCTGACAACACCGCCTCAGTGCTGCGGTGACATTGGCCAGGGTCGTTTGTGAGGGCGCTGGAGCCTCCATCGGAGGGGGCGGGAGCTCAGGCCAGCTGCTCTGAGCCTCCAAGGGATCGCTGCCCGCCTCCCCCACCCCTGCTCCCTTGGAATGAAATCATCTCACGAGCAAGGCAAAGCCACAAGTCACTTCTGACACTGCCGAATGGAAGCTGGGCCTCTGGGCCACAGGAATGGGGGCAGGTCCCCTGGGCTGGGCAGACCAGGAAGGGAGGTGGCTCCTTGGCTTTGAAGCTTAAGAGTCCTTATGGGCCATTGTTCTATACTCTTAGCAGCCTCGGCCCAGTTTAAATAACCACCAAACTTCACATTCTACAATTACAGAATTCCACAAACACATGCCTACCTGCACTGGGTCCTTTATCATCTTAAAGGGCCCAGGGTAAAGAAGCACTTTTTTTTTTTTTTTTGGTGCACATATGCATAAGTAGAGCCCAGAGGGCCTCTCAGCTGACTGGGTCCCCCCACCCCCCAGCTGAGGCTTCGCAAGGCCGGCTGCTACAAAGCGCCGAGCTTGGCTGCATAGATTTTAATGAGAGCGTCAGGCAGAGCTGTGCTGTTGCTCTCCGGGACTTGCAGATCATTACCAAACCAGCTGTAGGATGAGAACACAGCACATGGAAACCCTAGGAGGTCACTGAGCTAATGATCTAATCCTACCTTCCGCAGGCAGGCCCTCCCCATCTCCTCCTGCCCCCAGCCCTTTGCACGGTGGACTCTGTCCATTCCAGAAGCTAGGCCAACACCGCCCCCTTCAAGGTCAGAAGAGAATGATAGCAGCGGCTCTGGCTCCCCCTTTTTCCGGAAAGGAGGAGGATGGGGGTAATTTAGTCAAAGCCATTAGGCCCAAACCCTGGCCTGGCCAGGCCCCAGGACTCCTATTTGGAAGAACCACCGCCCTCCGCCTGCCTGCCTGCCTCTCCAGCCCCTGCCGAGCTGCGGCTGGGCACCTTCAACGGCCATTTTAGGGTTCTGATGAAAGCGAAGGGCAAGGTGGAAGTACACCAGGGCAGGCGAGCCCATGTGCTTAGCATGGAGCTGGGTGCCAAGCCCTGTGGCACAGGCGCGGGGGGGGGGGGGGGGGCACGACACCGGAGGAGCGGCAGGAGGGCCTCTGGCATCTGCAGGCTTAGTCCCCACGTTCCAAACTTGAGGAGGGAAGTGGAGGGAGGCTCTGGGTGAGGGCAGGCAGCAGCGCCGTGATTACGCACTCTCCTCACTCTCCTCAAGCCGGAGGGGTTTACGAGGGCTTTGGCAATTACTACAACCATTTGCTGTGCTGGGTAGAGACAGATCCTGTTTCTCTTTGTTTCAGGCTCTGAAAGCTGGAGAAGCCAGGAGAAGCTGATTTCAGCCTAAAAGGCTACACAATAGTTGGAGCAGAAGAGAAGAAATCTTGCTGTTGGCCAGAGCTGACCAGTTTTTTGGTGGTTGTTTTTTTTCCTGAAAAATAGCACCTGTGTATTAGCTCTGGGCAGGGAGGCAGAGGGGGAAGCAACATCACGGTATTAGTGAGTGGGAGCTAGAAAGAGGACCCGGAGTCCTTCCGCCTTTTAGCCTTCTCTTCATGGCTGCCAGTCCCCCACCCCCAGGCAGGTATCTTGCGGCAGGCAGCTGCCAGCCCCAGCGACTGAAGTTTCTACTGCGGGCAGAACCCTGGCTAAACATTGGAGAAAGAAAAGGGGAAGAGGCTGCAGAGGAACTGAAAACAGCATTTGTCAAGGCTTCCTGCTCCCTTTCTTCTCTTCCCTATTCCTGGTCCCTCGAAAGTGCAGCTCCTTGGCCACCTGAGTGGCTGGAAGTAGAACGGGGTGACAAAGGGTGACAAGAGAGGACACAAGGATCAGAACAGTACCGACAGGGCTGCCAAGGCCCTGAGCCCTCTGACTGGGACTCCTGCCTACAAGCAGTGTTGAGCAGCATCGTTAAAGCGGCTCTGCCCAGACTCCAGCAGGTGCCCATTATTTGGTCCTAGAAAGCATGGGTAACTTGGAATTCAGAAATCTGGGCGCATGCTCTGTCACTATCCAACTGTGTGACCTTGAGCGAGTCCCTTCCTACTGGCAAGCCTCAGTGTCCTTCAGAGAGCTGGACCCCAGGACCCTTGTAGTTCCAAGTCTCTAGGCTTTCTTCCTGACAACCAGCAGAGGCCCAGGTTCCTGAGTGTCAGAGCTAGTTTGGTCATGGATACTGGAGATTAAAACCAGGCTATGTAGCCTAAAGGCACCTAGGGGTGAGGGAGAGACATCTAAAAGACACCTGAACACCAGGAATTCAGGAGGGAGCCTGGGAGAGAGACAACAGCCAGGCAGGACAAGATGCCTCCTGAAGAGAGGCAGCCAGGCCTAGAGATAACTGAGCAAGCGCAGCCCACCGGCTAGAAAGGGCGGCGCAGGGGGCAGGAGCCTGCCACAGTCCGGCTATGGACACTTGCCTGCGATGCCTTCTTCCTGAGCCCAGGAAGGGGGCCGTCTGCATCCACACAGGCCATTCTCATGGGGTTAGGACCAGAATAATGGCTGGCATGATTTGAAAAAGCTGAGGGCAAGGATTTTGGAAGAAGGCCACCATTGAAAATGGCTCTTAGGGGAAGACACTATCTCCAACTGAAACCCAATCAAAGGATCTGCTCTGGGGGTTTTCTTCCTTCCAATATGTACCAGTCACTTGAAGGGAAGAAGGAGCAACTCAGCTGCAGACCCTCAGGAGCCCAAGGGCCTGGCAATGGAGAGAAAATGCACGGCAATTTGGAGGAAGCACTTGGATATATCTTTGGTTGCTTCGGGGAAGGCTTTGGCCCCTTGAAAAAAAATTTTTTTTCCTTCCTTTCCCCCATGGGATTGTTAGGGTAGATATCAAAGACAGGAAGGAAGGAAAGAAAAAGGGGAGGGGGGGCAGCAGGCAGAACGAGTTAATCCGACCAGTCATCTTCATCAAACTCCGAGGAGTCGTCTTCAGAGTCGCTGTACTCAACAGCAATGCGACGTGACAGTATGGTGGCCACATCATTGCCCACAACATCACGCTTCTCTTGCTCCCGCTGTTCTTCAACCTTGCGCAGCTGAAAGCCTGGTGACAGAAAGGGAGAAGGGTTAAGAAGGCACTTCCAGCCACAGAACCCATTCAGCACTAAGGGGCGTGCCCTCCGATAGAGGGAGAGACTGAAGACAGGAAAAAGAAGGATCCTTTAGGAATGTGAAGAGGCAGGGCAAGCAGGAAGAGAATATAGGCTTCATGAAATGGGTGTTCCGGTGCTGTGGGTGTGTGGCTGCTGCTGAGGATGGCACTTTCTCATCAGGCTCTGAGTGGGGAGTGCCACAATAGCCCATCCTGTAAGCGCACTGACTGCTCAAGTCGCCAGCTGCAATGGGGCTCTGCAGCTCCTGTCTCTTGATCACCCTCAGAACAAAACTAACACTTTGGAACCAGATGTGGGCACTGACAAAGAGGACAAATGCTCCAGGAGGGTTCGATCAGTTGGGGAGGGTAAGGAGGAGATAAAGGGGGAAAAAAGGGAAAGGGATAAGAAAAAACAGGGTAAGATCCATCTAGTAGCAATTCTCACGTGCAAATACACACACTGTATTTTCAAGGAGTTCCAAGAGCCTAGGAATCTTTACAATTTTTCACTGTAGCCAGGCAAGGTGGTATATAACTAATCCTAGCTATGTAAGAGGTAGAGGTAAGAGATCAAAATTCTAGGCCCAGTCCAGGTGAAAATGCTGGTGAGAGCTTAAAAAACAAAAAGAAAAACAAAACAAACAAAAAAAAGCCAATGGGCTGGGCATGGTATTTCCCAGCTGTAGTCCCAGCTACTCAGGAGGTAGAAGTAAGAGAATCCAGAGTCGTAGGTAAAAGCACCAGATCGCCGGGCACTGGTGGCTCACGCCTGTAATCCTAGCTACTCAGGAGGCTGAGATCTGAGGATCACAGTTCAAAGCCAGCCCGGGCAGGAAAGACCGTGAGACTCCTATCTCCAATAAACCACCAGAAAACCGGAAGTGGCGCTGTAGCTCAAGTGGTAGAGCGCTCGCCTTGAGCTGAAGAGCTGAGGGACAGCGCCCAGGCCCAGAGTTCAAGCCCTACGACCGACAAAAATAAATAAATAAATAAAAGCACCAGATCCTATCTAAAATCAAATTAAAACAAAAAGAACTAGAAGTGGTGCTGAGGCTCCAAGTGGTAGAGCACTAGCTCTGAGTGAAGCAGCTCAGGGACAGCGCCCAGGCCCTGAGTTCAAGCCCCATAACCAAAAAACCAAAAACAAAAAGAACTAGAGATGTGACTCAGATGGGAAAGCACTTGCCTAGCAAGCAAAAGGTCCTGAGTAGTCCTCTCTGGCACTGCCAACAAACAAACAGGAAAGTCTTCAATTTAGACCAATGCAATTAAAAAACAAAACAAAACTGAATCTTCACATTTTTAGGGCAAAATCTTTTTCTAGCCCAAGGTTCCAATTGCTTTCTATACTCCATAAAAGCTGTCCCTTGAAATGGGCACCCCTTACTCAGTCAAATCAGCTCCAGAAAGACAAAGTTCCATGGCCTCAAACCACCAGCAGATTTACTTACCTTGGCGGATGGCAGAAAGCAGGTCGCTCCGGGCATCACTCACAGCAGGCAAGGAAGACTTGGGCTTGGTGGCCTCAGAATGTGGTGATGGTATGGTGGGCTGGCCATCTGCACCACTGAAGGGGAGAGGTGGGGGTCCGGGAGGCGGGGGAGGAGGAGGAGGAGGAGGGGCTCCTCCTCCTGTTGGTTGGGACAAGGGAGGTGGTGGGGGATAGTCAGCTGCTGGTGGTGGGGGAGGTGGGGGAGGGGCAGCAAAATCAGGGTGAGGTGGAAAAGATGGGGGAGAAGGTGGCGGAGGAGTCCCTGGAGACCCAAATCCTGCCGGAGGTGGTGGAGGCGGCACGCTCATTGGCGGTGGAGGGGGAGGGGCAGGTGGAGGCGCAAACCCAGGTTTGGGGCCTGGTGGAGAGCCCAGAGGAGGAGCTGGAGGTGGGTGGCTGGGGCTGACCACGCTGGTTCTTTTGGGTCCAGCCAAGCCAGATCCTCTTTGGTTGTCTGCTGGGTAGCTAGAGGGACAAAGAAGAGACCCATCTTCATTTTGAGGGCACAAACACCTACTTAGAGGAAGGCTTACCTACAAGCCCAGGCTCCCCTTAGCCCGCCATGTTCACCTGCTTTACTCAGCCCAACAGAAGGAAACACCCAGGAGCAGTCAGAATAGATCGACAAGGAACTGAACAGCCTTATAAGGTAAGGAGCTAGCTTCCCGCTGGCAGAGAAGTGAGGGGAACTACCTGGTAAAAGTGGACTTCGGATGCCCCTGGCAGTTAAAAGCCAGCCAAGACACCTCAGAAGAAGGCCTGCTCCCAAACGTGAACCTGACCCTGAGCCCTCCTGGAGAGGAATGGCCCATGGGTGACCATTAGTTTAAGTCTAGACCCAGGACTCAGAACACATACAGGCAAGACCTGGAATGAAAATTCAAACACCACCCACCCACTGGGCTGTGTTTCTCAGGTTATTAACATTCAGCAGATTTTGTGAGGAAAGGAACCCACGCTGAGCTGACCAAGCCTGAGCGGGTATAGGTTTAGGTGCATGCATCTCACTTGAAGGAGAGTAAATCTCTATCTGAGGATGTGAAAGATGGAAACGCTCAGACTACCAACTCTTGATCTAGGTTGGAAAGAGGATTAAGCCTCCTCTTCTCCTGGGAACAGATTCATGGGCCTGGAACTGCAGTTTCAGGTCATGTGTGGGGCTGAAGCTTTTCTTCTACCTTTGCATCTGCCCTGAACTAATAGCTACTTCTTAGAAAAGCATCCATCTTGGAATTTTCCACAGACCTTCAAGCCTTAGCTGCATCTGACAGGGCAGCCAGCAGGAAGTGATTTGGGAGGCAGGAGGAGATTTGGGATTAGTGGTTACAAGGGCCAAGAAAAATGGGGGAAGGGAGGACAGCATTGCTTTAGACTGCCTCTAAGGGGCCTCAATATATTCACTCACTAATTAAACAGTGCAAGGAGAAAAGTGCACCTTTCAAAGTGCTCATTTGTCAGGCATCAGAAAGGGAAAAAGTAACTGTAAGGAAATAGTGCAATGCAAACAACCCTCAGCCCCCTTTCCAGCCATTACTGGCAGGCAATCTTCTCCATATACCTCTGCCAGAGAGACTCTAAGCCTCATTCCCCTTTCTCCTTGTTTTCATCTTTCTGAACAGTCTACCTAGAAGTGAAATTTGCCAGAGCAACAGGAGAGGGGGCAGGGAGAGTAGCTATCTGCAAGATCCCTAGATTCTGAGCAAGGTGTCTGCTAACTCCTACACGGCCAACAGACTGGACCATGTTATCTCATACTAGTTAAAGCTGGTAACAAGGGGCTGGGAATGTGGCCTAGTGGTAGAGTTCTGGCCTACCATGCAGTAAGCCCTGGGTTCAATTCCTCAGTATCACATAATAGAAGAATGGAAGTGGTACTGTGGCTCAAGTGGTAGAGTGCTAGCCTTGAGCAAAAGAAGCTCAGGGACAGTGCCCAGGCCCTGAGTTCAAGCCCCAAGACTGGCTGGTGACTTCCATCTGTTCCTTCAGGCAGAACAGCAAGTAGTTAAGATTAGGCTAGGTGTTCAGTAATCACGCCTGTCATCCTAGCCACTCAGGAGGCTGAGATCTGAGGATCTCGGTTCAAAGCCAGCCCGGGCAGGAAAGTCCCTGAGACTCTTATCTCCCATAAACCACCAGAAAAGCAGAAGTGATGCCATGGCTAGAGCACTAGCCTTAGCTGAAGAGCTCAGGGACAGGGCCCAAGCCCAGAGTTCAAGCTCCACGACCGACCAAAAAAAGAAAATTAGGCTTGACTAAATCATGGCTCTGCCTCTTGTTCGCTGTGTAACCTTACGTAAGTTCACTGACCTTTCTGTGCCTCATAGTTTACTTATCTGTAACACGGGGATAATACCAGTACCTCCTCAAGAGGCCTTCTATGGGAATAAGTAACGTATTACAGTGTTCAGTACAACATCCAGCACCCTCACTGTTGATAAATGTTCATTTTTTCTATTACCTGGACAGATTTGCCACAAGTTGTGCCAGTGGTCCTGTCCTGTATTTTTAACTCTTGTTCTGTTCCTGAGTGCTTAGCCACACAGGACGGGTAGAAGAGGTTCTACCACTTACCTGAATTCTGCTGGCGGGGGAGGCAAGTTGTCCTCAGAGAAGGAAGGAGAAGGTGAAGAGGCAGAGTCTGACTGTGGCGGTGGTGGGTAGGTGCCTGTATCCACATTTTCAACAGAGCCAATGCTGCCATTCTGATACACCAAGGATGGTGAATAGCTGACAACAGACCCAAGGTGAAAAGCTATCATTTAAATAGTCCCAGGACAAAAAAAGTAAAAATAAATAAAGAACCTGAGTGATACTCCTTTCCTTGTACATACTACAAAAATGCATGTGATACAAAAGGGACTAGGGAGAAATAAAGCCAGTAGATTTCCCACCTATTTTCTGTTATATTGAAATTTTATTTTAGGACTAAATATCCTATTTTATTCATCTTTCAGACATTTCTGCTATGGTAACAGGATCCAACCCTTATGATTAAAACCCTGCTGCTCTCTTCCGGTATCAGCTTTATCAAATCCAACATTCTTTCAAATTGTCTCCTAAACATTAGGGACAGCGATACTCGAAGCCCAAAGCCTGTGGTGGTCAAAGGGTGAAGCTAAAATGCACAGACCATTGAGCTGCAAACATGTGACTGGCCTACAGCCTGATTCTGAGTGCTCAAAGGCCAAGGAGGCATTTGATTGCAAAAATCATGCCAAGGTTGCTGTGTGGTAGTAAATGCAGTCCCTATGCCAGGATGCTCATCAACCGAAATGAGCTGCTACTTAAAGCAGGGTGCTAGGGCTTGCCTTATGAAAACCTCTCCCTCAAAGCACTGGGCCTTGAATGAACTTGCTCTGAATGAATGATATCAAAATGTCAAGCAAGGCCAGGTGCTAGTGGCTCACCTGTAATCCTAGCTACTCAGCAAACTGAGATGTGAGGACCTCAGTCTTCTGGGTAACTAGGATTATAGGTCTAAGCCACCAGCACTCAGCTTGACACATTGCTTGGTAAGTTCATCAACAAGCATGTCTAGGTAGGCCACGCATGTAGCCCAATGCAAGACAAAAATGGCAGGCAAACCCCTCATCTTCACCACCCCCACTTCACAAAACAGGACCCAGCAGTTGACATCCTAAACATGTACACCTCCGACCTTAAGAGTCACTGGACCTAGGAGAAGTGCCTGTCTCAAAAGGATGGCAAAACAACCTCTTGTATTGCGGGGGGGGGGGGGGGGGGGGGGGGGGGGGCAATGAAAGCACACTCGGGGCTGACTTCCCTACAGAAAGAAAGATTCATTTTCCCTCTCACTATCTTCTCCACTCTTTAAAACAAATCTCTTAATCCAGAAAGAACGAGTGTCAGAAGTGTCAAGATTTTTAAAAGTCAAGGTTTTCATGGTAGAGTTACTCCTAAAAGCAAGAACAACACAACTCTTTCCTTTTATCATCCCTAGACACCCAGCATGGGCTGGCATGGATCTCTGACAGCTAGGATGCAATGTATTTAGAGGAAAAACCAGTGTGACAATTGTGCCAAGCAGTCGTGGTGACTTGGTTCTGAACGTCACACAGGTCAGACAACAGGATAAGCATCAAACCAAGCTTACAACCCATTTCCCCCGCTTTACACCTCCCGTATGATTTGGTATTGGGAAATGGGGTCAGACTGACATCTCCTATTTCTCCACAGAGATATATAGCCTCCACAGTGGCCTAGCAACCTTTCCCACACTGACTCTGAGCTCTGCATTCAGCCCCTTGGCCAGCCGCTCTCCCAAACCTGACAAAGGCTGGCTGAGAAGTTGCTCTGGTAATGCATGACTTCCCTGCCTGGCCCTTCCTACTTCTTCAAAATGACTGGCTCTTAGGCTTGACCTTCAGATCCACACTTTAGAGGCAAAGCGCTCGTTGGACCACTTTCCTCGCTTTCCAATTTTTCTTGAGATCCTTGGATATACTAGTGTCTGGCAGAGTAAGGCACAAGAAGCCATGGGTCTTTTTTTTTTTTTTCCTAGACCACTCCAGTCACCTCATTTAAATTGCTGAGTCTCTTGATTTATTTAGCAAATTTTAATCACCAGATGGCTGCACTTAGAAGTAGCTGATTAATGGTGGTATTGGTCTAAACCCCACAGTCAAATTTCAGGGGGTGTGAAAGGTGTTATGCCAGACTGTTATCTCCAGGTCCCTAATCTCTTCAAAGAAGGCTACTGATAGTACAAAAGCATCACCTACCCAGAAGGCCCCAGCTTTTCTTTGGACTCCACAAATTCTTGTCCCATCTTCATTTTCTCCCACTCTTCCTTACGCGTCTTGATTTTACGTGGGTTTACATTTCCTCGATTTGGATTATCTTTCTTTTCTTTCTATATTAAGAAGGAACAAAAGAGCCTCGGTAAAATATTTTCCAAAGTTCTTCATTAAAATTCCACCCATCTTCCAGGATGCACATTCAAGAGATGATTTGCCTAGACAACACATGATAACAGCAGAATTTATAGAATTGCCGGGTTTGGAGTGACCTAGAGGCCATCTAATTCAAACCACCTCCTGGGCAAAACATTTGCTCAGTCCCACACTCAACACCTCTCGCAATGGAAAATCCGTTACATCTCTGGGTAACTCTTTCACGTCTTTGAACAGTTCTAATTGTTAGGAAGTGAGTAAACAGCTATTTGTTATTTGCTCTGCCACAAAGGTCAGTTTAGAGAGATGAAAAAGAATAACAGCTGTTGATATCTTGAGTAGATAGAAGGAAATAGTTAAAAAAATAAAACCAAATCACTGAAGAATTTTCCAGCCCATGCAGCTGCATTAGCCTCTGGCAGTCTCCTGGGTCTGCTGGCAGCCATGCTAATGGGATTGTGGGGTGGGAACTGGTAGGTCACATATAGCATCAGGAGCCTACGGGGAGAGAAGTATCTCTACAACCCAGGCATATCCCCCTTCCTTGGCCCCACCCAGGAGCAAGGGAGTTAACCTGCTCCTGTTACAAATTGTGATGCAGAACCTGGTGCTGGTCTCAGAACTGAGCTGCAAAATTGGTGGGAAAGGGACTAGCCTTGTCCAGCAGGGTTCAGGTGCAAATTGCAAGAGAAATAAATGGTAACCAGAAAAATCTATTCCTAAAACTCAGCCTGAATATACTCAATTGTTAACAGTGTTAGCGGGAACAAACACGTTTTTGGTGTGATTTGTGCTTTCATCTTGGTGGTGCTTGGTGTGGACACATTTTTTTTAAGAGTTTCACCTGGCATTCTCCATGCAAGCAGTCACTTGGAATTACTTCACATAAGACTAGTTTCCTTTTTATCCGCCCTCCACAAGCATGCCTACTGATGTGTAGAACAGAGGCCCTCTTCCCCTCACCCTATGCTTTCTCTTCTCTTTCATGATATCCTTGGTGTCCTGCAGCATCTTCTCCCTCCAAAGATCAAAGAAGTACGAAGGGTTGGTGTAGAATTTGAGTGCCTCTTTTCCATCATCCCTGGGATAGAAATGAAGACAAGTAGCTGTCAGTAGACAGATGAGCTCTCAACCAAATCCAATATTCCAAACACCTACCAGTTAGCACATTTACAGTAAGGAATCAAGAAGTCATTCAAATCGATTGCGGATTTCAATGCCCCTGAGTGGCACCTCTCTACTTCTTAAGAACCTTGGTATTCCTTCCAATTCCTGATAGAGAAATCTGTATGGTCGGGGCAAGAACAGGCTACAGCAGCAGGGATGCTGATTATTTCTAATGATCTGCATAGCCATCTCTGAGGATATCTAGATATTCTGGCACCTATGAGAGGATTTCTGGCATTGGCTATTCCCCTAACAATTTCTCAAGACTCCTTAGGATGAGTTACTGGCTTTCCACCCTCCAGTGTAGGTTCATATGTACCTAAGTATGTGCTTTTGATAGCTCTAATTTCTCTATGTGACGATAACCAGTGCATGGAACCTTCTTGCAGCCTCCTGAAATAGGTTAGCATCCAATAACACCCCACCACAAGGGGGCCTCACAATAGATGGCCAGCTGTTTCAAGACACAAGGATTTTTTTTGGTTCCATCCTAGGGCTTAAACTCAGGACATGGGTGCTGTCTCTCAACTTTTTCACTAAAGGCTAGTACTCTACCACTTGAGCCATAGCTCCACTTCTTACTTTTTGCTGGTTAATTGGAAATAAGAGTCTCATGAACTTTTCTTTTTTTTTATTTTTTATTTTTTTATTACCGGTTGTGGGGCCTGAACTCTGGGCCTGGGCGCTGTCCCTCAGCCCTTCAGCTCAAGGCTAGCCCTCTACCACTTGAGCCACAACGCCACTTCCGGCTTTTTCCTTTTTTGCTTATGTGGTGCTGAGGAATCGAACCCAGGGCCTCAGACATGCAAGGCAAACACTCTACCACTGAGCTACCTTCCCAGCCCTCTCATGAACTTTTCTGCCCAGGATAGCTTTGAACTGAGATCCTTAGATCTCAGCCTGCTAAGTAGCTAGGATTATAGACATGAGCCACTGGTATCTGGTAAGACCACAGAGTTGTTTTTTTTTTGGTCCAGTCATGGGGCCTGAACTCTGGGCCTGGGCGCTGTCCCTCAGCTCTTCAGCTCAAAGCTAGCACTCTACCATTTGAGCCATAGCTCCACTTCCGGCCTTTTTTCTTTTTGCTTATGTGGTGCTGAGGAATCGAACCCAGGGCCTCATGCATGCAAGGCAAGTGCTCTACCACTGAGCCACCTTCCCAGCTCAAGACCACAGAGTTTTGTTTGGGTTTTTTTTTTTTTTTGGGGTCTGGTCGTGGGGCCTGAACTCTGGGCCTGGGCGCTGTCCCTCAGCTCTTCAGCTCAAGGCTAGTGCTCTACCACTTGAGCCACAGCACCACTTCCAGCTTTTTTCTTTTTGCTTATGTGGTGATGAGGAATCAAACCCAGAGTCTCATGCATGCAAGGCAAGCGCTCTACCACTGAGCCATCTTCCCAGCCCAGACCACAGAGTTTTTATCACCACTTCTTAGTGGCTGTGACATTAGTACAAAGTGAGCCATTGACTGTCAATGAAGGCCATTTGCTAGACTCAATGATCCTGGCTAGAATTCTCCACTTGGCATGGCATGGACAAGCCCCCATTATCTAGAAGCACACACAGAAGGGTGAATGTTTAACATTCTGAACTACAAGAACTGGAACCTGGAGCTGGGTGCCAGTGGCTCACGCCTATAATCCTAGTTACTCAGGAGGCTGAGATCTGAGGATCACAGTTCAAAGCCAGCCCAGGCAGAGAAGTCCGTGAGACTCTTCTCTCCAGTTAACCACCAGAAAACTGGAAGTGGCACTGTGGCTCAAGTGGTAGAGCATTCGTCTTGAATTGAAAAGTTCAGGGACAGCACTGAAGCCCAAAGTTCAAGCCCCATGACAAAAAAAAAAAAGAAAGAAAGAGGAAAAGAATTGGGCACAGTGATGTACACTTGTCACCCAGCACTTGGGAATAGAAAGCAGGAGAATCTTGAGTTCAAGGCCAGATTAGATTGGTTTGTTTGTCTCAAAATAAAAAAATTGAAAAGGCAATTCTATTTCCAGCCCCTCTAATCCTATCAAACCACAGAGAATTCATTTCTAAATTAAATACTAATCGCTCTGAGACAGGCATGGGTGCTGAGCGTTTCCATTTCCAGTCTCTCCGACGTTGAGGCAGGAGGATCATGAGCTCAAGGCCAGTCTAAGTTATATAGTGAGACCTTGTCTCAGAAAAAAAAGTGTTGGGCACTGGTGGTCCCGCCCATAATCTTAGCTACTCAGGAGGCTGGGATCTCAGCATCATGGTTTGAAACCAGCCTGGGCAGAATAGTCCATGAGACTCTTTATCTCCAATTAATTAACAAATAGCCAGGAGTGGAGCTATGCCTCAAGAAGTAGAGTGCTAGCTTTGAGAAAAAAAAAGTTCAGGGGGCTGGGAAGGTGGCTCAGTGGTAGAATGCTTGCCTTGCATGCATGAGGCCCTGGGTTTAATTCCTTAGCACCATATAAGCAGAAAAAGCCAGAGTGGCGCTATGGCTTGAGTGGTAGAGCACTAGCCTTGAGCTGAAGAGGTGAGAGACAGCACCCAGCTGAGTTCAGGTGCCATGACTGGCCAAAACAAAACAAAAAAGTTCAGGGACAGTGCCCAGTATTGGCAAAAATTTAAAAAAAAATAAAAATCTTTTTACTTTTGTCGGTCGTGGGGCTTGAACTCTGGGCCTGGGTACTATCCCTTAGCTCTTCAGCTCAAGCGCTCTACCACTCTGAGCCAGTCACTTCCAGTTTTGTGGTGGTTAAATAGAAATAAGAGTCTCAGCCGGGCGCTGATGGCTCACGCCTGTAATCCTAGCTACTCAGGAGGCTGAGATCTGAGGATCGCGGTTCAAAGCCAGCCCGGGCAGGAAAGACCGTGAGACTCCTATCTCCAATAAACCACCAGAAAACCAGAAGTGGCGCTGTAGCTCAAATGGTAGAGTGCTGGCCTTGAGCTGAAGAGCTGAGGGACAGCGCCCAGGCCCGGAGTTCAAGCCCCACGACCGACAAAAAAAAAAAAGAGTCTCATGGACTTTGATGCCTGGGCTGGTTTTGAACTGTGATCCTCAGATCTCACCCTCTTGAGTAGCTAGGAATACAGGTGTGAGCCACCAGTGCCCTGCCTTATGTTAAATCTTGTTCTGACAGACATACCATGCTTTTTTTTTTTTTTTTGTCAGTCATGGGGCTTGAACTCTGGGCCTGGGCACTGCCCTTCAGCTCTTCAGCTTAAGGCAAGCGATCTACCACTTGAGTCACAGTGCCACTTCTGGTTTTCTGGTGGTTAATTGGAGATAAGAGTTTCATGGACCTTCCTGCCTGGGCTGGCTTTGAACCTCAATCCTCAGATCTCACCATGCTTGCTTTTCTTAGGACAAATCTATAGTTAACTAAAAGGAGATGCTAATTCTGGTATATTTAAAAGGAAAATCATGTTATCAGAAAAATAGATTCCCCACAGAATATCATTTGCTTATTCTATAATACAAACTCTACATCATACTCCCTCTAATATTACCAGTGATCCCTTACTGCCTCCACTTTGCCCAAACATAACCAGACTCAAGGATGGAGGGAGACCAGAGTCAAATCTTGCTATTCTCTCTAGCCCCTTTGACAGCCCAGAGATGAGCGTAATTTCACATAATAGTTGAAAAGAGCAGATGCCATGGACTTTGTGTATGTGTGACAAGCAACCAAGCTCTTGTTCCAGGCTCCCTGAATCAGAATGACATCCTTAAATTTCACAGGGGTACACAAACATTCCACTTTGCAGTGTATCCATGTCTGATGGAAGACATTATCCTTCAGCTATCTGTACTTTTTACCTGTTCCAAAGAGATATATATATATATGTATATATATATATATATGGATGGATACAAACAAGACAAATATACGTTTTCCGCCCCTGTTCAGTGTTTCTGTGTGACATGACAACACTACCATACTACAAGGGGGAAGGAAAGAGCTTTGAGTTGTCTTTGAGGCTGCCTTCTTTTGCAAGTCCAGCTGCAACAGGGTAGGTCCTTGCAGAAGGAAATGTCAAAAGGATGTTCAAAACAAAGCAAATGACATTCACTTGGAAGAATGCCAATCGCTCTTTTTGGAAGGACCCCTGAGCCCAGAGCAGCCAGTCCATGAAGATGGTCCCACTAACACGTCCAAACATCTGGCAATCTGGTGGTTTCCAAGTTAGTGGGAGCCTTCCTAGAATGTTGCCCCTGGGACCCAGGCTGTAGAACTGCCTTGGAACAAAGGCCTTTTGGTTCTATAATAACTAAATTCTTTGGATGGAATCCAAGACAGACCTGGCTTTTACCAAATTAAACTCTGCAGCTTGTAATGGTAGAGCAAACCTTCAATATGTATTACACTCACTATGAATTTTAGGAGCCCAACAACCGAACAGTAAGTGACAACTGTTTACAGCATAAACCTAGCTTCTGCTGCCACAAGCAACTCTGAGGTAGACAGTAAGCTTTTGATACAATCCTCTGCTATAAACAACTTCCTTACATATTTTAAGCAATCTCATGTTGTTAACCATAGGCCTCAAACAAGGAGAGCTGGACAGTTACCTGTAAGGGGTAAGATTGTTGAGGGGAGGCGGGGTGTCACAGGTATTGTAGGTCTCCAACACGGGCACTGGGAGTGAGTTTCGGTCAAAAAGCTTCTGGTCTTGAGTGGTAGAGCTTCTGAAGGCCTTTCGAGTGTTGATTCCTTGTAGTGACACTGAGACAAGATGGAAGGTGTTAGAAAATGGACGACAGGCTATTTGAGCAAACACTGAGTCACACCAGTCAGAGCAGCCTCAGCTGCTGCATTTCTTGGCTGCGGCTGTCTGCAGCCAGGTTTTTTTTTTCCCTCCCCCTCTGGGGAGGCCCCACGAGGCTGTCAGCAGCCCAGCCATTTCACGACTGAACAGCACGAGGCTACACAAAGGTTTCCTATGTGGCCAGATCTAACAGGCCTCTCCTTCAGCGGAAAGAATCTTCCAAGTACTTTTATGGTAGCAAAATAGGGCCAAGAGAAGGGAAACTTGAGAACAAGGGAATTGGGGGAACGAGAGAAAGGGAGTATGGAGGGGTGTGGGAGAGCTCAAAAGGTTTCTTACACCACCCAGGCTTATGTCATTTCAAGGCATAATTCTATAGGTGATTTCTCCTTTTGCTTCTTTTTTATACATCAGGGGAAAAAAAATTCTAAGAAACTGCTCAGCAGAGCCTGCAAATGCTGAGCTCAGCTTCCTTACCTTCTTCTTCCTTGGGATCCAGCTGAGTGACTTTAACTTGTAGTCGGTCGACCCTTTCCGCAAGGGAGCTTACTCGGCAGGCAAAGGTGTTTGCCTGAGTAAAGAGCTCTCCAAAAATGTCCTCTGCATATTTACCTGGAAAGAGCAAAGGAATCAAGTTCACTAGTACACAGAAGTAACATAAAGAAAACTAGCTACTAAAGACTGTGTTCTTCTGGCTGGGAATGAGGTTTAGTGGCAGAATGCTTGCCTAGCATGTATGAAGCCCTGGGTTCGATCCCTCAGTACCCCATAAACAGAAAAAGCTGGAAATGGTGCTGTGGCTCAAGTGCTAAAGTGTTAGCCTTGAGCAAAAGAAGCTCAAGGACAGTGCCCAGGCCCTGAGTTCAAGCCTCAGGACTGGCAAAAAAAGATTGTGTTCCTCATCCCTCAAACACACACATACACACATACACATGCACACACTTGTAGATATCCAAACTCATGTGCAAACATACATCTCCTTTAAGATATACATTCTCTCCACAGCTTGGAGTCTGCATATGTTCTATACCTCAAAGCAGGCTGAATAAAATCAGAAGGTATAATGCCCAATATTGACTGAAAGAACAGACAGATGTCTACACGTTTGCCCATGGCCCTCAGTCACTTGCTATTATTATTCTATAAAGCACCTTATAAATGGTATAGAAAACAGATTGAGAGTTCTATTAGGTAACTGAAATTAATATGGTAAATAATAAACTACTTCCTCAATGGAGCTTCAAAAGTCCACTAAACACCCAAGCACAGCGACACACACCTATAATCCCAGCTACTCAGGAGGCAGGGGCAGAAGGATTTCAAATTTAAGGCCAGCCTGGGCAAAGGTGGTGAAGGCATGATCTCAAAACCAAATACAAACTAAAGGACTGGGCAAGGCTAAAGTAGTTAAAAGGCTTACTCCCTAATTCAATCCCAGTACTCAGAACACAAAAGGTTCACTGAACAACCAAGATTGAGTTGTGGTGGCTATGAACTTATCAATATCCCTCATGAGAAAAAAGCTTATGCTCTAGAACCCAAAACTTTCAAAGTATTTGCTCTAGGTTACAATCCTCACATCTAGGGTACACTTGTACCCTACATTCAGGATAAAAGTGAAAAGCTAAAACGTTCAAACCCTCCTGGAAAAACAACATACCAGTGGTCTTTTCCCACAATGTTTTGTTTTTTAGAAGAGTTCTGTACTTCCAACCCTGGAATGCAAGGAGAATTTGCAGCCAAAGAAACATAACAGCAATTGGAAACTACCTCCATATTGTCATTCCAAACCACAAGGCACTTTTTTTTAAGGTCCAAGACTGAGACTCTACTCCATTCCTGACCCTTTCACTCACTGGTTAGTGCTCTACGAACTGAGCCACACCTCCAACCTCCAAAAGGTTCATTTGCTTGCTTGCTTGCTTCCTTCCTTCCTCTCTCTCTTTCTTTTCTTTCTGCACTCTTACTAAAGATAAAAAGTGGCCAGGAGCTTGTGACTCACACCGGTAATCCAAGCTACTCAGGAAGCTGAGCTCTGAGGTCTATGGTTTGAAGCCAGCCTGGGGCAAGAAAGTCCATGAGACTTTTTATCTCCAATTAACCACCAAAAAGTCAAAAGTCAAGGTGTGGCTCAAGTGGTAGAGCACTAGCCTTGAGCAAAAAAGCTCAGGGACAGTGTCCAGGCCCTGAAATCAAGCCCCAAGCCCTGGACACCCCCCCCCCACAAAAAAGTGTTGCATATGAATAAATATACTTATTAGAGTAAGCTCTTATCTTTAGCTTCTTAGTCCATATTTGCTTGTCCATATTTGAGGGGATAAAATTAATCTACAACTGTACTTTCTGGGTGAACTGCTGTTCATCTTTCCAGTATAACCTGGAGAATAAGGATAACACCCATCAACTTCATATTTTGAATTGGTGGAAAAGTGAACTAAGGAGGTTCTAATCAAGGAAGAGGCTAGTCCTTGCATATGGAATGGATCTACACAAAGCTCAAAGGTCTTAAACTGGCAAACAAGCCTCATGAATACACTGCAGGTGAAGGGTCTGATCTGATCCCTGTCCATAGGTTATGCTTCTATAAAAACTACGTTGCATCATGGTAGACAACGTAAGGGAAAACTGCATCTGAGCAAAAGTAAAGAACATGCCAGGTGCTGGTGGCTCACACCTATAATCCTAATCAGGAGGCTGAGATCTGAGAATTTCAGTTTAAAGCCAGCCTGGGCAGGAAAAGTCTGTTAGACTCTTATCTCCAATTAATCACCAGAAAACTGGAAGTGGGCAGTGGCTCAAAATGGTAGAGCACTAGCTTGAGTGAAAAAGCTCAGGGACAGTGCCCAGACCCACGACCAACAACAATAACAAAAATAAAATATGTACCATTATGTGTGGAAAATAAATCAGGCTCAAAAATATCCAACTGTTCTGGAGGAAAAGAAAATCCAAAATCATCATGTCACCAAAAGAGGACTCAGGATTTCTTTCCCTTTAATGTGGGGGCAGTGACAGGGAACAGTAACTTTTGTGGGGCTTGAATTCTGGGCCTGGGCACTATTTCTCAGCTCTTCAGCTCAACGTGAGTGTTCTACCACTTGAGCCATAGGTGCCACTTCCAGTTTTCTAGTGGTTTATTGGAGATAAGTGTCTCATGGACTTTCCTGCTTGGGCTGGCTTTGAACCCCGATCCTCAGATCTCAGCCTCTTTAGTAGCTAGGATTACAGGCATGAGCCACTGGCATCTGGCTTGGGAACTTTTAAGTGTGGCAGAGTGGTTTTCTGGATAAGGTCTTAAAAGAACTCTAACATATAATAAGATTAATAATAACTTTGTTGGGGGGGGGGGGGTCGGTCGTGGGTTTGAACACTGGGTCTGGGTGCTGTCCCTCAACTCTTCAGCCCAAGGCTAGCGCTTTACCACTTAAGCCACAGTGCCACTTCCGGCCTTTTCTGTTTATATGGTGCAGAGGAATCAAACCCAGGGCCTCTTGCATACAAGGCAAGCACTCTACCACTGAGCCACCTTCCCAGCCCCAAGATTAAAAACTTTTGTGTGTGGGCTGGGAAGGTGGCTCAGTGGTAGAGCGCTTGCCTTGCATGCCTGAGGCCCTGGGTTGGATTCCTCAGCACCACATAAGCAAAAAGAAAAAAAGCCGGAAGTGGCGCTGTGGCTCAAGTGGTAGAGTGCTAGCCTTGAGCTGAAGAGCTGAGGGACAGCACCCAGGCCCAGTTCAGGCCCCACGTCCGGACCAAAAAAAAAAAAAAAAAAAAACTTGTGTGTGTAAGAGTGCTGCTACTGGGGCTTGAACTCATGGCCTTAAAACTCTCACTTGCTTTTTGTTTTTTTGGTGCTGGTACTGAGGCTGAACTCAGGGCCTGGCACTCTTGCTTTATCTCTAGGCTAGTATTCTATCACTTGAGCTGAACCTTCTCTTCCAGTTTTTTACTGGCTAATTATAGACAGTCTCTTTCATCCCTAAGGTTGGCTTCAAACTATGATCCTCAAATCTAGGCCTCCTGAGCAGCTAGGATTATAGGCGTGAGGCATCAGTGCCCGGCAAAATCATATTCCTCTAGTCAAGGAGATGGGGGTTGGTCTTGAATCTGTCAAGACCATAAGTTTGGTTGTTTTATTTTTCCCAGCACTGGGGTTTGAACTCAGGACTTTGTGCTTGCTCAGCTTACTTGTTTGGCTGATACTCTACTACCTGAGCCATACTTCTAGCCCAGGATCTTTTTAAAACGGGTAGTGAGATGGGGTGAAGGCTTCCCCAATGTAACCTCAGCTTGGGTCTGAAGCAGATTTAGAATTGCACTACTGTACGTGAAAGAAACAGTGGACCTTAAATTAGAAGATCTGGATTTTATATTTCAACTTTTCCTGTTTATACTTGTGCATTTCTTAGCAAGTCACAATTTCTCAAGTGTAGTTTCTTATCTGTAAACTAAAAATCTAAGTTGTTAGAACGAAACACTTTATATTGTTGAGTCACATAGGAGACTTTTAACTAAGCCAGGCATGGTGCTATATACCTATAGTTCCAGCTACTGGGGTAAACTGAGGTGGACCACTTGAACACATAAAGTCAAGTGCAGCTTAGGAAACACAGCAAGATCTTGTCTCAAAAACAAAAGCTAGGCACTAGTTCCTCATGTCTGTAATCCTAAATACTCAGAAGGTACAGAGATATAAAGATCCAGTTTCAAAGCCACCCCTGGTTAAAAATAGTAATAAATACATGAGACTCTTATCTCCAACTAACCAGCAAAAAGCTGGAAATAGAGATGTAGATCAAGTGGTAGACCACTAACCTTGAGCAAAAAAGCTAAGTGATAGCACCCATCCCTGAATTCAAGCTTCAGTACCTTAAACATACACACACCCACACACCCCAAACAAGCAAACAATTCATGGTTATTTAAATATACTAATTTTAAAGGAAAATTTAATTACAATTCTGATTAGTGATTTATTTGATAGTCTCTATTTGTGTGTGTGTGTGTGTGTGTGTGACTGTCTATCTGTCTGTCTGTCTCAGGGCCTCATGCTTGCTAGGCAAATCCTCTATCATGTGAGTCACATCCTCACTTTTTTTTTTTTTTTTTTGGTTGGTCACGAAGCTTGCATTCAGGGCCTGAGCACTGTCCCTGAGCTTTGCTCAAGGCTAGTGCTCTATCACTTTGAGCCACAGTGCCACTTCTGGTTTCTTGGTGGGTTAACTGGAGATAAGACTCTCACAAAGTTTCCTGCCTAGGCTGGCTTCAAACCTCTGTCCTAAGATCTTAAACCTCCTGAGTAACATGAACCACCAGTGGCCCATTTTATTGTTTTATTTTTGAATAGTGTCTTACATTTTTTGCCTGGGCTGTCTTAGGCAGTGATCTACCTACTTATGCCTCCCCAGCTGCTGAAACTACTTAACACACTCAGTTTATTGGTTGAGATGAAAGTCTTTTTCACTTTTGTAAGGCTGGCACAGAACTGCAATCCTCCTAATCTTTACCTATAGAGGATCTGTGACTGACGGAGTGCTTTAGTACTGTGACCACGCTTGGCCTAACAGTCCCTACTCTCCAAATGTTAAATATTACCTCTAAAACAGGCAGGACACCTAAATACTTAAAACCAAAGCTGAATTGCACTCATCCAGATTACGAAGATAGACAATACCCATCAGGATATTCATAACAGATACCACATTTGGCAAAACTATTTTAGGGCGGTCTTCAGTCTTTTTTCCCCTTAGCAAAACTCTTCAAATGAAATGCTACATGTAGAGTAGGTAAAACTGATTTATACGAACACGTATCTGCTCTTGTTGATGTCTGAGTGGGAGTCCTGGAAAGCCCTGATGGTACAGTCTGTCCTTCTGCCCCAATGCAATCAGTATGAACAGCCAGTATCATCGCATGATTTCCCAGTGACCCCCGTCACCCCTCCTGGATGGCCTACAGTACAGATCGAAAGTGCTAGCTGATGACTGGGCCTGTATTTCCTGATACAGCAACCTAACATGCGAAATGAAATTTTTGCTAGACTTAGGGAAAATAAGAATACTCAGTGTGTTATCATGAAGGGATCCATGGCTGTAGAATTTTTAGCTTTGTTTTATCTATTCCATGGTCACAGTTTCATGGTTAGAAAGCAGTTCTATCTAGAGTACAATGCACAAGGCCAAGGTCTGAAGCACACAGGAACCACTTCTGAAGCTCTCTTTGGCTAGGTGAAATCCTAGTTATCTTTCTTTCTTTTTTTTTTGGTCCAATCGTGGGGCCTGAACTCTGGGCCTGGGCGCTGTCTCTCAGCTCTTCAGCTCAAGGCTAGCGCTCTACCACTTGAGCCACAGCACCACTTCTGGCTTTTTTCTTTTTTGCTTATGTGGTACTGAGGAATCGAACCCAGGGCTTCATGCATGCAAGGCAAACGCTCTACCACTGAGCCACCTTCCCAGCCCCTCTAGTTATCTTTCGAGGCCCAGTTCAAATGTAACCTCTTCTTAGAAGCCTTTCTTTAATTTCCCTTTTCTCTTGGGTGCTCCTCTTCCCAAAGAAATTATCTCCTCCTCCCCTTTACTTTCTGTACCGACAACACGGAACATGTAGGCACAACTCATTCAATAAACATTTATTGAGCTTCTACTAGGTTCTAGGTATTATATAAATACTGAAGTTCAAGGCCAACATGTAAGTCTTGCTTTCAAAGAATTTTTAATTTAGTATAAGAAAGTGCTGCTAGGGGCTGGGAAGGTGGCTCAGTGGTAGAGCACTTGCCTTGCATGCATGAGGCCCTGGGTTCGATTTCTCAGCACCACATAAGTAGAAAAAAAAGCCAGAAGTGGCGCTGTGGCTCTAGTGGTAGAGCGCTAGCTTTGAGCTGAAGAGCTGAGGGACAGCGTCCAGGCCCAGAGTTCAGGCCCCACGAGTGGAGCCCACCCCCCCAAAAAAAAAAGTTCTGCTGGGCGCCAATGGCTCATGCCTGTAATCCTAGCTACTCGGAAGGCTGAGATTTGAGGATCATGGTTCAAAGTCAATCCAGGCAGGGAAGTCTGTGAGACTCTTATCTCCAATTAACCACCAGAAAACTAAAAGTGGCACTGTGGCTAAAGTGGTAGACTGCTAACTTTGAGCTGAAGAGCTCAAGGACAGAGCCCAGGACCAGAGTTCAAGCCCCACGACCAACCAAAAAAAAAGAAAAGAAAAGAAAAGAAAAAAGTGCTAATTTGGGGGCTAAGAATGTGGCTTAGTGGTAGAGTGCTTGCCTAACATACATGAAGCCCTGGGTTCAATTCCTCAATACTACAGAAACAGAAAAAGCCAGAAGTAGTGCTGTGGCTTAAGTGGTAGAGTGCTAGTCTTGAGCAAAACAAACTCAGAGACAGTGCCCAGGCCCTGAGTTCAAACCCTAGGCAAAAAAAAAGAAAGAAAAAAATCTCATGATAAAGGTTATAAAATGGGAAAAACAAACTGCAAAAATGAGAAAGGAAGGCAGGTCTTACATGCCAGGCCAAAGAACTAAAGATTATTCCATAGTGTGGAACAGGGGGGACAAAAAGATTTATATTCTTAGTTTACAAGCGCATATTAAAATGAGAATGGTGGCACCTGATAAGATGGGCATGGTGGCACACAACTGCAATCCAGCTACTCAGGAAGCTGTGACAGGAAGATAACACATTCAACTAGAGAATGAGTTAATGAACAAACAAAACTGACTGGCTAGGGTGTAGCTAAATAGTCCTGAGTTTATTCCCTAGTAGTATAAACAAAAACAAAAAACTTGAAAATTACATGTTAAGGCCAGGAGCAAGTGCTTCATGCCTGTTATCAGTTACTTAAGAGGCTGAGCTCAGAAGATCATGGTTCAGAGCCAGCCTTGGCAGCAAAGTCCATGAGACTCTTATTTACAATTAACCACTAGAAAACTGTGGCACTGTGGCTCACAGTGATAGAGTGCTCCCCTTGCGTGAAAAACTGCAAGGGCAGCATCCAGGCCCTGAGTTCAAGCCAATGAACCAAAATAAAACAGCAAAAGGCTGGGACTGGGGGTGTGTCTCAAGTGGTACAGTGCTAGCCAGAAGCAAAAACAAGCCAAATAAGAGTAGCACACACACACAAAATAAAAGTTAATAGACGATTCAATTTTTTGGGGGGGAGGGTAGAGGGGGGACGCAGGTGTCAGTTGTAGAGCTTGAATTCAGGGCCTGGAAGCTGTCTCTGAGCTATTTAGCTCAAGGCCAGGGCTCTACCTCTTAGCCAAAGCACCACTTATGGTTTTCTGGTGGTTTATTGGATATAAGAGTCTCAAGGGCTTTCCTGCTCCAGCTGGCTTTGAATCCTGATTTTCAGATCTCAGCCTCCTGAGTAGCTAGGATTGCAGGTGTAAGCCATAGGCGCCCAGCTCTAAATTTTTTTAAATGGGGAACTACAAAAGTAAAAAGTGAGGGCTGGGAAGGTGGCTCAGTGGTAGAGCGCATGCCTTGAATGCATGAGGCCCTGGGTTCGATTCCTCAGCACCACATAAGCAGGAAAAAAAAAAAAAAGCCGGAAGTGGCGCTATGGCTCAAGTGGTAGAGTGCTAGCCTGGAGCTGAAGAGCTGAGAGACAGCGCCCAGGCCCTGAGTTCAGGCCCATGACCGGACCCAAAAAAAAAAGACTGTCACAAATTATAAATTAAAGATAGTTTAGGTGAATATCAACAGTGCCCCTAAAACAGGGCACTGCTGGGAGACAAAGTGAGAGACAGGGCAAAGAAATCAGTCCCAGGCAAAAAACAAACAACAACAAAAACCAGCTGGATGCAGGTAGCTCGTGCCTGTAATCCTAGCTACTAAGGAGGCTGAGATCTGAGGATAAACGGTTCAAAGCCAGCCAGGGCAGGAAAGTCCATGACTCTCATCTCCAATTAACCACCAGAAAACCCAAGTGGCACTGTGGCTCAAGTGGTAGAGCACCTTGAGGTGAAGAGCTCATGGACAGCGCCCAGGCCCAGAGTTCAAGCCCCACAACCGAACAAAAAAAGAATAAAAAGAAAAGCGCTGAGGGTAGGCCAGGCGTCATTGGCTCATGCCTGTAATCCTAGTTACTCAGGAGGCTGAGATCTGAGGATCGTGGTTTGAAGACAGCCTGGGCAGGAAAGACAATGAGACTCTTATCTCTAATTAACCACCAGAAAACTAGAAGTGGTAGAGTGTTACTTGAGCAGAGAAAGCTCAGGGACAGTGCCCAGGCCCTGAGTTCAAGCTCCATGACTGACAAAATAAATAAAAAGAGCTGAGGGTGTGATGCTATAGTGCTTGCCTAGCACAAGGTCCTGAGTTCAAATCCTGCTACTGCCCCCTCCCCCGACAAATAAATTATTAGCGAAGTTTAACTATTCATTTTTAGGGTCTGGAATATGGGTGGGAGAGCATGTCCTTAACGTGTATGTACAAGTGTCAGGGCTTAAGTCCCAATACTAAAAAAATTTAAATAGATAGATGGATAGATGAATCAGATAAACCAATATTGGCTGCTATCTCTTTGGGAATGTTACTTCATAGTTCTGAGCTTTCATTTTTTCACGTGAAAAGTAGGAATAGCATTTCCTACTACCATAGGATTATTGAGAAGACTAAATGAGATCATGTCAAGATCCCGTAAAAACTTGGCACAAAGCAGGCAATCAACAAATGTAAGTTCCCTTCTCACCCTCTCCCCATTGTCTCCTCAAGAATTATTTATTTCTTTCTCCCTTGGTAGATAATGAGCTCCTGGAAGGCAGAGACCATTTCTTCTCATCCTGTATCTTCTCAGTATCCAGCACAGGAAATACGCCCATTACATGTTTACTGGATGGATAAAAGGTCAGTCAGCTTCATACTGTCAGGAAATCTTGTTCCTTAGGCAAAAGCTCTCCCTGGCCCACGCTGAGATCAGCTTCCTGAAGAGAGGAATGGTCTGGTCTCAAGTGGGAGAATCCACAATGGCATCCATCAACACTATTCTAGAAAAGCACCTCCGAGGAGCCTAACTCCTGCTGGGTGGGAATAAGAACCATCATTAGCTACATGTTCTTTGTCCTATGAAGAAGGAAGCAGTGTGTGATTGACTTCCAGCCATTTGGCCTTCTCTGGGTGACAGAAGCAGAAATGATGCTTTTAAGAAGCAGTTCGGCTCTCTGCAGCTTTCATGTGCTTCACTGTCAGCTGCACTGCCTTTGCGCTGCTGTCAATGTTCCTTTGTATAAGACAGGCACTGGCAGGGTTTCTTTTCTTTGTGACGCCCCTTCCAGGTTTCCCTAAGCCCTGGATCAACTGAGATGGTCCCTGAGCTAGGTGCAGGCATAGGAACTTTGGACTCCATACATCATATGCTCGCAAAGCTTACACAGCTCTGGCTCCTTGGGCTCCTATTTTAAAGACAGGGCCTATTACTATCTGGGGGAATGCAGGCTTTCTTGATATTCCACTACTTTTACTAAGGGCTGTGATGTGATAGGAGGGGTGAATGTCTGAAATAATTCACACCAAGATGCCTTTGCTAAGGAAGATCGCTAGGATGGCATTTTGTCAGAGGTGCTTATGGGAGCTGGGGTGGCAGTAGACAAATGTAGAGCCAGTCCAAGCATCTGCCCTTCCTATACATACTCAGCTTCCAACAAATGTCATCATAATTCAGAATGAATAAAATCCAAACCACATGCATGTACCCCACTCAGTGCAGTCTCATCATTGATGCCAATTAAAAATGTGATAGTTAAGCTGGATTTCCCTCATCTCCAGAAAATATTGGGTTAACCCTCTTCTCCCTTCTAGAGAAGAAAGGAAGGCTCCAGCTACCATCTGTGTCACTGTGTGTTCCTGAAGCTTGCAAAACTCCCAATGCCCCTGAGACTACAGAAGTAATCTGTACCCTGAACTTAGACCTGGAGGCCTGCTGCACAATTAAATGTGTACCACAGTAGAGAAGTCCACCAGAATATCTGAGTACATGTTTGCGTCCCTTCTTTCTGGGAAGAAAGCGGGGAGGGTGTTGGGTAGATAAAGGCTACTGGCACATTTGAGGCTTCCACAGAGTCAGGCTGCATGCAACAGCTCATGTAATTACAGGCACATTCTCCAACCCAAGACACTGCTCTGGGAACCTCCCACTTTACACAGAGAATTCTGCTCTGTCATTCCATCTGCAGCTTTCACTGCAGCTCTTCCTGCCACCCTTCCCACAGATTTCTTTTGAAGCAGGTGGAGGGGAAGGTAGAAGAAACCTACAGGGGTGGAGGTAAATGAAGAAAGGGTAGAGGGGAAGACTCGGTACCAAAAAAGGAGGCTCTCTGGGAAGGGGGATGGGCTACATGTTCACATTACCTAGGGAAGGCAGATGGAGGAGAAATAGGAACATGGAAGGAGAAGGAAAACTAAATAAAGAGCACCAACGACCCCTGAGGGCAAAGCACAGGCTCTCGGAGGCACTCACTCAGGCTGCCCAGCTGTCGGATGACATTTGCCAGGGTGATGTTGGTCACGCATTCCAGCTCGTTGCTTCTAACACTAGGCAACGTCTGACGGCACAGGTGCCTTGGCTCGATGTTCCTCGTTACTAACGGCATGGTGGACCTGCTTCAGGCAATGTTCTAAATGATGAAAAACAACCTAAAAAAGAAATAACAGGAAAGTATTACTCAACCACAAATTCCAGGCACACTAGGGCTGTGTGTCTTTTGTTTTTGGTGGTTTTTTTTTTTTAAGCTGGCTGATCTAAAACAGCTTTTCTTTTCTTCTTTTCTTTCCTCCTTCCATTTTCCCCTGCTTCTCTCTCCCTCCTTCCTGTCTTTCTTTCTTCCTTTTTGTTTTTATGACAAGAGCTTGTCCAAGCTGGCCAACAACTTGCAATCCTCCTGTCTGGGTCTCTCAAATGCTGACCTTATAAAGGTGTAACATTGTGCATAGCTTTACAACAGCTTTCCAAAAAAAAAAAATCTGTACTCTCTTTTTCTTTTTTTTTTTTTTAAGCCTCTCAATCGTTTTCAGGTTTGCTACTAAAATACTTGCTATGGAAGTTTAGACAACCTAAACTAGTAACTGCTGGCTGGCTAAGGTACACAGGCAGTACAAAAACTTCAAGTGACAACTACTGCTCCAGCCAACAACAGTCCCCAGAGGCAAGGAGGCGTGGTCATAAAACAGTCCATTCAGCAGTCCTCGGATGGTAAAGAACCTATCCTTGGTGTATCTGTAACCTTGTAACCAAGACAAATAGACTCTAGCCCACCAACTGTAAGGATTAAAAAAGCCCTCTTCTCATCTAATAATTTCTACAATGAAATCAAGCTGCCAACAGTGATTCTGGTGATCTACATCTGGACATGACTTCTCCAGTTCTTCCTGGGTGGATAATTGTACTGTATGACTAACTGCTAGCTGCCACCATCTATTAACACTACCAAAGTTTAGTCTGTAAATTGATACAATGAAAGAATATCAAGGAAAACTAAACATGCTCAATAGGTCCAACCTGATACTGAGTGTGCTGTGCTAAGCTTTCCTGGTCTTTTCTCATCTACCTAGCAGTTCCCTTCCCACTCAGGCTCCTTTCTCCCTCCCACCCCGTTCAATACACCTGGGCCAAAGACAGCAGGAAGTGTCTGGAGCAGATCCGGAAACCTTCCAGTTACTGTGTCTTACCCTGGCAGCTGAGCCTCTTTCCCTAGGAAATCCCCCAGCACTTCAGGCTATGCTGAGCCATTGTTTCAGATTTAGATTACCACATGCTTAATTTTACCAGTTTAGGAAGAGGTTTTAATTTCAACAAAATGGCACACTGACTGGTCTGGTCCTGTGTGCACAGACTGTGATGAAATGAGAAAATTCATTTCAAACAAAAAGACAAGACAAAAGGTAACTTATCTAAGCACCCAATAATATACATTTAACTAAAAACAAAACAAAGAGGTTTACTTACATCAAATCTTAAAATACCAGCTCACCATCAAAGTTGATTGTGCATACAAAATACCTAAGCCCAACTAATCATCATAGATCCAACAATTTGGAAACTAACAATATATTGTCCGACCAAAAGAAAAGAAAAAAGAAGTCCTTTGGGTTCAAAGAGGGAGAAGAGCCCTTTGGAACAGACTGCTCCAAGTTATGGACACTCTGATCTGCTCCAGTAAAAATAAAACAGGAAGCCAGCAGCTTGGGGAACAAGATTTCCTGTCACCAACAGCAACAGCCCAAGAACCAAGAGAATCAGCTGTTTGCTTGCAAATGTGAGCCTCCCTTTAATAGTTACTGTGTGGCAGCTGTGCCTATCTTTGGGGTGCAGAGGTGTTTCCTGAATACTTGCCTACTGTCTTAGGAAATGACCTCCATTCCATTTCTCTACTAAGTTCCTCCTTTGACTCAACAGGTTTTTAAGTCTAAACTCCAGACTTTCCAGTTTTACACTTTTCTTCTTTCACTTATTATAAAAAGTTATCAGGGGCTAGGAAGTTGGCTCAGTGGTAGAGTGCTTGCCTTGCATGCATGAGACCCTGGGTTCAATTCCTTAGCACTACATAAGCAGAAAAAAGCCAGAAGTGGCACTGTGGCTCAAGTGGTAGGGTGCTAGCCTTGAGCTGAAGAGCTGAGGGACAGAGCCCAGGCCCAGAGTTCAGCCCCCACGACAACCACCACCACCACCACCAACAACAACAACAACAAGAGTTATAGTTAGAAGAATATAGAAGAGGAAAGGCTTTGTACACATCTTTAGGATGCCCTTAATACTCTCAAATTTCAAGTGTGTGTGTGTGTGTATGTCTGGAGAGGGTCACTATGGCTTCATCCTTCTAAGTACCATTCTACCTTCTTAAAGGAAGTACAGGAGCCAGACCATGTTGAAATTCAATGTTCAATGTGACCAGTCAGGGCATTCCAGACTTTCCTTCTGGACATTTAGTGGGAACTGAGATCCCAGATGGCTAGATACTTGTTATCTTAGGAGCAGAGAAGTAAATGCTAACATCCTGGTACTTTTAGCATTTATGTATTTCCAGGACCTTGGGTTAGCAGACACAAGCAAAATTAATTCCTATCATTTCACGGTGTTTCCTTAAAACTAAATTTTAATAACAAGATGTTTCCTCTTGTCAAAAAAGTCAACTCCCAAAACTATTTGGAAGGTACTTTAAAAATGAGGCTGGGTGTAGTGGCTCATGCTCGTAATCCTAGCTACTTGGAAACAGGGAGCACCAGGACTTGGCAAAATTGAGAGCACCAGCCTAGCCAAAAAAGTTAGAAAAGCAGTCAATCAGGGAATTATAGTCTATAGAACTTGCAGGTGGTAGGATAAACGATAAACTAAAACCTTCTTGACAACGAAATAGGGGCAGGAGACTACAAAAGAATGAGGAAGTAAGGACTTCGGTTCAAAGCCAGCCAGGACAGGAAAGTCCATGAGACTCTTACCTCCAATTAATCACCAGAAAACCAGAAGTAGTGCTGTGACTCAAAATGGTAGAATGCTAGCAAGCCTTGAGCAAAAAGAGCTCAGTGATAACATCCAGGCCCTGAGTTCAAGCTCCCCACCCCCCCTCAACACACACACACACACACACACACACACACACACACACACACACACACACACACACTTATATACGCGCGCGAGAGCCAAAAAATGAGAAAATACGGACATAACAATCTTATAGGAAACACAAAGGAAGCCCAAAAATGAAAAGGCCATTTTTGCCCAATATTGGTGGCTCACACCTATAATCCTAGCTACTCAGGAGACTGAGATCTGAAGATTACAGTCTGAAGTCAGCTCAAGCAGAAAAACAGGCAAGTCTGTGAGACTCCTGTCTCCAACTAACTACCAAAAAGTTGAAAGTAGAGTGTGGTTCAAGTGGTAGAGCACCAGGATTGAGCAAAAAAAGCTCAGGGACAGTACCCAGGCCCTGAGTGCAGTACAAACACACAGACACAGACACAGACAGACACAGACACACACAGAGCCATCTTCAAGGACTCCAACTCTCACACAAGGTCAAGCTCTGTGAAGAGCAAGATGAGATGGCTGAGGTGCCATCTTCCTTGGTATGATTATGCATGTTGCTCTACTTCTGTCTGATTTCTCTTCCAAAAATTTTTCCTATTACCTTTACTATGCTCACTTGTCTTGCCTGAATCCTTCTCTTGCCAGACAAAAGGTCAATTAGTTGTCCTAAATTTCTGGTAATAAATTTAGTGCCTTGGCCAGGAAGTTACAGATTAAGTATGCCTTTTTCTGATTTATTAATAAGACCCCATCTCAAAAAATAAACTAGGGGGGGGTGGGAAGGTGGCTCAGTGGTAGGTAGAGTGCTTGCCTTGCATGCATGAGGCCCTGGGTTCAATTCCTCAGCACCACATAAGCAGAAAAAGCTGGAACTGGCGCTGTGGCTCAAGTGGTAGAGCGCTAGCCTTGAGCTGAAGAGCTAAGGGACAGTGCCCAGGCCCACAGTTCAGGCTCCACGACCGACAAAAATAAATAAATAAATAAAAACTAACTAACAAACTAGACATGGAGTTAGAATATTCAAAGTCTGAGCAGGTTTGTTTTATCTTCTGAACAACAGATAGGCAATTACACATGATTTGAACTATAATGGTAACTTGGGCTGGGATGTAGCTCAGTAGCAAAGTGCTTACCTAGCAAGTACAATGCCCTGGGTTCTATTCCCAGTACCAAAAAAAGAAAATACCCCTCCAAAAAATTACGGTTACAATAGTAATTCGACCAAGAAAAAAGTCCTACATTCCAATAAAGATAAACTTAGAAATGACAAAAATATTTCCATCCTCTGAACTCTCTCAATTTAATTTCAAGCTGTGTTAGAAAATGCATGCATTGTGGAGCTGAGATGCATGTGGGTTAGTGCCTTGATTCTGACTGTGTGATCGTGGGCAATTTTCCAAATAATATGACATATATAAAATGCCCTCAGGCCAAACATGGTAGCATTTGCCTATAAACTTAGCACTCAAGAGGCCAAGGCAGGAGAATCCAGATTGGGAATCAGGACCAGTCTGGGCAATTTAGTGAGATACTGTCTCCAAACACAACTAATTAAAAAAGTAATTAATAAAAAATAACAAAAAGCACTCTGTAGCTGGGCACAGGTGGCTCATGCCAGCTACTTTACTCAGGAGGCTGAGGTCTGAGACTCACAGTTTGAAGCTAGCCTGGACAAGAAAAGTCTGAGAGACCAAAAAAAAAAAAAAAAAAAAGCCCTCTGCAGAGTTTAAAGATATGGTGGTTTTTGTAGTTCCAGTGAAAATAAGTAAAGCTTCCTGGAGAATCAATTCAACTCATTGATTGAAAAAAAAAAAAAAAATTAGGACTTCTAATCCTCTTGCCTCAGTCTTCATAGTGCTAAGATTAAAGGAGTACCAACCAAGTCTGGCTATCATTGATAAATATTTAAAACAGTTTTAGCTGAGCACTACTGGATCATGCTTGTAATCCTAGCTACTCAGGAGGCTGAGATCTGAGGATCACGATTCAAAGCCAGCCTAGGCAAGAAAGTC
Source organism: Dipodomys spectabilis (assembly GCF_019054845.1). Classification (NCBI taxonomy): domain Eukaryota; kingdom Metazoa; phylum Chordata; class Mammalia; order Rodentia; family Heteromyidae; genus Dipodomys; species Dipodomys spectabilis. The sequence goes on from NW_024870795.1 coordinate 6,436,602, forward strand.
TGTGCGATTCATATCTCCAATTAACCACCAGCAGTAGTGGAGCAGTAGCTCAAGTGGATAGATTAAAAATAAAAAGTTCAGGAACAGTGCCCAGGCTCTGAGTTCAAGCCCCAGGATTAGCAAACATACGAACAAATAAATAAATAAAAATAGTTTTAACCATAGAAGAATAATGCAGTAGAATGGAACATTCACATAAAATCCTAGACTTGACTGAAATCTGATGGGTTTTCCCCCTGAAATCACTCCTGGACCTTCTAAAAACAGATTCTCTCTTTTCTAATCCTTCCTAACTGGGTTCTTCATCTGACCAACAAACAGAACAAAGGAAATGATCAGAGTAACTGTATTGTCAATTTATGTAACTAGCACCATTCTAAATTCGATGGAGAAAAGCTAATATACTACACACAATTTAGGTGCTGAATGGCATCATAGCTTCATTCTCTAAGGAAACTGGTTAAGAAAGGATTCTCCAAGACCAGATGTACTCACTTCACTGAAAAACTGTGGAACACTGGGTGCTGAGGGGTCACTGAATTAAGGAAGTATAGAGTCAAATTTGCATTTTAGACAAATAATTCTAACATAAAGGTGGAAGTCTTATTGGGGCAGGAAAAGGCCAACTAGAATACTTAACAGGCTCAGTGGGAGAACTAGAAAGGTTCATTGCATCACAGCTAGCACATACAAACCAAGAAGTCCAGGTAGGCTGCAGGAGTGATCCAGTCCTTCAGACCCACCTGCTTCTCTCCTTAAAGCTTTGTATAGTTATATTCACAAAGTGTTTTTGGGTTTTTATTTTTGTTGTTGTTGTTCTTTTTAATGTATGCTTCCTTATTAAAAGTGCCATGCAGGGCTGGGAAGCTGGCTTGGTGGTAGAGTGTTTGCCTCACATGCATGAGACCCTAGATTCCATTCCTCACCACCACATAAGTAGAAAAAAATGGAAGTGGCGCTGTGGCTCAAGGGGCAGAACACTAGCCTTGAGCTGAAGAGCTGAGGGACAGCTCCCAGACCCAGAGTTCAAGCCCCACAACCAGGGGAGAAAAAATGCATGCAGCTGGGCACTGGTGGCTCACGTCTGTAATCCTAGCTACTCAGGAGGCTGAGATCTGAGGATCACGGTTCAAAGCTAGCCTAGGTAGGAAAGGCCGAGAGACTCATATCTAATTAACCAACAGAAAACCAGAAGTGGCCCCGTGGCTCCAGTGATGTAGCACTAGCCTCAAGCTTATGAGCTCAAGGAGAGAGTCCAGGCCCAGAGTTCAAACCCTATGCAACCAAAAAAAAAAAAAAAAAAAAAAAGTGCCAACTGCTAGTGCTTGTGACAGAAATGAAGAATGAAGAGAATCAAGAATGTAGTGGTAGCCGGGCGCCAGTGGCTCATGCCTGTAATCCTAGCTACTCAGGAAGCTGAGGATCTCGGTTCAAAGCCAGCCCGGGCAGGAAAGTCCATGAGACTCTTACCTCCAATAAACCACTAGAAAACCAGAAGTGATGCTGTGGCTCAAGCGGTAGAGCACTTGCCTTGAGCTGAAAGCACAGGGAAAGTGCCCAGGCCCAGAGTTCAAGCCCCACGACTGACAAAAAAAAAAAAAAAGAAAGAAAGTAGTGGTTCCTAGGTGGAAAAAAAAATGATGAATAAGGATATATCAACAGAACACTTGCCTAGCATAAACAAGGTCCTACGTTCAATCCTCAGCACTTATGTACATGAATGTGTGTTTGCATGTCCCACACACACACACACACACACACACAGAGTTATAGGCATATAAAAAGAATAGAACACTGTTTTTATAGAATCAGCAAAGGTCATTTTTTAGGTCTGGGATTTGAACTAGATACCTGACACTTTCGCTGATTGGCTATCATTCTACCAACTAAGCCAGGTCTCCAATCCCAGTAAATGTCTTTGATTAGGGAAACTATATATTATAGTAATATTTGCTATCTTGAAGATTTGAGATCTTTCCTTGGGAGATGTTATAGAGGAGAGGAACTGAATTAGAACTATCAAGAAAATAAGCCAGGCGCTGGTGGCTCACGCCTGTAATCCTAGCTACTCAGGAGGCTGGGATTTGAGAACAATGGTTCAAAGCCAGCTTGGGCTTTGAGCCTGAGACTCTTATCGCCAACAAACTACTAGAAAATCAGAAGTGGTGCCGTGGCTCAAGCAGTAGAGCACTCGCCTTGAGCTGAAAGCACAGGGAAAGTGCCCAGGCCCAGAGTTCAAGCCCCATGACCGACAAAAAAAAAATGAAGAAAAGAAAATAAGTCATGGGGAAGTAATATTTAGTTCCTTTTAAACTAGAGCTGTCCTAAAGCAGAATGGGGTTCTCTCTCTTTTTTCTTCTTTAGTGCCAATCCTGATGCTTGAACTCAGGGCCTGGGTGCTGTCCCCTGGGCACTCTACCACTGGAGCCACAGCTCCACTTAAAGCTTTTTGCTGGTTAACTGGAGACAAGAGTCTTAGGGACTTTAAGACTTTCCTGCCTAGACTGGCTTTGAACTGTGATCCTCAGATCTTGGCCTCCAGAATAGCTAGGATAACAGGTGTGAGCCACCAGCACCTGGCATGAGTTCTCTTTAGCTAAAGTTATGAGATTCCCCAGCCTCTGCATAACCGGCTATCAGCCATGTTGAAGGAAAAAAATTCCTAGAGTTTAAGAAGTGCTGGGACTAGAACACAGAGTGTAGGTCAGTGGCAGAGCCCCGGCCTGGTATATGCTAGGTGGATTCCCAGTCCTGCACCGCATGTCAGTGCCATGTTGAGATTTATATTTTGAAAAGGAAACTGGATAAGAACCTCTCTCAGGGCCCCCTCCAACAATGAGACTGTTAAGTCTGCAGACTGGAAGTTACCATTTAATATTCACATGCCACATTTGGTCAATGTAAAGTCAAAGGGAGATTGACTACTTTTTGACTCCCACAACCCTTGCCAAGTAGGGGGGTGGGGAAGGAGGAAGGAGGCACTCATCTTTACCTCATACTCTGAACCTTTGCTATTACCAGGACAGAAGACAGATGACTGCTCATTCTGGCAATGATATTTATTATAACTATTTATGACAAATAAGCAAATGCTGCACCGAGAACCATAGTCACTGACAATACCTGTAGATTTCTATGTGTCACATCACAAACACCAAGTATCAATGAGCTACAGCAGTAACTATCACACAATAGAAATGCTTCTAAACGCAGTTCCTCTTTGAAACATACCCTCAAAATGCTGACCAGCAGTTAACAGGGGATGAGACCATGTGAGGATGTTGTATTTGTGGCAATTAGGACTTCTGCTTTCACTTCAGCACTTCCTACTGTTGTACAATTAACAATATTTTGAAAGGACATATATAAAAAGTTTACTTTGTAGTTTCCTCTTGCAAGAGGTAAATATCTTTCTACTTGAAAAAGTATGCATTCCAACAGAGGTTGATAATAAACAGCTATTATCTGGGATTAAAGGGCCTGGCATGATGAGGAATATCTGTAATCCCAACACTGAGAAAATAAGTCAGGAGGATCATGAGTTTGAGGCTAGTTTGGGCTACACAATGAAACCTTGTCTAAAAAAAATGAGTAACTACATAAGTAAGTAAAAAAGGCAAGCCACTGGTAGCTCACATCTACAATCAGAGCTGCATAGGAGGCTGGGATCTGCAGGATTTCCATTTGAAGCCAGCCCAAGCAGAAAAATCTTCAAAACTGCATCTTCAAAATAACCAGTAAAAAGATGAGCTGTAGCATGGATCAAGTGGCAGAGCATTGGTTAAACTCAGTTTAAACCCCAGTACTGTTTAACAAGTAAATAGCTAAATAAACAGATTATTTTTCTCTTTGGTTAGTGCTGGGGTTTAAACTCAGGGCCTAAACTGGGCACTGGTGGCTCATGCCTGTAATCCTAGCTGCACTGGAGGCTGAGATCTGAGGATTGCTATTCAAAGCCAGCCCAGGCAGGAAAGCCCATGAGACTCTTATCTCCAATAAACCACCAGAAAACCAAATGTGGCACTGTTGCTCAAGTGGTAGAGCATTAGCCTTGAGCTGAATAGCTGAGGGACAGTTCCCAGGCTGAGTTCAAGCCCCAAACTGACAAAAAAAAAAACCCAAAAAACAAAAAACTCAGGCCTCTCCTACTTGAACTACACCTCCAGCCTTCCTTCCTGTAAGGTTTTCGGATAGAGTTCACATTTTTGCCTGGGGTTGACAAGACCAGGTAGCTGAGTGGACAGATATGTACCACAATGCCCAGCTATTTACATGAGTCTTTCTAGCCTCTCCCCCTCTCTGCTGGCTAGCCTTACACAGGGATCCAGTTAGATCTCCAACTCCTGAGTGGCAAAAAATTACAGATTTAAATCATTGCTCCTGGCCCACATTCAAAAATTTTTACTGAAAATGCATATTAACTGTACAAAGGGGTTTCATGCATGTGCTGTTTTTATGCATGTAACGTACTCTGATCAAATTCACTCCCTATCAATTGACTTTAAAATGACAGCTAACACACAGTCTTCCTGTAATCTAAGCTGGCACTAAGTATGATTTTATTGTTCAACATAGCAGTCTTGCTACTGTGCAGCATCTACGAAAGAATGCTTCATTATAGAATTGAGTACCCATCCATTTCCTGTTAAAAACTCCTCTACTTCCTGTTAAAATACAAGGTGAAACTAAACTGACAAATACAACCACTTTGTGCAAACACAAGAAATTATTAACAAATCAGTTGAGATCACTAAGACAATGTGCAACAAAGCTAACAGGACAGAAATGGAACTCCTGGGGTGGACAGACAGCATGAGACAGTGAGAATAGCAACAACACAAAAATCCCCAACTTACTTATAATCTAAAATCAGGAGAAATTTCTGATTTTATAAAGGAATGACACTAAGCTCAGCTCTGGCCTATATGCAATCAAAGTAAGGGACATTCTTGTCTTACCTGGTTTTGGAATAGTAACACAGGAAACAGGATTTCCAAACTTCTGTATCTTATTCCTTGACTCCTTGAGTGCATTGAACATTTCTCAAGGTCCATTCATTCACACCTGGTAGTCCCTGAACTTTCCATTATCTTTCAGGGTGATTTCATCTTTTGTTCTTTCCTTTATTACTCTTCAGGCTTTAATCATAGCTTTGCTCTGATTACATCACTTTCACCTCCAAAATTGGCTTTTTCTGGTATCAACTTTTCCATACTATTCTTTACCATAAGTGACCAAAATTAGGCTTTTTGATAAAATCCATCTATTTATCCAAAAGAAAATACATTTAAACCACAAGTTGGAAACCTGAACTCTAGTTCTTAGTCTAATGATGACTGTTAACTTGGGATAAAATTTCAAATATGCTCTATTGTTCAGCCATTATGTAGACTAAGAAAAAGCTCCAGATATGCTATATGAAACTGACATTTTGTTTGTAAAGTAATCTCAACTCTGAAAAAAAGTTTACTCGTATAAAATATTTCTTTTCTTCCTTTTTTTTTCTTTCTTCTGTGTGTGCCCCGCTCACGCTAGTTCTGGGGCTTTAACTCAGGGTGGGGCCACTATCCCTTAGCTTTTTTGCCCAAGGCTGGTACTCTATCACTTGAATCACAGATCCACTTCTGACTTTTTGGCAGTTAACTGGAGATAAAAGTCTCAGACATTTCTGACCCTAGATGGCTTCAAACCTTGACTGTCATATCTCAACCTCCTGTGTAGCTAGGATTACAGGCATGACTCACTGGTGCCCAGATTAAAATATTTCTTGTATTGAGCTGGGCATTGGTGGCTTACACCTGTAATCCTAGCTACTGCTCAGGAGGCTGAGACCTGAGGGTTGTGGTTCAGAGCCAGCCCAAGCAGGAAAGTCTGTGAGACTGATCTCCAATCAATCACAGAAAAAGCCAGAAGTGGCACTGTGGCTCAAATGGTAGAGTGCTAGCCTTAAGCAACAAAAAAAAAAGGAGCTCAGGGATAGCTAGTGCCAGGCCTAGAGTTCAAGACCAGTTCTATCTATCTATCTATCTATCCATCCATCCATCCATCCCAGCCTATATATACACATCTTTTATCTACATCTTAGTCCAATTTCCTATTATTGATCTACTTAAATTCTGTAGAATCCACAATGCTGTCGCTGATGGTTTTCAGATACAAATATGAAATTCATTTTTACTTTCCCAATCTAAAGTTATTTTCTAGTAATACTCATTAAAACAGTATGATCTGAAATACTTCAAGCTACCCATTATCTAAATGGGCTTTCTTTTACCTTGGTTAAGTAAATACAGATTATGAGTACTTTGCTCATAAATGAGAAACTCTTATTCCGAACATTTACAGGCACTAGATTTCTTTCAGCCAGTCATCAATTGAACATTAAAGTCACATAAGAATATAACATAAAAAAAAAAACTGCCCTAAAGCCAACACCTACCCACTAAAGTCACAGACCTCAGCAAATCATTTGAAAGCATTCAACTCACACAAGCCCTGATAAAGTGTATTTCATACTCAATGTTTCCTTGCTTAATTATTGCCAACAACAGAAAGAGAATAATCTCTGATTGGTGGTTCCTAAAATGTGAGATAAAACAAATACAAAATGCATTCCTCATGGAGTGTGATCCCCAAAACTAACTAAGGAGGCTGAGGCAGGAGGAAGTAGTTCCAGGCCAGCCTGGACTATATAGTAAAACCCTGTCACAACATGAAAGGAAGGAGCCAGGTGCCAATGGCTCACACCTATAATCCTAGCTATTCAGGAGGCTGAGATCTCAGGATTGCAGTTTGAAGCCAGGCTGAGCAGCAAAGTCCATGAGGATCTTTTCTCTAATTAAGCTTCAAAGAAGGCTAGGAGTGAAGCTGTGGCTCAAGTAGAGCAGTAGCCTTGAACAACAAAGCTCAGGGACAGTATCTAGGCCCTGAGTTCAGCCCAAGGACCAGCACCAAAAAAAAAAAAAAAAAAAGGAAGGGAATTCCTCTCCACGTAATGGGGAAGAAGCCAAACCTAGGCATGTGTTCTAAATTCCCAGATCAATAAGTTTCTTGTTTCTTGTTCTTTCCAGTATTGAGAATTTAATCTAGGCCTCACACAGGACAGGGCAGTGCTCCACTACTCAACTATATTCCCAGCCCCAAAGCTACCTTTTAAATTTTATTTTGAGACAAGGTCTCACTAAATTGGCCTTGAACTTGTGACTTTCCTGCCTCAGCCTCCCCAGTAACTGAGATTGTAGACTTGTGCCACCACCGGCAGGCCAAGGCTAGTGTTTATGAGGTCCCTACTTGGGGACTGAGAGGACTGTGCTAGGAGGTAACCTTTCTTTTCTGGCTCTTAGAAGCAAGCAGTGGTGAGTACTAAACACTAGATTCAACTCTCTCGACAGGATGCTGGAGTGCCCACTGGCGGTAGGTCTAAATGAAGAAAAAGGGAGGTAATCAGAAGCAAACTGCAGATGAGCATTCTCACTTCATTTTGTCCATTATGTAACCATTCTGTATGTGTGTGCATGTTGAATTTACGGCCTCATACTTGCTTAGTAGGTACTCTAACACTGAACCATGCTTTTAGCCCTATTTTTGTGTTGTTTTTTTTTTTTATCCTTTTTTTTTTTTTTGGTCGGTTGTGGGGCCTGAACTCTGGGCCTGGGCACTGTCTCTAAACTCTTCAGCTCAAGGTGAGTGCTCTACCACTTGAGCCAGAGCCGCCACTTGTGGTTTTCTCAGGGTTAATTGGAGATAAGAGTCTCACCAGGACTTACCTGCCTGGGCTGGCCTTTGAACCGTGATCCTCAGATCTCAGCCTTCTGAGTAACTAGGATTACAGGTGAGCCACCAGCGCCTGGCTTGTTTTATTATTTTCAAGACAAGGTCCTGCTTCCCTGCTCAAGTGTGCATATAGACCACAGTCCATACATCTACTTTAGGCTTCCTGTTGGTGCTGGACTCACAGGCATAGACCAAGGTATCCAGCTTCCCTCTGCTGAGATGTAGTCTAATATATTAGATTTTTCTTTCTTTTTTGTTGGTCGTGGGGCTTGAACTCTGGGCCTGAGCGCTGTCCCTCAGCTCTTCAGCTCAAGGCTACCACTCTACTATTTGAGCTACAGCGCCACTTCCTATATTAGATTTTTCTGCCTGGGCTGGAATGGACCCATCATCCTCTCAATCTCAGACTCCTATGTAGCTTGGGATGACAGGCATGCACCCTTGTACACATCTATGGGTTGAGAAGGTACCTCTTAAATTTTTCTGCCCAGGCCGGGCTTGAACCTCAATCCTCCCATTTTCAGCCTCCCAAGTAGCTAAGATCACAAGCATTTTAATATCTATTATCTTATATCATAAATTTAAAGTTTCTCTGCAGTCTGAGATAGAACCCTAAAAAGAAACCAACTTTACACAACTAAGAAAGGCCATGAAAAAGACGTTTGCAGAACAATAACAAAGAAGAAAAGTCAGCATAATGTTTGGCTGACAGCTCAGGGCAACATAGAGCAAGCAGAAGCAGCAGTCAGTACTGAGATGCGAGACTTGAATGAGGGGAAAGACCTAGCAAGTACAACCACATCTGAGCAACAGGCAGTGGAATTATGGGGCAAGCTGTCGTGCAATTCCACATCAACTCTTCTATTCTGCCAGGTATAACGAAAATTCACTCCTGGAAAAGTGTCACATTCATCTGTCACTAACGGCCAACCTGCCACCACTAAGAATCAGCAGCAAAGGGCAGATGTACTTCCACATCCTCTCACAAGGTGCATTCACTACTCAACATGGAGCCAGGCACTAGTGGCTTACACCTGTAATCTTTTTTTTTTTTTTTTTGGCTGGTTGTGGGGCTTGAACTCTGGGCTTGGGTATTATAGGCATGAGACAGCAGCACCTGGCAGGCCTGTAATTCTTAGCTACTCAGAAGACTGAGATCTGAGGATCAAGGTTTGAAGGGAGCCCTGGTAGTAAAGTCTGTGAGACTCATCTTCAATTAACCACAGCTCTGTAAGTGGAGCCGTGGCTCAAAGTGGTAGGGTGCTAGCTTTGAGCAAAAAGGCTCAGGGACACTGGTGGCTCAGGCCTGTAAAACTAGCTATTCAGGAGGCTGAGATCTAAGGATCACAGTTCAAAGCCAGTAGAAAGTCAGTGAGATTCTTATCTCTAATAAACCACCAGAAAACCAAAAATAGAGCTGTGGCTCAAAGTGGTAGAGCACTAGCCTTAAGCAAAAAAGCTCAGAGACAGCACCCAGGCCCTGAGTTCAAGCCCCATGACCACCACCAACAAAAAAAACTCCTTTATGGAAGTGGCGCTGTGGCTGAAGTGGTAGAACACTAGCCTCTGAGCTGAAAAGCTGAGGGACAGCAGCCCAGGCCTAGAGTTCAAGCCCCATGACTGACCCCCCCAAAAAAAAAAAAAATTCCTTTGTATCCTAGTCTTGGCTCAACAAATATTTGTTACATTCCTAAATGTACCACATATTTTATTCACATTTTCTTGAATAGTTCTAACTCTTAAAATAATTAGGCAGCTACTGGAAAGTCAGAGATCAGGTAATTACAGTTTAAAGCCAGATTTGGCCAAAAGAAGTTTTCAAATTTCCATCTCCGCCAATGACCAGGCACAGTGGTACGTGCAGGTTACTCCAGCTACATGGGGAAGCACAAATAGGAGTACGGAAGCCTAGGCCCACTCTGGTACAAAGCGAAGACCCTACCTCAAAAATACCAATGCAGGGTGGGGAGGGGAAGGGGAGGAGAGGATGGGAAGGAGAAACAAAGGAGGAGGCTACAGTGCTTGGTAAGACATGTACTCATTATCTTGCCCATGTAATTGTAACCTCTCTGTACAGTATTTTCACAAAAAAAAAAAAAACCAATGCAGAAACGTACTGTAGATATGGTTTACATGGTAGAGCAGCTACCTAGCAAGAATACGGCCAGAGTTTAAACACAGTAGTATTAGGATTTTTTAGATGAGAAAACTAAAATTTCAAATGGTTCTGGAACTTTTATCAAAGCTATGAAAGTATCCAGTGGTGATAAGACAGCTTTTAAGTCCAGATCCATCTCTGTGTCCAAAGTGTATGCTCTGTCTAGGACACTGCTCACTCATCAAATAACACCCACACTGAGAAGTTACACAAAACTGCTCCTATTTCTCCTCTGCACACACAGGTGCCTCCAAGCCCCAGACAAGAAATTCTCCCTGGGAAAACAGACTACAGCTACTACAGGAAAGCTTCCTGGAATATTTACCCTAGAATGGAAATGGTGTTAATGAGAATAACACACCGCTCTCTCCTTCTCTACCTCTCCACATCCAATTTTAGCCAGCTACATGGGGGAGGGGAATTTCACATCTTTCATTTTAAACAATGTAAACATTGACTAATTTAAAATGCCAGCCTCAGATTACATGTTCAGATGCTATTGCTTTAAAAAAAAAAAATACTATTTTCAAACAGCTAGGCATTTGGGGTTCCGTCATTTCTGACAGGTTACTTTTATCTATGGGGTCCCTGAGAATCACTTTAAGCTTCATTCTCTGTTCCCTGTTCCACTCATCAAATCTTGTCACTAGGGACTTTTTTTTAAAGCAACTAATCTTTCATCTTCTTTTACAATGAACCAAAACACATTCCTATGGGTAATTCCTAAGCTGCAGATGTATATTTTAAAATAATATTCTTCCAACTCTTTTTCTAAAAAGCCCAGTTGTTTTTTCCTATTTAGCTCAAGTTGGGATAATTTTATCAGAAATGAGCTTCCCCCATCTCTTTCTGAATATAAGGAATACTGAAAAGATAAGTCTTTTTTAATTATTAAATGTAAATAGCTCATTAAATATAATCCAATTACTTTAATTGTAAAAAGGAGGTAATTACAATATTACATGCATTCTTGCCTAGTAAATTTAATATCTTAAATTAATCTTTTCAGTGTTAATACTTTAAATTAACCTTTGACACTGGAGGAGGGGGAGGACAAGAAACTCATGTCTCTTTTTAAAGATGTATGGATCTTTTTTTGTGATTTCATCCATGAACAATCTTAGTGGGACAAGCCCACTTCCACATATAGGAGTAATTATATATCACTTGTCCAAATTCAATTTCTTTTTTTTTTTGTCTGTCATAAATTATGTTAAGGGCTGGGAAGTTGGCTCAGTGGTAGAGTGTTTTCCTTGCATGCATGAGGCCCTGGGTTCAATTTCTAGCACCCCATAAGCAGAAAAAGCCAGAAGTGGTGCTGTGGTTCAAGTGGCAGGGAGCAAGCCTTGAACTGAAGAGCTGAGGGACAGCACCCAGGCCCAGAGTTCACAACCGGCCAAAAAAAAAAATTATGTTAAAGGTAACCGGGTGCCGGTGGCTCTCACCTATAATCCTAGTTACTCAGGAGGCTGAGATCTGAGGATCACAGTCCAAGCCAACCCAGGCAACAAAGTCGGTGAGGCTCTTATCTCCACTAAACTGCTCAGAAAACCAGAAGTGGCACTGTGGTTCAAGTGGTAGAGTGCTAGCCTTGAGCTGAAGAGCTGAGGGAGAAGACCCAGGCCCAGGCCCAGAGTTCAAGCCCCACAACTGATTTTTTTTTTAAATTATGTTAAAGGTTCTCTTTAAATTCTAATGCCTTAAGGCTAGAGATGTACCTCAATAAGTAATGAGGGGCTAAGCTCAATCCTCAGTATGACAAAAATAAATAAATCCTAATGTTTTAGAGCAGAAAACAAGTCAAGAGATGAGTTTTATGGAATTCCAATCACCACAAAAGCTTCCCTTCGAAAGACAACTGCTAGAAAAAATACGTTAGAAGAATGTCTTAGGTACAATAGCCTAAACTTTCTATTCCCTAATTTCTAATCTGTCACTATCAATCAGCTTCCTGGGATTCCCCAGCCCCACCCCCCCTGCATTATTCTTGTCTTTACCACATCTGGCTCAGCCATCTGGTTCTTTGGTTTTTACTCTTTCCTGGTGACCAACAGTAAACAAACTGTTTAGCTAACTAAGCCTTTATGAGCTGTTTTGAAAATAAGTTCTGCCAGTCTATGAACTAAAGAGTATTTGTATAAGGAAAGAGAAGAAATTAGAGTTTGAGGATCTAGGTTCTGGTGGCTCATGTTGGTAACCCCAGCTACTCGGGAGGCTGCGATCTGAGGAGTGCAGTTCAAAGCTTGCCCAAGCAGGAAAGTCCATGAGATCCTTATCTCCAATTAACCACCAGAAAACCCGTAGAGCTGTGGCTTAATGCTAGCCTTGAACAGAAAAGCTCAGGACACCCCACAACCAACAACAACAACAACAACAAAAGTTGTTTGAGGAGTCTTTAACTCTCATTTCTTGCAATGAGGAGCAAGAAGTGTTTCTTTTTTCTATGTCTCCCTACATTAACCCTGTTATTTATGCTAAAATAAATCCTTGTTAAAACTTACAAAAATAGTAAGTTCTGAGAGCAAGTGGCTCACACCTATAATTCTAACTACCTCAGAGGTTAAGACGGGAAGGATCTTAGTTTGAAGCCAGCCTGGCCAGAAAAGTTCATAAGAAACTCTTCTCAGCAAAGAGCTGGGCCTGGTCCTTCCTCTATTATAACAGGAAGCCCAAAATAGGTAACTCACACAATCAAGTGTGTATCCTAGCAGGAAAGACCCAATTTCTTTTTTTTTTTTTCCAGGTCCAGTTGTGGGGCCTGAACTCTGCGCCTGGGCGCTGTCCCTCAGCTCTTCAGCTCAAGGTTAGTGTTCTACTACTTGAGCCACAGCGCCACTTCAGGTTTTTTTCTTATGTAGTGCTGAGGAATTGAACCCAGGGCCTCAGGCATGCAAGGCAAGCGCTCTACCACTGAGCCACCTTCCCAGCCCCAGGAAAGACCCAATTTCAAAAATAATCTGCTAGCCAGGCCCCACTGGCTCACGCCTGTAATTCTAGCTACTCATGAGGCTGAAATCTGAGGACTGAGGTTCAAAGCCAACCCAAGCAGGAAAGTCCAAAGATTCTTATTTCCAATTAACCACCAGAAAACTGGAAGTGGTGGTGTGGCTCAAGAGGTACAGCGTTCGGGGCTGGGAAGGTGGCTCAGTGGTAGAGTACTTGCCTTGCATGCCTGAGGCTTTGGGTTCGATTCCTCAGCACCACATAAGCAAAAAAAAAAAAGCCGGAAGTGGCACTGTGGCTCAAGTGGTAGAGCGCTAGCCTTGAGCTGAAGAGCTGAGGGACAGTGCCCAAGCCCAGAGTTCAGGTCCACGACCGGACCCAAAAAAAAAAACCCAAAGAGGTACAGCGTTCATCTTGAGCTGAAGAGCTGAGGGACAGCGACCAGGCCCAGAGTTCAAGACCAACAAAAAATAAAAATATAATAATAATAATAATAATAATCTGCCAAACTTGTGCCAGTGGCTCACACCCATAATCCTAGCTACTCAGGAGGCTGAGATCTGAGGATCATTGTTCAAAGCCAAACCAGGCTTGTAAAGTCCATGAGACTCCTATCTCCAATTAGCCACTAAAAAAAAACAGCTGGAAATAGAGCTGTGGTTCAAGTGGTAGAGCACTAGCCTTGAGCTTAAAAGTTCAGGGACAGTTTCCCAGGCCCTGAATTTAAGCTCCAGGACCAGCACCAAAAAAAAAAAAAAAAAAAAGACTGCCATGGAAGCATGGTTCGAAGGAAGGAAGGAAGGAAGGAAGGAAAGAGGGAGGGAAGGTTTGAACTGTTTTCTTATCTCCTACCAAAATCTATTAATGAATGTTATCTTTTTTTTTGGTCCGGTTGTGGGGCCTGAACTCTGGGCCTGGGCACTGTCCCTCAGCTCTTCACCTTAAGGCTAGCGCTGTACCACTTGAGCCATAGCACCACTTCCGGCTTTTTTCTGCTTATGTGGTGCTGAGGAATCAAACCCAGGGCCTCATGCCTGCAAGGCAAGCACTCTACCACTGAGCCACCTTCCCAGCCCTGAATGTTATCCTTTTTTTTTTTTTGGGGGGGGGGGGGGTGGTCTGGTTGTGGGGCCTGAACTCTGGGCCTGGGCGCTGTCCCTCAGCTCTTCAGCTCAAGGCTAGCACTCTACCACTTGAGCCACAGCAATACTTCCAGCTTTTTTCTTTTTGCTTATATGGTGCTGAGGAATCGAACCCAGGGCCTCAGGCTTGCTAGGCAAGCGCTCTACCACTGAGCCACCTTCCCAGCCCCCTGAATGTTATCTTAAGACATGAGTATTTAGAAAAAAAATATTACAGTATCATAAAACTTTCTCACACACAGAATAACAGTACCAACTGGAAAGTCGGAGTATAGTAGTACACACATATAATGCCAGCATTAGAAGCCTCAGACAGGAGGATCTGAAGTTTGAGACCAGACTGGGTTACATCCTGTCTTTTAAAAAAGTAGCAACTATGTTTGAACTGCAACTTCCCTCCAAAACAGAAAAGTTCTATTCAAAGGACTGGGAACCATGTGTTTTCAGCTACTCTCAAGGACTTCACTGAAAAACATTTTCCAGTTCAAACTCTGTATTAATTAGCTAAATGCACAGCTCTGCCTGATACCACTGCCCAAATAAATTAATGACATGGATGAAGGTGACTGTGAGTGTGGGCATGTTGCAGCAGTTCCTGACTCCTGTTGTCATTGAGCCTAAGTCTGGCAGATATTTTATGGTCTGATAGTGACATGGGTCACTGTAGGGGTTCTGAACAATCATCAAAGGTTAGCAAGGGATAGAGTTTGGCATCTGAGGATGACCACGGTGCTCCAGAGGACAGCATCATTAAAAGACCACAAGTAGTTTCACAGGTAAAAGGTGTGCCAGCAGCTAAAACTAAGCCCCTTTCAAAACTTCAAGGAGTCAAGTTTCATCTTGATAACACTAGTGTTTTTGTACAAAATATATCTTATTAGTACAGCTCTTGAAAGTTAAAAAGGTGTCTTTAAATGCCTTCTGACCTAAAATTGCCATGTTCCATGCTTCAAAGGGATTTTCTGGAAAAGGACAATAAGATGCCAAATTCTGTTCAATGGAGATCAGAATACTATTTGGTGAACCTATTCTGCACCTGGAGAAGTGAAAGAATGAGACTGGCTCACACACCCAAAAGGGAGGATGGTATTTATGTGGGCTCTCCTTGTGACCTCTTGGCAGCAAATGTTAAGAAAGTCCTTTTTTGAGGCTAAGGGGCGGGCCCAGGACTTTCAACTATCCATTCAAGCAGGGTTACAATCCCCTCCTCCATAATTAAGTTCCCTTTCCTACTCTCCAAGCATGCATGAATTGCAGTGACATTGACATGGAGGCCTGACATTAGTCTTTGAAGGTCATTTAAATCCTCCTCCTTCTAAGCTACCCTAAAAGCAATGCATCACCCATCCATTCCACAATGCCTGAGTGTAGGGTGTGACCAGACAGTATTCAAAGCAGCATCACCTAAAGAATAAAAAGAAAGGGCTCCAAATCCAGGTATAAAAAAAGAACAAATAAAAGGAAGAAATCAAAGAAACAAAAGATTATAAAACTCAGTTACATGTTGGGCACCGGTGGCTCACATGCTACTCAGGAGGCTGAAATCTGAGGATCACAGTTCGAAGCCAGCCTGGGCACAGTTAGCAAGATTCTAAAGATCCTAGCTCAAAAAC
The DNA here is from genome assembly GCF_019054845.1 of Dipodomys spectabilis. NCBI lineage: Eukaryota > Metazoa > Chordata > Mammalia > Rodentia > Heteromyidae > Dipodomys > Dipodomys spectabilis. The sequence continues at coordinate 6,452,231 of NW_024870795.1, forward strand.
AAAATCAAAAGGAGGGGTGGCACTGTCCAAAAAGAAATATACTCTTTACCTGACTTAGGTAACTATAACCTCTATATACACCACATTTATAATAACAATAAAAATAAAAATAAAAAGAGGGCTGGGAATGTGGCTTAGTGGTAGAGTACCTGCCTAGTATGCATGAAGCTTTGAGTTCAATTCCACGGTACCCAAGCCCTAAGTTCAAGGCCCAGGACTGGCAAAAATTAAATAAATAAATAAAATGTGAATACAAATGTTTAAGTTCAAGATGTTATGGGTGCACCTAGCTCACTGGTGTGGAAATAGTTAAAAAAAGGATTTCTCGCCAGGGACCGGTAGCTCACTCTTGTAATCCTAGCTGATCAGGAGGCTGAGATCTAAGGATTGCAGTTCAAAGCTAGCTAGGGCACGAAAGTCTGTGAGACCCTAATCTCCAATAACTACCAGAAAAGGCCAGGTGGCACTGTGGCTCAAGTGGTAGAGCACTAGCCTTGAGTTGAAGAGCTGAGGGGCAGTACCAAGGCCCAGAGTTCAAGCCCCATGGTGGGGACTGGGGCGAGGTGGGGGTGGGAGGTGGGGGAATTTCTGGGCTGGAATGTCCCTTAGTGGTAGAGTGCTTGCCTAACATAAATGAAGTCCTGGGTTTGAGTCCTCAGTACCACATAAACAGGGGAAAAAAAAGGAGGGAAGGGGTGTAACGTAACAGTACACACACACACACACACACACACACACACACACACGCACTCACTCTCTCTCTCTCTCTCTCTCTCTCTCTCTCTCTCTCTCTCTCTCTCTCTCTAAAAAAGGCTGGGCACCAATGGCTCATGCCTATAGATCCTAGCTACCCAAGAGCCTGAGATCTGAGGATCATGGCTTAAAGGCAGTCGAGGCAAGAAAGTCCATGAGAGTCTTATCTACAATTAACCACCAGAAAACCGGAAGTGGAGCTGTGGCTCAAGTGGTAGAATGCTAGCCTTGAGCTGAAGAGCTGAGGGACAGCGTCCAGGTCCAGAGTTGAAGCCCTAAAACTGACAAAAAAAAAAAAAAGATTTCTAGGTCTGATTGTGCTATACCAGGTATCCCTGGGTGACCTCAAGCTGGCTATATAACTCAGACAAACCTCAAACTCATGATCCTCTTGCATCTGCTCCTGAGTAATGGGATTATAGGCAAAATGTATATCTTTTTTTCTTTTCTTTTTTTTTGCTGGTCCTGGGGCTTAAACCCAGAGTCTCAGAACTCAGCCTCCTGAACAGCTAATAGACAATCAGAGCCCTGTTCAAAAGGAGTATCTTAAAAGACAAATAAGGTTGGTTAAGAGACAATCCAGGTGGAAGGAACAAGTACAGAAGCAAACAGTATTCCAGGAACAGCAAATAGCTTGGTGTGGCTGAAGCGCAGGAAGCCATGAGTGATGAGGCTAATAAGGCAGACAGAGGCTGAGGCACAGAGGGCCTTGCATGCCATGCAATAGCACCTGGAGTGTGCTGAAGGCTACATGGAGCTATTTAAGATTGAAGCCAGAGAGTGACAAGATCAGATTTGCATTTAGAAAGCTCTCTTTGGCATTAGCGTGGAGAATGTACTACATGATGGGTGAAAGACTGAGGCGTAGTCCAAGCAGAAGCACTTGTAAAGGATCAATAGAATGTACCGAACCTAACAGGAGAGTTGCAATGAAAGATGATAGAAAGTGCTCTACACGTAAAAAAAAAAAGTGCTCTACACTGAGTTAGACAAAGAGATCTATCTCCAAAAATGATATATATTGAAAATGATATCTCACATATCTCTAATCTTAATGTGTATATTCTCTGGTAACTTTTTCACTCTTCATTTTTCTAGGCTTTTTCTCTTGAACTTACTTGCTCTTTCTGGGCCACAGTTGTTGGGTTTTGTGCTGATTCTGTGGCTTGTACTCAGAGCCTGGACACTGTCCCTGAGTTTTTTTGCTCAAGAATACTGCCCTACCAGTTCAGCCACAGCTCTACCAATTAAGCCACAGCTCCACTTCTGGCTTTTTGGTTAATTAGAGATAATAATCTCATGGACTTTCCTGCCTGGGCAGGCTGTGAAACTCTATCTTCAGATCTCAACCTCCTGAGTAGCTAGGATTACTACAGCCACCGATTAAAGAAATTCCTGCTAGTATTTTTTTTTTTTTTGGTCGGTCGTGGTGCTTGAACTCTGGGTCTGGGCGCTGTCCCTCAGCTCTTCAGCTCAAGGCGAGCGCTCTACCACTTGAGCTACAGCGCCACTTCCGGTTTTCTGGTGGTTTATTGGAGATAGGAGTCTCACGGTCTCTCCTGCCCGGACTGGCTTTGAACCTCGATCCTCAGATCTCAGCCTCCTGAGTAGCCAGGATTACAGGCGTGAGCCACCGCGCCCGGCTCCTGCTAGTATTTTTAAGACTTGGAGGAAATGGAGTTTGAAAAGAGTATTTCCCAAATGGTCTAGAAGCAAAAGAATTAGCAAATCAAGAGAAGAAAATATGAAAATACATCAAGTAAAGGTCTGAGTTCTACTGACATAAGAAAAAAAACACATGTATGTTTCATTGAAAAGAATCCATGGACAGAGTGCCAGTGGCTCATGCCTGTAATCCTAGCTACTCAGGAGGCTGAGATCTGAGGATCATGGTTCAAAGCCAGCTGGGGCAGGAAAGTTCCTGGGACTCTTATCTCCTATTAACCACCAGAAAACCGGAAGTGGCCTTGTGGCTCAAGTGGTAGAGTGCTAGCCTTGAGCTGAAGAGCTCAGGGACAGGGCCCAGGCCCAGAGTTCAAGCCCCACAACTAACCAAAAAGAAAAGAAAGGAAAAGGGCTGGGAAGGTGGCTCAGTGGTAGAGTGCTTGCCTTGTATGTATGAGGCCCTGGGTTCGTTTCCTCAGCACCACATAAGCAGAAAACACCTGAAGTGGCACTGAGGCTCAAGTGGTAGAGCACTAGCCTTTGGCTGAAGAGTTGAGGGCCAGCACTCAGGCCCAGAGTTCAGGTCCTATGACCGACAAAAAAAAAAAGAAAGGAAAGAAGGAAGAAAGGAAGGAAGGAAGGAAGGAAAAGAAAGAAAGAAAAGAAGGAAAGAGAGAGAAAAAGATTCCATGGTAAACGAAATATTATGGCCTGTCATTTTTGTTAAAACTGAACCTTGGCCGGGAGCCAGTGGCTCATGCCTGTAATCCTAGCTACTCAGGAGGCTGAGATCTGAGGATCACAGTACAAAACCAGCCCTGGCAGAAAAGTCCGTGAGACTCTTATCTCCAATAAAGCACCAAAAACTGGAAGTGGCACTGTGGCTCAAGTGGTAGAGCGCTTACCTTGAGCTGAAGAGCGCAGGGACAGCGCCCAAGCCCAGAGTTCAAACCCCACAAACGACCAAAAAAAAAAAAAAAAACTGAACCTTGCCAACTAGTATCCTTTTAAGGCATCCATTCATCTTGGTTTATATCAATTGCCCCTCAGTGATTATTAATAGTATTCCCTCCTTATTCTTTAAAAAGAACAAGTTTACACAATAAATTGCATGATAATACTGTCCTTGAAGGAGGAGGCTGAGTTGTTAAAACAGATCAGTGTTTGAAATCCACAGTCCCATAGTGAGAATTCAGTACAGATTCACTGATCTACTGTGTATAGAGCAGCATCACAGCTATAATTAAGAACATAGATTCTGGAATCTAACAGCCTGGGTTCAAATCTTAGCCATGCTTATTATTTTTATTCTTTTTTTTTTTCTGCCAGTCTTGGAGCTTGAACTCACTCAGGGCCTGGGCTCTGCCCTGAGCTTCTTTTGCTCAAGGCATTCTGCCACTTAAGCCACAGTGCCACTTCCAGCTTTTTCTGAATTGAACCCAGGGCTTCATGCATGCTAGGCAAGCACTCTACCGCTAAACCACATTCCCAACGCTTTAGCTACACGATCTTAAGAATTTTTTTTTGTCTTACTTTTCATTTTAAAAGATCCCAGCACATGTCTTGGGGAAATATTAACCTCTGTGCATCAGCTTAACTATCTATAAAATGGAGATTAATAACAGTACCCATCTTCTGGGATTACTGAGAAAAATGAAGGAGTGGGCTGGGAATGTGGCTTAGTGGTAGAGTGCTCCCCTAGCATGCATGAAGCCCTGCATTTGATTCCTCAGTACCATATAAACAGAAAAAGCTGGAAGTGGCGCCGTGGCTCAAGTAGTAGAGCGCTAACGAGTAAAGGAAGCTCAGGGACAGTGCCCAGGCGCCTGAGTTCAAGCCCCAGAACTGGCAAAAAATAAAAATAAGTAAATAAATAATGAGTAAATATAATAGAGAACTGAGAACAACTACCGGCATTAAGTATATTAGCTACTTTTAGAGTTCAAAACCAGCCCCAGCAGCAAAGTCCATGACACTCTTATCTCTAAAAACTACTCAAAGCCGGGCACTGGTGGCTCACGCCTGTAATCCTAGCTACTCAGGAGGCTGAGATCTGAGGATCACAGTACAAAGCCAGCCCGGGCAGGAAAGTCCATAAGACTCTTATCTCCAATAAACCACCAGAAAACTGGAAGTGGCACTGTGGCTCAAGTGGTAGAGCGCTCGCCTTGAGCTGAAGAGCGCAGGGACAGTGCCCAAGCCCAGAGTTCAAGCCCCAGGACCAACCAAAAAAAAAAAAAACGCTACTCAAAAAAAGCTGGACGTGGAACTGTGGCTCAAATAGCAGAGTGCTAGCCTTAAGCAAAAAACCTCAGGGGTAGCATCTAATCTACATTATTTTAATAATACTTATGGTTACAAAAAGCACTTTCATATCAGCTCTTAGTAATTCAATAAATATCTACTATATCATTTGATTAATGACTGATTAGAATCTAACAAGTAGTCTGTGGGGCAAAACAAAAATAAATCATTTATCTTCAAAACCTAGTACTACACTAAAAAAAAAAAAGGGGGGGGGGGGCAGGGGGGGGAGACCTAGCAGGCATGGCTTAAGTGGGTAGAAGACTTACCTAGTAAGACCTTGAGTTCAAACCCAAGTACCACCACAAAAACAAAATCATGAATTTGCTGCTCCCATTTTAACTACCTCATTGAGTAAATGAAGGCTCAGAGAGGTTAAGTGACTTTCTTTGGGACACCAAGTCAGTATCCACGATTATCTAAGTGGGGCCTTATGATGATACTTTGAAGTGAAGTAAAACAGCTCTCTGAAATTTTCACTACTCAGAAGCACTTGCTGCTTACATTTAGATGGGATTACATTCTGATGGCTGAAACTGCCAGACTTGTAGATATTCTTCTTCTGTACTTTCTTTTTTTTTTGTTGGTCGTGGGGCTTGAACTCTGGGCCTGGGCGTGGTCCCTCAGCTCTTCAACTCAAGGCGAACGCTCTACCACTTGAGCTACAGCGCCACTTCCTTCTTCTGTACTTTCTTAAATATCAGTCTAAACTTCTCTAAATTTTACAAGCAACAGTTCATTGATATAGACTTCACACATTTCAAACTTGAGATAAATCCAGATCTGAGCTAAAGTTTACCTCTGTACTCTAATAAAGAAAAGACTAAGAAAACAGTGTAAATAAGATTGCAGGGAGAAACATTTAATGAGCTGTTTTTAAGCATTTCGAGTCTAATTTACATAAATTAAAGTTAAATTGCACATCATTCTCAGCTATTCATTAAACCAGGTACAAGGACCGCTATCAACAAAATAACCTAGTAACACCATTAGCCTAGTTTCAGTTACTGTATGAACTCAAAGTAGCAGCTGCACCTAAAGAAAAACAACATACAACACTCTCACTAGGTTTCCCCCAATTAGCCCTAATTAATGAGATTTGATTGTACCTCTAATGATGACCCACAAAACTTGTCTTCTCCTGATGGCCTAGAGTAAACGCTGAAATGCAGCTAAACCACCCACCCTAGAAATTAGAGGACAAATTTAAAAAAAAAAGAAAATACAAGGCTAAACCAGAGGGCTAGTTTGTGGGCAGATCATTGCCCATTTGACCTTGGTCAAATCACTCAAGTTTATTAGCCTTCAACTGTGTCACTGACAAAATGAGGGAGCCAGTGACATGCTCTCTCTATATAATATTCCACTAAAGCGATCTTGAGTTCTTTGAGGGAAAATTTTGGAAATATACAGGATGAATCTTATCATCTTGGACATATACTAGAACATCTTTTCTAGTAAAAAGAAATACATCTACTACAAACTACATTACAGAGCCACAGTAACAAAAACAGCATGGTACTGACCAGAACAAAATCAGACCTGAAGACCAGAGAACAGACTAGAAAACCTAAGAATAAAACCACACAGAAAAATCTAATTTCTGGCAAAGCCAAAAACATAGACTGGAGACAGCCTCTTCAACAATAGTAGTGGGAAAACTAGTTATCTACTTGATCCTTCTCACCAAGTACAAAAATTAGAACTTTGAGTATGGTGCAGGTCTTCCTGAAACTTTAAATCTACCACAGGAAAACATAAGCAAACTCTGAAATAAAAACAACTTTTTTTTTTTTTTTGCCGGTTGTGGGGCCTGAATTCTGGGCCTGGGTGCTGTCCCTCAGCTTTTCAGCTCAAGCCTAGCACTCTACTACTTAGCCACAGCACCACTTCTAGCTTCTTCTACTTATGTAGTGCTGAACAATGGAACCTAGGGCCTCATGCATGCAAGGCAAGCACTCTACCACTGAGCCAATTCCCAGCCCCAAGTTATTATTTTCTAAATAAGACTAGAACCAGCTGGTGCCAGTGGCTCATGCCTATAATCCTAGCTACTCAGGAGGCTGAAATCCAAGGACCAAGATTCAAAGCCAGTCCAGGCAGGAAAGTCTGAGAGACTCTTATCTCCAATTAATCACTAGAAAACCAGAAGTGGCACTGTGGCTCAAGTGGTAGAGTACTAGACTTGAAGTGAAAAGCTCAGGGACAGCGCCCAGGCCCTGAGTTCAAGCCCCATGACCAACAACAAAAAAAAAAAAGTATTTTGCAGGGGTTGGAAATGTGGCTTACTGGTAGAGTACTTGCCTAGCATGCATGAAGCCCTGGGTTCAATTCCTCAGTACCACATAAACAGAAAAAAAACAGAAGTGGCACTGTGACTCAAGCAGTAGAATGCTAGCCTTGAGCAAAAAAGGCTCAAGGACGGTGCCCAGGCCCAGAGTTCAAGCCCCAACACTGGCCAAAAAAAAAAAAAAAGTATTTTGCAACTACTGAGTTAAAGAAAATGAATTATTAAAAATAAAATTTCTGCCGGGCACCAGTGGCTCACACCTGTAATCCCAGTTATTTCAGGAAGATGAGATCTGAGAATCAAAGCCAGCCCAGGCAGGAAAGTCCTTGAGACTTATCTCCAATAAACCACCAGAAAACCAAACATGGCACTGTGGCTCAAGGGATAGAGCACTAGCCTTGAGCTGAAGCCCCAAGGCCAAAAAAAAAAAAATTCTCTCCCTGATATCAACAAGATATGACAAAGTAAACAAGACTCAAAAAACAAATGACCTCTTCTTAATTTGTCACATTATTTTTAGATGATTCTGTGTTCTTCACTCCGCATATGGTATATACATGTGCACATATGAGGGAAACTAGGAGGAGGACACAGAATCAGAGGAAAATGGGTGAAAAAATACAGCAAAGGTGTCCAAGAACTACTGCACTGGACACTGATGAAAGTGAACTGAGCAATTCAAAGGCAGTGATGGGAGGGAGGGACAGAGAGAGAAAGAGGGAACAGCTTACACTAAGCAAAAGGAAAGAAATGTACATATCACCTGATTTGGAAGAAATAGTTGTATTGTCAAAGTTCATAGAGTTCATAAGCTTTATAGACCATGATATTGACAATTTGCCTTGTGAAGGTTAAAATGTATTTGTGATTTCAGCCAAGTATCACCATCCCACAATACTGTAAAATTTATATAATCACTTAATAAAGAAATGAAGGGCTGGGAAGGTGGCTCAGTGGTAGAGTACTTGCATTGCATGCATGAGACCTTGGGTTTGATTCCTCAGCCCACATAAACAGAAAAAGCCAGAAGTGGCACTGTGGCTCAAGTGGTAGAGTGCTAGGCTTGAGCTGAAGAGCTGAGGGACAGTGCCCAGGCCCAAAGTTCAGGCCCCACAACCGACAAAAAAAAGAAAGAAATGAAAAAAGTGGGGGCTGGGAAGGTGGCTCAGTGGTAGAGTGCTTGCCTCAAATGCATGAGGCCCTGGATTCAATTCCTCAGCACCACATAAGCAGAAAAAGCCAGAAGTGGTGCTGTGGCTCAAGTGGTAGAGTGCTGAAGAGCTGAGGGACAGCACTCAGGCCCAGAGTTCAGCCCCACAACGGACAAAAAAAAGAAAGAAAGAAAAGAAATGAAAAAAATAAAATTTCAGTCTGGGAATGTAGCTTAGTGGTAGAATGCTTGCCTAGCACACGTGAAGCGCTGGGTTCAATTCATCAGTACCACATAAACAGAAAGAAAGCAGAAATGGTGCTGTGGCTGAAGCTGTAGAGTACTAGCCTTGAGCAAAAGCAGTTCAGGGACAGAGCCCAGGCTCTGAGTTCAAGCCCCAGGACTGGCCATAAGTAAGTAAGTAAGTAAATAAATAAATAAGTAAAACTGTAGGGCTGGGAATATATTTAGTGGTATAGTGTTTGCCTAGCATGCACTAAGCCCAAGGTTCCATTCCTTAGTGCCACGTAAACAGAAACGGCCAGAGTGGCACTGTGGCTCAAATGATAGAGCGCTAACCTTGAGTACACAGAAGCTCAGGGACAGAGCCCAGGCCCGTAGCTGAAGCCCCAGAACCAGCAAAAAATAAAAAAATAAAAATAAATAGCCGGGTGCAGATGGCTTCTGCCTGTAATCTAGCTACTCAGGAGGCTGAGATCTCAGGATCACGGTTCGAAGCTTGCTGGGCAGCAAAATCCATTATACTCTTATCTCCAATAAACCACCAGAAAACGGGAAGTGGCGCTGTGGCTCAAGTGGTAGAGTGCTTGTCTTGTACTGAAGAGCTCAGGGACAATGCCTAGGCTCAGAGTTCAAGACCCACAACCAACAAAAGTAAATTTTCTGGCCAGGCACTGGTGGCTCAAAAATTCCTTACTGTATTCTAAGAAAAGGCTGGCAATATAATTCAAGTTATAGAACTGGGTTCAGTTCCCAAGACTGCAACTGTGTTTGGGGGAGCGGGGAGATAGATGAGTACTGGTGGTTCACACCAATAATCAGATTTTCAGAAGGCTGAGATCTGAGGATGGCAGTACAAATCCAGCCTGGGCTGAAAAGGCCCCATAAGACTCTTTTATCTCCAATTAACCACCAGACAACCAAAGCAGTACTGTGGCTCAACGTGGCAGAGCACTAGCCTTCAGCAAAAAAAGCTCAGAGCCGGGCACTGGTGGCTCACGCCTGTAATCCTAGCTACTCAGGAGGCTGAGATCTGAGGATCGAGGTTCAAAGCCAGCCCGGACAGGAAAGTCCGTGAAACTCTTATCCCCAATAAACCACCAGAAAACCGGAAGTGGCGCTGTAGCTCAAGTGGTAGAGCACTAGCCTTGAGCTGAAGAGCTGAGTTGAGGGACAGCGCTCAGGCCCAGAGTTCAAGCCCCACGACTGACCAAAAAAAAAAAAAAAAAGAGCTCAGAGACAGCTGCCACACCCTGAGTTCAAGCTCCACACTGACCAGAAAAAAATAAAAAGATAGAAGTCAACTATGACTACAGATGAGTGAACAATGTTAATGTTATATAGAATTGGACAGGGGTAGATAGGAACCAGTTATTTCAAAACTCTGTATGTCTGCTTTATAGTGCAAAGGCTCCAAACCAGGGTCTTACCCTAGGGCCTAATGCATGCTAGGCTACCCCTGAGCCACATTCCTAGTAAAGTATATTTTCTGCTGTCTTTGAGTTTTGTGTTACTGTGCTGTAGTCCTAAAGATCAAACCCTAGGCTACTATAAACAGAAAATAGGTTATTTTTTCCTCTTGAAGAGAATTCATTAAGAAACTGGAAAAAAAAATTGTGATATAGTCCCTTTTTAAGATAAAGATGTAAGTGGGCGCCGGTGGCTCACACCTGTAATCCTAGCTACTCAGGAGGCTGAGATTTGAGGATCTCGGTTCAAAGTCAGCCCAGGCACAAAAGTCCGAAAGTTTGTGAGACTCTTATCTCCAATAAACTACTCAGAAAACCTAAAGTGGCACTGTGGCTCAAGTGGTAGAATGCTAACCTTGAGCTGAAGAGCTGAGAGATGGCGTTCAGCCTAGAGTTCAAGCCCCATGACCACCAACAACAAAAATCTCTCTAGTTTACAAAAGACTCTATAGTACTAAGTACTAAAAAAGAGGCATGAAGGGGGGCTGGGAAGGTGGCTCAGTGGTAGAACGCTTGCCTTGCATGCCTGAGGCCCTGGGTTCGATTCCTCAGCACCACATAAGCAAAAAGAAAAAAGCCGGAAGTGGCGCTCACAGCGGTAGAGGGCTAGCCTTGAGCTGAAGAGCTGAGGGACAGCGCCCAGGCTCAGAGATCAGGCCCCACGACCAGACCCAAAAAACAAAACAAAACAAATAAAAAAGAGGCATGAAGGTAAAAAGTCGTATGTGTTCAGAAGTACAGAAAATAATGTCCATACAGTTAAAAGTAAGTAATGCTGTAATAGAAAAATAGTCTAAATTGTAATTATTGGTTGATGAGCTCTAAAGCTACCTGATATAACACAGGAAAGGGGTTTCAGAGTCCCTGGTCTACATCCTGAATACAGATACAAAAAGGCCACAAAATGCTGAATGTTATTATGAAAGCTTGGGAAACACAGAACATATTATCCTATCTTGGTACAAACCAAAGTGTATCTGTATCTAGAATAGAATGTGCAGTTGTGGTCACATAACACAAAAAAGGTATGATAGAGAGGTTAGAAAAATGTCTCAAAGACCAAAAAGGATGGAGGGGCTTCTGCTTCCATATGAGGACAGTTCTTAAAATTACATACACATACGTACATATGTGTGTATATACATATGTACACATATATTTATATGCTACTTTAATGTGAAGCAAAGAGTAAAATGGTAGAGACTTCTACATCAAATCTTAAAAGTTATGAAGTAGCAGAGTATGTAACAATTTCAGCAATAACAGCACCTGGAAGGCAACAGCAGGAGGAACTCAGGGTTGAGACTTGCCTGGATTTCTCAGTGACTCTCAAAAAAAAAAAAAAGCTACGAAGCAGAAATGTAAAGAGGTAATTATATGGGGCTGGAAAGGTAGCTCAGTGATAGAGAAAAAGAAAACTGAGTCCAAGTTCTGATAACAAACAGGTGTCATTATGGTTGTTTCGGAGTTTTCAGATGGAGTATTGCCATATAGTCCAACTTTTGAACTTCAAATTTTCCTGCTTCAGCTCCACTAGTGGCTGGGACTACAGATGTATACCACTACAGCCAGACAGTGTCTAGGGGCCAAGTGATTCTTTGTTTAGCCTTTCTTATCTGTAAATAACTAATTTGAAGAACTGCTGTAAGACTGGAAATATGCACAAGTGCCTAACACATCTATTTACCATACAGTAGCTATTACTTTTATTAGAACCAATAAAAGCAATAGTTACTACTCAGTCTAGTATATAAAGTAGTAAAACTCAGGTAGAGTGTACAGAATATAACAAAAAGCAATTGAAAGATACTACAGATAATTCATAGGTGACTTTTTCAGAGTGCTTGCCTTGCATGCATGAGGCCCTGGGTTCAATTCGTTCGATTCCTCAGCACCACATAAGCAGAAAAAGCCAGAAGTGGTGCTGTGGGTCAAGTGGTAGAGCACTAGCCTTATCTGAAGAGCTGAGGGACAGTGCCCAGGCCCAGAGTTCAGGCCCCACGAGCAGACCCAAAAAAAAAAACAAAAAACTAGCCGGGCGCTGGTGGCTCACGCCTGTAATCCTAGCTACTCAGGAGGCTGAGATCTGAGGATCGCGGTTCAAAGCCAGCCCGGGCAGGAGAGACCGTGAGACTCCTATCTCCAATAAACCACCAGAAAACCGGAAGTGGCGCTGTAGCTCAAGTGGTAGAGCACTCGCCTTGAGCTGAAGAGCTGAGGGACAGCGCCCAGGCCCAGAGTTCAAGCCCCACGACCGACCAAAAAAAAAAAAAAAAAAAAACTCAGGGATGGCACCCAGGACATGAGTTCAAGGCTTAGGACTGGCACACCCAAAGAAAAAAGAATTCTAGATTAGATATGTCTGACCAAATATGTCATTACTTAATTGGTAACTATTATTAACATCCTCCCAATATTCCTGAGACAGAGTTTATAACAAAATGAGATAGATTCTCATGTCAAAGATGAGAAAACTGAATCTTAAAAGATTCTATTGGGGGGCTAGGAAGATGGCTCAGTAGTAGAGCGCTTGCCTTGCATGCCTGAGGCCCTGGGTTCGATTCCTCAGCACCACATAAGCAAAATGAAAAAAGCCGGAAGTGTCGATGTGGCTCAAGTGGTAGAGGGCTAGCCTTGAGCTGAAGAGCTGAGGGACAGCACCCAGGCCCAGAGTTCAGGCCCACAACCGGATCCAAAAAAAAAAAAAAAGATTCTATTACCAGGCCAATTCTCATGTCAAAGGTGAGAAAAATGCATCTAAAAGAGGTTGTACTTCTAAGTATTAGTGGCTCATGCCTATAATCCTAGATGCTCAGGGGGCTAAAATCTGAGGCTCACAGTTCAAAGCCAGCCAGGGCAGGAAAGTCTGTAAGACCCTATCCACAATTAAGCACCAAAAAAGCTAGACATGGAGCTGTGGCTTAAGTGGTAGAGTGCTAGCCTTGAGCAACAAAGCACAGGGATAGCACCCAGGCCCTGAGTTCAAGTCCCAGGACTGCCCTCCCCCCCCCCAAAAAAAAGCACACAGATATGAAGAAAAATGAAATCATGTCATTTGCAAGAAAATTGATAAAACTGGGAAACATTATGTTAAGCAAGATAAACCAAGCTTAAAAAGGCAAATACCGTATTTTTTCACTCATATGTGGAAGCTAGACCTAAAAAACGTATGTATGTATATATATTTACATATATATACTTACACATACACAGAGAACATGATTCTAATTATGGTAGTATGTAGGAAGATGAGGAGAAGAGGGGGAAGATGGAGGAAAATAATTTTGAACTAATAGTTGAACTATGTATGAAAAGAAAGCAAGCCAGGTGCTAGTGTCTCACATCTGTAATCCTTGATACTCAGGATATGAGGATCACAGCTCAAAACCACTCTGGGCAGGGAAGTCCATGAGACTCTAATATCCAATTAACCAAAAAACCCAGAAGTGAAGCTGTGCCTCACATGGTAACTCACTAGCTTTGAGCACCAAAGTCGAGGACAGTGTCCAGGCCCTAAGTTCAAGCCCTAGGACCAGGAAAGAAAAATAAAGGAGGGAGGGAGGAGTTATTCTGAGCAAAACATAATACATGCACATCTAATGTCAGGCCAGGCCCTGGTGGCACAAGCCTGTAATCCTAGCTACTCAGGAGGCTGAGATCTGAGGATAGAGTTTGAAGCCAGCCAGAGAAGGAAAAGTCCACAGGACCCTTATCTCCAATTAACCATCTAAAACCCAGAAATGAAACTGTGGCTCATGGGGCTGGGAAGGTGGCTCAGTGGTAGAGCACATGCCTTGCATGCCAGAGGCCCTGAGTTCGATTCCTCAGCACCACATAAGCAAAAAGAAAAAAGCCGAAAGTGGTGCTGTGGCTCAAGTGGTAGAGCGCTAGCCTTGAGCTGAAGAGCTGAGGGACAACACCCAGGCCCAGAGTTCAGGCCCCATGACCGGACCCAAAAAAACAAACAAACAAAAAAAAAAAAAACAGAAACTGTGGCTCAAAGTACTAGAGCACTGGCCTTGAGCAAAAAATGCTCAGGAATAGAGCCTAGGTGCCAAGTTCAAGCCCCAAGACAACAAAAAAAAGATAGTAAAAAAGATTCTAAGCCAAGCACTGGTGACTCTTGCCTGTAATCCTAGCTACTCAGAAAGCTGAGATCTAAAGATTGCGGTTCAAAGCCAGCCTGGGCAGAAAAGTCTGTGAGACCTTTTTTTTTCCCCCAGTGCTGGGGCTTGAACTCTGGGCCTGGGCGCTATCCTTCAGCTCTTAAGCTCAAGGCTAGTGCTCTACTACTTGAGCCACAGCACCACTTCCAATTTCTTGAGTGATTTATTGGAGATAAGAGTCTCACAGGCTGGGGAACCAGTGGCTCACATCTACTCAAGAGGCTGAGATCTGAGGATCGCAGTTCAGAGCCAGTCTAGGCAGGAAAGACCACGAGACTCTTATCAAGTGGTAGAGCACTAGTCTTGAGCTGAAGGACAGCACTCAGGCCCAGAGTTCAGGCCCCACAACCAACAGAAAAAAGAAAAAAAAACACAACATTGAGATGTACAAAATTAGTCTACCGCTCATAAATCCTCAGATGCCTTTGGTATTAGGAAATCTAGTTTCCAGTTGTAAATAACAATAGCATGACCTAAGACCTTCTGCAGGGTTAAAGAATTTCCCAAGACCTGCTCTGAGACAGAGTTGGGATTTTTGTTTGTTTTTTTGTTTTTAGGCTCAACTGCCTGCTAGAACCATGGCATAATCAGGGGGAGAAAAAGTTTCAACTCAATACTCACAAGCTAGTACTGAAACAAACCATAGCTTCTCTTTTGGGAAAGAGATTTTTTTTTTTTTGAGGAGGGAGGGTACCAATACAATACTAGGACTTAAAATCGGCCTGGATGCTCTTAGCTTTTGCATCTGTGTGTGCTAATCCTGGGGACTGAACTCAGGGCCTAGACAATGAGCTATTTTGCTCAAGGCTAGTGCTCTTAACTCTTGAGCCACAGCAACACTTCCAGCTTTTTCCTGGCGAACTGAAGAGTCTCAAAGGCTTTTCTGCCCAGGCTGACTTCCAGCTTCCATCCGTGATCATCAGATCTCAGCCTTCTGAGTAGGTAGGAATACAGGCATGAGCCACCAGCAGCCACTAAGAGAATCTATATCCTAAAAGATACTTATTTTTGTGCCGGCTGCAGTGACTCACACTTATTATAGCTACTTAGGAGGTTAAAATCGGGAGAATCGTAGTTTGAGGCATCCCAGGCAAAAGGTCACAAGATCCCATCTGAACAAACAACTAGGTGCGGTGACACATCACCGTCATCCTAGGCAGGTGTGCGGGATGCTAATGTGCAGGAAGACAGTAGTTCCAGACAGGGTAGAAAAAGTTTGCAAGACCCCATCACCACAGAAAAAAAAGCTGGGCATGGTGGTGTATGCGTATCATCCCAGGTACAACGAAGTTGAAATATGAAAATCAGAGTTCAGACTAACAAGGGGGAGAAAAAAAAAGCAAACACCAAAACCCCTATCTCAAAAACAAAAGGATGTTATTTTATTCAACTGAAATTAATCTTACAAGAATATATTTTAGCTCATATTTCTCCATGTTTTACCAAAAATTAGAGCTTAAAAAGAAATAGCGAAAGCATAGTTAAATAGCTTCACCTATCAATCTTATACTGTTTTTCATTGTTGCTTTTTTAAGACAGGGACTTCCGACATTGCTCGGGCTGTCCTGAATTCCTTCTGTAGCTCAGCGTCAACCAGAACTCATCATCCTACTCCAGTCTCCTTAATGCTAGATTACAGATGTGTATCACCAAGCCCAGCATCAATCTGCTTATTTTTAATACTCTGGAAATTATAGCACAAGCAATTTTTTCTATGACACTTCTATATCTGAATTTTATTTCTTCTGAAAGCATTCAACAATCCTGTTTCTATTCTTTTTTCTAATTCAATTCTGTTTGGTTTCTAAGTTAAGAAGTGTGTTTCATTTGCATAAATGGTAACTATTCTGAGATACTATTCATAACTATACATTTGAATTCTCCAGAGAACCATTCATGACTTCAAATGAAACAGAAAAAAAAAATTCATTCAACTTTGAAGATCTTAATGGTGACTAAGACATGAATGATTATAATGCTATATTGTAAAGGGCTGGCCAAAAGAGAGTAAAATTTCCCAAGCCCAGTATGGTGGCTCACACCTGTAATCCTAGTTATTCTGAGGGCTGCAATTTGTAGGTCAGTTTCAGGTAAGAAAGTCTGTGAGACTCTGACCTCCAATTAACCACCAAAGAAGCCAGAAGTAGACCTGAGGCTCAAATGGTAGAGCACTAGCCTTGAGCAAATGAGCTCGGAGACAGCATCCAGGACCTGAGTTCAAGACCCAGGACTGGCACCAAAAAAAAAAGGGAGTAAAGTTCCCAAATGTCACTACTACTTATTTTATGAATGTCCAAGAAACTGAAGACTACAGTCTTTTTTTTTTTTTTTTTTTTGGTAAGTCATGGGGTTGAACGCTGGCTTTGAACTGTGATCCTCAGATCTCAGCCTCCTGAGTAGCTAGGATTATACACGTGAGCCACTGGCGCCCAGCTAAAGACTACAATCTTGACTATTCAGCTAGCCAGGTGCCAGTAGCTCACCCCAATAATCCTAGCTACTCAGGAGGCTGAGCTCTAAGGATCACAATTCAAAGCCAGCCCAAGTAGAAAAGTCCCCATGAGACTCTTATCTCCAATTAACCACCAGAAAACTAGAAGTGGTACTGTGGTTCAAGAGGTACAGTGCTCAACTTGAGCTGAAGAGCTGAGGAACAGCACCCAGACCCAGAGTTCAAGTCTGACAAAAAAAAATTTAAAAATAATAATAATAAATCTGCCAAAGTGGTGGCCAGTGGCTCACACCCATAATCTTGGCTACTCAGGAGGCTGAGATGTGAGGATCATGGTTCAAAGCCAGCCTGGGCAGGAAAGTCCATGAGACTTTTATCTCCAATAAGCCACTCAGAAAACCGGAAGTAGCACTGTTGACTCAAGTGGTAGAGCACTAGCCTTGAACTGAAGAGCTCAGGGACAGCGCCCAGACCCAAAGTTCAAGCCCCACAACCGACAAAAAAAAAAATCAGAAGTGAGCCAGGCGTTGGTGGCTCACACCTGTAATCCTAGCTACTCAGGAGGCTCAAGTGGTAGAGCGCTAGCCTTGAACTGAAGAGCTGAGTGACAGTGCCCAGGCTGCCCAGGCCGCCCAGGCCAAGAGTTCAAGCCCCACAACCAACACAAACAGGAGTGTTGCTGTGGCTCAAAGAGATAGAGCATCAGCCTTGAGCAAAAGAGCTCAGTGACAGCACCTCCAGCCCTGAATTCAAGCCCCACAATTGACAAAAATAAACAAATAAATAAAAATAAGACCAGGAGGGCTAGGAAGGTGGCTCAGTGGTAGAGTGCTTGCCATGCATGCATTAGGCCCTGGGTTCCATTCCTCAGCACCATATAAGCAGAAAAAGCCAGAAGTGGTGCTGTGGCTCAAGTGGTAGAGCACTAGTCTTGAGCTGAAGAGCTGAGGGACAGTGCACGCCCAGGCCTAGAGTTCAAGCTCCTCAACCAACAACAAAAAAAAAAGACCATTCAGCTTTAAAAAAAATATATGCCTACTGGTTACCAGTGGTTCACACATGAAATCCTAACTATTCTGGAAGCGAGATCTAAGGATCCATTTCGAAGCCAGTAGAGGCAGGAACAGTCAGTGAAACTCTTTTATACAATTAACCACTGAAAAGCCTGAAATGGAGCTAGCTGTAGCTCAAGTGGTAGAGTATTAGCCTTGAGCAAAAGAACACAGAGACAGCACTCCAGCTCTGAGTTCAAGCCCCAGGACCAACACAAAAGAAACAAAAAAAATAAACTTTTTAGCTATGAGCTTATCTGAGAAAGTCTTTCCTTCAAAGTAGTAATATGCTAGTAAGTTTTACTCCATCTAATCTTAATCAGTGATAGAAATTGAATTTACATAGATTTGCATAAATAATTCAGCTATCAGTTCTGCTCTAATATATTTAAACTGAGCAGAATAAAAATGATGGGGCTACTTTAAAGTTGTCATTTCCTGATTTCCCTCATTTTCCTTTCTTGCCCAAAGTCAGGAACAGGAAACTAACCACAAAGAAGAAAGAAAGGGAGAACACACATCCAAGGACATCTACATACCACCATCACTACCAGTTAATTCAGTTCATTCTCAACAGGGGGCAATTCTGCCTGCCAGAGTATGGGTGACAATATCCGGAGAAATTTTTAGATGTCATACAGGCATCTAGTGGGTAGCAAACAGAATGTTCTTTAATTATCTGGTCTAACTGTGAAACAGAAGAGAAAGAAGAACTCGTAAAAATTAATTAGAAGCTGGGCGCCAGTGGCTCACGCCTGTAATCCTAACTACTTAGGAAGCTGAGATTTGAGGATCACGGTTCAAAGCCAGCCTGGGCAGAAAAGTCCGTGAGACTCTGATCTCCAATAAACCACTAGAAAACCGGAAGTGGCGCTGTGGCAAGAGGTAGAGCCCTGGCCTTGAGCTGAAGAGCGCAGGGACAGCGCCCAGGCCCAGAGTTCAAGCCCCATGACCAACCAAAAAAAAAAAATTTAATTAGAAGCTGGACGTGGTGTGTTCCTATACCCTCAGCAGTCAGGAGACTGAGGAAGGAGAAGTGAGAGATGGAAACCAGCATGGCTACATAATGAGACCCTGTATCAAGGGGGGAAAAAAGGGCAGGATAAATCCAGAGGTCATGATTTAAACATTGTAAGCATATATACATTTATTTAGCTTACTGTGTGTTGTACACTGATCATACAAAAATTAACAATATAGAGAGGTGGTATAGATGATCAAAATACATTATATAAATGTATGGAAATGATTAATACACACTAATAAAATTTCAAAACACATTAAAACTATGCATAAAGAGTGCATAAGGCACCTTAATAAAAGCTGTTGACTAATGAAAGGGAAAGGAGATAAAGCAAGAGAGAGGGATGTTCTGAGAAAAATATAATATATGAATATCTTAAATACCATGGTGAAAACCTTTCCTGCAATTAACACACACACACACACACACACACACACACACACACACACACACACACACACACACACACACAAAGCACCAGCAGCAAGGCAATGGCGGCTCACACCTGTAATCCAGCTACTCAGGAGGCTAAGTTTTGAGGATCATGGTTCAAAGCCAGCTCCAGAAGGAAAGACTCTTATCTCTAATTAACCACTAGAAAATTGGAAATGGAGCTGTGGCTCAAAGTGGTAGAACAACTAGCTTTGAACAAAAAAGCTTAGACAGTACCCAGGCCCTGAGTTCAAGTCCTATTACTGACAAAAAAAAAAAAAAAAAGAACAACAGGCAATAAAGTAGGCTTTGTTGGGGGTTGGCCAGTAGCAGGAGGGAAGAATGAAGAAGGTGAATGATTATGGCTATGATCAAAGCAGTTTTGTTCGCATGTATGAAAATTAGAACACTGAAATCCACTGAAACTACTTTAAGTAGGTGGAGGAGAAGGATAAAGAAGGGTGGTAGAGGGAGTGAAGTTGATAGGGATACAACATACACGTGCAAAAATGTCACAATGAGCCCCCTCATTGAGCATCTAATGTATGCTAGTAAAAAATAAAATAAACAGAAAAACACAGGACATAGCGGCTGAGTGTACAGCTGAGTGTAGAGCATCACCTCGCACAGGTGAGGTGCTGGATTCAGTAACCACTATCATCAAAAAGAAAGAACGGTCTAGGAGCTGGGAAGGTGGCTCAGTGGTAGAGCGCTTGCCTTGCATGCTTGAGGCCCTGGGTTCGATCCCTCAGCACCACATAAGCAGGAAAAAAAACAAAAAAAAAACAGAAAGAACAGTCTAGCCAGGCGCCAGTGGCTCACACCTGTAATCCCAGCTACTCAGGAGGCTGAGATCTGAGGATCTCGGTTCAAAGCTAGCTCTGGCAGGAAAGTCCGTGAGACTCTTATCTCCAATTAATCACTAGAAAACTGGAAGTGGCACTGTGGCTCCAGTGGTAGAGCACTCTCCTTGAGCTGAAGAGCACAAGGACAACGACCAAGCCCAGAGTTCAAGCTCCATGACTGACAAAAAAAAGAAGAAGAAAGAACAGTCTAAGTCCTGTTCTTATGTAGCATGATCATAGTCCGGTAGAGAGTTTTCTAACTTGTCTGATACCAGTTTTGACTCTCTGATAAATGCTTTCACAAAGGAGAAAACGCACAAGAGAATCAATCCACTTTTCCCAGGGATAGCATCAAGGAATAGATGACTTCTTAGACCAACTCTGAAGGATAAGCAGGAAGCACCTTATTTACAGACTAAAATCCTCTTCCCAAACAAAAAGCATTCAGTTCTTTAGTCAACAAGAGCTTTGAGGGGACACCAGTAGAATTCTTGAAGTTTTGGATGAGGTAGATGCATCATTGTGTACTACTGCTGCCAGAGGAAGAAATGGAGAGTTGTAATCTGATTGAGTCTTCAGAATGTCACTGATATGTAACTAATGCTCCAAAGCTGCTTCTTTTTTAGATAAGAGTCTTATGCTTTATGCCCAGGGCCAAACTCAGACTTTGATCATCCTACCTAAGCCTCCAGAATACCAGAGATTACAGAGTGTACCACCATGCCTCGAGTGTCTGGTTAAGATGGAGCCTGCCTCCTGAATAGTTTCACTTGTCCACACAGACTGCATCCAATCCTGCCTTGCCACAAAATGGGAACAGCGATGTTGGCAGGATAGCTAGTAAATGATGGATACAAATGTCTTCGAAAGCTGGGCTGGGAAGGTGGCTCAGTAGTAGAGTGCTTGCTTTTTGCATGCATGAGGCCCTGGATTCGATTCCTCAGCACCCATAAGCAGAAAAAGCTGGAAGTGGCGCTGTGGCTCAAGTGGTAGAGCTTTGAACACGAAAGACACAAGAAGCTCAGGTTCAGCACTCAGGCCCTGAATTCAAGCCTCATGGGGGAGTTAAAAAAAAAAAAGAAAGAAAGAAAAAAAAAAAACCACAAATGTCGTGGAAAGCTATCTTAAGTGTATGAAAAAATAAATCTGAGTCCTATTCTACTCTAACTCAATTCATGTCAATACCAGTAGCAAATGAATTTTTAAAAATTAGCCGGGCGCCAGTGGCTCACGCCTGTAATGCTAGCTACTCAGGAGGCTGAGATCTGAGGATCACGGTTCAAAGCCAGCCCAGGCATGAAAGTCCATGAGATTCCTATCTCCAATAAGCTAGTAGAAACCTGGAAGTGTGGCTGTGGCTCAAGCGGTAGAGTGCTCGCCTTGAGCTGAAGAGCTGAGGGACAACGTCCAAGTCCAGAGCTCAAGCCCCTTGACTAACAAAAAAAAAATTTTTTTTCCCCCAGTGATACTGTGGTTTGAATTCAGGGCCGGTACTCGATCACTTAAGTCATACTTCCAGCCACTCAAAAAAATGTTGAACAATGGGCTAGGAAGGTGGCTTAGTGGCAGAGTGCTTACCTTGCATGCATGAGGCCCTGGGTTCAATTCTTCAGCACCATATAAGCAGAAAAAGCCAGAAGTGACACTGTGGCTCAAGTGGTAGAGCGCTAGCCTTGAACTGAAATGCTGAGGGACAGCACCCATGCCGAGTTCAGGCCCCATGACCGACCAAAAAAAAAAAAAAAACATGTTGAGCAAGCCGGACACTGGTGGCTCACACTTGTAACCCTAGCTACTCAAGAGGCTGAGATCTAAGGATCAAGGTTCAAAGCCAGCCTGGGCAGGAAAGTCTGTGAAATTCTTATCTCCAATTAACCACCAAAAAACCAGAAGTGGTGTTGTGGCTCAAAAGCTGAAGAGCTGGGGCTGGGAAGTTGGCTCAGTGGTAGAGTGCTTGCCTTGCATGCAGGAGGCCCTGGGTTCAATTCCTCAGTACCACATAAACAGAAAAAAGCCTGAAGTGGCACTGTGATTCAAATGGTAGAGCACTAGCCTTGAGCTGAAAGGCTGAGGGGCAGTGCCCAGGCCCAGAGTTCAAGCCTCACAACCAACAAAAAAAAAAAGTGGAAGAGATGTAAGCAGAGCTCCTGATGTAGCTCAGAAATAGAATACACATAGAAGGCCATGAGCACCACAGAAAAGGAAGAAAGTAAGGGGGGGGAAAAAAGGTAGAGAGGTCATTTTAATATATCAAGCCAGTGGGCTGAGAAGGTGGCTCAGTGGTAGAGCGCTTGCCTTGCATGCTTGAGACCCTGGGTTCAAATCCTCAGCACCACATGAGAAAAAAGCTGGACGTGGTGCTGTGGCTCAAGTGGTAGAGCACTAGCCTTGAGCTGAAGAGCTGAGGGATAGCACCCAGGCCCAGAGTTCAGGCCCCACGACTAGACCAAAAAAAAAAAAATATATATCAAGCCAGTGACAGTATTTAGAGACAAATTTGACACTTAAGTTAAAATGCACATCAGCAAGCCCAGCATGGTGATGCATACCTGTAGCACGAGCCCTCTGGAGGATGAGACAACAGGATCTTATGTTCAAAGGCAGCCTGGATTATCTACTTGCTACAGACCTGCCACCCCTACCTGCCTCAAGGAAAAAAAAGAAGTCAGATGCTTTAAGTAGAGTAAGATTTTTTTTTATTTTAGCAGTACTGAGGTAATGTTAAGATCTTTTTTTTTTTTTTTTGGTCGGTTGTGGGGCTTGAACTCTGGGCTTGGGCACTTCCCTGTGCTCTTCAGCTCAAGGCGAGCGCTCTACCACTTGAGCCACAGCACCACTTTCACTAGTTTTCTAGTGGTTTATTGGAGATAAGAGTCTCATGGACTTTCCTGCTTGAGCTGGCTTTGAACCGCGACCCTCAGATCTCAGCCTCCTAGTAGCTAGGATTACAGGCATGAGCCACCAGCGCCTGGCATGTTAAGATCTTTACATGATAAAAATCAAAACCACAAACCTCTTCTACATATACTATTTTTAGGAGTTTGGCATTAACTTGGTTATATAATATTTTACCCTATGGCTCAGTATTTTTCCTTATTATTCTTGCTATAAGTTTTGTTTTTGCCAGTCAGGGCCACTGTCCTGAGCTTCTTTTACAACTTAAGGATCTAAACATTTCTGGTGTTTTATTTTTTAATTTACTTATTTATTTTTTGCCAGGCCTGGGCCTGGACACTGTCCTTGCGCTTCTTTTGCTCAAGGGTAGCACTCTACCACTTGAGCCATAGCACCACTTCCACTTTTTCCACTGTATGCGGCACTGTGGAATAGAACCCAGGGCGTCATGCATGCTAAGCAAGCGCTCTACCACTAAGCCACATTCCCAGCCCACATTTCTAGTGTTTTACATATATATAGTACATATCCATACTTCTTTTCTCTAATTCTCAAAGTTCTCAATTCAAAAACATTACCTGGGGACGGGAGATGTGACTCAAGTGGTAGAGTGCCTGCCTAGCACACATGAAGCACTGAGTTCAAATCCCTCAACAGAAACAAAAAATTCTCTGGCACTAAGTACCTTTTTTTGGCATGAAGGATTTTGAATTACATACTATCGATTTGTATATTAACTAATTAAAACTAATATGATACTCACAATTAATGTAGACCTTCACATGGAATGAATTGAGTCTCCACACACATTTGTAGAAAACAAAGCATTAAGAACTTTTAATGAATGTCAAAACAGGACATGGTAGTATACACCTGTAATCCCAGCACTCAGGAGGCTGAAGCAGGAGACCTGCCCCTGCAGGCCAGGCTGAGCTACATAGAAAGACTGTCTCAAAAGAAAAAAATATAAATACAAAAAAAAATAAGTGTCAAAACACCATTATATTTTTCAAGTGATGG
Source organism: Dipodomys spectabilis (assembly GCF_019054845.1). Classification (NCBI taxonomy): domain Eukaryota; kingdom Metazoa; phylum Chordata; class Mammalia; order Rodentia; family Heteromyidae; genus Dipodomys; species Dipodomys spectabilis. The sequence goes on from NW_024870795.1 coordinate 6,475,988, forward strand.
TAACACTTATATCCCCCAATAGATAAGTCAATTCCTCTTAGGTTGATGTCCACTGATTTAATCATAGAAAAAACACAGCCCAAAACCGAACTAGTAAATATGCTGAGGAAATGAATCATCAGTAATAAGTAATTTATTCAGTAAATGTTGACTTAAAAAAAAAAACCCTATGGGCTTAAAATTACCTCATTCTAGACCATTTCTGAAACACCCAACAAATTACAGTTGACTTTCTCTGCAAGAGCAGAGCCTCTCACATGGACAGGGTCAGCTCTTAAAGATCTTTGAACAGGAAGAGGAGTTACACAGTTCTTTCCTTCCTTCCTCCTCTAGCTGAGGCTGTTCTCGATTTAGAATGTCAAACAAAGAAAATACATATTGGCTCCACTGCTAAGAACCGCCCTCTTTCTCTGCAACTTCCTCTTCCAATTTTCTTCCCCAGCATTGACATATGAGAACAATACCCAGGCCTAAACCATTTTGATTAACCCAAAAGTCTGGGTTTTGGAAGATATTAAGGGCTGCAAATTTACTGTACCCAACTACTTCATACCCCAAGTTCACAGTCTTCAGGGGATCATCAACAAAGTCAGACAACATGATGGAAGTAGAATTTCCTGCTCTAGTAAGCATGAGGCCCTGAGTTCAAATTCCAGTACCACATAAAGTCTGACAATAAAGAACAACAACAAAAAATACTAAGCTTAATCACAGGCAGGCTACTGAACTTTTACACCCAAGGAATCCAAAGAAACTTGAACTAACAAATGGTAAATCTCTCTATCTCAATACCTCTTAGCCTTCCTAAGGAGGAGAAAAAAAAACTAGGCTAGCATCACCCTGAATTAAAAGTCAAGTCTATACCCTAAGAGCTGTGAACTTTTCCCACCAGGACACCTAAACAGGATACATACTGAATTCTCTGAAGTTATGGCACTTTAAAATGACTCTGAGAGAATTTTAAACCTAGAATGGTTCTTTCCAACTCACAGTACGAACAAAAGGGATGGGCTGATAATTAATCATTAATTAATAATCAGGAGATCAAGACCAGCCAGTCTCCATGCCAGAAGTCAAGTCAAAGTCTCAGTCCCTCTGTCTCTCTCACTTCCCTATCTTTAGGTGGGCAGTAACTTACCCCTGCCCAGTAACTCTTAGAGGAAACAACACACATTGGCCTACACTTTGCTGTGTGGCTCTGAGTAAGTTACTAAACTTCTCTGGAACCTAGTTTCCTTAAGTGCAACTTCTCAAGGGGGGCGGGGGGGGGGCTGTAAAAAATTAAACAAGAATGTATGCCTAACCAGGTTTGTGGCACATAGTATGCAACCCATCTTCTTCATCTTCCTCCTCACTTCTGGTCCCAAATCCCAATCTCAGCCCCCAGAGGCTCCAAGCATCTCTTCCTCACCTCCCTCAATCTAGGTGCAACTGCATAAAGCTTCCCCACCTCCATCCCATCAAGACCTGGGTAGCTAGCACCCGGCGATTTCAAGCCGAACCCCCCCCTTGTTCTGCAGCCCACCCTCGTGCACGCGGGCCTCCCTCCAACTCCGCGGGGTGAGGGCCCTCAAATTACTTCAGGGTCCTCTCAGCCTGGAGAAGAACTTGTCCGGGAGTTGAGGAAACACTCGGGACCCCGATTCATGTACTTCTGTCCACCAACTCTTCGCGGAACACTGAGCTCCGAAGCGGGGAAGTGACTGGCCCACGACGCTACGGCCGCTGGGTGGTGGCAGGGCCGGGGCTGCCCGCTGCTCTTCCGCAGCCTCACGCACTCGGGGACCCTCCAAGTGTCCAAGGGGGGCGGGGGGTCCGGGTCACCCCCTCCCTGAGGGACGGCCGGCGGGCCGCTGCGGGTCCCCCGCGGGAGGCGCAGCGCCCACTCCCCCTTCGACCCCGCTCCGTCCGGAGGGGCGGCCCGGCCGCGGCCCGCGCCTCACTCGGGGGGACCCGCCCAAGGGGACTTGTTGCTCACCTGGCCTCGCGCAGTCGCCCTCCGCCACAGGAAGGGCTGGCGGCTGCCCAGCCTCCGCACCCGGTCGGCTCCAGCCGACCGCCTCGCGGGCTACCTCACAGCCGGACCCCCCCCTCCACTTCTCAGCGCGCTACGCCCCCAGCCGCGCCTGCCGGGCCTGTGTCCGCCATTACGTGATTCCCCGCCCCAGGACGCAGCCACACCCCGCCAAGAGCTCTGATTGGCTCTCTGTCTCACCCGCCCTAGGCTGCTGGCCATTCCATTGGTCGCAATGGAATGCCAGTTAACTCTGTACGCAAAAGACGTACTCAAGGTACTGTCCCGGGAACTCCACCCGAGCGACTTCCGCAATGGGAGTAAACAGCCAGGAGCAAACCAAGTGCAAGGGGAGGTAGAGATGAAGGTAAATCTTCCCATAAACTCAGTGCGAAAATCCTACGGAAAAAAGTGTAAACCGTCGCCCAAAGTGTGCGAAAAGACGAATAATGTTGATGAGAGTTCAAATGGCCTGTCTTTTTGGTTAAAGGGAGGGGGGCCTAAGCTGGTGAACTTTGTGTGGACACCCCCCGAGATGAATGAAGGTAGTTTGTCCCTCCGCGCCCAGTCCCAGGCGGGGCCGAAAGTCCGGTGGGAAGAGTGAGTCACGGCTCGCTCTCGGGGCCGGTCCCGCCCCTGGGAGATCGGTCACCGGCTGAGCTCTGCTCCCGCGACCCGTAGCTCTTTCAAGGAGGCCCCTCTCAGGTGAGCTGAGCCCTCGTTCAGCCGCCACCACCGTACTCTGAACTTACCTGAGTCTCAGTTTGCCCATTTACCGAATAGATGCGGTAGGTGCAGGCTTCATCCGCCGGGTTCGGGCCTCGGCCTCGGCGTCCTGCCGCAGGCCTGCTGATCGTGAAAGCCGAGGGACGGCGTTACCTGCAGATTCACAATCGCATGCTCGAGAGCAACTCTGAAGCCAGAAGATATTTTCCTCATCTTGCAAAAGAAAAGGAGAAAAAAAAAAAGGAGTCGCCGGGCGCCGGTGGCTCACGCCTGAAATCCTAGCTCCTCAGGAGGCTGAGATCTGAGGATCGAGGTTCAAAGCCAGCCCGGGCAGGAAAGTTCTTGAGACTCTCAGAAAACCGGAAGTGGCGCTGTGGCTCAAGTGGTAGAGCGCTCAGAGTTCTAGCCCCACGACCAACATAGTGGTGACATACCTTGCATAGTTTTCCCAGGGTCACCAGGAAATTAGGAACAACTTTGGGACTGAAACCTGTATCATTGCTAGGCACCAGTAGCTCATATCTGTAAGCCTAGCTACTCAGGAAGCTGAGATGTAAGGATCGTAGTTCAAGGTCAGCCAGGGCAGAAAAGTTGGTGAGACTATCTCCAATGAGCAACCAAAAAAGCCAGAAGAGAAGCTGTGGCTCAAATGGTAGAGGGTTAGCCTTGAGCATAAAACCTCAAGGACAGTGCCCAGGGCCTGAGTTCAAGCTCCAGGACTGGCACAAGGAAAAAAATAAATACTTGTATCATTTGCATCATTTAGCTTCTGTTTCTATGTTGCTCCCTCTCCCCCAGGCATAGCATCACCTGGGAAAAATCTTCCCTGGCCACCTATTCCCTTAATAAGCCAAAGACAGTCTTAGGGGTACCAGGCCAATCTCCCCACTCTGGTTACCATAGACGTAGACACAGATTATCACCGCCACTACTACTGTTAATTACCACCATGGCTATAGAAAGTGAACCTGTGGTGTGTCCAATTTTCTCCGACCCTGCGAGTCCCAGCTGAGTAAGAGAACAGGTGGATCACTTTCTAAGCAGAATTCTATATAAGGACATCACCGAGTCCTCCACAGGGAGGCCTCATGCCCCAACTTAAATCCAGGCCTGTCCAGCCCTCAGAACAGGGATCTATTCACCCCAGGATTGTTCTCCCCAAAAGGGATGCCTTGGTTATATTTCCTCCTCCTTTTCCTTCTGTGGAAAGAAATGAGACAAAAAAAGGAAGTGGGAGGAGTTGTGGCCTTTCAGAAGGCCAGAGACTTCCACATGACCCATGTGAGCAGTGTCTTCTGGGCCCCAGGGACAAATGGGTTGGTATCCTCCAGGCTTCATGGGACACATGGTCTGATCACCAATGACTGCCTGTGACTGTTGAGTACTGGGAGGCACCAGTGCTACAGGCAGTGACTTTTGAGGTCAGACAGACCTGAAATCAAATCCAAAAGCCCTCTGAGCCTTCCCTCTTCTCCAAAATGGAGGCAAGGGGTAGTTGTAAGGATAGGTGAGTTACTTGTGGAATAAATGAGTCATATGTGAAGTGTCACGTATTTCCCTCCTTTATAGATTCATTCACTCAGCAAGAGATGGTATTAAATGTGCAGTGCAGAAAAGTGACAATGGTGAACCAGTCTCAGATCCTCATGGAGCTTGAAGTCTGGCAAAAGAGAGAGAGAGGGAGAGAAAGAGAGAGAGGGAGAGAGAGAGGTAATTAAACAAGTGATCAGACAAATCCAAACAGCTAGAAACTTTGATAAGGAACAAAAAGGCAAAGGGCAATGTGTTTATGAAAGTGAATGCCAAGGTATTGGTAGGGTCAAAGGAAGCTTCCCGCCAGGTACCAGTGGCTAATGCCTGTAATCCTAACCACTCAGGAGGCTGAGAACTGAGGATCATGGTTTGAAACCAGTCTGGGCAGAAAAGTCTCCATGATTCATCTCCAACTAACCACATAAAAACCAGAAGTGAAGCCGGGCGCTGGTGGCTCACGCCTGTAATCCTAGCTACTCAGGAGGCTGAGATCTGAGGATCGCGGTTCAAAGCCAGCCCGGGCAGGAGAGACCGTGAGACTCCTATCTCCAATAAACCACCAGAAAACCGGAAGTGGCGCTGTAGCTCAAGTGGTAGAGCGCTCGCCTTGAGCTGAAGAGCTGAGGGACAGCGCCCAGGCCCAGAGTTCAAGCCCCACGGCCGACAAAAAAAAAAAACAAAAAAAAAACCAGAAGTGAGCCCGGTGCTGGTGGCTCACACCTGTAATCCTAGCTACTCAGGAGGCTAAGATCTGAGGATCACAGTTCAAAGCCAGCCTGGGCAGAAAAGTCCATGAGACTTTTTTTTTTTTTTTTTGGGTCCAGTCGTGGGGCCTGAACTCTGGGCCTGGGTGCTGTCCCTCAGCTCTTCAGCTCAAGGCTAGCCCTCTACCACTTGAGACACAGCGCCACTTCCACCTTTTTTCTTTTTGCTTAAGTGGTGCTGAGGAATCAAACCCAGGGCCTCAGGCATGCAAGGCAAGCGCTCTACCACTGAGCCACCTTCCCAGCCCTGTCCATGAGACTCTTATCTCCAATTAACCACCAGAAAACTGGAGTGGCACTGTGGCTCAAGTGGTAAAGCACTAGCCTTGAGCAAAAGAGTTCCCAGACAATGGACAGTGCTCAGGGCCTGAGTTAAGGCCCCATGACAAAAAAAAGAAAAAAGTTTCCCTGAGCAGGTAATAAATATCTACAGTGAGTTGGTGAAAAAGGGAATAAGGGTTTATCCAAAAGAGCTGAATGCTAGTGCCAGTGGGTAGTCTTAGCTGCTCAGGAAACTGACATTTAAGGATCCTGAGGATCGAGGTTCAAAGCCAGTGCAGACAGGAGACTCTTGCCTGCCAGAAGTGAGCTGTGGCTCACTTCTGAAAAGAATAGTATAGTTCTGAAAAAAGTAGTATAGGGCTAGCCCAGGGCAAAACAACTCAGGGACAGTGCCCAGGCCCTGAGTTCAAGACCAAAACCAGCATATACACAGAAACGATTAAATGAAGCCAATGATGGTGGCTCACACTGTAATCCTAGCTTCAAAGGAGACTGAGAATTAAGGATAGTGGTTTGAAGCCAGCCTAGGCAGGAAAGTCCCTGAGACTCTTATCTTCAAATTAACCACACAGGGCTGGGAAGGTGGCTCAGTGGTAGAGTGCTTGCCTTGCATGCATGAGGCCCTGGGTTCAATTCCTCAGCACCACATAAGCAGAAAAAGCTGGAAGTGGCGCTGTAGCTCAGTTGGTAGGGCGCTAGCCTTGAGCTGAAGAGCTGAGGGACAGCGCCCAGGCCCAGAGTGCAGACCCCATAACCGACCAAAAAAAAAAAAAAATTAACCACACACACAAAAATAAATAAAAGCCAAAGCAAAGCTGTGACTCAAGTGGTAGAGTCCTAAGCTCAGGAAGTGTGCACAGGCCCTGAGTTCAAGCCCCAGAACCAGCATCAAAAGGGACAAAATTCAAGAGACAGTAAATGTGAAGTACTTAACACAATGATTGGCACATAATAAGCAGCTGTTGGATGTTGTCTAATAATAACCATTATACAATAACAGCAATTTTCACCTACACAAGAAATTAAGATTGGGGCTTCAAAGACTGTCCAATCACAGGGTCCTTATTATTATTTTACTAATGAACTCAAAGAAACTCAGAGAGACTGACAGGCCCAAGGGCAGCCACTAGGGAATGCTAGATGGAATCTAACCCCATCCACAGAGGGAACCTAGGGTTCCAGTGTCCCAGGCCCAGCCTCTTCCACCCAAGGAGTAAAAGCTTCACTTAGAGGGCTGAACTAGTACCTGGAACACACATGGTGCGAAGACAACCTGTTTTGTTCCTTCCTTTCCTACTACTTAAGAAGTAATTCCCAAGAGAGAGGGAAGGGGTGATACTGTCCAAAAAGAAACATACTCTTGGGGCTGGGAATGTGGCTCTGTGGTAGAGTGCTTCCCTAGCATGCATGAAGCCCTGGGTTCCCTCAGTACCACATAAACAGAAAAAGCCAGAAGTAGGGCTGTGGTTCCAAGTGTTAGAACACTAGCCTTGAGCAAAAAAGGTTAAGGACAGAGCCCAAGCCCTGAGTTCTGGAGGTTAATTAGAGATAAGACTCTCAGGAACCTTCTTGCTTGGGCTGGCTTTGAACCTTTATCTTCAGATCTCAATCTCCTTTTTTTTTGGGGGGGGGGGGGGAGGGTGTCAGCTGTAGGACTTGAACTCTGGGTCTGGGTGCTGTCCCTGAGCTCTTCAACTCAAGGCCAGCACTCTACCACTTGAGCCACAGCACCACTTCTGGTGTTCTGGTGCTTAATTGGCGATAAGACTCTCAAGGACTTTGCTGCCTGGGCTGGCTTTGTTTTTTTTTTTTTTTTTGTCAGTCGTGGGGCTTGAACTCTGGGCGTGGGCACTGTCCCTCAGCTCTTCAGCTCAAGGCGAGCACTCTACCACTTGAGCTACAGCGCCACTTCCGGTTTTCTGGTGGTTTATTGGAGACAGGATCCTGCCCGGGCTGGCTTTGAACCGCGATCCTCAGATCTCAGCCTCCTGAGTAGCTAGGATTACAAGCGTGAGCCACCAGCGCCCGGGCTGGCTTTGAACCACATCAAATTTCAATCTCCTGCATAGCTAGGATTACAGGAATGAGCCACCAGCACCCCACTAGAAATATGCTCTTTACCTGACTAATATAACTAAACTCCTCTGAACATCACCTTTATAATAACAATAAAAAAAATTAAGTGCCGGGCGCCGGTGGCTCACGCCTGTAATCCTAGCTACTCAGGAGGCTGAGATCTGAGGATCACGGTTCAAAGTCAGCCTGAGCAGGAATGTCCAGGAGATTCTTCTCTCCAATTAACCACTAGAAAACCAGAAGTGACACTGTGGCTCAAGAGGTAGAGAGTGCTAGCCTTGAGCTGGAAAGCTGAGGGACAGCGCCCAGGCCCAGAGTTCAATCCCCAAGACAGACAAAAAAATAAAATAAAATAATTCTTCCCTATTCCCTGAAAAAAGCAGCAAACAGCCCCTCCTCCCCCACAAGGAGAGGCAGAAAATAATTAAGAGAGTCCCCAGAGGAGCTGGGAATGTAGTTTAGTGATAGAGTGCTTGCCTAGCATACATGAAGCCCTGGGTTCGATTCCTAAGTACCACATAAACAAAAAGAACCGGAAGTGGTGCTATGGCTTAAAGTGGTAGAGGATGAGCCTTGAGTGAAAGAGTTCAGGGATGTCCCCAAGCCCTGAGTTCAAGCCCCATGACCAGCAAAAACAAGAAGAGTCCCAAAACTTGGTCTAACTCCCAGTTCCCCATATAATGGCTCTGTAATTATGGCCAAGTCACACATTTCTGAGCCTCCGTTTTCTTATCTAGACAACCTACAAAGTAGGTTACTGGATGGCTCACACTTGTAATCCTAGCTACTCAGGGAGCTGAGATCTGAAGATTACGGTTCAAATCCAACTTAGGCAAGAAAGTCTGTATCTCCAGTGAACCAGGAAGAAGCCAGAAGTGGAGCTTTGGCTCAGTGGCAGAGTACCAGCTTTAAGTGAAAAAGCTAAGGGATAGTGCCTGAGTTCAAGCCCTAGTACCAGTATACACACACACACACACACACTCATACACACATATACACACACACCCTACCTACAAAGGCTGAGAATCACAAGCAATAAAGCCCGCAAACTCTAAAGTGTAGTCCATAGAGTACTTGCCTAGCAAGTTTGAGACCCTGAGTTCAAACATCAGTGCTGCCAAAATAAATAAATAAATAATAAAGTTCACATAGAAGTTCCTGTCCTTGTTGCTATGGAGATGCTGAAGGGCTGCCAATGTAGCTTAGAGGGAAGGCATTTGCCTAGCATGCACACAAGATGCTGAGCCCTTTGGGAGAGCAGTCTATCCATCCCGCAGGCAAGATTGCCACCTGTGGAAAAAGAGACAAACAGATCCACTCCTAGATTTGCCTCTTACATACTGTAGGAAGCAGGAGGTGGTCCTGCATGCCTGTAATACCATAACTTGAGAGGCTGAAGCAGGAGAATCACCATTTCAAGGCTAGTCTGGGGGTACAGAGCAAAATTTTATCTCAAAAATTAAAAAAAAAAAAAAAAAAAAGTGGTGCTGTGGCTCAAAGTGATAGAGTACTGACCTTGAGCAAAAAAGCTCAGGGACAGTGCCCAGGCCCTGAGTTCAAGCCCCATGACCAACAGGAAAATAAATAAATAAAAAATATTTGCCAGAGCTGGGTGTCAGTTACTCAAGCCTATCATCCTGGCTACTCAGGAGGCTGAGATCTGAGGATCAAGGTTCAAAGCCAGCCAGCGCAGGCTTTGAGACCCTTATCTCCAATTAAGCACCAGAAAATCAGAAGTGACACTGTGGCTCAAGTGGTAGAGCACTTGCCTTGAGCTGAAGAGCTGAGGCCCAAAGTCCAAGCCCTACAACCAACAAATATATATATATATATATAATATATAATATATTATATATCTATAAGTAGATAAATAATATATATACAGGTACTGTAACTCACACCTGTAATTCTAAATTCTAGCAACTCAGGAGGATAAGATCAGAGGATCAGGGTTCAAAGCCAGCCCCATCAGGAAAATTCATGAGACTCTTAGCCCCAATTAACCACCAGGAAACCAGAAGTGGCGCTGTGGCTCACGTGGTAGAGCACTAGCCTTGAGCTGAAGAGCTGAGGGACAGCGCCCAGGCCCAGAGTTCAAACCCCACCACGGACACTCCCCCCTCCCCTCCAAAAAAGAGCTTAAGGACAGTGCTCCAGCCCTGAGTTCAAGTCCCTAGGCTGACAAACATAAAATAGTAAATAAACAATTCAAAAAAATAAAACAAATAAACACCCAAGTCTCCCTTTAGAGAAATTATATATCCTGGTGGAGCCTCAGTTTTCTCATCTATAAAGTAGAATGAACAATAGGTATCTTGTGAAGCTGGAGAGAAAATGCAATGTGGAATGTATAAAACGCCACGAAGCAGAGCCTGGCACAGAACTGACAGAGCAGGAAACAGCCGAGGGACCCAGAAGAATCACCCTGCATCTCCCATTCTTGCCTGAGGGGAAGAGCCTAGAATCAATCTCCTCCCTCGGCAGCCTCAGTTCTCGGTCCACAGCACCCCCTACCCCCACGTGTCTCTCTTTCTCCTTTTACTATCTCCCCCCCATCAAACAAGTTCTCCTCCACGGAGCAGTCCCAGCCCCCTCTCGGTTCCAGCCCAGCTCTCAGGCTCCCCCCTCCCCCGCCTCCACAGCCTTAATCCGCAGTCTTTGCATTTGCCATTCCTTCCACCTGGAATGCTCTCTCCTCCCTGGAGCGCCTTTGATGGGGAAGGGGGGGTGCTGGAGGGGAAGGATCTGGAAGGATGCTCCCCTCCCTCCCTCCCCTCCCTGGCATCTCCCGTGGCTTGCCTGACCTCCCCCTCCCAGCGAGGGGGCTGAGGCTGCGCAGGGAGGGGGAAGGAAGGGGGGAATCAGGGAAGGGCCCTCGGTGGGGTTTTTTCACCTGCTTAGAAGAGGCAGACAGAAATGAAAGCTCTGGAAAAATGCCTGCTGCTCTGCTTCTGAGGCCCCAGCTTGGTGAAGCCTCCCTGCCTTCCCACCAGGCTGCAGTGCCACCTCCTCCCCTTCCGTCTGCAGGCAGGGGCCACAGGAAATAACCTGAGTGGGCAGCAGGGCCGGAGAGACCCGAGTTCCAATCCCTTTCCTGCCACTTACCCAGCAAGTGACCTTAGCCAACTGCTCGACCACAATCTCTGTCCCTTGGGCTGTGGGTGAGGACGGAGAGGGCAGATAAAAGTGCCTGGCACCACTCAACTGCCTGGTGATCCAGATAAGCGCAGTGGCAGCCAAGGCCATGACCAAGTGGGCCTGGCACCGTGCGCGGCGCCTTTGCGTGATTGCCTAACTCCGGGTGAGGTGCAGACCATTACATTTTACAGATGAGGAAACTGAGTCACAGAGGACGCTGGAAGGACTTTCCCCAGCTCAGAAAGCTGGTAAAGACTCATCTGGTTCTTACTCAGCCTATTATGGCTTACTCAGCGACCTTAAGGGTGAAGATGCAGAGTTTTATGTATATTAATTCCAGAGCCTCAGTCAGAACATGTTATTCCCCCCGACCCCCCCAACCCCCCAACCCCCCACCCCCCCCCCTGCTTACAAAATCCTCCCTGGGAGTCTGGCTACAGGTGGCTCACACCTGTACTTCTAGCTATTCAGGAGGCTGAGATCTGAGGATTGTGGTTCAAAGCCAGCCAGAAAAGACTGTGACCATCACTGCCACCTCCTCCTCCTCCTCCTCCTCCATGAGCACTCTACCACTAGAGCCATAGCACCACTTCCGGTTCTCTGTTTATTTATTGCAGATAAGTGTCTCATGGGCTTTCCTGCCCAGGCTGGCTTTGAACTGTGATCCTCAGTTCTCAGCCTCCTGAGTAGCTAGAATTTACAGGCGTGAGCCACTGGCTCCTGGCAAGACTGTGACATTCTTATCTCCAATGAACCATCAAAAAGCTTGAAGTGGAATTATAGTTCAAATGGTAGAGAGCCAGCCTTGAGCAAAAACAAAAAGCTCAGGGACAATACCCAGGCCCTGAGTTCAAGCCCCTGTAACAACACACACACACACACACACACACACACACACACACAGGACTTAAGAGTGTAAAAATGAATGACTTTCACCAAAAAAGGAGCCAAGCTTAGACAGGGCAATGGGGCAGCGGCAGGAGATAGCCCTTGGGGAGCTTGGAGACCCACAATTCAGAGACAAGAAAATAGGAATGAAAGCCGGAGGAGAGAAAATGGACTAAGGGGAGGGGGAAATCCACATCTTGTAACTAACATGTGGAGGAGGTGGCCAAGTGGGAAGGGAACAAGGTCCCCAGCCAACTCCTGCTGCACCCCTGCATTTTTCTCAGCCCCACTGAGCGCTGCAGCTTGATTCTTCCTGGCTCCAAAAAGGCACACCAAAGCCTGGAGGAGAAGAAGGTGGTGAGGAGGGCGGCCGGGGACAGGCCCGGGCCTCTGCTCAGCACAGCCTTCCTCCCAGCGCCTGCAGCCAGCTCGTTGTGAAGCCAGAGGTTTAAGGATTAGGGAGCTGGTTTGCCCCCCCCCCTCCAAACCATAGCTGCATTTCTCTCTCCCTTTCTTCCTCTCTCTCTCTCTCAAGAAAAATGTTCCTGTGCATGCACCCAGAGGCTTTTGCAAGAGGCAGCTTTTAGAGAACTGGGAAAACAAGCCAAGAAACAAGAGAGAGGAAAAAGACCACGCCTCGCCTGGCAGATTCCTGATGGCCCAGGAGACCCAGGGCTTGGGGGGCTGGTAGGGAGGAGGCTGCTGGGAGCTGGCTTGGGTGGGAGGGAAGGACAGGCCGAAGGACAGCCACTTGCTGGCTGGTGACCTTGGGCGGGACACCGCCTGCTTCCCTCTGCTGAGGCTGGGGAGGCGCTGGCCAGCTGAGGTCACAGGAAGGCCCCTTCCAGCCTGAAATGCGATCTCGGGATGTGGGGCCTTGCCAACCTGCAGCGACCCCGGGCCAGCAGAGATAAAAGGCTGCCTGTCCCTGGCTTCCGGACCCCCAAGCCCCTCCTTCCCCCCCCCCCCCCCCCCAGTGCTTCAAACTAGGAGGGCAGTAAAAGCTGCTGCAGCTGGCTAGAACCGGTTGCTGGACTTCCTTACCCCACACTTTAGCTCATCGCACCCTCCTTTTTGACTCTGGTATTGTAAAGGGGACTCAAGCCCAGAGAGGGCAGGGGACCTGCCTGATGTCACACAGCAAGTTCGTGGGGCTAAGCCAAGAATCACTTCAAAGCTGGACTCCAAGTCCAGGCCTCTTTTGCCTTTCCCAGAAACTTGATTGCCCTGGGGGCTTCCCTGGGGACTTGGAGAGACCTCTGACCAGGAAGGACAGTTCTAGTTCCAAGAGTTGTGTCTGTTTGAAGTCAAAACTCCATGTTGACTAAAGTGAGGGTTTTTTTTGTTTTTTTCAAAGACCAAGAGAAAATTCCTGGGCTCTGCCTAAGCCAGGACTTGCCCTGCTGGCAGGAGGAAGGAATTCAGCTCTGGCCACCACAGCTGTTGGTGGTGGCCAGCTGCAACCTCAGCTCCAACCCATCCCAGCAGACACAGGGACAAAGGCCTCTTCTTCGCCTGTCCCCTCGAGCCCCCTAAATGCTTTCCTTACAGACCTGCTCAATCATCATTCCCCTTTGGGTCTCGGTGACCTTTCTGTAAAATGGGGACAGGGGTATGGGCCTGACCTACTTCCTCTCAACATCACCCTAAGATTCAGTCACAGAAACACAGGCCTCCCAGAATCTCCCTCCATGTGAACGAGGCCCCTCCTACTTACTGCCCCTCTGCCTCCAGCGCCCCCTCCCTGCCAGCCCCCCTCCCCACTCCCCCTTCAGCTCAGCCAGCCCCCATAGCTCACTCTGGGAAGCCCGCCCTCACCTCCAGTCCCCATCATTCCTTCAGGGTATTTATCGCTGTTGTAATTAAATAATTAATTGTGTAATTGGACCTGTCTCCCCACTCAAATGCAAACTCTGCAATACCAGCAGCTAACACTGAAGGCTTCCCCTGTGCCAGGGCTTTGATGCGTTTCAACCCACTTAATTCATGTCTTGCTGTCAGGATCTCCTCCTGTCTTGCAGATGAGAACATGGAGTGGATGAGAACTTCCATCACTAATCTGAAGTCACAGCAAGTGGAAGACTGAGCCAGAAGCCATACGAGTAGAAGGACTCCAATCCAGAACTGCCCCCCAGCCCCAAATGACTACAAACTGGTGCTCTACCACTTGAGCCACAACTCCACCTTTGGCTTTTTGGTGGTGAATTGGAGCTAAGGCTCTCATAGACTTTCCTGCCCAGACTGGCTTCCAACCATGATCCTCAGATCTCAGCATCCTTGAAGAGCTCGGATTACAGTCATGAGCCACACCAGTGCCCTACCCCATCTTAGGTTATTTTTTTTTTGTCAGTCATGGGCCTTGAACTCTGAGCTTAGGTGCTGTCCCTAAGCTCTTCAGCTCAAGGCAAGCGCTCTACCACTTGAGCCACAGTGCCACTTCCGGTTTTCTAGTGGTTTATTAGAGGTAAGAGTCTCACAGACTTTCCTGCCTGGGCTGGCTTTGAACGGCGATCGATCCTCAGATCTCAGCCTCCTGAGTAGCTAGGATTACAGGCTTGAGCCACTGGTGCGCCCAGCTAGATTTTTTTTTTTTTTTTTATTATCTTTAGGTGTACAAAGCCCATTCTATAAAACAGTATCCATTTCAGATTTTTGTTTTTTGTTTTGTTTTTGGGTCCGGTTGTAGGGCCTGAACTCTGGGCCTGGGCACTGTCCCTCAGCTCTTCAGCTCAAGGCTAGCCCTCTACCACTTGAGCCACAGCGCCACTTCCGGCTTTTTTCTTTTTGCTTATATGGTGCTGAGGAATTGAACCCAGGGTTTCAGGCATGCAAGGCAAGCGCTCTACCACTGAGCCATCTTCCCAGCCCTCCATATTGGATTTTTGCATCAACTCTCCCAAAGGTTTTCTCTGTGTCTAATGCCTTCTTCAGGCCCTGCGATTGAGGAAAAAAAAACAACAAAAAAAAACTTAAATAAATAAAAGTATAAAATAAAATAAAATAAGTTAAGAATAAAGTGGGCCTCTGGAAGAAAAGAGAGCCAACAGAAAGTATCATCTTTTATTTTGGTCGTGGGGCCTGAACTCTGGGCCTGGGCACTGTCCCTCAGCTCTACAGCTCAAAGCTAGCACTCTACCACTTGAGCCACAGCGCCACTTCTGGCTTTTTCTGCTTCTGTGGTGCTGAGGAATCAAACCCAGGACTTCATGCATCTGAGGCAAGCACTCTACCACTGAGCCACCTTCCCAGCCAAGTATCATCTTTTTTAACCTCCCTCCCTCCACCACCTCTATGGCTCCCCTCTGCTGATTGGATAAAGCGCAGACTATTCACTAAGCCTCTCCCCAGCACTCCGGCCTCCTCTCCTACCCCTCTCCCCTCCTCTCCAGTGGCCTCTACCATACTACAGTAGTGTAGCAGAAGGTCAATGAAGGATGTGGACACTTTCAAGTCCCTGCTCTGCCATATTGTCTGAAAACAAATCCATTCACCTCTTTCTGCCTCAGTTACCCCACCTGAAAAATGGGCATCATTATACCATTTCACAGTCAATGTGGATTGAATAGTTTACATGCTGTATACATTCCTTCCTAACAGTCCCTATAGTTATTGTAATTCTTTTTTTTTGCTCACAGTACTGAGATTTGAACTCAGGGCTTCATGCCCAGCTAAATAGGTGCTCTAGCACTTGAGTCACATTGTCAGCTTTGTTTTGCTTTAGTTGTTTTTCAAATAAGGGCATGTCTTTTTTTTTTTTTTTTGTCAGTTGGGGCTTGGCCTCAGGGCCCAGGCCCTGTCCCAGAGCTTTTTTCACTCAAGGCTAGCACTCTATCACTTTGAGCAACATCACCATTTGTAGTTTTTCTGATAGTTGATTGGAGATAAGAGTCTCACAGGGACTTTTCAGCATGATCTGGCTTTGAACCATAATCCTCAGAACTCAGCCTCCTGATCAGCTAAGATTACTGGCAAGAGCTATCAGTACCCAGCTAAGGGCTTGCTTTTATAGCACTATAATCCTCCTATTTAAACATTCCTCTTAGCTGGGATGACAGGTATGTAACATGATGCCCAGCTTTTTATTGGTTGAGATGGGGGTCTTATTAACTTTGTTTTGCCATGTCTGGCCTTGAAACTTGATCCTCCTGATTTTTGTCTCTCAAGAAGCTAGGATTACAGGTGTAAACCACCACACCTGATTCACTATAAGTCTTATAATTCCCTTTGCTACAAATAGCTTTTCTTTTTCTTTTATTTTTTCTTTCTTTCTTTTTTTTTTTGTCAGTTGTGGGGCTTCAACTCTAGGCTTGGGCGCTGTCCCTCAGCAATTCAGCTCAAGGCTAGTGTTCTACCACTTGAGCCACAGTGCCACATCTGGTTTTCTGGTGGTTTATTGGAGATAAGAGTCTCAAGGATGGGCTGGGAAGGTGGCTCAGTGGTAGAGTGCTTGCCTTGCATGCCTGAGGCCCTGGGTTCGATTCCTCAGCACTACATAAGCAGAAAAAACTGGAAGTGGCGCTGTGGCTCAAGTGGTAGAGTGCTAGCCTTGAGCTGAAGAGCTGAAGGACAGCGCCCAGGCCCAGAGTTCAGGCCCCACAACCAAAAAAAAAAAAAAAGAGTCTCAAGGATTTTCCTGTCCAGGCTAGCTTTGAACCGTGATCCTTAGATCTCAGCCTCCTGAGTAGCTAGGATTACAGGCGTGAGCCACCAGCACCCTGTTACAAATAGCATTTTTTTTGGGGGGGGGGTTCAGTCGTGGGGCCTGAACTCTGGGCCTGGGCGCTGTCCCTCAGCTCTTCAGCTCTAGACTAGCACTCTACCACTTGAGCCACAGTGCCACTTCAGGCTTTTTTCTTTTTGCTTATGTGGTGCTGAGGAATCGAACCCAGGGCCTCAAGCATGCAAGGCAAGCGCTCTACCACTGAGCCACCTTCCCAGCCCACAAATAGCATTTTTTTACTGGTATTTGTAGTCCCCGTGTGTGTGTGTGTGTGTGTGTGTGTGTGTGTGTGTGTTATAGGAGTGTGCTAATATTGGGACTTGTCCCTTAACTTTTTTGCTCAAGGCTAGCGCTCTACCACACTCACTCTACCTACAACTTGAACACCACCTCCACTTCTAGCTTTTTTTCTTTTTCTTTTTTTCCAGTGGTTAATTGGAGATAAGCATCTCATGGACTTTTCTTCCAGGGCTGGCTTTGAACCACGATCCTTAGCTCTCAGCTTCCTGAGTAGCTATTTCCCCTGTTTGTTCTTGCTCAGCTCGGATGCTCCCTCTTACATGATTCCTCACATGGAAGCACCTTTGCTTCCCAGCTTCTACTTTTCACCTCTACAAAGCACTATGGATGACTGATGGCCTCCTCCCCCAGTGCAGGGCCTTGGTTCAAAGCAGGTACTCAATACATGTTGATTGGATCAGATGGGGTCAATGCTCTGAGAGCCTGCAGGAGAGAATAAGATGGGCTTGTGTGGGGCCAGGTGCCTGAGGCAGCCCCCCCCCCCCCCAGCTCCCTCTGCAGCTGTCTCTTCCTGAGGGAGGGAGGGAGGGAGAGGAGGGGAGGAGCTGCAGGTGCTGAGCAGGGGTGGGTGGGGCTGGAGCAGGGCGTGGGTGGGAGCTGGCAGAAGCTAGCTCCTCTAAGACCAGGGCTGGGTCTGGCAGGACAGGGCCTCTCAGTCCTAGTCCTCACCTGCAGTGCCCCACCTCATGCTGGCACCTGGATTAAGTGACTTTTCAAGTTGTAAAAGTACATCTTGATTGCAAAGGCTGCGGCTTCAAGCCTGGTGGCCTCCTCCCTGAGCAGGGAGAAAGGGGCGGCTCCCTTTTGTTTCTTTTTGTGTAGGCAGCACCTTGCAGCCCTGGGCACATCAAAGGAGGTAACTGTGGGTTTTAAGGTCACATTAGCTCCAGCCTTTGCGTCCATGGCCATTCCTGCCACCTCCCTATAGAAAACCTTTCTCTGACTGCTCAAGATGAAGTCTCAACTCCTACCCAACCCACAGAACCCTAGGTGGTCTGTCCTTTGCTCACCTCTTGGTCTTTATCTCATTTCATTCCTTCCCCTTCAGTCCTGGCCCTTTTCTTGGAGAGAGAGAGAGAGAGAGAGAGAGAAAGAGAGGAGTGTTTTGCTGCTCTTAGGGCTTGTACTCAGGGCCAGGGCTATGTCCTTAAGCTGTTTTGCTCAAGGCTAGCACTCTACCACTTGAGCCACACTTCTGACTTTTTAGTGGTTAATTGGAGATAAGAGACTTACAGGGCCTGGAATATGGCATAGTGGTAGAGTACTTGCCCTGGATTTGATTCCTTGGTACCACATAAACAGAAAAAGCCAGAAGTCGGGGCTGGGAAGGTGGCTCAGTGGTAGAGTGCTTGCCTTGCCTTGCATGCATGGGGCCCTGAGTTCAATTCCTCAGCACCACATAAGCAGAAAAAGCCAGAAGTAGAGCTGTGGCTCAAGTGGCAGAGCGCTAGTCTTGAGCAAAAGAGGATCAGGGACAGTGTCCAGACCCTGAGTCAAACTCTAGGACCAAAAAAAAAAAAAAAGTTCCACAGACTTTCCTGCCTAGGTTGGCTTCAAACAACTATTCTCAGATCTCAGCCTCCTGAGTAGCTAGGATTATAGGCATGAAACACCAGTGTTCAGCTGTAAGACTCTTATCTCCAGTTAGCTAGCAAAAAGCCAGACATGGAGCTGTGGTAGAATAGGTTAAGTGGTAGAGTGCCAGCCTGGAGCAGAAAAGAATTAAGGGACAGTGCCCAGGCCCTGAGTTTAAGCCCTAGTACTGGCACACAAGAAAAGAAAAGAAAGTAAAAAGAAGATACTTCCATGTTTTCTTCTTTCCTTCCTTCCTTTTTTTTTTTTTTTTGTCAATCATAGGACTTGAACTCAGGGCCTAGATGCTGTCCCTGAGCTCTTTTGCTCAAGGCTAGTGCTCTACCACTTTGAACCACAGCCCCACTTCCAGTTTTCTGGTGGTTAAATGAAGAGTCTCACAGACTTTGCTGCCCAGGCTGGCTTCAAACTGTGCTCAGATCTCAGCCTCCTGAGTAGCTAGGATTACAGGCGTGAAGCATCAGCGCTCAGCTTCCATGTTTCTCTCTTTTTTCCTTCTTTCCACCCTTACCACTGAGCCACATTCCTATACTCCCTAGTACTTTGTTTTCTAAGACAGAGTCTCACTATGTAACCCAGGTTGGCCTCCACCTTCATAATCCTCTGCCTCAACCTCCAGAATGCTGGGATTACAGGTGTACCCCATCATACCCAGCTCCCATATGTCTTCTAGAATTGCTAGAATATTATGTTTCACTTTAAGGCCTGTGATGCATGGTGACTTAAAGTTTATGCAGTGTGAGGCAGGAGTTGAGGATCATTCCCATTCTTCACTTCTGCTCATTCTGCCTGTTCCATGTACATCTCACCTTCTTTCCTTTCTTCCCTTGTCTACCTTCCTTCCTTCTTTTCTGTCCTTACCACATGAACCATGCCCACAGTCCTTTATGCTTTCAATAGTTTTCATATATAGGATTTTACTTTTTTTCAGGGGGAGGGGGTTCAGTTGTGGGGCTTGAACTCTGGATACTGTCCCTCAGCACTTCAGCTCAAGGTTGACATCATCTGATGTCAATCTCCTGAGTAGCTAAGATTACAGGTATGAGCCACCAGCGCCTGGCTGAGTTTTACTTTGTTGACCAGGCCAGCCTGTACTGCAATTCTATTTATGCTTCTGAATTGCTGGGGTGGCAGGAGTTCACCACTATACCCATCATGTTATTGACTGAAGTAGGGTCTTAGCCTATTTGAAATAGGGTCTCAGGTGCTGGCGGCTCACACTTGTAATCCTAGCTACTTAGGAGGCTGAGATCTAAGGATCAAGGTTCAAAGCCGTCTGTGGGGGCAGGGGCGGGGTGGGGGGGGAGGGAAGATGGGAAGGGATGGAAAGGGAAACAAAGGAGGAGGCAACAATACCAATACCTGATAAGAAATGTACTCATTACCTTGCCCATGTAATTGTAACCCCTCTGTACAGTATTTTCACAAGTAAAAAAAAAAAAAGCCATCCTGGGCAGGAAAGTCCATGAGACTCATCATCTAACTACGAAAACTAGAAGTAAAACTGTGGTTCAAAGTGGTAGAGCACTAGCCTTGAGCAAAAGAGCTCAGGGACAGGGCCCAGGCCCTGAGTTCAAGCCCCATGATAGAAAAAAGGAAGGAAGGAAGGAAGGGAGGAAGGAAGGAAGGAAGGAAGGAAGGGAGGGAGGGAGGGAAGGAGGAAGGAAGGAAAGAAAGAAGAAAAAGGGTCTCAAAGCGCAGTAGTAGTTCAGGCCTGTAATCCAAAGCTACGCCTGAGGCTGAGATCTGAGGATCTCGGCTTGAAGCCAGCCCAGGCAGGAAAGTCTGTGAGACTCCAATTACTCAGCCTCCTGAGTAGCTAGGATTACAGACATGAGCCATCAGCACTAGGCTGTGAGGGGTCCTTGAGGGAGAGTCAAGTAGGCTCCAGGCCTCTGAGGGCCTCAGGGGCCCAGAGCTGAGAGAGGGCAGCACAGAGAGATCCGCCCTGGGGGAGGGAACGTACAGTCTGGCCATGAGACCTAGTGTTCAGCCAGGAACCAGTGGAAAATGGGCTGATGGTCCAAATGATTCTGTCTGTGTGTGGGGTGAAGGGAAAGGGGCTGGAATGCTGGGAGGCGGGGAGGGTATTGGAGACCTAGGGTTGAGAGTGGGGGAAGGCAGAGATGGCTTCCTGGGGGAGAAGCCTCTGGAAATTGGCAGGGCAGCTGAGGGGCCTTCCCAGAGATGGGAGGAGGCAGGAAGAAGGAAATTGGGTCCAGGTGACCACAGAGCAGCAGCTTGGCCTGGTGTGTGAGAGGCAGGACTGGTGGGAGCTTGGGCGGGCGCCGCCCCACAGCTGTGCCTGGGAGGGGAAGGGGGGGTGTGGACTGACCAGGCCTCAGCCCTGGGAAAGTGCCATCTTCTCAGGCCACAGGCTGGGAAGAAGGGCAGAACAAGAAGCCAGGGGGCCTCTCTCTGTGAACAGTCCTCAGGGCCCAGCCTGAGTATCCAGGGACTACAGGACAGAAGGAAGGAGCAGGGTCAGGTACCAGGGCCCCCAGCCCCCAGAGCCTTCCACAGGGGCCACCAAGACCCTTTGGATCACATTTCTCTGCCTGGTTTTCGCTTTACAACCACAGCATCTCAGTGTCCCGTTCCTCAGGCGGATGATTGGAGGCAGGTGCTTACTAGACAAGTAAAAGGACAAGCATCTAACCATGATCATGGTAATAAGCAGCAGAGCTAGGATTGAGAGTTTGACTGCCAAGGTTCAACTCCCAGCTCTGCCACTTACAAGCTATGCCTTTTTGTTTTGTTTTGTCAGTTGTTGGGCTTGAACTCTGGGCCACTGGTCCTGAGCTCCTCAGCTCAAGGCTAGCATTCTGCCACTTGAGCCACAACGCCACTTCCCGTTTTCTGGTGGTTTATTGGAGATAAGAGTCTCAGGTGGGCTGGGAAGGTGGCTCAGTGGCAGAGTGCATACCTCTCATGCATAAGGCCCTGGGTTCAATTCCTCAGCACCACATAAGCAGAAAAAGCCAGAAGTGGTGATGTGGCTCAAGTGGTAGAGCACTAGCCTTGAGCTGAAGAGCTGAGGGACAGCGCCCAGGACCAGAGTTCAAGCCCTATGACAGACAAAAAAAAAAAAAAAAAAAAATCACGGACTTTCCTGCCCAGGCTGGCTTTGAACCAGGATCCTCAGATTTCAGCCTCCTTAGTAGCTAGGATTACAGGGGTGAGCCACTAGCACCTGTCGGCATTTTTTTTTTTTTAAATCCAGGATCTAACTGTGTATTCTAGGCTGGCCTCGATTCTCTGGCGTCAGCCTCTGGATTGACAAGGTTACAGGTATGTGCTACCATGCTTGGCAGGCAAGTCTCTTACCTTTGCTATGCATTCCTTCGCTCATCTGGAAAATGGGATGGTAATGTTATATAGGGTTGTTGTGACAATTAGGTAATAGATGTCTAACATTCAGGTATAAAGCGTCACCACCTCAGAGATAGGCTTTGGAGTCACTCTAGTCTGGGCCTCAGTTTCTTGATCTCTAAAATGGGGCACCTGTGATTTGGAAGGCCAAGCTGTTCCCTAGGAAGAGTACCCTGAAGGCCCTTCTTCCCCCTGTACCTCCTTCCTGCCCCCTCGTTCTATTCACCCACCCCTGGAGACAGCTGCCTTTGGTCAACCCTAAAGCTGAGGAATCTGCCCTGGCACTGTGGTTTGGAGTAGGGAAGGGCCGGCCCAGGCCCTGGAAGCTAGCTCAGGAATTCCAGAATCCTGGGTACTCACAGCTGGTCAAGAAGGGAGTGGGGTGGCCTGGGCATGTCCTATTGAACCCTCTGACTGCTGACCCTGTGGGAAGGGACCAGTGGGGAAAGGCTGACATGGCCCTCTGAAATGCTGCGGCCCTGCCTCCCTGGGCTCCTGAGCCTAATGGCTGTACTAATTAACAATAAATGACAAAGCCTGGCATAGCACATCGTTGACACTTGGGAAATAGTAAAAAATGATTGCCATTCTTTATCTTTACAGCAACCCCCAAGACAGGGGCTTTGGGGTTCATTTTTCTTTTCCTTTTCCTTTTTGCCAGCCCTAGGGCTTGAACTCAGGGCCTGGGCACTGTCCCGGAGCTTCTTTTTGCTCAAAGCTAGCACTCTACCACTTGAACCCCAGTGCCACTTCCGGCTCTTTCTGTTTATGTGGTACTGAGGAATCGAACCTAGGGCTTCATGCACGCTAGGCAGCGCTCTACCACTAAGCCACCTTCCCAGCCCTTTGGGTTCCTTTTGAGGATGAAGACAGAGAAGTAAAACTACTTGCTTTGGGTCACACAGCTATATCTAAGGGCAGAACTAAGATTCAAAGCAGACGGATTCGAAAAGGGCTGCTAGCTGGGTGCTGGGTAGTTTATGTCTGTAATCCTTGCTACTCTGGAGACTGAGATCTGAGGATCAAAGTGCTATCCCAGGCAGGAAAAGTCCATGCAACTCTTTATCTCCAACTGATCACCAAAAAGCCAGAAGTGAAGTGAAGCTGTGGCTCAAGTGGTACAGCTCCAGCCTTGAGTGAAAAAGTTTAAGGGACAGTGCTCAGGTCTTGTGTTCAAGCTCCAGGAATAGCACACAAAAATGGATGGACATTCCGAAGTCACCAGTGGCTCTTAGGAGGGGCGCTGCCAGGAGACAGAGGCTGGACCAGATGTGGGGTCTGTCCTGGGATGGGGAATGTGGGGGTGGAGAGGGTTACCCGCCTTAATCTGCCCCAGAACCCTTCTCACACTCCTCCCACTGCAGTCTACCTAAAGTTATTTGTTCATTCTGTACATTTGCACTCCAACCTGTGGGTGGAGCCATGTGTTGGGCCCAGAGGCCCCTGAATGAATCAGACTTGGACTCTGTCCTCCAAAGACTGCCAGCCTGGTGCAGGAGACAGATACACCACCAGAAAAACCTTACACACACACACACACACACACACACACACACACACACACACACACGAGTGGACAAGAACTTTGGCCACAAAGCCTGGCTTCATGCCCAACTCTGTCGTTTAACTACGTTTGGGAACTGGGCCAGTCACTTAACGTCTGTGAGCCTCAGTTTCCCTTGAGTAACATGGGGATAAGATCTTTACAAGCTAACCCTGACTAATGAAATCAGACATCAGGGACATAAAATGCTTACAGAAAGTCTGATAAAATAGTCCCGGAGCATCCGTTGGCTGTGATTCCGTGGGGAGAAGAAACCGGGGTCAGGAGGGCTTCCTGGAGGAGGGGACATCAGAGCAGCACCCCCCTCCCGCCCCCTCAAAGGGTGGGAACAGAGAGGGCATTTCGGGAGGAATGCATAACCTGGGCAGCGACCCAGCGGCGCGGAAGGATATGACCTGGGTGGGTGCGGCCGCCCCGAGCTGGCCAGAGCAGGGGGAAGAAATGAGGCTGGAGGGCGGCCGCCTGGGCCTGGAGCCCCGCGCTGCTGAGCTCGGGGTTTGAAGGGCGGTGGAGACAGAGCAGGACTGAGCCTGTGTGAGGCAGATCATCCTCACTGTAGCGTGGAGAGGGAACCGGAAGGGGAGAGGCTGGATGTCGGGGAGCAGATCCAAGCACGCTTCCCCCCCTTGGGTTCAAGTCCCCCGGTGGCTCCCCACCAGCCTCCAGATCCGGCCCTGACCGCGCACTTCCTGCCTTCCCACGGCCGTGTTCTTCCCCCTCGCCTCGCGGGCCTCACGCAGGGCGCCTGCGGGTCACGGGCGATCTGTATTTCCGCCTGGATCCCTGCTAGACCCCTGTCTGGGGTCGGTCCTCCCACCCCTCTTGCACTTCGTTTGCACACCTGCCAGCCTCCCCCGGGGCTGGACTCCTGTCCCAGCCGGAGCCACGAGGCCCGCGACGCGGCAGCAGCAGGCTCCCAGGGCGCCTGACCTCTCCAGCCAGGGCCCGGGATGAGGGCGCCGGGTCTGCTGCGCCAATGAGAAGAGATGGGGTAGGAGGTGACAGGACAGGAATGAGGAGAGGTGAGGCAGAGCGGGAGAGTGGGCGATGACTCAGAGCTTTCTCGGTGCTTGGCTGAGGAAAGGGGGTTAGAAGCAAGGAGGGAGGAGCGGCAGGAGGCTGGGGCAGGAGGCTGGGGCCTGCCATCCCTGCTGGGAAGGCTCCTCCCCTCTGTCTGCCCACAGTGGATCCTCTCACCCTCGTCTCTGACTCTCAACTTGTTGGCTCCTCAGCAAAGCCACCTTGACCACTCCAAACAGGCTGTTCCCTAGCGGCTGTCCATTTCCACCCCAGCCCTCAGCATGATGCAGTCCTTTACTGGATCTTAGTGCTGTTGTTGTTGGTGGTGGTGGTGGTGGTGGTGTGTGTGTGTGTGTCCTGGGCACTGTCCCTGAGCTGCTTTTGCTCAAAGCTAGTGCTCTACCATTTGAGCCACAGCGCCACTTCTGGGTTTTTCTGAGTCGTTTGGTGGAGGTTCATGGACTTCACTGCCTGGGCTGGCTTCATACCATGATCCTCAGATCTCAGCCTCCTGAGTAGCTAGGATTACAGGTATGAACCACCAGTGCCTGGTGGCCCATATATATATTTGCCAGTCCTGGGGCTTGAACTCAGAGCCTGAACACTTTCCCTAAGCTGCTTTTTTTTTTTTTTTTTTCCAGTTCTGAGGCTTGAACTCTGCGCCTGGGCACTGTACCCGAGCTTCTTTGTGCTGAAGGTGCTCCACCACTTGAGTCATAGCACCACTTCCAGTGTTTTGTTTATGTGGTACTAAGGAATCGAACCTAGGGCTTGGTGCATGCATGCTAGGCAAGCGCTCTACCACTAAGCCACATTTCCAGCCTCTGAGGTTTTTTGTTTTTTTGTTCTTTTTTGTGGTCATGGGGCTTGAACTCTGGGCCTGGGCACTGGTCCTGAGCTCTTCAGCTCAAGGTTAGTGCTCTATCACTTGAGCCACAGCACAACTTCCAGTCTTCTGGTGGTTAATTGGAAATTAGAGTCTCATGGAGGGCTGGGAAGGGATCAGTGGTAGTGTGCTTGTCTTGCAGGCATGAGGCCCTGGGTTCGATTCCTCAGCACCACATAAACAGAAAAATCCAGAAATGGTGCTGTGGCTCAAGGGGTAGAGGCACTAACCTTGAGCTGAAAAGCTGAGGGACAGCGCCCAGGCCCAGAGTTCAAGCCCCAAGACTGACAAAAAAAAAAAAAAAAGAGTCTCATGGACATTCCTGCCAGGGCTGGCTTTGAACAGTGATCCTCAAGTCTCAGCCTCCTGAGTAGCTAGGATTACAGGTACGTGAGTCACCGGCACTGGCAGAATTTTGATTGTTTTTTGTTGGTCACTGGGTCTGAACTCTGGGCCTGGGTGCTGTCCCTCAGCAATTCAGCTCAAGGCTAGCACTCTACCACTTGAGCCACAGCGCCACTTCCGGCTTCTTTCTTATGTGGTGCTGAGGAATCGAACCCAGGGCCTCGAGCATGCAAGGCAAGCACTCTGCCACTGAGCCACCTTCCCAGCCCGCCCTTTTCTCTTTCTTTCTTTTCTTTCTTTTTTTTCTTTCTTTCTTTGCTTCTTTCTTTCTTTTTTTTAATAGTGTGTCTTCCTTGCTAGACTGGAAGTTCTGTGAATGCAGGGATTTTGGGATTGAACCCAGGGTCCCCCTTACTCTTAGGTAATGCTCTACCATTGAGCCACACGCCCAACCCAAAGCAAGAATCTTGTTTATTTCATTGACTGTGTTTACCTAGAAAGCTCCCTAACATCCAGTAGGGTGCTCCGGAAAGATTTGTTGAGTGCATGTGTGACTGCCTGGAATACCATGATAAGGAATTAGACTCAGCCTCCAGGGTATGGGGTGCCCTGGAACGTTCTTCAGGAAGGCAGTGTCAGGATTCAGCTCGTGTTTGAGAAGTATTTTCCAAAGCTCACCCTGGTGGCTGTATGAAAGATGGATTATGGATTGGGGAGGGAAGGCAGGCGACAAGAGGAGGGGGAATTGAGGAGCCACTGGGGGAGACAAAGATGCAGCACCTGGAGCTGGGCCTGACCCCCCCCTGCCTGTGAGAGCCCTGAGTCCTCCCCCATCCCCCCCCCCCCCACCTTGCAGGCCTGCTGTCTCCAGCCCAGCGGCAGGCGGTGGGAAGAGCAGGGCTGGCAAAGCTGACACTCACTAATCACGGCCCTCACCCCGGAGCCGCACTGACTGTCTGGTCTCCATGGAGACACGGCAACCTCCGGCCACTTGTTAATGGCAGCTCAACAAGGCTGCAGCAACAAGGGATGGGCCTGGCCAGCATGCCGGGCTCCGTAACCACCTGTCCTAGTCTGGACCTCTGTGGAAGACCCCAGGGGTGCTTGAATTGGGGGACAGGACAGAGGTCTGGTGGCTGGATTGGTTTTTCATCCCTCCACAGCCCCGCCTCCCTTGGCACTGCCAAGCAGAGAGGGCAGAGGCGGCCTCTGCCCAGGCTGACTCCTCCGCAGGGCTGCGGGGAAGCTGAGCTCATGCGGGTCACCCAGGCAAGGCCAAAGGGCTGGCGGGAGATGGTGAAGAGTCCAGAGGGGATCTGACTGCATCCCACACACAGCAGAATGGAGAGGGACGTGCCTCGCCTGCCCTGACAACCCTCTGTAATGCTAGCCGGAGGCAGGGGCCCAATTGGGAACCATCTGTCCAGAACCTCTTCCCAGAGCATTGTCATTACATCTGAAATGCCACCATTAGCAATTTGCTCCTTCGGGAGGCAGTGTGGCACAGCACACAAAACACTGGCTTTGCATCAGGCGTGCAGGCCTGGGTGGAAGGACTGACGCTGGCGTCAGCGCTGAGTGTTGATTTCCCCATCTGTAAGATGGGATAATAATTGCGCATGCGCGAACGCGTGTTCACCCTAATGATGACTTGCCCTGGAAACCTAAACTCTAAATCTGGCCTACCACTCCTCCCAGAGGCTTTATTTATTTGGAGAAGGGACTGGAATTTGAACTCAGGGCCTTACATTTGCTAGGCAGGTTCTCTACCACTTGAGCCATCCTCCCAGCCCTTTTTGTTTTAGTTTTTTTTTTTTTTTTTTTTGTCGGTCGTGGGGTTTGAACTTTGGGCCTGGGCGCTGTCCCTCAGCTCTTCAGCTCAAAGCTAGCACTCTACCACTTGAGCCCACAGTGCCACTTCTAGTTTTTCTGGTGGTTAATTGGAGATAGTCTTATGGATCTTCTTGCCTGGGCTGACTTTGGGCTGACTTTGAACTGCAATCCTCACATCTCAGCCTCCTGAGTAGCTAGGATTACAGGTGTAAGCCACCAGCGCCAGGCTGATTTTGATTATTGTATATATGCTTCCCTCTTAGCTGGGATGACAGATGTGGATCATGTACTCAGCATTTTTTTTTTTTTTTTTTCTGTTGTGCTGGTCCTGAGGCTTGAACTCAGGGCCTAGGTACTGTCCCTGAGCTCTTTCGCTCAAGGCTAGCACTCTGCCACTTAAGCCACAGCTTTACTTCAGACTTTTTTAGCAGTTAATTGGAGATAAGGGTCTCATAGACTTTCTTGTCCTGGCTGGCATTGAATCGTGATCCTCAGATCTCAGTCTCCTGAGTAGCTAGGATTACAGGCGTGAGCCACCTGCGCCTAGCTGTATACTCAGCTCTTTTATTGGATGATATAGGGTCTTGTGAACTTTTTGCCCAGACTGGCCTCAAACTACAGTCCTCTCGATCTCTTCTTCCCAAGTAACTCTGATTAAAATTGTGAGCTACCACACTCCATTCCAGAGGTCCTTCCTTCCTTCCTTCCTTCCTTCGGCTTGAGCTCAGAGTCTGGGTGCTATCTTTGAGCTTAATCAAGGCCAGTACTCTACCACTTGAGCCTCAGCTCCATTTCTGGATTTGGCAGGTAATTGGAAATAATAAGAGTCTCACAGTTGCTGGGAAGGTGGCTCAGTGATATAGTGCTTGCTTTGCATGTATGGGGTCCTGGGTTCGATTTCTCAGCACCACATAAGCAGAAAAAGCCAGAAGTGGCACTGTGGCTCAAGTGGTGGAGTGCTAGCCTTGGGCTGAAGAGCTCAAGTAGAGCGCCCAGGCCCAGAGTTCAAGTCCCATGACTGACCAAAAAAAATACATAAATAAAAGTCTTCCAGATTTTCCTACCTGGGCTGACTTCACACCTTGATCCTCAGATATCAGCCTCCTGAGTAACTAGGATTACAGGCTTGAGTCACTGGGGCCTGGCTCAGAGGTTTTTATTTCTTTACCCCTTTTGCTAGCTGGGTTCCTCCTCCTCCACAGTACCCAGAATGATCCCACAGATTCTCTACTCTTCCTGTAACTATCCTCTATTTGTCCCTTGTTTGCCTTTTTCACAGCCTAGGGCTGATAGGGTGGGTAGTGAGCAGCAGGAGGAGGCCATGAAGTAAAGACAACCCTTGACCTTTGGTGCACCTTCCTCTCCTTCCCATTCTCTAAGCCCCTGAGCAGTGGTCCACAGCTTCTCTGCCCTGTTCTCCTTTATACCTTTGTAGTCCATCGGTCTGTTCATCCATCCTCTGGCAACCACCCCGAGTCCCTCCCTTCCGTGGGCCCTCAGCGGAGGCACACAGCTTGCAGGTGAGGCAGGGCCAGTTTCCCAGACTCCAGACACCTGAGGCATACCATGGCTGCTCAGGACCTGAGATCCAGCCAGCTCCTCACACTACATTTTCCCTTGGTCACTCCAAGCGGAAAGGGTCCTTGGAAATCATCTAGTCCAACTGAAGACAGCCAGCCAGAGGACGATACTGAGGCCTGTGCAGCCCAAGATCCCACAGCAGCTCTGTTTTTGAGCTGACAATGTACCGATTGTGTGAGCTTGCTGGAGAGGCGGAGTTTGGCTCTGGGAACCCTGCTGACAGCTGTGCTCCTAGTGGCAGCTGGAATGCTAGTGGGAGGCCTGTCTGGCCTTTGCACCCTGACTTCCGGGGGCAGAATCAGGTGAGGCTGGTATGGCCACTGAGGCAGTGGCTCTGATTCTGAGGGGCCACTTGGGTCTTTGCATGATTGGAAGATGTGACAGAAGTGTTGATTTTATTTTACTCCTTTTTTCCCCTTGTGCTAGTACTCAGATTTGAACTCAGGGCCTGGGTGCCGTCCCTGAGCTCTTTTGCTCAAGGCTAATAGCCACAGTACCACTTCTGGTTTTCTGGTGGTTAATTAGAAATAAAAGGCTCTTGGATTTTCCTGCCCCAGATGGCTTTGAACTGTGGTCCTCAGATCTCAGCCTCCTAAGTAAGTAGGATTATAGGGGTGAGCCACCAGCGCCCAGTGACAATGTTGATTTTTTTTTTTTTTTTTTGGTCGGTTGTGAGGCCTGAACTCTGGGCCTGGGTACTGTCCCTTAGCTCTTCAGCTCAAGGCTAGCACTCTACCACTTGAGCCACAGTGCCACTTCTGGCTTTTTCGGTTTCTGTGGTGCTCAGGAATCGAACCCAGGGCCTCATGCATGCAAGGCAAGGCAAGCACTCTACCACTGAGCCACCTTCCCAGCCCAACAGTGTTGATTTTAGAGCGCATATCAGAAGTTCTATTGTCCTGTCCCATCTCTGTCATTCACTTGCTGGGTGGTTTGGGGTACATCACTTGAAAACCAAGCCTCAGGGTTGGGAATGTGGCTTAGTGGTAGAGTGTTTGCCTGGCCTTAAGCCCTGGATTCAATTCCTCAGTACCACATACACAGAAAAAGCCTGAAGTGGCGCTGTGGCTCAAGTGACAGAGTGCTAGCTTTGAGCAAAAGAAGCTCAGGGACAGTGTCCAGGCTCTGAGTTCAAGCCCCAGGACTGGCAAAAATAAAGAAAAGAAAGAAACTGGAAGTTTTCTTGTCTATAAAATAGTCCAACCAGGCCGGGCGCCGGTGGCTCACGCCTGTAATCCTAGCTACTCAGGAGGCTGAGATCTGAGAATCGCAGTTCAAAGCCAGCCCGGGCAGAAAAGACCGTGAGACTCCTATCTCCAATAAACCACTAGAAAACCGGAAGTGGCGCTGTAGCTCAAGTGGTAGAGCGCTGGCCTTGAGCTGAAGAGCTGAGGGACAGCGCCCAGGCCCAGAGTTCAAGCCCCATGACCGACAAAAAAAAAAAAATAGTCCAACCTCGGCTGGGAAGGTGGCTCGTGGTAGAGTGGTTGCCTTGCATGCATGAGGCCCTGGGTTCGATTCCTCAGCACCACATAAGCAGAAAAAGCCGGAAGTGGGGCTGAGGCTCACTCAAGTGGTAGAGCACTAGCCTTGAGCCTTGAGCTGAGGGACAGTGTCCAGGCACAGAGTTTAAACCCCACGACTGACCAAAAAAAAAAAAGACTGTTTTTAAAAAAAAACTATATTTAAAAAATAACAAAATTAGCTAGGTGCTGGTGGCTGATGCCTGTAATCCTAGCTATTCATGAGACTGAGAGGTAAGACTCACAGTTCAAAGCCCAGTCCAGGCAGGAAAGTCCATGAGACTCAACTCCAATTAGCCACCAGAAAACTGGAAGTAGAGCTGTGACTTAAAGTGGTAGAATACTAGCCTTGAGCAAAACAGCTCAGAGCTAGGACTGGGGATGTGGCTTAGTGGTAAAGTGTTTACCTAACATGCATGAAGTTCTGGGTTCGATTCCTTAGTACCATATAAACAGAAAAAGCCAGAAGTGGTGCTGTGGTTCAAGTGGTAGAGTGCTAGCCTTCAGCAAAAGAAGCTCCGAGACAGTGTTCAGGCCCTGAGTTCAAGCCCCAGGACTGGCAAAAAAAAAAAAGGTCAAAGACAGCACTCAGACCCTGGGTTCAAGCCCCATAACTGACAAAAAAGCAGAGGAAAAGAGGCTGGAAACATGGCTCAGGTGGTAGAGCACCTGTCTAGTTAAGCATAAGGTTAATTTGAACACTAGTACTGCCAAAAAAATAAAAATAATAAAATGGTAGCCATGTACTGGTGGCCAACTTCTATAATCCTACTCTTTTTTTTTTTCTTTTCTTTTCTTTTTTTGTAGGTATTGGGGCCTGAACTCTGGGCCTGGGCGCTGTCCCTCAGCTCTTCAGCTCAAGGCTAGTGCTCTACCACTTGAGCCACAGCGCCACTTCCAGCATTTTCTGCTTATGTGGTGCTGAGGAATGGAACCCAGGGCCTCATGCATGCAAGGCAAGCACTCTACCACTGAGCCGCCTTCCCAGCCCCAAACCTAGTTACTCTTGAAGCTGTCAATTTGAAGCCAGCCAGGGTAGGAAAGTCTCTAGAATCTTTTTTCCAATTAACCCCCCAATATTGACAATGGAGCTGTGGCTCAAGTGATACAGCACCATCTATAGTGACAAAGGTAAGGGTTAGTGCTCAGGTCCTGAGTTCAAATTCCAGTGCCAGCAAACAAACAAACAAACAAACCCTCAGAGTTGTTTCTGGGTGCTGGTGGCTCACTGCCTGTAATCCTAGCTACTCAGGAGGATGAGATCTGGAGGACTGCAGTTCAAAGCCTGCCCAGACAGGAAATGTGGTTGTTAATCTCCAACTAACCACCAGAAAACTGGAAGTGGTGCTGTGACTCATGTGGTAGAGCACTAGTCCAGGCCCTGAGTTCAAGCCTCATGACCACCACCAACAACAACAAAAAAAGCAGAGTGGTACTACCTTTGTAGAAAGACAACATTTTGGCCACGATGGTGACAGTACAAAGGGGACCAAGTGGAGGCCACAGAGTGAGTCTCTGTCTGTGTGCTGTGTGTCCTGAGTGAACGACAAGGAGCTGAAAGGAGAAGCAACCAGTCCAGACTGTTCCCTTGCTGACAGAGGAAACAGGATCAGAGATGGGGAACAAATTGCTCAAGGTCACCCTTGTGAGTCTGGGGCCAATGTGGGCCCATGGCCCAGGCTGGGCACGAGGTCCCCCTGCCCAGCTGCCCTTGATTCTGTCTCCCCTAGTGAGTGGGCGCACAATGGGCTCCGCTTCCTTCCTGCTGCCCTGCCCGCCGTCTGCCACGTTGGCAGCCGCCTGCAGCCCTCTCACCCCTGCTGCTGCTGCTGCTGCCGCATCAGCAAACACCGACCCTCAGAGAGGAGGGTTTTTGCCCAGAGTAGTCAAGGCTGCCCGTGCCAGGCTGGGCTGGCTGACTCCATCAGACAGGAGGGAGCAAGCCAGCCCCCGGCCTTCCCAGACTTCCCTTCGCCCAGCGGAGCGGGGCAGGAGACTGGGTTGGGGGCCAAGGAGTCTGCAGAGTCTGGAAGTGAGGTTCCATCCCTTGCAGGCGTGTGTATACATGTGTGTGCATGGAAGAACATATATGTTCTATGGATAGATGCTGCCGAGTGTGTTTGGGCCAATACAGAGCCACTGCACTCTGTGTGTGTGTGTGTGTGTGTGTGTAAATACAAGGGAAAGCTCTGTGTGTATGTGTGTGTGTCCTGAGTTTGAACACCAGCTCTGGACAAAGAAATGCCGTGTCTAGCAGTGTGTGTCCACAGAAGTGCATGTGTGCCACGTGGGTGACAAGGACTCTGTGTATGTCCCCAGCGTGGGCACACGTGCCTCCTCTGCATTTGTTATGGCGTACAAGAGGAGAGTGACACGCAGCCCACGAGGACTAGCAATTGTGTATGCACAAGGGACTGCTAGGTGGGCCTGTGAGTTTGTGCACATCTCCACAGCCCGGAAGACAATGTGTAGCCATGTGGGTCAGCCCGAATGTCCAGGAATGCCAAAGCATCTGGATTCCAAGGGATTTTGTGAGTGTGTCTTTTCTTTTGTTTGTTTATCTGTCTGAGACAGGATCTTGCTATCTAGCTAAAGCTGGCCTGGAACTCAGGATCCTCCTGCCTCAGCCTCCCAAGTGCCGACATTACAGCAGTGGGCTACCTCCCTGGGCTCTGAGCGGGTTATCAGTGGCACAGGGGGAGTCACAGTGTGGCTGTGGCTGCATTTCTGCAGGCTGGCGTGGGTTGTGGGGGGGGGGTGGCATTGTGTAGGGTGACACTGCGCACTAGGGCTGCCCTTGTTTCTCTGTGCGCCACAGCCGGTGTGTGACGGTGTGTGTGCATGTCTGTGCGAGCCGCGTGCTGTGGAGTGTGTGCTGAGCTGAGTGTAGACGGGAGGGGCGGGGGAGGGAGGGGGCTGGGTTTGTGCTTGTCTGGGAGCCCCGGGTCAGCTGCACTCTGTGGGTGCCCAGGTGGCCACCGTGTCCAACTGCGTCTGTGTGTCTCAGGTCGCTTGAATGTGCGCAGGAGGGAGGCGTGGGGGGACGGGAGTGCGTGCCTGTGCAGGCCCCTTTAACGTGGCAAGTCTAAGAAATGTCGGCCTTCTTGGCAGCAGATCTGGGCTTGGCTCCACTGGGGGTGTCTGCAGAGAGGGGCTCTTAGAAGGGACGTGCTTGAGCGAGAGAGACAGGAAGGGAAGGGGGGGCAGCCCCAGCTCGGGGTTTCCAGGAGGGAAAGGCAGACATTGGAACTTGTCAATGCCGCTACCTCCTTCCCTACCCCCACCTCTCTGCTGCCGCCTCTTCTCCTGGCGCCTGAAGGCTGTTGGCAGACGGACAGACAGACAGACAGTGCACACACAGACTGGCTCGGTGGCACAGAGCCCAAACCCAGGACCCTAAATACACAAGGGCCTGGACGCAGAGGTCCAGGGAGAGCAGAGGAAATGGCTGCCTGTTGGAAGAGCACACGTGTTTATGTCTTTTAGGACCGGGAGGTGCTGTTGGTCTCTAGTGCTCTAAGCAGACTAGCAGGCCCTGGGGGGGGGGAGGCTGGGGGGGGGGGCCCTGGGGAAGGGGCTTTTGTGGCTCTCACCAGGCTCTCAAAGCGCCCAGCTCCATTCCCTGTTTAGACAACTGCAGCAGTGTCCGACATTTCTGTTGCCTGCAGAATCACCCGCTGCAACTCCCTCTTTGGAGGCAGGGGAGGCTCAGAGAGGGACAGCAACTGAGCCAAGGTCACGCTGTAAAACCAGGACTGAAACTCAGGAGTCCTCCCCATCATCACTGCTGTCAGTGTGAGCCCATGGGCCAGATAATCCTTCCTGCCGTTCATGTTCATGTAGTTCTTTCTTCTTTGCAGGTCTGCGGGGGATGATGATAACCCCTCCCTCTCTCCCCACACCTCAAGTGATAGCCCTGCTTGCTTGTTAGCCCACCTATTGGTCACAAGAAGAGGAAGAGAAGACATTAACCAGGAGGAACAAAGAGGGAGAAGAGGGGCAGATCAGAACAGCACAGACCATCAAGGTACACTCAGGAGTTCAGAGTAGCCGGGTGTTGGGGCTCATGCCTGTAATCCTAGCTACTCAGGAGGCTGAGATCTGAGGATCACGGTTCAAAGCCAGCCGAGGAACAGGAAAGTCCCTGAGACTATTATCTCCAATAAACCACCAGAAAACCGGAAGTGGCGCTGTGGCTCAAGTGGTAGAGTGCTGGCCTTGAGCTAAAGAGCTGAGGGACAGTTCCCAGGCCCAGAGTTCAAGTCCCACGAGCGACAAAAAAAAAAAAAAAAAAAAAAAGTTCAGAGTCCTGCCTGCCTTAGGAGCTGGAATTGGGACTTTTGGTTTCCTGGACTCAACCCTTAAACTCTAGGGCTAGAGGGTAACAAACTTAGTGTGGCAACTGCAAGTACACACTGGCCCAGAGTCCAGGATGACCACACTTAGCTCCTGAGAAAGGGGCTGGGACTGAGGACAGAGCCTACCTGCCTGGGTTCACACCCACTAGGGCGTGCAAGTGTAAGTGTAAGCTTGCTCAGATGTCCACTGTCCACCCAGGACTGTGAGGAAGCAGGATGGGAGGTCATGGGGAGGGAGGGGAAAGAGGAGGATTAGGGGAATGTGTGTGTATGCACGTGTGTGCATGCATGTGCATGTGATAGGCAGGGAATGGTTGTGCATAGGATACTTGTGTGAGTGATTATGTGTGCAGTTTTATTGTACCACTATGTACAGCAATGTGGGTGTGTGCCTGGATTTGCCTGTCTTGTGTGTAGCTGTGTATGTGTGTGGTTGTGTGTACACATGATGTCTGTGTTTTGAGGTACACATGCATTGTATGTCTTGACCATAAGCAGTTGTATATATTTCAGGGCCAGTGACTATAAGGGTTCACACATGTACATTTTGGTGGATTGGATCCTATGTGTGGTTCTTTTGCATGTGGGTGTTGGTACGAGGGCTTGAATTTAGGGCCTTATGTTCTTTTCACTTAAGGTTGGGGCTCTACCACTTGAACCAAACCTCCACTTCTGAGTTTTTGCTGGCTCTTGGAGGTAAGAGTTTCATGGACTTTGCCATCTAGACTGGCTCCAAATCATGATCCTTATATCTCAGCCTTATATCTCAGCTAGGATTACAGGTATTAGCCTTTGGCACCACTTGGAAAGATTTTTGTTGTTGTTTTTGCTAGTCCTGGGGCTTGAACTCAGGGCCTGGGTGCTGTCCCTTTGCTTCTTTTGCTCAAGACTAGCACTCTACCATTTGAGCCTCAGCTCCATTTCTGGCTTTTAAAAAAAAATTAGTTTACTGGAGATAAAAGTGGTATGGACTTCCTTCCCTGTCTGGGCTGGCTTTGAACCATCATCCTCTGATCCCAGCTGCCTGAGTAGCAATGATTACAGGCATGAGTTGCCAGTCAAGTTCTTATCTCTTTTGTTCACAGTCCTTAGTGTCTAGAAGAGTGCCCAGTATGTAGTAGGTGCTTACTAAATACTTTTTTGTTGTTGTTCTGGTAGTGGGGCTTGAATTCAGGGCTTGAATTCATCTGACTCAACTTTTTCCATTCACTGCTGGACTGGGACTTGAACTCTGGATCTGACATTTTCCCTCAAAGACAAACACTCTACCACCTGAACCATGCCTCTAGCCCCCAGTCAGCTTTTTTTGCTAGGTCACTAAAGACAGAGTCTTGAGGCCTTCCCCTCACCCCAGTCCTGGGGCTTGAACTCAGGGTACTGTCCCTGAGACCCTTTTACGCAAGGCTAGAGTGCTACCACTTGAGCAACACTTCCACTTCAAGAATGTTGGTGATTCATTAGAGCCAAGAGTCTCACAGACCTTCCTGCGTGAGCTGGCTTCAAACCACAATCCTCAGATCTCAGCTTCCTGAGTAGTGAG
Source organism: Dipodomys spectabilis (assembly GCF_019054845.1). Classification (NCBI taxonomy): domain Eukaryota; kingdom Metazoa; phylum Chordata; class Mammalia; order Rodentia; family Heteromyidae; genus Dipodomys; species Dipodomys spectabilis. The sequence continues at coordinate 6,512,044 of NW_024870795.1, forward strand.
GATTCCAGGCGTGCACCATCAGCACTTGGTCTACATACTTCTTGAATGAATGATGAGCAAGTGAACGTACGCAGGGCCACGTATAGGAACTGTGCTGTGTGTATGATTCGTGTGTATGTGTGTGTGTCTGAACAGATACATGTTTTGGTGTGTCCAGGTGTGTGTGAAGTTTCTGGCATACGTGGCATGCGAGCAAAGTGTGAGTGCACAGGTTTGTACGCACGTGTGGTTAGGTATGCGACCTACCTGCGGCTGTGTGAGCCACTGTGTGAGCACTGTGAGGGCTGGGGCTGTGTGTGCACACGCAGTTGTGTGTGCGTGTACACGGGGGTGGGAAGGCGCTGTCTGCTTCTCCCAGCCTTCAGCACTCACTCAGCTTCACCCCAGGTCGCCTGCTGCGAAATGTCAGTGGCAGAGAAGCTAAAAATATCCACTCTCCTCCTTCTGCTCACTGCTTGAGCTGATGGGACTGTGGGGCCCCAGCCGGCCCCTTGGGCCCTGGGGGAGGAGGAACTGCTGGATGAGGGGGCGGGGTGGGGGTGGTGGAAGGAAAGGAGGCCCTTCTGGGTACATACCCTTGCTTCTTCTTCCTGGCTCCAAAGCCAGGCCCCAGGCTCGCTTCTTTCAGGAAGCCCTTTGAGAAGCCCCTGGAGCTGCCACAAGCACTGTTCCCATGTCCCCTCCTGTGTCATCCATCTGCAGGCACAGCGCCCTTACTATGGCCTCCATCAGAGAAGGCTCCTGAGGCAGGATCGTGCCAGAGCTGTGTTTCCATTGGGATAGGGAATTCCCATAGAAATGGCTGGGGCTGGGAAGGTGGCTCAGTGGTAGAGTGCTTGCCTCCCATGCATGAGGCCCTGAGTTCGATTTCCTCAGCACCACATACACAGAAAAAAGCCAGAAGTAGCGCTGTGGCTCAAGTGGTAGAGTGCCTAGGCCCAGAGTTCAAGATTCACGACCAACAGAAAGAAGGAAAGAAGGAAAGAAAGAAAGAAAGAAAGAAATTAATTGCTGGTGCTGTCTCCTTCAGGCTGAGGCTTGGGAGGGGAGGGTGCAGGCCAAACTAGTTCTTGGGCTCGTGTGGCCCTGCTCCTCTGACCCCAAGGCGGATCTGCTGCTACTCAGAACTTGTACACAAGAGCAATCTCAGCTCTTGCCCACACCACACCCTAGCTGGCACATGTGAGGAAGCGACATGTCAGGGCCCGTGGTCCTGCAGAGAGGGCCATACCTCTTCCCATGTTAGGCTCCTGGGTGTGACTGCCCTGTGCCAGTAGCGTCTGCCATTGCCTGCCCTGGGCACTGTGGATGATGGGTAAAAGTCAGTTGGGTCTAGTGTGCACATGGATGTGGGAGGGGGATGCTAAGGATTTCTGCTTCTTGTCATTCAGCCCTGAAAACACTAGCAGAAATGAGGGGTGTGCATGTGAGAGGAGCTGAGATTAATGTAAGGTGCTCTTGATGCCCGTGTGTTTATGCTGGTCAGTGCCCGTTTATTCTGTGTATTGGGTATCTGTGGCTCTATCGGTGTGTTGGTGTTTTAATCACTTGATGACTCTTTCTGTGCATTTGTATGTCTGTCTGCTTGAATGTCATTCTGCCTATACCTGGGGTCTGTGATCCACGTTAGTATTCTCCGTGTGTGTTGGCATGCGGGTCCCTCTCTCTCTTTCTTAGTCTCTCACCATTCGGTTGCAGGCCTCGGGCACGTGTGCGCATGTGCAGACATGTACACGTGCCTATCAACTTTCTAGAGCCCCAAAGCCTCCAGTCCTGAGATCTCTCCCACCTTCTTTCTCTCGGTTGGACTTGAGGTGGGGGCAGAATCAAAGAGGGCAGGCAAGCATGGAGCCCAAGACAAGCAGGGCCAGGACCAGGCGGCCATGAAGGCCCTGCCTCAGCTTTCCTCCAAGCAAGCGCTAAGCCAGAGCCTCGGTTACATGTAAACACCAGCTGTGTCAAGACAGCGCAGCTTCTTCTAGGTCAACAGACAGCTGTGGGGTTGCTAGGCAACCGCCTGGCTCCCCCCTACTCAGCCCCCCTCCCACTGTTTCTACCTGCAAACCTTCTGCTGGCTGCCCCCACCCCACAGGGCCTCCCCCTCCATGCCAGTTAACACAGCAGGGGCTGAGGGGGCAAGGAGGGGGGTGGTTAGGGCAGCTCTGGGACTGGGGATCCAGGTAGGGGAGCATTAACCCTGCCTGTGCCACTACCCCCTCTCCCAGTCCTCAGTGTCCTTCGTGTGCTCACCTCAGCCTGCCCAATTAGGATTGGACTGCAGGGCTGCCTAGCAGGTCCTGAGAGATGGGGGACCCACCAAGGTGGGGGGGGGGGGGTGTCTGCAGAGCAGCTGGGAGCAGGGGAGGTGTGCGATCACATCAGCACATGGTCAGGGTAAGGAGGGGGGTGTAGGTGGGGGTGCTGGGGGGCTCCTGTGGCGACGCAGGGCTAAGTCCCCTTTGATTTCCCCTGTCCCGTCCTCTCCCAGGATGGCCGCCCCACTTCCAAGGGAGCACCTGCGCTGCCAGCTGCCCGGCCCTCCCGGTGCCAGCGCCCAGGCCCGCCCCCCCCCCCCGCCCCCCGCGCCCGGCCGAACCCGCCCCGCAGATCAGATCCGGGAGGACTGAGGCTCCAGGCCCACTCGAGGGCTCGGGCTCTGCGTGGGCCGCGTGGGCCGGGCTGGGCACCGGCGGGAGCCGCAGGAAGGAGTGGGAGGAGAGCGGCCGACGGGGGGCAGCTGTGGGGGCAGCGCGAGGCCGCCCATTAGTATTCGGGCCCGCGCCGCGTGCCATGGCAACCGTCCCCCCCCTCCGCCGGCCGGGCCGCCCCGGGCGCAGTGCGCACCTCGCCTCCCACAGGTGGCGGCGCGCACCGGCGGCCACGCGCACGCGCACGCACGGGGCACGCGCGCCGCGGTCCGGGGGCGCGCGCCCGGGGCACCAGGTGCTCCAGAGTCCTCGGGCCCGCCCCCACGTCCTGAGACCGATGGGCGTGTCCCAGGTGCTCCCGAGGCGCCCCGAGGGGGGGGCGCAGTGTGACCCTCGGCCTCGTCTCTGATCGCCCTTGAGGGCTTATGCCTGCCTGGCCTGAGCTCACTTGCCTCTAACCCCCAGTGCATGTGGTTCTGAGTGCCATTGCCCAGAGGTGCCGAGTGTCCCTACCTGTCTGTGCCTCTGTGTGTCGGTGTTCCAGGTTGTGCTTGCATCTGCTCTTTGTTTCTTGTGTCTGGATGTGCCTGGCGTGTGTGTGTGTGCGTGTGTGTGCGTGTGCGCGCACGCCTTCGGCCCTCAGCGTGTTTGGGGCTCTGAGTTTTCCTCTAGAGGAATAACCTGGGTGTGTCTGGATGAGTGCGCACGTGCCACAGTACTGAGCATGCCTGCGAGTGTATGCTCTGTGGATAGCTACTTGTGACACACACACACACACAATCTGGCATCCTTAGGTACTTTTGGGTGGGGCTGTGCGTGTAGTTTCGTGCTTGTGTGTTGGGTCTCTGTGTTTGTGTCATTGTGCCCTTAAGTGTGCCTGTGTCCAGGGACTGCTGGCTCTTTGCCCTCCTGGGCTTCACTCCCTGCTGCCTGAGTGAGCCCACACCTGCTCCCCGAGCACTGGGCCCCTCCCCCCACCTGGCAAGGACACGGAAGGACAGAGGCAGACAGACATGGAGGAAGAGACAGAGACATAGAGGGGGATACAGAGCCAAGGAGACTGAAGAGGTGGAGACCCAGAGTCATGTGATCAGCTTCATAGCCCAAGACCCAGAAGAGAAACAGATGCCAAGATCCGGACATTACAGAGAGGGACACCCAGAGCCACACAGAAACCCAGAGTCCGGAACTGCTGAAACAGAACAGAGATCAAGGATGTGGCTCCCCGGCTTCCCTCCCCCCTCCCCTTCCCCTCTCCCCCTCTCCCCTTCCCCAGCTTTCCAGCCCCAGCTGTGCCTCCCCCACAAACCCAAAGCAGAGCTGTTCTGGCTATGTGAGTAGACCCCAGCTCCCTCCTCACAGCCGCTCTGTGTGTGTGTGTGTGTGTGTGTGTGTGTGTGTGTGTGTGTGTTCTGGGCTGGTGCCTACCTTGCACACCGCCTTCCACCTCTCCCTTGCTGTCCACATTTACACAGGCCTGGGTCATGGCCATCCTTACACCCAGGCCAGTCAGGTCACACTTGTCTCACCCCAGACACACATCCTGAGCCTCTGTCTCTCAATCACACACTCACATGGTGCCAGAATACCCAGCACAGGGCTGCAACCCGAGTAAGCCACTGGTGTCCTAAGCTCTGCCAGTCAGCCACTCACCCCTCAGCAACTCTCCAAGGGCTCCAAACTCCAACCAGAGAGAAACATACCACCAACTGTGTCCGTTCTAGCAGACTGGATGCTGAAAGGCAGGGAGGGCCCTGTGTCTGTTTGACATAGTGCTTGGGCCAGTGTCTGGAAACTCGCAGGGGAACAGGCAGTATGGCTGGAATGGAGGTTTAATGGAGATTTACCCAGCATCTGCAGCAGCCATTCCAAGAAGCCATAATAACTTGCAGGCCCTGCGTGAAAGATACTCCTGGATACTCCAGTGTTCAGACACATTAAATATGGGTGTGTGCACACAGGTGGCTGCTTGTGTGTGAATACTCAGCACAATGGCTAGATTAGAGGCTCAACTTTGGCTGCCCATTTGGAACCATGTGAGAGCTTTGAAAATTCCCAATGCCCAGGCCCCACCCCAGACTGAGAAAAGCAGAAGCTCCTGGGGCAGGGCATGGGCACCAGCAGTGGGAGTCTATTAACTACCGCTCTTGTTGAATAGACTGGAAAACTCTGACATGGGCTATTGGTGGGGAGGTTGATAGAGACAGTTTTCAGTTTCTCTTTTCTGGTAGGGATTGAACCCAGGGCCTTGTTCAAGATTGGCAGATTACTCTACCAGTGAGCTGTTACATCTCAGTCCTTAAATTTTCGTTTCAACAGTAAGCCCGGGTGCCTGGGGCTCATACCTGTCATCTCAGGAGGCTGAGATCTGATAATCACAGTAGGAAACCAGCTGGAACAAGAAAGTCTGAGACTCGTACATTGGATACCACCAAAAAGCTGGAAGTAGAGGTGTGGCTCAAGTGGTAGAGTGCCAGTCTTGAATGAAAAAGCTCAGGAACAGTATCCAGGCCTTGGTTTCAAGCCCCAGTACCACAGAAAAACAAAACAAAAGGGCTGGGAAGGTGGCTCAGTGGTAGAGCACTTGCCTTGCATGCTCAAGGCCCTGGGTTCGATTCCTCAGCACCACATAAGCAAAAAGAAAAAAGCCGGAAGTGGCGCTGTGGCTCAAGTGGTAGAGCACTAACTTTGAGCTGAAGAGCTGAGGGACAGCGCCCAGGCCCAGAGTTCAGGCCCCATGACCGGACCAAAAACAAAAAAAAAAAAAAGAAAAACAAAACAAAATAAAAAAGTGGTACAGTGAAACACAGATCCTGAACCTAACTGCTTGAAATCTGGTGTCAGCATAAGATGTCTTTGCAAAGTAACTTCTACGCATTTGAGCTTCCTGTCTGCAAAACAGGAATAATAATGGGTAACAATGAAGCCTCTGGGCATTGTTGTAGACACAGAGTCAGTGGTTTAGTATGTATGGAAATTGTTAAAAACACCTGATGTGAAAAAAATACTGTATAATTGTTTTACTATTACTATATTTACTATTATTGTATGTCTATGTCTACCATTATAATGATAGTACTGAGGCTTGAACTCAGGGTTTGGGTACTGTCCTTTGGTATTTTTGCTCAAGGCGGACACTCTTAAACCACTGATCCACTTGCAGCTTTCAGATAATTAGAGATGCATCTCACCAGCCAGGAGCTGGTGGCTTACCCCTGTAATTCCAGCTACTCAGGAGACAGATCTGAGGATTTCAGCTCACAGCCAGTCCTAGCAGGAAAGTCCCTGAGACTCTATTTACAATTAACTACCAGAAAACTTGAAATGGTACTAAGGTTCAAAGTGGTAGTGTGCTAACCTTGAGCAAAAGACCTCAGGTCTGCACTCAGGCCCTGAGTTCAAGCCTCATGACTTGACAAAAAAAAAAAAAAAAGTACTCTTTACCTGACTTATGTAACTGTAACCCTTCCCTTCTGTACATCACTTTTTTTTTTTTTTTTGTGGGAGTGGGGGTGTTGGGGGAGGGGGAGTGTCGGTTGTGGGGTTTGAACTCTGGGCCTGGGTGCTGTCCCTCAGCTCTTCAGCTCAAGGCTAGCACTCTACCACTTGAGCCACAGCACCACTTTGGGCTTTTTTCTGCTTATGTGGTGCTGAGGAATCGAACCCAGGGCCTCATGCATGCAAGGCAAGCACTCTACCACTGAGCCACCTTCCCAGCCCAGTAATATTTTTTTGTTTTTTGGTCTCACGGACTTTCTGGCCTTTCCAGGCTTGTTTCAACCTCAGATCTCAGCCTCCTGAGTAGCTAGGATTACAGGGATTACAACACTGAGTTGTCTGTGCCCAGCAACATTCTTTTTTTTTTTTTGGTGGTACTGAGGATGGAACCCAGAGCCTCCAGCATGCTAGGCAAGTGCTCTATTATGACTACTGATCTACATACCAACCCTGCATTTTTTATTAATAAGTTTTTTATTGTGAAAATACTATACAGAGGGTTATAGTTACATGAGCAAGCACATTTCCTATCCCCTGATTATTTTTACTACAGAATGTATTAACTTGTTTTTATTTATTTATTTTTTTGGGTCCGGTCGTGGGGCCTGAACTCTGGGCCTGGGCGCTGTCCCTCAGCTCTTCAGCTCAAGGCTAGTGCTCTACCACTTGAGCCACAGTGCCACTTCCGGCTTTTATTTTCTGCTTATGTGGTGCTGAGGAATCGAACCCAGGGCCTCATGCATGCAAGACAAGCACTCTACCACTGAGCCACCTTCCTAGCCCTTGTTTTTATTTTTTGACAGTATTTTTTTTTTTTTTTTTGCCAGTCCTGGGGCTTGAAATCGATCTCTGCACTGTCCCTGGGCTGTTTTTTTTTTTTTTGTTGTTGTTTTTTGCTCAAGGGTAGCACTCTACCACTTGAGGCACAGCGCCACTTCCAGCTTTTTGTGTTTATGTGGTACTGAGGAATCGAACCCAGGGCTTCATGAATGCTAGGCAAGCACTCTACCACTAAGCCACATTCTCAGCCTTTTTGACAGTATTGTATCTTGAACTCAGGGCCTAATGCCCTCCCTTCTTCCCTTCCTCCCTCCCTTCCTTCCTTCCTTCCTTCCTTCCCCTCTTTCCTTCTTGTGCTAGTCCTGGGGCTTGAACTCAGGGCCTGAGCACTGTCCTTGAGCTTCTTTTTTTTTTTGGGTCCGGTCATGGGGCCTGAACTCTGGGTCTGGGCGCTGTCCCTCAGCTCTTCAGCTCAAGGCTAGCGCTCTACCACTTGAGCCACAGCGCCATTTCCGGCTTTTTTTTTTCTTTTTGCTTATGTGGTGCTGGGGAATCGAACCCAGGGCCTCAGGCATGCAAGGCAAGCGCTCTATCACTGAGCCACCTTCCCAGCCCATCCTTGAGCTTCTTTTGCTCAAGCTTAGAACTCTACCATTTGAGCCACAGCGCCACTTCCAACTTTTTCTGTTTATGTGTTACTGAGGAATCAAACCCAGAGCTTCAAACATGCTAGGCAAGCACTCTATCTCTAAGCCACATTCCCAGCCCTCCTACTTGGCTTTTTTGTTGAAGGCTGGCACATTACCACTTGAGCCATGCCTCTAATTCTAGCATTTTGCTGGTTAACTGGAGATAAGAGTTTCTTAAGATTGTCTGTTAGAGCTGGCTCCAAACCAAGATTCTCAAATCCCAATGTCCACAAGCAGCTAGGATTTTTATTTATTTAAATTTATTTATTTTTGTGCTGGTAACACAACTTAAAACCCTTGAGCTCTCTTTCCTCTTTTTCATTTGAGCCATACTTCTAGTCTGGCATTTTGTTGGTTAATTAGAGATGGAGTCTCAAAGTTGTTTTTGTTTTTGCTAGACTGGCTTTGAACACTGATCTACCAGATCTCAGCCTTCTGAGTAGCTAAGATACAGGCATCAGCCACTAGCAATTCTCAATTTTCAATTTTTTGTGTGTGTGTGCCAGTCCTGGGGCTTGAACACATGACTAGGGCTTTGTCATTAACCTTTTTTAAATCAAGGCTAGCACTCTATCACTTGAGCCACTGCTCTACTTCCAGTTTTTTCGCTGGTTAATTAGAGATGAGAGTGTCAGACTTTCCTGCCCAGGCTGGCTTCCAACTGCAATCTTTGGATCTCAGCTTCTTGAATAGCTAGGATTACAGGCATGAGCTACTGGCACTGGGAAATTTTCTGATTTTTTTTTTTTTTTTGGGTCCGGTCATGGGGCCTGAACTCTGGGCCTGGGCGCTGTCCCTCAGCTCTTCAGCTCAAGGCTAGCGCTCTACCACTTGAGCCACAGCGCCACTTCCGGCTTTTTTCTTTTTGCTTACGTGGTGCTGAGGAATCGAATTCAGGGCCTCATACATGCAAGGCAAGCGCTCTACCACTGAGCCACCTTCCCAGCCCCCCCCTTTTTTTTTTAATGTTAGGAAGAAGCGAAAGCTTGGAGTAAATCTTTAGGCCAATCTACTTCTGCCACTTTCCATGTGATACTAGACAAGTCTCTCTGAGATCTCAATTATTCCAAGTCTATGATGCTGTTATGTAAGTAATTATTATGAATAAAACATCCCAAGAAGTATTTAATAGTAGAAAACCCTAGATAATCTAGAAGCCATGTAGCTTTGACACAATCTGGAAACAGGGGTTGCACCCTGGCTATACTGGGACCCTGCCCTCTGAACTGAGCTAATTAGAGCAGCATAATGACCCTTGTCCCTGTCCCACCCACCTGGAGAGCTTTGCTACCTTTTCCTCAAAGGTCTCAGAGCCTAAGGGCACAATTACCTCCTACCCCCAATCAGGAGGCCAGATGTGGTCTCTAAAAGACATCTGAACTATCCTTGCCACTTCCTCAGGGAAGACTCCTCCCCTCTAATGGAGGGGGTGTCACGTGATCTCCCATTCTCCTGTTGACCCTGCTCTTCTCTCAGGGAGCTCCGTTTCCCCCAAGACTTTTTCTCATTCCCTTTCCTCATCCTTCCTTTTTTTTTTGGGTCCGGTCGTGGGGCCTGAACTCTGGGCCTGGGCGCTGTCCCTCAACTCTTCAGCTCAAGGCCAGCACTCTACCACTTGAGCCACAGCGCCACTTCCGGCTTTTTTCTTTTTGCTTATGTGGTGCTGAGGAATCAAACCCAGGGCCTTGAGCATGCAAGGCAAGCGCTCTACCACTGAGCCACCTTCCCAGCCCCCTCATCCTTCCTTTTTATTTATTTCTTGGTGCTGGTCCTGGGGCTTGAACTTGGGGTCTGGGTGCTGTCCCTGAGCTTTTTAATTTTTATTTAAGGCTAGTACTCTTACCACTTGAGTCACAGCTCTACTTCCAGCTTTTTGGTGTTCATTGGAGATGAGTCTCACAGACTTTTCCTGCCTAGGCTGGCTTTGAACCTGTAGCTAGGATTACAGGTATGAGCCACCAGTGTCCAGTCCATATTTTGATTTGTCAGTCATGGGGCTTGAACTAAGGGCTTGGGCACTACCCCTTAGCTTTTTTGCTCAAATCTAGTGTTCTACAACTTTGAGCCACAGCTTGGTTTTCTGGTTTTTTGTTGTTGTTGTTGGCCGAGAGCCTGAACTCTGGGCCTGGGCACTGTCCCTCAGCTCTTCAGCTCAAGGCTAGCGCTCTACCACTTGAGCCACAGCACCACTTTGGGCTTTTTCTGCTTATGTGGTGCTGAGGAATCGAACCTAGGGCCTCATGCATGCAAGGCAAGCACTCTACCACTGAGCCACCTTCCCAGCCCTGGTTTTCAGGTACTTAATTGGAGATAAAAGTAAATCTCATGGACTTTCTTACCCAGGCTGACTTCAAACCATGATCCTCAGATTTCAGCTTCCTGAGTAGTTAGAATCCTAGCTACAGGTGTTCAGCACATCCTTTTGTTTTGTTTTGTTTTTTTGGTCAGTTGTGGGGCTTGAACTCTGGGCTTGGGTGCTGTCCTTGCACTCTTCAGCTCAAGGTGAGCGCTCTACTGCTTGAGCCACAGCACCACTTCCAGTTTTCTAGTGGTTTATTGGAAGTAAGAGTGTCACGGACTTTCTTGCCTGGGCTGGCTTTGAACTGCAATGCTCAGATCTCAGCCTCCAGAGTAGCTAGGATTACAAGTGTGAGCCACAGATGCCTGGCTGTTTTAAGGACCCTTCCTGCTGAGCTGCACTTACCTCCCTGAACTCCTACTTTCTTCCTGAGTCCTCTTCCACACAACTCCTGAGCTCCAGCACACAAGGCCCTCCCCCTTTCTTCCCCTTCTTTTAGACCCATCTCAGGTTGAGCACAATCTTTTCCACTACCTCATCTCCTCAGCCCCCAGGAAGCCTCACCTTTAGACTGAACCCTCATTTCCTTGGAAGCCAGTTCAGCCCCCCCCCCCCCCCCCCCCGCCCCCAGCCTACCCAGGTCCTTCTGCCTCCTCAGCAATTGCTGAACACATTCATTTTTCTCCCTGCAGGCAATTCTTGGGGCTGCAAACAGCTTCTCTTGGGTTGGCCCATCCCAGCTTCCTCTGATGGGTTCTCTGAACCCCCTCCTCGCTCAACCGGCCTTGCCAAAAGCCCTTCCCCCTCCAGGAACACAAGCAGTGTTGATTTCAGACAGACCCAACTGTGGCTTCCACCTCCCGCCACCCTCTCCCATCTCTGGGCCTTGGCATTTTTTTCCCCCCTCCTTTTGTTTTTCTGCCTAGCACCCTAGGCTTGGCTTTTTTTTTTTTTTAGCTTTCTCTTCTGTGGAGCCCCTTGCTCTGGCCCTCAGGGGTTTTTTTACTGCTTCCTACTCTCACTTCCGGCTGGGCATCGATTGTCAGTGCTGCAGGCTGTCTGTAGAGAGGAAGGATAGGCCAAGGTCTTCATCCTGGGGACGTGTGGAAGGGCCTGAGCAGGTGGATGAGCCTTCCCATCGTCACAAAGGCTGCAGTATTAGGGGCTGTGATATACTATCCTCCAGCTTCTCCCAAGCAGGAAGGTCTAGAAGATAGGAGCCCCCTTAGATCAGGGTTCTTTTGTCTACCCCAAGGCCTGGGCCTAGCTGGGGGGGAAGGAGGGTATCAGGGATGCTAGGCCACATGAAGCTGTCTTTTTGTGTCTCCATGAGCAACACTGAAGGATCGGGAGAAATCACATGAGCAGAGGTTTAACATACAATGGGTGATGGGAAAACTCTAAAGATCATGAGACCAAAGTGGCCATTGTTTGAGTAAGGGCAACCAAGAGCTCCCCTAAAGTCAGGGAGAGGAAAGCAGTTCAGGTTTTCTAGACCTAGCATTTGGGGTTCAGAATGGAGAGAGAAAGGTGAAGAGATAATGGGCTGACTGGCAGGGTCATTCCCTGGGTTGTGCTGACACAGACGAGCTTTCTGTGTGTGTTAGGGGGTTTGGGGGCACAGGGGGCCCAGGATCTGAGGCAAATGTGAGACATGTAGCAGTCCCAGGGGAAAAGAGTATCAAAAATGTTCTTGACTCAGAATGGAGTGTTTTATAGGTAGGTATACCTGAGCAAGGAAAGGAATGTGGAGGGCCTGGCCCCCGTACTGGAGTTCATATCTGTAATCCTAGCTGCTCCAGGAGGCTGAGCTCTAGAGGATCAACAGTTCAAAGCCAGCCTGCTAGGAAAATCTACAAGACTCCATCTCCAGCCACAATAACCAGCAAAGCTGGTGCTCCCACCTCTAATCCTAAATCCTAACTACTCAGAAGGCTGAGATCTAAGGATCAAGGTTTGAAGCTAACTTGGGCAGGAGTATCTGTGAGACTCTTATCTCCAATTAACCACCAAATAGAAAAAAAAAAAAAAAAGCCAGAGTAGAGCTGTGGCTCAAATGATAGAGCACTAGCTTTGAACAAAAAAAGCTCAGGGATGGGGCTGGGAAGGTGGCTCAGTGGTAGAGCGCTTGCCTTGCATGCATGAGGCCCTGGGTTCGATTCCTCAGCACCACATAAGCAGAAAAAGAAAAAAGCCGGAAGTGGCGCTGTGGCTCAAGTGGTAGAGCGCTAGCCTTGAGCTGAAGAGCTGAGGGACAGCGCCCAGGCCCAGAGTTCAGGCCCCATGACCGGACCCCCCCAAAAAAAAACAGCCAGCCCAGGCAGACAAATTCATGAGGCTCTTATCTCCATTAACTGCCAAAAAGCCAGGAAGGGATAGAGTAACAGCTCTGAGTGAAAAAGCTAAGCGACAGCACCTTGGGTTTAAGCCCCGGTGGCACAAAAAAAAAAAAAAAAAAAGCTCAGGGACAGGATCTGGGACTTGAGTTCAAGCTCCAGGATCAGCCCAAACAAACAACAACAAAGAGCAAAAAGCTAGCTATTAGTGTGGCTCAAGTGGTAAAGTGCCAGCTGAGCAAATACAGAGGTCTTGAGTTCAAGCTCCTCCACCTTGGGGTGGGGGGAAGGAAACAAAGAGATATTGGGCTAAAAGGCCAGAGACACAGAACAAATGAAGGCAGAGTCCTGAGACCAGGGCTGGAATGAGGGGGGGTCTAGAAGAAACTCAAGACTGGACACATGAAGGAGGATCCTTAGGGAGAATCCAACCCCCACTCCTTAAGTCCTAGGGCAAAATAATGATCAAGAGGTAGAATTTTCTGGGGCTGGGAAGGTGGCTCAGTGGTAGACTACTTGCCTTGCATCCATGAAGCCCTGGGTTCGATTCCTCAGCACCACATAAACAGAAAAAGCCAGAAGTGGCGCTGTGGCTCAAGTGGTAGAGCGCTAGCCTTGAGCTGAAGAGCTGGGGGACAGCTCCCAGACCCAGAGTTCAGGCCCCACGACCAACAAAAAAATTTTTTTTCCATTTAGGGCAGAATACATGGACCAGGGGTCAGGGAAGTCCTGAGGACCAAACCAGTCTGCAGGGGTGGGGGGGATGGTAATGAGGGGGAGGGTGTCAAAGGCAGGAAAAGTCTGCAGCCTACAGTGGAATGGGGGAGAAGGGGGACCCCAGATTTCAAGCAGATGTCAGATGTAGCAGGGAACACATGTAGGTATTTCAATTCCTCTGGGGAACCAGTGGCTGGTGACAAAATCCAGCTGTGTCCCTCCTACTCCGCCCCCCTCCCCCCTCCCCCCTCCTCCCTTCACAAGACACAAGTGGTTTTTTTTTTTTTTTTTTTGCTTTTTTTCATTTCTTTTTAATACAAACTTGGATCTTTGGGTGTGTCCTGCCAACAGAAAGCAACAACAACAACAGAAGAGAAAACCCAAGAGTGAAAAATAAGAAAGAAAAGGGGAAAAAAAAAAAAAAAGCTCCCGTAAGAGGTTCTTCTCCCTTCCCCCCCACCATGCGAATTTGCACACCACGGGACCACAGCAGGTTTACAGAATGCAATATACAATCCACGATTTATAATAAAACAGTATATACAATAAATAGGATATTGTTCATTTTTGTCGAACGACCTGTAGATAAATTTCTCAGTGCACACTTGCGGGGGCTCTGGACACTTGGAGGCCCCCTCGCAACCTCTTGCACACGCACTCTCTCTCGCTCTCTCTTTTTTTTTTTGTCTTTTTCTAAAACTGTGTTTTTGTCTTTAAGTTTTGTACATTTTTAAAAAGTATTTACAATTGCTGGTTTTGTGCAGAAAAGGGCTCACCTTCGGCTTCTGCGTGGAGGAGATGGGCAGGGAGGGTTAGGGTTGGGGTGGGGAGCAAAGGGCAGGCTTTCCTGCCAGAGGACAATGTGGACACGAGGAGGGGTCTTGGCGTTGGTTTTCTGAAAGCTGCAAAGAAACACAAGAGAAGAGGCAGAAGTCAGCAGCAGGCAGACACTGAACGTTGAGACCAGGAAGACTAAGAGTCCCCCTCCCCTGTGCTCCATTCCCACCAAGATTCTGGGAGAAGCTAATCATATGGTTTCTTTCCCCAGATCTAGCTCCCACATGACTTTGGGACTACATGTGGCCTTCTCTGAGCTCAATTTCTCTCTGTAAAACAAGCATGCGAATCAGGCGCTGGTGGATCACATCTGTTACCCTAGCTACTCAGGAGGCTGAGATCTGAGGATCACTGTTCAAAGCCAGCCTGGGGAGGAAAGTCCCTGAGACTCTTATCTCCAATATACCACCAAAAAACCAGAAGTGGCAATGTGGCTCAAGTGGTAGAGCGCACACCTTGAGCTGAAGAGCTCAGGGACAGTGCCCAGGCCTAGAAATCAAGCCCCATGACCAACAAAACAAAAACAAACAACCAAGCATGCATAAGCCTGCACTAAGAAGCCATGGCTGGGCTGAGTGTCAGGGTCCCAAGCAGCAGGCTTGTAAAGAGCTCAGGCTCTTGGAGTTAGGCATGACTGAGTTCAAATGCAAACACCACCATTTAAGGAAGCTCTGGGACAGCAGGGTGGCTTAGGCTTCTGTGAGCCTCAGTTTACTAATCAGTAAACTGATTCAGGAGAGTGAGGCAGAAGAACCTTCAGTGTTAGGCCAGCCTGGACTACACAGCAAGACCTTGTCTCAACACAACAAGTCCAAACAAAAACAAAACACTAGGGGGTGGGGGGATGGGCATTACAACTACCCCCCCAGAGGTTTGTTGGCAGGATTCAGTGTCTTAAGGCAGACAAGGCTGAACACAAATGCACAATAAATGTATTACCACTTGCTATTATTTTTCCTGGAGCCAGTCGGGTTCTCCAAACCTCAGATTCCTAATGTCACAATGAGTTCATTTACTAATTCTTTTCCCCACCTAGGCTGTTGCGAGGAACACAGCAAGGAGGAGGACAGAGACGGCACAGCACAGCTGTGAGCCACTGCTTCAATTTTCTCTAAATCCAACCTTTTCCTAGCCTACCCATGCCGTTCTGTTCCTTAGAGAGTGAGGTGATGAGGAAGTCTGTCTGAATGAAGAAAGAACTGCCCAGCAGGCTGCCACCTGTGTTTGGTGGAACGCTGCCTTCCCGAAGCTCCCAAGCCCCCCACGAGCAGTAGACTGGGGTATGGTCCCCTTCCTAGGCAGCCCCAATCACCTTTGGGAGACCTGATTTCCCTATCCAGAACCCCCGTCACACTAGACCCTCTGGATTCACAGCTTTATGCCGTGAGGACTGAGCTGCCCAGAGCAGGGTCGGCTTGGTTAGTGCTCTGGTCTGCCTGCCACTTCCTCAAGATTAGGGGCAGGGGTGGGGGTGGGGGGTGCTAAAAGTGCCTCCTGAGCCTCCTCAGCCAGCCAGCCACCGAGCCATCCATCCTCCCGCGGCCACAGGAGCCAGGAGGCGACAGGAGGCGACGGAAAGCTCTCCTCGCTTGTACTTTCTTGGCTTCCCTTCCAACAGGCCACATTGACATTCTGCTCAGCCTCAGCTGCTGTCTGCTGGGCAGTCAGCCTGGGGACGACTTTTGTCCCAGGGTTGGACTTGCCAGGACACCCCCAAGAGCTAGGGGATGGGGTGGGCTCCTGAAGGGCAAGGGCAGCAGCCAATCCTGCTGACGGGAGCAGGCAGTGGCGGGCACTGCGACACTGGCGGGTCCGTGGTGGGTGAGGGGAAGTGGTATCTATGAGGTGGCCCTTGGGGTGGGAAGCAAAAAAGTAGCTCTTGGTCTCTGCAATGAGGGTGAGAAGCAGGACCAGCTGCAGAGATTAGGGGGCAGGAGGATGCTCTGGGGGGGGGGGTGCCAGGCTGGGGGTGGGGCTGAGGGCCTCTCTCCAGAAGCTGGCCTCATTGCAGGTGAAGGACAGTGGCCAAGCTGGGTAACTAGCGAGGGGAGATTTACGGTGGGCCGTTCCAAACACTCTGCACATCAACAGTGATGAGCCTCAGCTTTTCCCCCAAGGGCCTGGGGCAGGAAGAGAGGCTCTGCACAAATCCCTGCCTCTCCCACCCCCACCAGCCCTCAGCCACTGCCAGTGACCCTCTCCAAGCCAGGTCTCCATGGTGATCTCAGCCCAGCAGGCGGCTTCTGCCAGAACCTTCCTGGGGTGCCCGCGGCCAGGCAGCAGGAGGCTTTCTCACCCTCTGCTAAGCCGCCCAGTGCGTCTCACCTTCCTCCTCCCTGCGCCCTCCCAGCTTTCAGGACTTGGCCAGCCACAGACTCTGGCAGAATCTGGGAGAGGATAGGAGGTGGGGAGGGGGAAAAGGGAGAATGCTATGGCTGTGTCGAACTCACATCTCACTAGACTCAACTGTCTGTGTAAGAGACTCAAACGCTAAGGTGCCAAGCCTGGTGTCAGGCACTAGAAACAGTCTTCTGCTCTGGTCCTGCCTTTGAGGGGCTCATGCAAAGCAGACCTACGACCAGGCACTTTATGCAGGGAGATGAAGAAGAACCAGGAGCAGGGGTACCTAACAATCTTGGCAGAAGGTATTGGGCTCTTGGTTCACTGTTGAGCACAGTGCCTAGCACACGGTGCTCTCAAATGCGTGGAGCGAATGACAGAGCGATGACTGATCAGAGGCAGGTCAGCATGTCAAGGTCCAGCTCAGCTCTTGCACACCTCCAGGACGCCTCCTTAGAGCACCCTGTTACCATAGCTACCGGTGTACTTGTCATTCTCTCCAGGGCACAGGCCTGCAGGTGGTACCTCTGTATTCTCAATCCCAGCATGCACCTGGCCCCAGAACACCAACCACTGTTCCTAAGACTTAACCTTTTAATGGCTCTACAAGGAACCTCAGAGCCACATTCCACCAAGCTGTCATGTCTAGAAGTTTTCAAATCAGGTACCACAACCTTCAGTGCCTCTTGCCTGGCAGTGGGAGTAGGCTTGGTGGGCACTAAAGGGTAGCTGAGTTGAAATTTAAAGGGCTGTAGATAGACATCAGGTTTCCCAGAGAGCTGGTCTCTCCCCAAAAGAAGGCTATACTTGTGCATTTACTTAAGCAACTGGCAAATATGCATTCATGTTCACTCTCAGGGCACATGCTAACATTTAACTTATACTAGTCTCTGCCTCAAGAAGAGGGAAGTTCAGTGACAAATAAAGAGTAGAAAGCAAAGTGTATGAGAATGAGATTAACTCACTGTGTTACCTAGATCAAGGCCCTTCCTGCATCTGGGCCTCAGCCAGGTGCCAGCGTCTTACACCCGTAATCTTAGCTACCCAAGAGGCTGAGATATGAGGATTGCAGTTCGAAGCCAGCCCAGGCAGGAAACTGTGAGACTTCTTATCTCCAATAAAGTACTTGAGAAAGCTGGAAGTGGCACTGTAGCTCAAGTGGTAGAGTGCTAGCCTTTAGCGAAAGAAGCTTAGGGACAGTGCCCAGGCTGAGTTCAAGTCCCAGGACCAGCAAAAAAAAAAAAGGGGAAGCGGGGGGAGCTCAAACAGGTAATGAGGGGGATCTTTTTTTTTTTTTTGGGTCTGGTCGTGGGGCCTGAACTCTGGGCCTGAGCGCTGTCCCTCAGCTCTTTAGCTAGCGCTCTACCCCTTGAGCCACAGCGCCACTTCCGGCTTTTTTTCTTTTTGCTTATGTGGTGCTGAGGAATCGAACCCAGGGCCTCATGCATGCAAGGTAAGCGCTCTACCACTGAGCCACCTTCCCAGCTCCACGAGGGGAATCTTGAGGAGCCAAGATGGTCTTCCAAGGACCACAGCTACCTGAGTGACCCGCCTTCCAGTATTTCCAGGCTGTCAGGCCTGAGCTGCCTAAACACAGAGATGATACCACTTCAGGGTTCAGACTACACTTGACTGGAAGAAATACCATTGGGGGCTGGGAATGTGTTTTAGGGGTAGAGTGCTTGCCTCATATGCATGAAGCCCTGAGTTCGATTCCTCAGTACCACACACATAGAAAAAGCCTGAAGTGGCACTATGGCTCAAGTGATAGAGTGCTAGCCTTGAAAGCTCAGGGACAGTGCCCCAACCCAGAGTCTAAGTCTCAGAACTGGCAAAAAGAAAAAACAAAACAACCATCAGGTTGTCTATGAGGTCTCACAAGGAGGTTCCCAACTGGGGAGGGGCAGGATGCGGGGTTCTCCCCTCAAGTTTTTTTCTTTTTTGGTTGCTTGTGAGGCTTGAATTCTGGGCCTGGGCGCTGTCCCTCAGCTCTTCAGCTCAAGGCGAGCGTTCTACCACTTGAACCACAGCGCCACTTCTGGCTTTTTCTGTTTATGTGGTACTGAGGGATCGACCCCGGGGCCTCATGCATACCAGGCAAGCACTCTACCATCGAGCCACCTTCCTAGCCCTGGTTTTTTTTCATTTTGTTTTGTTTTGCCAGTCCTGGGAATTGAATTCAGGACCTGGACACTGTCCTTGAGCCTCTCTTGAGCCACAGAGCCACTTCTGGCTTTTTCTGTTTATGTAGTATTAAGGACTCGAACCCAGGGCTTCATGCATGCTAGGCAAGCACTCTACCACTAAGCTACATTCCCAGCCCCTCTCCCTCAGTTTTTTTTTTTTCAAACAGGGTCTACTACTGGCCAGAGGCATTCTTTAATCTCTGGCTCTGCCAGTCACTTCCCATTCTTCATCCGCTGCTGGGCACAGAGATTTAAAATGCTAGAGGGACCCCACAGAGTTCACATCCATGGACATTCATGTCTGTCACATGCCAAAGCATCATCATATTCCCTTTATACCTTCCCCCTCGTCCCTCTCTCTCCCCTCTCTCTGTCTCTCTCTCTCTCACACACACACACAGAGCTTTCCCTCTCTCCCAGCTAGGGATATCTTATATGTAAAGTCAGGGTCATCAATCGTATGTGCTGGACAGGCAGATGAAATGGGGTGATCCTTGGCTCTACTGTTACCTGCTTTGATGACCAGGTGGCTGAGTCCCTAGACCAGTCCTCTGTAAACTAGCCCTGACTGACTGTGTCAGTTTACTTATATGACCCTTGTCCACTTGCCACTCCTTTTTCATGATTCTCCCATTCTCCATGCTCATCTTTGACTCGTTAGAATACAGACACATTCCCTGACCTGTCCCAGGAACAATGAGACAGTGGGGTAGGGAGATAGTAGCAGGGATGAGTAAGTGGCCAAAAGGGTTTGATGGCTAGTGAGGACATTCCCAAGAAGGGCTGTCACCATGCATACAGGGCCAGAGACTAAGCGTGTCTGGGAGGAGGTGAAGTCAGGGAAAAGACAGGAACTGGCAGGTGGGAAGACCACGGTGGATAGGAGGGGACAGCGCAGGCCAGGGAAGTAGGAAAGCAACAGGGCACCTTCAGGAAAGACCCTTCCCGTAAAGCCTCCTCACTCCAGATTTTCTCGTTGGGCAAGGAAGGCTGAGTGTGAGAGAGGCGGGGCTCAAGGGAGGCGGTGCCAGGACACAAGCCCTGAGTATCTTCAGCACCAGGCCAGGAAGACTGGCCTGTATTTTGCGGGCAAGGAGGCTGGAGAGGAAGGATTGCAATCAAAAGGTGTGAAGCATGGAGTTGCAGGAGCAGATGTGCTTTAATCAATTCATCCAATAAATATTTTAGGGGCTCCAGACACCAGGCATCTAAAAATACTGAACAATAAGCACTTTGGCGGCTTGGTGGGGAGAATGGACTCCAGTGGGGGAGGGGTGGGTGGGCTGGAAACCCTCACTGTGGAGTAGGGCTCCAGGCTCTGAAGTCAGGACCCATTTCTGGCCTCCAGGGAAGGTCTTGTTGCCTGCCCCACTCTGGTGGCTCAGGAGAGTGGCAGAGTCCCTTCCCTGGAGAGTGGTGACCACGTGAGAGTTTTTAATGAATCTCTGCTTCCAGGCTGGAAGTCCCCCCGAGGGCAGGGCCTTGCCCATCTGCTCAGCAGTGCCCTTAGCACAGGACACTGCCTAGCCCAGAGTAGGGTTCAGTTCCTGGGTGCTGAACACTGATTCCCACACTTCCCCCACCCTCTAGGCCTAGACTCAGGGCAGCACTTGCTGCAAGGTTTATAATGAGAAAGCAGTGGGGGGAAGATCGGGACATATTACAAATTTACAAAGAGTTTTCGGAGGATTGGTGAGGCTTACCATGGGCAGAGTTTCTGTCTGACCCAGGTCAGTTTTGAGGCTAGGTCTTATATCCCCAGGCTTCGGCTCCTCTGGGGTAGGGCTTATCTTACCCTAGGTCCTTCTTCCCAAGAGTGTCCGAGGCAGGGAACTTAGGGATATTTCAACATCTCCCTTCAAAGACCAAATGCCCATGAAATACAAGGTCCTTTTTAGAGGGCAGCAGGCCACAGAAGCTGGAGGACTAGATCTGGCCTGAGCGAAGGCCCATTAAGCTCAGGAGGTGTGCGAGGCACACACAGGCTCTGTGGGGAGGTCTCCATCCACCCTCCGCCACCCACTGACTGCATGCTTGCCGCGAGCCAGGACCCTGCTACGTGCTTCCTTCACATGTAATCTCCTCTAATTCTCACCCGACATGCAGAGCTGCGTGACTCAGTACTGGGTCACCTAGGTGGTAAGGGATGGAACCATGTTGTGCACACAGGCCTGTCTGTGACTACAGGTAGGCCTTTAGCTATTTCCCTTCAGGTTTGCTCTGGGTGGTGGGGTGCTGGGAGAGAAGAGGGTGCTTAGATCAGGGCCTGGAATATACACAGCTGTGAGAGGGGCAAGAGAGGAAATGGAGGGAGGATGGCCTCAGAGCAGGGAAGGACTGGTTGAGCCATGACGTGAAGCTTCTCACTCAGAGCCAGAGGCAAGATCAAGTGACCTCTCAAGGATTCGAGACAGAGAGACAGGCCTCTGAGCAGCCAGGCCTGGCCCACGGTTGAGCATGCCTGCTGACCCCGGCTGGATGTTGGCCTTGGAAACCGTCTCCTGCTCTGGTGAGGGCCCAGCTGGTGTAACCTTGGAGGACCTGTGACATTTCTCTTGGCCTCAGTTCCAGGCCTGAGAGGGAGTAGGGAGGGGAGAGAGGCACCGGAGATTCTCAAACACCTAACAGGTCCTTCCTACCCCTCACCCCTGCCCCGAGGGTCTGTTACAGCTGGCCTATAGGGTCTTGAGCCTATAGGGTCCCAGTATAATCAGTCTGCCTTGCTTTTCTTTTGTCAGTTGTGGGGTTTGAACTCTGGGCTTGGGTGCTGTCCTTGTGCTCTTTAGCTCAAGGCGAGTGCTCTACTGCTTGAGCCACAGCACCACTTCCGGTTTTCTGGTAGTTAACTGGAGATAAGAGTCTCATGGACGTTCCTGCCCAGGCTGGCTTTGAACTGCGATCCTCAGAGCTCAGTCTCCTGAGTATCTAGGATTACAGACATGAGCCACCAGCGGCCGGCCTTGCTTTGCTTTAACAATTTCTGTGTGGGCCCAAGACTTGTCTCCGATGATGAGTCTCCTGTCTCTTTCCTGTCAGCCACAGTTCTCAAGCCCAGCCATTCCCAATATTCCCTAGTCTCCTGACCTTTCATCCTACACTGGCATTGCCAGGTGACCTGCCTGAAGTGCTCTTCCCTGTCGCCAAAGCTCGCCTGTTCTTCAAGGTCAAGTTCAAGTGAAGTTTCTTCCACAGACTCACAAAATGCAACCTGTCAGTTTGAAGACAGGGAACCGGGAAGTGGAACAGAGAGGAAAGGAGCAGCCATGTGGCAGGCCCAGAGAGACAGGAGTGCGTTCGTTCATTCCAAATCTGGCTGCACCATTTACTAACTACAGATCCCCCAGGGAGGGTTCTGTCTCCTCCTTTCCTAACCTCTCTGAGGGGTTGCTGTGGGCAGTGGCACACAACGGGGCCCCTTTTTTCACTAAGTAGGCAGAGGGATGACTCTTGACCATTCACTGCCTGCTGCAGTCCTTGACCCTCCCAGCAAACACTTCCTTCCAGGTGTTTCTAGTACTGGAGCATGAACTCAGAGCCTGTGCTCAACACTAGTGCTCTGAGCCACAGCTCCACTTCTGCCTTTTTGGTGGCTAACTGGAGATGAGTCTCATGGACTTTCCTGCCCAGGCTGGCTTTGAACTGAAATACTCAGATCTCAGGCTCCTGAGTAGCTAGGCTTACAGGTGTGAGCCACTGGGACCTGGTAGGGCTTTTGTGTGTGTGTGTCAGTCATGGGGCTTGGGCACTGTCCCTGAGCTCTTTTGCTCAAAGCTAGTGCTCTACTACTTGAGCCACAGTGCCACTTCCAGTTTTTGAGTGGTTAATTGGAGATTAGAGTCTCACAGGGACTTTTCTGCCTGGGTTGGCTTTGAACCACGATCCTCAGATCTCAGCCTCCTGAGTAGCTAAGATTTCAGGCATGAGCCACCGGCACCTGGCTTGGCATGGCTTTTTGCTTCCAGGTTCTTTGTGTACTTGTTTTAAGCTTCCTTGGGTAGACACGGAATTGGAGGCCAGAGACCATATCTGCTTTGTTTCCCCAGCACCTGGCATTGAATGAGCTGGGTGAGGCTCAAGATTCATGGGTAAGCTGAATTATTGCTTCCCTAGTGCCCAGTGTCAAAGCTGCTCACTGTTGGCGAGGGAGCGTGGCATTGTCTTCTCTGCTTACGCCTTCTGTTGACGATGTGACTCCCTCTATTAATTCTTCCTCACTACTCCCCTCCCCATCTCTCCACCCGTTCTCACTGCCACCCCTAGCAATGGACAGGGGAGTTTGGGAGGCATCTTAGCCGAAGCAGGGAGCCTCCCATGCTGGTCCAGGTACGCTCTCTGCCTGTCTGAACTACTGCAATTGGCCTCCCTATTTCAACATCTGCCCAATTCCACTGTGCCCCACACTCCAGCCGAGAACCTTCTCTTCAGTGGTTCCCTGCGTGCCTTGATTTGAATAATTCAAACTCCTTGCAACACCCTGTCTGCCTTGCTTTCATTTAGCTTTAGTGTCTTCCTCTCATTTCTTCAGAGCTGAGCCTCTGCCTGCCTGCCTCAAGGCTGCACCCACTGCTGTTCCCTCTGCCCACAACTTGTGTAGCAGCTTCGTCCCCTCGTCCTTCGGGCAGTAGCCGCAAGGTCTGGGCAGTCGGCTGCAGGTTCTCATAATCCCCTGGCTTCCTTTTTCTCATACTGCCCTTCCCACGGCTGTAACTACCAAATGTTCCGTGTCATCCTGCTTAGTGTTTTCCTCTAACCCAAAGCCGCCTGAGGACCAAGTGCCTCACCTGTGGTGTTCACTCTGGTGCCCCAATGGCTGGCAGGAAGGGGGTGCTGCGCAGATGTCTTTGGAACAACTGCATGCATTGGCTTGAGGACAGTGCTGTTAACTCGCAGCCCTGGGTGGGGAGCAGGGCCAGAATGTGGGGCTGGATGGCATCCCAGTTCCTCCTGTGTTCAGGCCTCACTGGGTGGTTCCATTATGCACTGCACTGAGCTGTGACCTGCCCAAACACCCAGCCCCCACACCCGTTCATTTTTCCCACCCAGAGCCTGGGAGGAACAGTTTTTGGATTATTCACATTTCTGGATTATCCATGAGACATCTTCCCTCCAGTGAAAAGGATCAAGAGTTTGACATTTTAAACCCTAAGCAGCTTCTCCCAGACCTGCTTCAGATCTGCGGCTCTGCTGCTTGCAGTGAGAGGCATGGGGAATAGAAGGCCATTTTAATCTTGGCCTGGCTGCATTAGGAAGGAAAATCTGCTGCCAAAAGAGGGGAAAAAAAAGGAAGAAGAAAAAAAAGAAGTTGGATCCATTGTCTCTGCCATGCAGAGTGGTAAAAGCCTAAGAGACGATTGAGGTCAATTTCCTTGAGCAGATGGGGAAACAGAGGCAAGAGAGGGGCAAGGGCTTGGTTAAGAGCGCGTAGCAAGCTGGTAGCCCATTGGAGCCTGGTCCTCCCCCAGGTCTCTCGCGCCCCAGTACTGTTCTGTGTCACTCAGGCACCAGGGCAGCTGGAGTCTACCAGAGAGTGGGTAATAAGTTCCCATTGACTTAACTTCAGGACCCTGAGTCACTCTGGCCTTGAATGGCCTCCTCAGAGCAGAAATGGGGCTTTCCGGGAGGCCAGCCCATCCATCCCCAGGAAGGGAAACTCTCTGGAGGCTTTGGAGTAACAAAGACAAAAAGTGAGGGTCTCAGACCTGTCCTCACCTCACCTCACTGCCAGTTACTACATCTGGGCATTTTTTTTTTTTTTTGGTCATGGGGCCTGAACTCAGGGCCTGGGCATTGTCCTTCAGCTCTTCAGCTCAAGGTGAGCACTCTACCACTTGAGCCACAGTGCCACTTCCAGTTTTCTGGTGGTTAACTGGAGATAAGAGTCTCATGGACTTTCTTGCCCAGGCTGGCTTTTGATCCATGACCCTCAGATCTCAGCCTCCTGAGTAGCTAGGATTACAGGCATGAGCCACTATTGCCTGGCTTCTGGGCCGGTTTTGTGACAGGTTATCTGTTGTCTAATGGAGCTAGTTGTGGCTGTATTCTGAAATAGGTTGTGCTTATGGAATACCATTTCTTCAACCTATTCCTTTTGGTCATTTGGGAATATTTTCTCTGATATTCCTTTTCTAAAATGCAAAATTTTTTCTTTGTGTGTGTGTGTGTGTGTGTGTGTGCGCGCACACACACACACACACACACACACACTTGAACTCAGAACCTTTGTACCCTGCCTTAGCTTTTTTGCTCAAGGGTGGTGCTTAAGCCACACATCCACCTTCAGATTTTGCTTGGTTAATTGGAGACAAGAGTCTGAAGAGTTTTCAGTCTGGGTTGGCTTCAAACTGTGATCTTTCAGGTCTTAGCCTCCTGAGTAGCTGGGATCATAGGAGTGAGCCACTAGCACCTGAAACTACCTTACAATATTTAACCGGTCGCTTAGAGATGCGTTTGCTATGAGGAAAAGATCTGACTTTAGGGTCAAAACATCCTCTCTGGGACAGTTATTGGTGGCAGGTTTCCAGGGACGGTCGTTCCCCGTGTGAATCCCTGATCACAGAGCCTACTTCAGGCCAAAGATGTTGACTATTAGCCATCAAAGATACCGGGGAAGACAAATGGGGAGCCTCTGGGTCATTCTACACAAGCACTTGCAGAGTGTGTTATGAGAACATATGGGGTGCGCCAAGAGCGTCCGATGGACCTACAACTCTGGATTAGCCCTGAGTGGATGACCGACCTGCTTCTCCCTTCCTGGACTCACAGGACGATGTAAATACTTTCCCTTGTAAAAGGTCAAGTGGTGAGAATTTCTTGCCCAAGGCCTAAGCATGCACTAGGGAAACATCTGTTTGATAAACCAAGCTAGAAGGTCCTATCTAGTCCGTGTTTTCCCTACCATGCCAATGATCGGTATCTCCCAATGTCCTGCTGGGTTTCTACCCAAGCTCCATTTCAGCCCCAAGACTGTACAACCCCTAATCCTTTTTTTTTTTTTGGGTCCGGTCGTGGGGCCTGAACTCTGGGCCTGGGCGCTGTCCCTCAGCTCTTCAGCTCAAGGCTAGCGCTCTACCACTTGAGACACAGCGCCACTTCTGGCTTTTTTCTTTTTGCTTATGTGGTGCTGAGGAATCGAACCCAGGGCCTCATACATGCAAGGCGAGCGCTCTACCACTGAGCCACCTTCCCAGCCCTACAACCCCTAATCCTGAGCCTCTCTTCCCTGCTGCCAGGTCTCCCAGTTTGTCCTTGAATCCTGTAGATGAGTCCTGCTCATCTCTCTGTACCTCTTCTTCCCGTCTAACCATTAACATCCTCAAATTTTAGCCCACTGCCCAGACCTCTGCCCACTCCACCCCAAACCCCAGACTCACCCAGGAACAAAACCTCACGGTCCAGTTGGCACTTCAGTTGGCACTACAGGGAGGTGACGGTGAATGTGTCCTCAGGGTGAGGTTCCGCCATGGGCCCCAGGAAGCTGCTCTTGGGGCCCCCACCCAGGCCAGGATGTGCCTGTGGCATAAAGCCTGGATACCTGTAGGCAGTGTCCTGCAGGGGCAGCAGCGAGTCCCTTGGCACAGGGGACAGGGTCAAGTCACTAAGGAGTGGGCAGCCATAGCCAGCAGCGGCTGCAGCAGGGCCACGGGGTGGACCGGGTGGCCGGGCCATCTCCAGTGGCTCCTTGTCGGCCTTGGGTGTGGCTGGTGGGCTAGCCAGGTGAGGGGCACTGAGGCACGCGGCCTCCGTCCTGCCCAGAAAGTCAGCTAGCAGCCCCGATCCCACCTTGCCTTCATAGGGTGGGCTACGGGCGGCGGAGCCCGGTGGGTACCAATAGGCTGTGCCCTTGCAGCTGGGGGAATCATAGTGCGGCTGGCCCAGCGGCAGGTCCCGGCAGCTCAGGTGGGCCTGGGCTGCAGCTGTGTGGCCCAGGCTGGCCCCCTGGAGCCCATGCTTGAGGGGCTCACAGGCAGTCAGCTTTGTGGGTGGTGGCCGGAGCTCTTCCTTGAAGCCTAGTGTGGGCGAGCAGGTGGGCGAGTAAGCCTTCTGCAGGCCAGCATCAAACACCGTGGGCGGGTGGGCCAGTGGTGGGAAATGCTTGCCATCCAGCTCAGGAGCACCCAGGCTGGGTGAGTCGCAGTGGAAGCCTTGGCCAAAAGTGCCGTCGGAAGGTGTGGATGGGTTCATGGAGTAGGGTCCCATGAAGTCACAGGGATCCCGTTCTCCCACACTGAAGGCCCTGGACTGTGAGGGCAGTGGAGACATGCTGCTGTCCCCACTGTAGTAATCGAGGCCAAGGTCTGGGCTGTCCTGAAACAGCGGATTGACCGGCTGTGGCTTGGGGATGAACTTGGCTTTGGCTGCTGCACCACCTCTCTCCTTCTTGGCTGAGCAAGCCCCACCCCCCCGACCACCCCGTGGTTGCCGGGGCCCAGTGCTTCGTTTGGATGGGTAGCCCGAGGCAGTGGCCGAGGCAGATGTGGAGAAGCCTAGATGCGAGGCTTCGAACAGGTCCACCTTCTTCCGCCGTCCACGGCCGGGCTTGGAGCTGCTCTGGAAGAGGACGCTCTGGTTCCAGTTGTAGCCGGGGGCGGAGGATGCCTCATTCCAGTCCATCATCAGTTTCTCCAGGCTGGACAGGCTCGACTGGCCCTCGCTGCTGGAGGCCTCACTGTTGGCACGCCGAAAACCGCCCCCTCCGACGGGCTGATTGAACTGGGTGCTGTCGGAGGAGGACTCGGAGAAGGTCTCCGACACGGTGGTCTGCTGCTTCACCTTCTGCGGCGTGTAGTTGGAGATGTCCAGGATCACGTTGGGCTCGCTGACGTGGCAGTCGAAACTGGGATTGTAGAGCTGACTGAAGGCCTCAGAGGCCCAGTCCAGGCCTCCGTAGCCCTGCCGGAAAGGCCACTGAGAAGCCCCCGAAAACTGCCGACAGTTCTCAGGCGAGGGCTGAAAGGAGGAGGAGGAGGAGGAGGCGGCAGAGGCTGCGGAGGTGGCAGAAGCTGTGGTGCCCTTGGGCACCATGTAGCCACCGGGGGAGACGGTGCTAGCACGACTATCACAGCGCAGGGGAGTGGGGGCTGAGCCGGAGAAGGGGGTACCTTCAGAGCTGTTGAAGAAAGAGGCCTTGCCGGGGGGCAGGCAGGGGCCCCCAGCGGGAGGGGGCGCGTAGCCAGCGCTGTGGGCACTGCTGGGAGAGGCAGGCAGGCTGTTGCCACTGCCGTAGGCAAAGCTGCAGTCCTTGCTGTTAGCACAGTCCTGACCCGAGAAGGGCTTGGCCGGGGCGAACACACTTTGTCCAGCCCCATAGCCACCGTACTGGGGAGGGTAGGTGTTGGCAGGGGGGTGGGTGGTGGGAGAGCGCGCCACAGCTGAGGGCGGGGGTGCCAGCTTTGGGAAGGCCTCAGCCGCCCGACAGTCTGAAGTGGCTGGGGTTATCCCGTAGCTCGTTGCCCGTCCTGGCGGGAAGGTCTGGCGACTGGAAAGGACAGGCTGGAAGGAGGGGTCTGCCCCGCCCCCACTGCTGCCCACCGCCACTGGGCTGGCCTTGGCTCCCCGGCTGGGGAAGGTGGCCAGGCCCCGCTGGGCAGGCAGGGCACTGGAGGGAGGCCCTGCATAGGTGCCTGATGCCTTCCGGGACTCTGGGCGAGAGGCTGAGAGGGCAAAGTCCAAGAGGTCGGAGGAGTCATCGGAATCGAGCAGGGAGCGGAAATAGCCAGTGAAGAGATTCTGGCGTTCCTGGCTGAGCTCTGTCTGGCCCGAGGGTGCGCCCGTGCCGTAGTAGCTGCCGCGGCCTGAGGCCCCGCTCTCCAGCCCCGTGGAGGCAAAGGCCCGGGCCTCGGCCCCCTGGAACCCACAGTTTCGGCCAGCTTGCCCGCCTGGGTGCCCGTGGTGAGGGGCCCAGCCACCACCCTTGTCTCCCCCCCACTCGGCGCCGGCCTCTCCGAAGCCCGGGCCGCTGGGCACCTGGTCTGGAAACAGAGTCCCGTTCTTCCGAGACCTCCTCTTGCGCTTGGGCTTGCCAGTCATGGCATCCACCTCCCCTCGGCCCCGTTTCCGGGGGTGCCCCAACTCAGTGAGGCCGGGACCCCCAACCCCAGGGGCCGCCACGGCCACCACCTTCTTTTTCTTGCCGATGCCCTCAAAGAAGTCACTGAAGGAGCACCGGGCGGCCTTGGCTGCATGACCCCCGCCCCGGCCCCCAAAACCACCAGTTTTGCCCCCACGCCGTCGGAAACCCTGAACGCGATGCAGGAAGTGCGAGATGCTCTGCGTGTCCGGGGCCTGGTGTACGGACTCGGGCTCGCTGGGCGTCCAGCAGCGCGGCGGGGAGCACCGCCCGGCGCACTGGCTCTGGCGGTTCAGGAAGGCCAGCTTGGCGAGCACGTCCGAGTACTCGGCCTTACTGTCATTGGCATCAGCTGCATAGGACGGCTGGGGCGAGGCCAGCTTTTGCTTCCGCCGCCGCCGTTTCTTCACTTCCGGTATGGCCAGAGTGGCCGCCGCCACGGTGGCCGCCTCGGCCGCCACCACGGTTGGCTCCTTGGGCTTGCCGGGACCCAGCAGCAGGTTCTTCGGAGGGCGACCGCGCTTCCGCTTGAGAATGATGGGCATCTCTCCCGGGGGGAAGACCACGACCACGTTCCGCCCGTTGTTCTTCATCTTCAGCAGGGGAGTGGGCTCTGCGGACACGCGCAGGCCCAGCTCCTTGCCCTCCACGCTCAGGCTGCTGCTCAAGGACGACACCTTGTAGGTGGTCTTGTTCCGCCGCCCCAGCGACACAGGGATTTTCGCCATTTTCACCACCATGCGCCGTACGCCCCGGCACTTGCTTTTGCGGGTGGGGACGCCTGGGGTCTGGGAGGACTCTGGCTCCAGCTCTGGGACTGGGCCTGGCAGGGCGGGGGGCGGGGGAGGCGGTGGCGGTGGGGGCTCAGCGAGGGCAGCTGCCAGCCCCGTAGGCATAGGCAAGGGCAGCAGGCGGCCCTCAGGTCCAGCGTCTGCCTTCCGACCCCTGCCGGCTTTTCGCCTGCGACACAGAATCTTTGGCCTATCAGTGCGCCGCAAGGCGTACTTGGGGTGGCCCTCAGGCCCAGGAGGGCCATGGGGTGAGCACAAGTCCAGGCGCAAGGGCTCAGCCAATGGACAATGTCCCAGTGGCTGCTGGGGCTCCAGACGGCGCCCAGGGACATCCAGCAACTTAGGCAAGGGGTCAAGTGCCTGGGGATCGAGTAGCTGGGATTCTAGCGAGTCAGGAAGCGTATCCAGGGCCTGCAGGGCCAGGCTCGGCAGTCCCAGAGGATCCGCAAGAGGCTGCAGGGGTGGCAGCTCCAAAGCTTCCCCAAGTGGCTCTAGCGCCTGCGGGTCCAGGAAGCGGGGCTGGGGGTCCAGAAGCTGAGGCTCTGGCTCTGGCGATGGCGGCTCAAGGGCCTGGGCCTCTAGCAGTTGGGCCTCGGGGCAAGTAAGGGAGGCCAGCTCACTGAGGATGTCAGCGTCAGCGAGTTCCGAGTAATCAGGGCCATCTGGCTCGGGCTCGGGGGGCAGACCTGTGGCTGCAGCTGCGGCTCCAGGACTATGGCCTTGACCAGGCTGAGGACTGTCTCTAGGTTCGGGCTCGGGCTCGTAGAGGGGGTGGCCAGGCCGCTCTGACTTGGCATGAGGGGTGGTGCGCTCCTCAGGACTGCGGATGCTGTTGGCCAGACTGGGTGAGGAGAAGAAGCTGTACTGCAGGTCCCCGGGGGGAGGGGCCGGGGGCCGGCTCAGCCGCAGCCCACCACAGTCCAGATGCACGCCGCTGTGCTGCAGGTCCTGCGAGAGGCGGGTCAGGTCCTTCATGATGTCGATCAGCTGCACCACCGGACGCAGGTTCACACGGCCGTTGTCCCAGTGGCAGCGGGAGCTGTTACCGTCTCCGGCTGGTGTGGGGCAGCGGGCCTGGGAGATGGGCCGGGCTGCCCGAGGGGGTAGTGGGTCGTCTCCCTTGGCAAGGACTGGTGGGCGCCGGGTGCCGGGGTCCCGGCGTGGGGGTGGGCGTGGATTCTCAGAGAAAGTGTGGGTGGAGAAGGCCTTGTCGGGTGGGCTGGCGGGAGGCCTGGTAGGAAGTAAGGGCCGGGGGGTGGGGGGACCGCTGGGGTAGTACTTGGGCTCCCGGAGGTAGTCAGGAGAGCTGCACACGGCACTGGAAGTCACCACCAGGCCCTGGGGCTTCACACGCATCCTGACCTTGTCCTCCGAGGGCCGCCGGGCGGGGCCGGGGCTGACATGAGGGTGCGAGAAGCCGGGACCAGGACCTGCAGGAGAAGGATAGCAGGAGGTCCCACACTGCGCCGCTCAGCAGCTCCCATATAGGAGCAGCCCCCAGTCCTCCCCCCACCATCTCATCCTCCTGCTCCAGCCCTG
The DNA here is from genome assembly GCF_019054845.1 of Dipodomys spectabilis. Taxonomy (NCBI): domain Eukaryota; kingdom Metazoa; phylum Chordata; class Mammalia; order Rodentia; family Heteromyidae; genus Dipodomys; species Dipodomys spectabilis. The sequence goes on from NW_024870795.1 coordinate 6,542,770, forward strand.
CCCCGAGCCGCCTGTGGCTCCCATAGACAACTGACCCCCCTGCTACATCCTGCATCAGAGAGGCCCATTAGTTGGATGAGGTGACCACTTCAGATCAAGCTTAAGGGGAGGGCCAGAAGGTCCTGTTGTGGGCAAAGACTCTCTCCTTTCTGCTCCCATCCCGGAGGAGATTGCAACAGAATACCAGCCACTCACCCTCGGCTCTGCCGCCTGGGCTGTCACACTGGAAATCTCTGCGGACAACAAGACAGGCAACAGATCTGAATTCTCCACATGATGATTTCATGGCCACACTCAATCCCTGCCCACCTGCCCGCTGGCCCAGCCTCCTCCAAGTGCCACCCCCAGCTCCCTCCAGCGTGCCCACCCAGCTGACCTGGGAGAGAAAGGGCCCCCGTGCCTGGGGGCTCTGCCAGTCGCTGGCTGTCAGCTGGGGATGTTGCAGAGCAACTTCGGCCTGAGCCCAGGCCTTGGAGTGTGGACAGCGCCTGGAAAGGACCATCGCAGCTCAGGTTTAGTGAGCACCTACTGCGCGCCAGGCACTGGGTGGGAAGCTGTCCAGGCATCGCTTCATTTATTTCTTCATACCAATCCTGTGAGGTAGGGGCTATTAATAACCCCATTTTGCAGATGAAGAAATGGAGGCTCAGAGATGAAGTAACACCATTCATTTACATACTCATTTATGGGGTGCCTACTCTGTACAAGGACTGGATAAGCAGACATTGGTCAGATAATCAGAAATGATTTAATTATTAGTGGGATAAGAACTGCAAAGAAAAAGTTAAAGAGTGCCTGAGGTCAGAGGTCTAGCAATCACTAGAGTCAACAATAAAAGCCCGTATTTTGGGGATACTTTCTCTACTGCCAACAGTGGGCCAAGCACTTAATATAGATTATCTCACTTAATCCCCCTTCCAATCTGAGATCAATACAATTATCCTCACCCATTTTTACAGAAATCATCTATTGAAGGCCCTAAGTACCATGGGGGCAAGGGTGTCTGTCATTTTCACGGAATCTATCTCCCAACACCCACAACAGCATGTGGGGGGCTGCAGGCATAGTTCAAGAATTGGGGGCCCGGGGCTGGGAAGGTGCTCAGTGGTAGAGCACTTGCCTTGCATGCATGAGGCCCTGGGTTCAATTCCTCAGCACCACATAAGCAGAAAAAGCCAGAAGTGGCGCTGTGGCTCAAGTGGTAGAGTGCTAGCCTTGAACTGAAGAGCTGAGGGACAGCGCCCAGGCTCAGAGTTCAGGCCCCACAACTGGCAAAAACAAAGAGTAGGGGGCCCGCCTCCAAGTTGAGTTCAAGACCCAGTACCTCCAACACTCATAAAGGCCCAGAATACCAGAACAGCATGTGGCTCACAGAAGTATTCAACAAGACATGGGTTGGCTGGGCTCTGGTGGCTCCTCCTTGTAATCCTATTCAGGAGGTTGAGATCTGAGGATCACTGTTCTAAGCCAGTATTGGCAGGAAAGTCTGTGAGACTCTTTATCTCTAATTAAAAACCCAAAAGCCAGAAGTAGAGCTGTGGCTGAAGTGATAAAGTGCTAGCCTTGAGCAAAAAAGCTAAGAGGCAAAGCACAGGCCCTGGGTGAAAGCCCTAATACTGGCATGCAAGCGCATGCGTGTGTGCGTATGCACACACACACACACACACACACACACACACACACACACACACACTGGTTGAATAAATGAATATGGCATATGGAGCTATCAACCTTGCCTTTTCTCATGAAGCTATTTCTCTCTCTGTTTGTTGGCTGTGGGGCTTGAACTCTGGGTCTGGGTACTATCTGTGATCTCTTTAGCTATAGGTGAGCACTCTACCACTTTTGAGCCACAGCACCACTTCCCGGTTTCTGGTGGTTAATTGGTGATAAGAGTCTCCAGAATTTCCTGCCTGGGCTGGCTTTGAACCTCAATCCTCAGATCTCAGCCTCCTGAGTAGGTAGGATTATAGGCATAAGCCACCAATGCCTGGCTATTTCTCTCTCCTTTTTTATTTGTTGGTCGTGGGGCTTAAACTCTGAGCCTGGGTATTGTCCCTGCATTCTTCAACTCAAGGCAAGCGCTCTACCACTTGAGCCACAGCGCCACTTCCGGTTTTTGGGTCATTAATTGGTGATGAGTCTCATGGACTTTCCTGCCCAGGCTGGTTTTGAACCATGATCCTCGGATATCAGCCTCCGGAGTAGTTAGGCTTATAAGCATGAGCCACTGGCACCCAGTTTATTTCTCTTTTTAAAGACAGGGTCTTAACACATAGCCCAGCTGGCTAGAACTCACAATCCCCTTACTTTGCTTCCATAGTGCTGGGTTTACAGACATACACCACCATCCATACCTGGCTCTCATGAAGTTCCTTCTTATTCTTTTCTAGCTCCAAAAGAGCCAAGGAAGACTCTGAGAGAGAGCCAGACAAGGACATGGAAAGGGCGAATCTTTGAACTCTCTCCGAAGCCCCATCCTACCTCTGGCTTGGGTCAAGGCCTTTGCTACTTACTCTCAGGGCCCTATCTATTTCACCTTTATAGTATTTATCACAACTGTAATCAATTACTGGTGTGACTAGCTGTTTCGTGTGTCTGCCCTGAGAATGTTGGCTCCTCAGGGGCAGGGATCACATCTGTCTTGTTTACTGCTGTCTCCTCTGACCCCAAAGCCTGGGCTATGGATGCTACATAAATATTTACTGAGTGACTCCCTGGGCTGGTCAGGGCAGAGCTGGGATTTAGATCCAGGCACGTCTGACTCCCAAGAGAGTCTGAAAACTCTCAAGAGTTGGGCTGATACCCAGGAGCTAGGATCTTGGAGGTTGGGGGACTGGATGGGAGCTGATCACTGTGAAGGTCTTAAGAGACACAATGGCTGAGGTGCTGGTGGCTCACGCCTGATGCCCTAGCTACTTAGGAGGCTAAGATCTGAGGATCACAGTTCAAAGCCAGCCTGGGCAGGAAAGTCCATGAGACTCTTATCTCCACTAAACCACCAGAAGACCAGAAGTGGCTCTGTGACTCAAGTGGTAGAGTGCTGGCCTTGTGTTGAAGAGTTCAGGGACAGTGCCCAAGCCCAGAATTCAAGCCCCACAACCAACAAAACCAACAACCCCCCCCACAATGGCCAGTGCCCAGTGTTTGATCCTGACTTAGCAGTGGGTCCCCAGGGCCCACCTCCCACTACAGACAGGTATAGACTCTTAACTGGCTGCCGTACTGCCCAGAGTTGTCATTCCATAGGAAGACTTCAAAGCTGGCTCAGGCCAGGCTGGTGTGACAAAGGATCGTCCTTTGTGCCCCATATGATCCACTGAGTCTCACAGCAGCCCAGGAGGCACGGATGGTTTATTATCCCCTAGGTACAAGGAAAACAGGTCTAGAGCCCTTGTGAAACTTGCCTGAAGTCACACAGCTGCTCAGAGGCTGCTTCCTAATTCTGCCCTAAGGCCAAAGCCTCTTTCTACTCCCAGCCCCTCACAACTCTCTTTTAGCCACTTCTGGAAATGCTCCTTCCAAGCTGTGGTCTAATTTAAGGCTGGGAGGGACCTTAAAATTATCTAAGCCATTGGCTTCCAAACCCTGGGCCTGGGGGAGCTGTGTAACATTCCAGATACCCAGGCCCTAGTCCAGGGGAGTCTGACTCACACATCTGAGGGACATCTGGGGATCTGTATTTTTAATCCGTTACCCCAGTGGGTACACTGTTCTGGTGCCATCTCATGCCCTTCCATTTCAGATGAGGAGACTGGGATGGGAAGAGGGAAGAGACAGACTTTGCCTGAGGCCACATAGAGCACATGAAGGGCCCTTTTGTTGCTTTTCTCTAGGTGGACCACTGCTCTGCCTGTAGTTCCTTCCCTCTCAGCAGGGCCCAGGCCTCAGCGGCGGCTCCTCATTGTCCCACCTATTGGCTCACTCAAGGCTTGGCTCTCCCCCGTGTCTGTCTGGCTGTGGACCTGTCCCCTCCCAGGTTAGGGCTACTGCTTTAGAGGGAGAGCCTTGGAGAGATTCTGCAATCTCCGATAGCATGGTGGCCCTCTGGCTGCTGTTGCCCTCTTTGGAGACACCCACCAGAAGCCACCAGCCCCTACTTTCCGTAGGTAAGGCTCACCAACCCTACGGGCAGTGGAGACCTCCCACTTGGGGCCTAAGGGTGTGATCTTGGCAGAGGAGATAAACCTCCTCCCCAGTGGTGGCTTCTGTTCCACCCACCCGTGAAGACCTTTGGCAACGTCCTCCCGACTCTGTCCACTGCTTCTCTTTTGCAGCCTCCAGGATCTGAGGGAAGGAGCTGGATCCCCTCCCCCACCCCTGCCCCAGCAGGCAGCCATTCTCTTGGCCCCTCCCAAGGATACCACCTAGCCCAGCTCTGAGAACAAAGTGGAAAGAGTCCTTCTGTCTGCTGGCTGCTTCTGGGTCAGTGTGTCTGAGCTTGCCCACGGGGACACCAGCGAGCTGGGAGGGGCCCCAACCTGCACGGCTCAGTGCCGGGAAGCTCCAGCCCACATCCTTGAGTCCCCAGCCCCACCCTCCCCACTGTGGCTGTGACCACCCCACCCCTTCCCCAGCCCCCTCCCCCACCCACAGTCTCCCCAGGGGAGCCAGGCTGCCAGCCCCAGCTCTCACTTCCGGCCTCATGACCCTCTCTCCCCAGCCTGCATGTACTCCCTTCTCCCATTCCCCTCCCAGTCTGGTCTGAAGGCCCAGGGATGTCCCCTTCCTCTGGGCAGTAGAAAACAAGGCCACCCTGACACTTTCCCCATACTTCCCTTCCCCTTTAGGGCCTCACTAAACAGGCTCAGCCCTTTCCCTCCCTCCAGGAACTAGGTATCATCACACTCTCAGTTTTCTTCCCTTCAGCCCCCTACCTGCTCACCCCATCTGCAGATCTTCCCTGATCCTAGCTCCAAATAACAACAAAAGTGGCACTGATGGAAATAATGATATCGGTCACTTATTGGCATTTAAAGGTAGCCATTCAGTCTCTGCTGGAGTTTGAATTTAGTTTGGTTGGGCTCCTCTAAAACCAAGTTTTGTTCTCCAGAGATTCAGCCTCCTCTCAGCCTGCCTCCTCCAACTGTCCTAGTCCCAACTATCATTTCTATCATTTTTGACTTCTGTCTTCCTCCTAGCTGCTAGTCACCACCTCCCACCAATCATCCAGATGTACTACCTTCCCTTGCCACTAGGTGTCCCCTTGGAGCCACTGATGCCCCCAAGGGGAGCTGGTCCTGCCCCGCCTCCAAGGCCATCACCCCCCCACCCCCAGCACAGCACTACACAGCACAGCACACCCCACCCTACCCCCAACCACACAGAGCTCCTTTGTGCAGCCCTCGCCCACCCTCTTCCTGTCCAGAGCAGGGCACCTGGCAAGCAGGTCTGTCCCTGAACCGCCCCCTGCCAGCCCCCTGCCCTGGGTGCCAGGTGTGTGGGCGGCACTGCCAGCTCTCGCTGGACTCGAGGGTCACCCTGTTGGTGGCCCTCCCTTCCTCCCTCTGAGGTCACCCAGGGACTGAGCTTCCCGCTCTGCTCCACCCCCATCCCCTCCTGCCCTTGGCCCTTCCAGGCTCCTGTCCTTGTCTTTCCTTCCGTCTCCCTAAGGACTCTCTCCTCCAGCCCCACCAGGCCATCCTCCCACCTCTCGCCTCCCCCCACTCTCCCCAGAGAGTGAGCTGGGCTCCTGCCCCGCCCCTGCCTCCCGCCCAGGTCTGAAGAACTCCTCCCCCTGGAAAGCGACTGCTGGAGAGGAAGTGACTTCAGCGATTTGGCCACCAGGCTGGGCACTGCTGAGCCCAGCTCTGCTCCAGGCTTGCCCGGCCCACCTCCAAAGCACAAATGGAGGCATGTGCACACGCCACCCCACCGTGCACCCAGAACCTTGGGCACACATCCTGCCACTGTAGAGGGCTCAGGTCTCCTCCCCAGTATCCACAGAGCCCCTGTGTCCCACATACCCCGTGTGCCCACAGCTTCCCAGAAGCTAGCCCGCATCCCACACACTCACCACTCCAGAGCACCACACACAAAGTCCTTGACCACCCCCCCCAGCCTAGTCCACTTACATAATTCCTGTGTACACAGCCCTGGGCACCTGGGGACAGAGCCCGACACACACACCTGCTTGCACCCAAGCCTGCCCGCCAGGGCATTTACAGACAGGTAGCATGCTCAACTTGATCCTCCCACAGCCCTACCTCCCTACCCTTCCCATCCCAAGAGGCCCCACCCCCAGACCTCAGGCCCCAGGAATGCTCCTTTGGAAGCTGGGTGGGGTCCCTAGCAGGCTGGGTTCTAGGGAGCTTCCCGGAGCCCCAGGCTTCATGTGTCAGTTCAGGGAGTTGCCTCAGCAGGGCAGGGCGGCCCTACCTGGCCCCCGCCGCAGGGAACCGCAGTGGGCTAACCTGGGCAGGTCCTGCCACTGTCCAACCCCCTCGAGGTCCACTGGGCTTCCTAGCACACCTGGACAACCTAAGCTCTCCCAGCACCTCGCCTCAGCCTCCCAGCTCTTTGCTTCCTTCCACAGACTATGTCTAAAGGGGTTCTATAGGGCTGGCCACCAGGCACTATCAAGTGGCACTCACGGGATATCCGTGAGCCTTAGTTTCCCTTTCTGGACGGTGGGGAAGTTGAATAATCTGGGGTCAATATCTGTTGATTCTTGACTTAAGAGCCTCTTCTTAGTCTATACTGGGACAGGATCCCTGAAGGACTAGCACAGGCCCAGGCCCAGGCCCAGGCCTGGCTTCCGCTTAGTTACCTGAGCAGGCTGTGCAGAGGCCTGGCTCAGCAGGACTGGCTCGTCTTCACCAGCGTCTCCAGGGTGGTCTCCGTGGAGGCCTGAGTATAGCCCCTCACCTGGGGCCCTCTGCACACACTCAGCTGGGCAGGCTCTGGGGTCCAGGCCAATGGGCAGACAATCAGGCAAGCTCCCATCTGTGGAAGCAAACATAGCACAGTAGATGTGAGCACGGATGCAGGGAGCCACCCACGGCAGAGCACAGAGGGACAATGAACTAGGAGGAGGCTATTCTACATGGGTCTAATCCAGCTCCAACCACATCCTGTGACAGAGTTGTAAGTCTGTTTCTCTCTCTCTCTCTCTCTCTCCAATCCTGCAGCTTGAACTCAGGGCCTGGGCACTGTCCCTGAGCTTCTTTTGCTCAAGGCTAGCACTCTACCACTTGAGAGTTGCCACTTCCAGCCTTTTCTGTGTATGTGGTACTGAGGAATCGAACCCAGGGCTTCATGCATGCTAGGCAAGCACTTTACCACGAAGCCACATTCCCAGCCCAAAGGGAAGCAGCATCTTTGTATGTCTACATACACACAATGGTTGAAGGAACCTGGCTTTGAAGAGGCAGATAGGCCTTGGCCCATCCGTGTAAGCCAGGAGGACCCTCTCTGGTTTCTCCTCTTCTCATCCCTCAAATGGGAGCACTCTAGGGAAGCTGTGTGTACTAAGAGCTCGTTCTCTGCACAGGTGGGAGAGTGGCTGTTCACAGTGGCGTGGACACAGATTTCCACGAGGATGCATATGCAGCTGGTGCTTGCCCGTCTCCAGCAGCAACTGGTTCTGTCTCTTGTTTTCTTTAATAACCATGGCCTTCCTCAAGAGCACCCCCCCCTTCCAGCCCATTTGTATGCCGCCCTGAGGTCTGTACTGGAGCCCAGAGGGGGTCTGGGAACCAGGCCTCATGGACTGCTTCTAGGTTCTGGTTGCCTGGGAATATGTATGTGTGTGATAGAGATTTCGGCTGTGTAAATACATGGCTGTGAGTGTTCAGTTGTCTGGGTAAATACACCTGTAACGGTGAGTTTCTGGGTCTACTTAGCTTGTCTGCATTTCTGTACACCTGTGTGAGTACATGCATGCTTAAGCATGTCCATGTATGGAAGATGGAGATGTGGCTCAGTGGCAGGGTGCTTGCCTAGCATCAGCGTGCCCTACAGAGGTCCTGGGTTCGATCTCTGGCACCGAATACAGAACAAAGTATAAACGTGTAGGACCATGTGTTTGTTCCTTCATAGCTTGTGCGTCCATTGTGTGTCAGAGTGTGTACATGCCAGGAGACTGTGATTAGTGGACTCTATGTGTGGCTACCTATAGGTGTGGCTATGGGCACCAGTTGTTTCTATTCTATTGAGTGTGCATCTAGTTGTGCCTAAGAGGACAGAGATGTAAGTGCCTGTGTGGGACAGGTGTGCCCAGCTGTAGTCAGGCTGTGAGTATGCTTACGTGTGTACACACTGTGCCTGGCTCCGTATCTCACTCACCGTGTCAGGAGCCAAAACTGGCTCCTGCCTGTCTCAGCTCTCTGGATGTGTTGGGCGGTGGGGGCTGATCCTCCACCGTCCCTGCAGGTTTGTAATCTCCAGGCCTGTGACTGCAGGCACTGTGTCATTGCACATCAGCACTGTTTCCCTCCTACCTCTTTCTTTCTGTAGGTTATCAGGGTCATGGTGTCCCTGTCAGTCTGCTTTGCCACAGGTCAGCATGTGCTTATGGGTACGTCTGTGAGTATGTGGATTTGTATGACCTTAATAGTGTCTGCACCCCAGGCATCTGTGTGTGTGTGTGTGTGTGTGTGTGTGTGTGTGTGTGTTGGCGAGTCCTTGGAAGAGCAGCACCATGCCACTGTGTGTCTGTGCTCGTGTAGCTGTGTCAGTGTCCCCATGTGTGAGATGGCCTGTGCCACAGCACCGTGGGCCTCGGTGTTTGTGTGCTGCCTTTGTGTTAGTGGTGTGCACACACACACAGGAGAGACCCTTTGTGAGACAGTGTGCCTGTGTCACTGTGTTTGTATGTGCCTGCTTCCCCCTCCCTCCTCTCTCTCTCTTTCTCTCTCTCTCTCTCTGTAGGAGCCAGACAACTCCCCAAGCCTGGATTAGGGACAATTTATCCACAGGCAGAGAAGGAGAATTCCAACCTGCCAGAGCCTCCCTCCTCTCAGCTGCCCCCGGCCCTGTGGTTGGGTGGGCACAGAAATGCAGCCCAGCAGCCCCCAAGCTCAGGGAGCCCCCACCTCTTCAGCTTCCCAGAGGCCCAGGAAGGTGGAAAAGATGGAAATTTGGGTGGCTCTAGAGCCCTTTTTTTGGGGGGTGGGGGTGGACTGGCTGCCCCCCATCCAGGCCTCCATAGCTCAGCCCCTCTTGGCCTTGTTCTCCTACATATAGCAGCGGGGACGGGGGTGGGGTGGGTATCTGCTTGGGGTCTGCCGACCCAGAGGATGAGGCAGCAGCTGCCCCAGCCCCTCCATAGCCCGATGGTCCCCAACTGATAACTGTCAGCCCCCTTCCATGTAAATGGCTAAGGAACTTGCCCACTCAAGCTGGGGCGGCGGAGGGGGGGAGGGGGAGGAGAATGCGGCAAGGGGGAGCTGGGCTGGGACTAAGGCTCCCTTCACGGTGCTCCAGGCGCAAGGCAGAGTCACATGTTTCCCATTAGCTGCTCTGGCCTCCTTGTTCAGGGGGTGTTGGCTGGGGGAGATTTGTTCTGGTTGCAGACACCAGCCGAGACCACACAAGAGAGAGAGAGAGAGAGAGAGAGAGAGAGAGTCACAGACAGGCAACCAGAGATACACAGAGAGACAGAGGCATGAGAGACAGTGAGAGGCAGGCACACACAAATGAAAAACCAGAGACAGTGAGTGGCGGTGAAAGGCAGAACAGAGACAGTGGGGGATCTAGGCAGACAAGGACAGGAAGGTGGGGGGGGGGGTCAGAGAGGCTGAGAGGCAGGTGTGGGTCAGGCAGAGCGTGAGTGCGGGCCACAAAGGACTAAGAGGGAGAAAGACGGCGAGGAGAGGGGCCTGGGGGAAGAGGGCCCAACAGAGATGGCAGTGGGGAGGGACAAGCGGGGATCAGGCAACGGTTGAAGCCCGGAAAGGACGTTGAGGTAGATAGGGTGGGCCAGGCTGCGCGGGCAGGGGTGTGGATGCCCGGGGCGGGCGGGGGCGGCAGCGCCTGGGCCTCCCGCCTGCTGACCCTCGAGCCTGGGAGATAACAGGCCCGAATAGTGCTGACTTGCGGTTCAGAAATCCAATATCCTCCGCGGCGCACTAATCGACTACCTGAGCTCCCGGCCTGCGCCGCGCTGCCCCGATTAATCCTGCGGCTCCACAGCCTTAATTAGTTTAACAGTTTCGGGGGCAGAAGAGGTAGGGAACAGGGTCCCCAGCCTGTGGGGACCACGCCTCCCAGGCAAACCCTTGCCTGGGCCCAAAGGCCCCTTCCCACGCAACCTGAAAAACGCCCCCTTTCCTTCCTCCTAGGGCGCAGTCCCAAGGGCCGGGTCAGAAGGTAGGTAGGTAGGTCATGTGGCCCTGTGACACCCCCCCCCCACTTGTCCTGTGCTCAGGCAGGGCAGAAGTGTTTCCTCTAGCCGGCCCTTTGGGGCCCTGTGGTCTGCATGGGGAAGACCCCGCCAACTGCCAGCCCACACCATGGGACACGGCTCTGGGTGAGACATGAGCTCCCGAGTTACTGACAACTTCCTAGCAACAAGAGACAATCACACAGGTCACTCCGCACAACAAGCAGACAGGCTGAGACAACCCTTGTGACAGGAGCCACGGCGAGTGAGAGATGGTCCCATGTGACACCCTTTGACAGCATGAGACAGGTCTCCAGTTGTCAGCCCTCACGACACTGTAACTACCTAAGCAGGCACCCCAACACCCACTGACAGGATGTGGGATGCACAGAACCTGTCACACACAGCCTACTAGAACAGCCACTCCCCGCGGGACAAACCTCTTCCCAGCCCTCCAGAGCCGCAGTGTGCGGCGGGCTCACGACCTCACCCCTTCTCTGAGTCCCTCCCTGCTTTAGACAGGTGGCAGTCCACCCATGTCCCTTCCCTGTCACTGTCACCAGCCTGGGTGACAGTGCTGTCCTCTGCCTGCCGAGGTGTCACAGCTCACAGGGCATGAATGCCACCATTGCCAGAGCCGGGCGAAGCTACACGTTGCCCCAGTGACAAACACCTCTGGCCCCAGGAGGAGGTGGAGGCACACGGGGCTCTGGGTGTGCCCTTGCTCCCTGGACACGGGGGGAGGGGAGGTGTTGTGGCCTTCTGCCGGGGTAACCAAGCCCCAAGCCGCCAGGCCTGGTGCCTAAGAGAGGAGCACTGGGGAGGAAGCTGCCTGGGCACAGGGACAACCTGGAAATGCCACCTCTCCAAGCCCTGACCCCGCCCCATCTCTAGTTTGGTGTCACACATGGTGTGGCTGTCTTTCTAGGGAGGGGGCAGAATGCGCCTTGGAGAAAGGACTGTGGCTAAGGTCAGCGGTTGCTGGTGCCATGCACTCCTGAAGGAGGGAGGAGGGGCAATGGCTTGAGACCCTCTGTACCATCAACGGTGGCCCTCTTCCTTCCAAAGGCCCCCGCTCTAAACTTCAGGCCACAGGACTGGGGACAAGAAGGACAAAGTCCAGGGGTATGACTCACCCAGGGAACAGGCCTGGCCTGCTGGCCAGAATGGTAAGGGAGGCCAGGAGCCAAGAGGCCCGGGTTCAAGTCTGAGCTCCTCCCAGGTCAGGCTGGGTGACCTTGGAGCAGCCACTCAGCCTCTTTGGCTTCAGAGAGAAGGAAGGGGAGGCCAAGGAAGTGGCAGGGTCAGAAAAAAGCTGGGGGTGGGGGAAGGGGAGGCCCGTGAGCCGGCTCCCTGCTCTGCTGCTTTCTCGCAAGGAACCTCGTCTTCCGGCATCTTGGTCTCCACACCTGTGAAGGAGCCCCAGGAGAACAAGAGGCAGCAGTGGTATGGGAGGCTGCTTTATTGGAAAGAGGAAGGAATGGACCAAGAGTGGCCAGGGGACTTGCCCGAGCTGCAGAGCAGACCGGTGTTGGCTTTACTGTCTGGCTTCACACCTGGACTTTGTGTAAGATTACGTGGAGGGGCTGGATGCTGGTGGCTCACGCCTGTAATCCTAGCCACTCAAGAGGCTGAGATCTGAGGATCATGGTTCAAAACTAGCCTGGGCAGAAAGTCCATGAGACTCTTATCTCCAATAAAACCACCAGAAAACTGGAAGTGGCACTGTGGCTCAAGTGGTAGAGTGCTAGCCTTGAGCTGAAGAGCTGAGGGACAGCGCCCAGGCCCAGAGTTCAAGCCACATGACCGACCAAAAAAAAAAAAGATTAGTTGGAGGTGGAGAGTAGGGGTGAGGTGGGAGGTGTTGGTGGATACGAGCAGCATTCCCTAAGGTCAAGGAATCAAGACAGGAGTCTTGTCTTCTCCTCACTTTTACCCTAAGCCTCACTTGGCCTACCTTCCAAACCCTTGCACTGGAGTAGTAAGTAGCTCACAAAAGGGGAAGCGAGGGAGTTGCCCACACCCCTGCCCCCATGACCCACAGCACACCTGCTGCTTGGAAGGACTAGGGAATCTAGGATGGTAGTGTTCAGAGTCTCCCTGTTGTAAGGAGCCCAGAGAGGGACAGGTATAGCCTTAGGTCACACAGCAGGATAGCAGCAGAGCCCAGAGCTCAGGTCAGGACAGCCTCTGAGCAGAGTCCTTCTAGCCCTAGCCCCTGGGGGTGGCTGGAGCCAGAAGGGCCCCAGGGACTTAGCAAAACGTGGCGACAGATGGCCTGCCGAGGCAGCGGCGATCTGGGCGGCTGGCAGGCATGCTCGCTCCCGCGCAGGGAAGCAGCTAATTTTAGCTGAGGCCTCGATGCCAGCTTTGTTCCCCCCACCCACCCGCCGAGGGGGCCCAGCATGCCTTGCGTGCAACCCGCCTCCCCCAGGCACCCCTACTCCCCCGCCTTGGTAAGTAGTGCCCGGACCCCAGGGTCCTAGCACTGTCTGTTTGACCAGGCTGCACCACACCCACAAGCAAGGGCTAGGCCCTGGAGGTCTGGCTCCCCAACCCTGGGCCTAAGTGCCCAGGACTCCAAGCTCACTCCTTGAAGAAGATGGCAGGAGGAAGGCTAGAGGCCACTGCCCAGGCTGGAAGGGCTGGACAGCAGGAGCTGCCAGTCTCGAGGGAAGTGCGCACTGCCTTCCACCTAGCACTTAAGGAGACAGGACCAATACTACTTCTGGGCTAGAATCATCTTGGTGGGGGTGGGGAGGCGAGAGTTACTCAAGCCTTTCCTTGTTTCTGGTAACTCTGACTTTGCTCCAGGACCCCAAAGTTCCTTAAAGAAGTTAGTGCTAGAGCAAGGTTAGTACCCTTGTGCCACTGGGGGAAACTGAGGCCTCATCTGACACAGCCATCATTGTAATGGGGAGGATGAATCCAAGGAATCAGTGAGATCTGCCATGCTTATCGCGAAGGGTCTTCTGGGTTGGTTTAGCTGCTGGGACTACACTCTGCCCCTATCTGGGCTGGCAGGAGGTAGACCAGGTGGATGAAGCCATCCCCTGCAAACCTGTAGAGGAGGCCTAGCACCCTTGCTTCCTTCCTGGTACCCTGGCTTCTGTAGACTCTTTTAACTTTAGATTTTCCTCATTTCAGGTTCAATTACACATGCCCGATGGGGCTTTCGGGATTTAAAGCTCCTACTAGAAAGGGGCTCCTTTGGGGTGACTCTGGAGGGCTTCCTTAGCTCCCCAACTAGATGCTACCAGTGAAATGTATGAAAGAGACCTGGAGAACTCTATGAATTTAGAAGGAGGGGAAAAAAACCACTAAGGCAGAGAATCAAGAGAGAAAGCAGAACATCATGGGGGGGGGGGGCAAGAAAAAGCAGGCTTAGGAAGAGGTGACGGGAGAGGGAAGATGGAGCTGGGGAGCATGACAGGAAGGAAGACAAGAAAGAGATTCAGGAAGAAAGAGAAGAAAAAAACAAAGAGAAAGAGAGAGAGGCAGGATGATGCAGAGACAAAGACACACACAGGGAAGGAGATGGAAAAGGAGTCTGCTCCAGACAGGCCCATGTACAGCAACCCAGGGAACTGGAGACAGACAGAAAGACTGACACACCCAGAGACCAACAGAGACAGAGGGAAGGGTGAGACACATTCACAGGATGGGGCGGGAACAAGGGGGAGACACTAAGTGATAGATAGAGTGGGGGGAACAGCAGGAGTAGGCAGAGGCGCCGAGGGAGGGGGCGTGAGGGGAAGGAGGAGGAGGGGAGATGTCGTCGCCAGAACTAGGGGGGACAGAGGACAGAAATGGAATGTGGGTCTGGGCATGAGGCTCACAGATGCATCGGCTCCGGTTTCAGCTGGGGCAGTTGGCTGCTAGGGTAGGGGGAGGAAGGAGCTGAGCTGGTAAGAGAGGGGCCTGTTGCCATGGCGGCGGGCACGGCAGGGGCACAGTCTGCTGGCACTTGGAGCTCTGGGCATGGTAGGGGGCTGACTGAGGGGGGGGGGAAAGGAGGGGCATGAAGAAGCTTTGCCCCTGTTCTTAGGGCTCTATGGAGAAAAGAAAGTTTCCAGAGAGTAGCTGGAATGGAGCAGGGCTCTGGTCTCTGCCTGACTCCAGGGGGCACCCTTTCCAGATCACCTGTGCCCGCCCAGGTTCCCACCTGTGCCTCAGACTGGCCCTGGGGACCCTCCTCTGCCCCCTCCAGTCTAGCTGAAGATCCTGCATGCTGCTGCTGCTACTGCTGCAGCTTGCCAGCGAGCAGCCAAGATTGTGAATTCAGGATCTGTAATCCTAACGCAGAGCCCAGGCCTACCGGGCTCCAGTTGCCAAGGCGACGGTGGGTCAGAGGGCAGCGCAGGGCGCCCGCTCCTCCAAGTCAGAATCCCAATTGTTAAAGCCCAAGAATAAACAGCTGAAACGGCTGTGGGGGGGCTTTTGGGGAGGGGGGCTGAGGTCTGCATCGGCTCAGTGTGGTGTTGTCAAGCGAGATGTCACTAATTGTCTGAAGGAACGGGCTGAGGCAGCTCTTAACTGCTTCCGTGCCACCGGAGACACCTTGGCTGGCTGGCCTCATCCCTGGGGCCTCCCAGCATTCCACTGGGGCGGCCTGCTAGTGGAGGGAGTGCTGGCCCAGCACAATCCTTGCCTCCTTTGCACTGAACCCCCACATACTTTGGCTCCCAACACTCTTCTTCTTTGCTCAACTTGGAACCTCCTACTTGCAAGTTAAATCTTTATGTCCCCAGAACCAGTACCTAGCCCAGTCACAGGGCTCACAAGAATCCATGTAGCCCAGAACTGTCCCCTCTCCCCTCACAGATGCCCTCTTAGCTCCCCGCCTCCCCAACAGCTCCTCCCAGAACTCAGAGGTTCTGGTACAACGTGTGTACTGCAAAGGATGACAGACCTAGGGTTCTTCTGAAGAGGAGGGGTCAGGCAGAGACCCTTCCATGTGGAAAGGCCTCTAGCAATTCTCTGTGCAACACCCAACTCTTAGTCACACACTACAGACAAAAGCCTGAAGGGGGCCCGGAACTCCGGGTTCTGGTTGTGATTGTTTTACCTACTTGTTGTGTGACTTTGACATTACTGCTTTCCTCACGGTACTGTGGACATAGGCCTATCTCCTCATTCATCCCTCCAACCTAAACATTTAAGTAGTGTCTATTCTGAGCCAGACCGTGTGTGTAATCCTGTCCAGGGAGCTGCCAATCCAACGGGTGAGAAGGTCTCAGGAACACAAGCCAGCAGCGATGTTTCAGGTAAGACCTTCCATAAAAACCACGAGGCGCTGTCTGGTACACGGGCAAGAGGCAGCGGGCGTTAGTACTGTTACTAAGTAGTCAGGAATAAAAAGACTTGGGGGGGACGAGGGGGATCAGACCAGGGGAGCCCTCCAGGACGGGGGTTTTACTGGGCTCGTCCGTCAGGGGCTGCGGAGCGCGTGCGGGTCCGCCCCTCGCCAGCCCCGCCTCGTCCAGCCCCTCCCACAGACTCCACCCACGGCGACTCTGGCACCCTGGGGAGCGGCGAGGGGGGCGGGGCGACATCCAGCCGGGCTCCAGGGGATTGGTAACACCTGAACTGACGTCACGACGGGCGGGGCCGAGCCTTGGACACACCCTCCTCACAAGCCCCACCCCCCTCCCCAGGCCCTCAGCACAGGTCTCCAGGAGGGGGTGCTCAGCCTGCCTGCGCCCCTCAGGTGGGGGCTGCTGGTAGGGTAGGCTGGGGCACTGTCAGTGGGCAGGCAGCCGGGCTCGGAAACAGGGGATCCCCCAGAGAGAGCCCAACCCAGCCGGGGGCTGGAAGCTTACAAAAGGCGACTTGTTCTTTCACAAGATGCCTGCGCCTTCTCAAACATACCTACAGCCACACTCTGGGGACAGCTACACCCACACAGCCGCACAAAGCCCGCCAGGGTGGGCTGTAGGAACAACGCTGTCCTGAACCATCCCTTGCCATACACTCAACACCGTTCACCTCAACCCCATCCCATTCCAAGTCACTGGTAGATACCCCCAACAACAGCGTCAGTGCAGCCCTGGGACACTGACCCAATCCCATTCCCAAACTATCCTCTTCCTCCCACTGTCTCCCTCCTCCTCTGGAGTCCCTCTGCTAACTACACTGCAGCCCCCCCACACCAGGACCTTCGCACCCCATCACGCTTATTACCATTTCTTGCTGTGTGTGCGTGTGTGTGCAAGCACGCACGCACTAATGCTGGGAGGCTTGAACTCAGGACCGGGGTGCTGTCCCTTAGGTTTTTTGGTCAAGGCTGGCATTCTACCACTTGAGCCACAGCTTCACTTCTGGCTTTGTGGTGGTTAACTGAAGGAAGGAATCTCATGGACTTTCCTGCTGGGGCTGGCTTTGAACCTCAATCCCAGGGGGACTCAACCTCCTGGCTTCTTTTGTGTGTGTGTGTGTGTGTGTGTGTGTGTGTGTGTGTGTGTTGAGAGATGGAACACAAGAGCTCTGAGCATGCTAGGCATGTACCACTGAGCTACACCCCTAACCTGGCTCCCATTACGTTTTATTGAGTACCTATTCTGAGCAATCTTCATAATTATCTTACAGGATGGGCACTGTCTATCCTATTTGGGGTTGGGGGAAACTGATGCTTAGGTTAAAATTTGCCTGACAGAGGCAAGGATTTGGACATAGACCAAGCTTGATTTCAGAAACCAGGTTGTTGGGTTTTTTTCCCCTCCATGTGCTGTCATCTCTGCCTCCTACCATACCTTAATCTTACACCCTAGCACCCCACTACATACACAGCCAAATAGCAAAGCCATCTGAATGAAGGTCTAATTCTCCACTGTGAACACATCTCAATGTCACAGTGTAGTATCAGGCCGGCCACTCTCACTAATCTGAAAGTATGTTTACTGGGGGGGAATGTCTCTTACTTCTTCACTTCCTGCATCCCATGCTGGCCACAAGAGTCATTATAAATAGGGTACAGAGTCAGAGTGAGGCCAGAACAGGCTACCTCTAACCTTTCCAGTAGGATCACCTCTACCTCCACTAACCCCAGCATGACCAGGTCCTGCCATACTGACTGGGGTACCTAGTTTGCAACTCTCCCTGACCTCCTGTCTGGACTTTTCCCTAGCCCACGATCCCTGCTGAGAACAAGAAGAAATAAACTTCTTCCTGGGGATGTTAAAGCACCTTTCCTGGGGGAGGCGGTGCTGTGATCCCCAGAGTTGGGCTATGGAAAAGGATCTGGTTACTCTTTCCCCAGCTGTGTGCTGGACTCCTTGGTGCTGACCTTTCACCTCATCCAGGCCAAGACCCAAAGGAGGTGGGAGTCCAGCCCCCTCCTCCTGTTAACCCTCTGTATTCCTCATCTTTTTCATTCCCAGGCTCTTGCCAACCTTTCCCAGAGAGCTTTACAGAATGTTCCTTGCTGTCCCCCTGCCCAAGATGCCCTGCTGTGATCAGATACCTCCGCCCAAGCAGCTGAAAATGACCTGGGCTATTTTCACTGCAGGATCGCATTGCAACTCCCCCTTGAGCTGGCAGCCTCCCACACCTCTCCAGACCATGGCCCCCCACCCCTCATCTCATACCCAGAGCCACTAACAGGACAGGAGGGCCTTACAGACCATTGGCCTAAGCCCCTCAGATGAGAAGACTGAGGCCAGGAGGAGCCAGGCACAGGGCTGGGCAGAGAACCAGGCTCCCTGGGTCCCTGCCCAGGTCTGACTCTACTGTCTAGCACAGCCTGCTCTGTGATCCCAGGGCCTCTGACCTAGCCAACCTCCCCTAAGCACCACAAAGTCACACTAGAGACTACCCACAAGTCCCTGGGCTGCCTTGCATGTCAGAAACTGCCCCTGCTACTCTCTTTTCTTTGTTTAGCACTGGTACCGGCTCTGTTCCTATGTCACAGACAAGGAAGACCCACCCAGGTGGGAGGGGGGGGTGCAAACTGCAAAGAAAGAGACCGAGGCCTAGAGAAATGAGAGGTGAACTGGGGCTTTATTCCGAGCAGCCCCTTGTCCCAGCTTCTTGGTCATGTCCACTCCCACTCCCACCCTGGGGCCTTCTATTCCTATCATCTTAGCCCCCTCTAGGCCTCTGCCCCTGCCCCTGCCCCTTCCCCCCTGCCTCAAGCCTCAGCCCTCCTGGGTAGGAATGTGACTGGTCAGGTCTGAGCTGACCACATGAGTGGCTATAAGGTGACAGACCCCCATCCCCCCAGCCTGGGGGGAGCTCACATACCAAGTTGGGGGGGGGGCAGCAACTGCTTTAACCCTTTACAGCCTGGTTTTGGGGGGGAGAAAAGGCCAGTTTTTCAAGGGAGGGCTGCTGGGTGGGGAGAAGGCAGGCAAGGGAGTGGCACAAGGGCACCTGCCTGGCGAATTCTCATTAAGAAATGATCCTGTGCCACCCTAAATGTTTAATCTCATCTCCCATGACACTGGAGAAACAGGGCAAAGAAAGAGGACAGGCATCACTGAACCCCAACCTCAGGAGCCCCTAGTCTGATGGGAGAAACAGAAGCCTGCCCTGGGGAGTCTGACAGGGGAGAGAGACCAGGCACAGCAGAGAGCTGCGACAAAGAGCTGTGAGCAGAGAAGAGCACCGAGCTGCCGCACAAGTGGGAGGAAGCCAGGGCAGAACAAGCCAGGTGGGGTCAGGCTGGGCAGGCTTCCCAGAGGCCCCTCGGCCCACACCCCTCCCCCCAGGTCTGGAATCTGGGGGGTCAGGGCTGAGGGACAGCTCCACCCCCTGCTCCCCTCAGGCTCAGGAATTCCACCAGCAAGGGGGGGGGGGGGAAGCTTCGGACTCAGTCCAAGTTGGCTCCCACTGGACCAGGAACCAAAGCTCCTCCTCACCCCCCACCCCCACCCAAGTCCCTGGGCTGGCCCTCAGCCCCCTTCCCTCCCCCTGCCTGGCTGGCACTGTGTGTGCCAGGCGCTGGCAGAAAACAAACCCGCCGGGGTGGGTTTGCAGGGAGCGGGGTAACCTTGACACAGTTGCGGCAGTCGCTAATGGCAGACACACACTCCGCCTGTTCTGGGGGGACTGTTGCCGTTGCTAGGAAACCAGCAGCCGCGTGAATGGAAATGGGTCAGTAAACCTGGGGAGAGATAGTGTGACACTCGAACCACTGCAGCTGCTCCAGCCCACACCGAAATCCCTCCTCTTCAATATTTATCACTCCCGCCTGGGCCCTCAGCTCCTGCCAGACCCCGCACCAGCTTGGCCCTCAGGCCCCCCCCAAGGCCTGATTCAGGTGGAGGGAGAAAAGCCTTGGAGGGAGTTGCTTATCCTTATCCACGGTTTGGGGGCCCCCAGGCGGGATGGAACTGGTTCTGGAGGAGATTGAACAGGAAACAGAGTCTAATCCCGTGGTGGGGAAGGGGTTAAAAGGTCAATTCACGCCTGTTCCTCACTTAGGCACCGTGGTAAAATTACTGTGAGTGAGCAGGCTTGCAGCTGCCTGCCTACCTGTGGAGGGACGAGGAAGGCAGGAAGCCTCCCTCCTTCCATGGGTCCTGGGGCCTCTACTCTGTGAAGGGGGTGGAGAGAAAGAAGCACCCAAAAACATAGCCAGGACACACTGGCAGCCTAAAAATACCTGTGAAC
Organism: Dipodomys spectabilis; assembly: GCF_019054845.1. Lineage (NCBI taxonomy): Eukaryota > Metazoa > Chordata > Mammalia > Rodentia > Heteromyidae > Dipodomys > Dipodomys spectabilis. The sequence goes on from NW_024870795.1 coordinate 6,562,706, forward strand.
TACCCCAGTACCATCTGATAGCACCTCAAATGGCCAGGGCCCACTACAACCATCCCTCCCAGGTAATCACTGTTCAGTTAACTTTGACAACACCCCTACACAGATAGCCCCCAATAGAACTTGACAACTACAATTCAGTACAGTGTGGTTCAGTTAACTCCCAACTCTAGTCTCCAAGCTGACAACCCTAAGCACAGGCAAAACTTCCACCACTCCCCACCAAGTCTGGAGTCTGCCCAGCAGCCTGCCCTGACCCAAAGCCCAGTCCTCTGGCTCAGGTAGAGTTTTTCCTCCCTCCCACTGCCAGGTTCCTTGTCTTGCACACACCCTGATACACTGCCCTGTGATGGCCCTTCTGGACTCACCATCCCACAAGTTAGCTGCCTCGTGCCCAGCACCCCATCCCCGGAGGCTGATTGTTCCCTGACACATACATTCTCTTCCCTGGGAAGCATGCAATCTCACCGCCTCGACTGACACAGCTCTGAATCCTGAGCACAAGCTTCCCTCCAGACAACAGGGACCTTGGGAATAAGCCACTCACTAGGTGATACGTGCCCTTTACCCACTAGCCAGGGTGTGTCTCAGCAAGGGACACATTCTTGCCTTTTTTTGGGGGGGGAATGTTGGGGGTAGAAGGAGGCGGGTTACCTTGACAGGGATCTCCCAGCTGACTTGGTTCTCCGTGTGCTCCTATCTCCTAGGATACATCAGTCAACACAGCCTGGGAGCCTGTCAGAGCTAGAAGGCGCCAGAGGGAGTCACTAATTCAACCTCCCCCACTAGGCAAGAGGAAACAGACCAGAGAAAGGAAGTAGCCTGCCCAAAGTAACACAGCCCAACTGCTGGTTCCAGCTTTTCTTTCACAGTCCCTTCACTGTGAACCCTCTATGGGTTAGAGAAACTGGACAGATACCAGCACACACTTTCCAATGGGACTTGCTCTACAATCCCAGGCAACTCCTCCCCATGCTGGGAATTGAACTCAGGGCAAGTTTGCTAGGCAAGGGTTCTATCACTTGAGTCTACACCCTCAGTCTAGCCTGCAACATTTTTTGGCTCAGCAAAACAGGCTGCTCCTGTGTAGTAGTTCAGAGTGGGCAGGACTTCTGGTCTACCTCATTCTAGCCATGGGGCAAGTTTCTAACTACTCTTCCTAGGGCCCTAGAGTACCGCCTCCCAGAACTGAGGGAAGGTTATTTTATTCCCAATCCTGGCCTTCAAAGCAAATTCCCTCTAGTTCCAGGGTATGTATCCCTGTTATGCATTATTTAAATAGATCTCTGCCAAGATGCCTCTGGGATAATGAGTGAAGGGTTCTTCTAGGTAATTTTAGTGTGTGTGTGTGTGTGCATGTGTGTGTGTCTAGGTCTAGTGTTGCAGATGGAATCCAGGACCTTGTGCATGCTACATCTCCAGTCCTTCCTGTGTAGTGTTAGCTTGACTTCATATTCCAGAAAAGCTCAGAGGTGGGATAATTTGGTCAGGTTTAAACAGAAAACAAACAGAACCCTGAGCTCCTTCCAGTACACTAGTCTTTTCCAGTGGATAAGGAAGGCCAAACAAACTGGAACCAGGGAGAACTGCGGGAGGGTGGGAACAACACAGGCCTGGGCAGACCCCTGGAGCTGAGGTAGAGATTAGAAGCATCTGAATCTGAAGTTGGCTATCTGGCAGTAGTGGTGGAGTAGAAGGTCAGCAAGGACCATGGGGGTGGGGGTGGGGAGCCAGGCCAGCACACTTTGCCAGCCCCCACCCCAGTGTAACAATAGTGGAAGCATTGTGAGGGGACCAGTTCCTCCTTGAGCCTCCGTTTACCTTTAGAGCTGGCCTGGCAGGAAGGACTTCTAAGGGCCCTTCCAACTCTAATATACAGTGGGGAGCATGGTGGCTGAGGCAGGATAATGAATAGTTCAAGATCAGCCTGGACCACATAGTGAGACCCTACTAAAAAAACAAACAACAAAAACTAGACAGGAGGCATGGCTCAAGTGTTAGAGCACCCTCTAGCAAGCATATGGCCCTGAGTTCAAATCTCCATACTACCCCAAATAAATACTTGGACTAGTCCCAGTTCTGGAATCTCAGCACAGCTTTAGCAGTCTCTCCTCATGTAGACAGTTAGCTGAGAGTAACAATAGAAAATATATGCATCCGAATACATGAGCACTCAGTGAAGCAGTGGACTCTCCTGCCTGTGTAAGAGGTGTTCCGTTTACAGGAAAGACATTTCCCAGGGCTGGTGGAGAGTAAGGAGTTACACAGGTGCCCTAACCGCAGGCAGGCACTATGCTAATTACTTTAAATGTTCAAGTTAAGCCCCACACCAAGGCCAAAGCCTGCCTTCTGCTGTCCTTTGCTTTCAGGACAGCAAAACTCGTAAGTGGAGAGACTTGCCCAAGGACACACAGCCAGCCAGAGAAGGCACTGCGACTGGACTGACTCCCACAGTTTGTGTTTAAAGGGGGGGGGCGGGGGGAGGTGACCTGGACGGGAGCTGGGGAGAAGCTTGCTGAGTAGCCAAACGGCTCATCGGTCTGCAGAGCACCAAATGGTGCTGCTGGAATTCAACAATGGGGTGGGAAAGCATCCCTTACCCTCCCCCACAAAGGGCAGGCGGGGCTTCCTTTCCTCCCGCACACCACAGGGCCCAGAACGAGCCCGGAGAGGTCACTTACCGACTCCCCAGGAGCACTGGGCTTCGGGAAAAGGAGGCCCCTCCCTCCCGGGGCCCTTTTCTGTACTCTAAAAAGGTGCAGAGTCGCCTCCAAAGAAAGTGGCCGCCGCCGTCGGGGAAATTACCCAGGACCCTTCCAGCAGCCCGCCCCCCCTACCAGCTCCGGGGGCCGAGAGAGCCCGGCCTCGACGCCTGCAGGTCCCGCGGCTCCGAGGCCCCCCTCCCCCGCTACCTGGCCCCGCAGCCCCGGCTCGCGGCCATCCCGCCCCTCCCGGAGGAGCCGCGAGGCTCTGACTCCGGAGAGGTGAGGCCGGGAGGGGAGGCGCGCGGCCGGGGGAGGGGCGCCGCCTGCACCTGGCCCTCTCCCCGCCCCGGCCGGGAGAGGCGGGCCTGGAGCCCCGCCAGAGCCGGGAAGGGCGGCGGGGAGGGGCGCACGGCCTCCCGCCGCACCCGCCGTCCCGGGCGCGGCGGGGAGCTCGCCCCCCAGGGCCGGCCGCGCGCCCGGCCCGCTCCCCGGCCGGCCGCGCGCTCCAGCCGCAGGAAATTCCAGAAGCTCTCCATCATCTGGGCGCAGCGCAGCCGGGCTGCCAGGCTCCCCGGAGGAGAGCCACATGCCGGCCGCTCGCGGGCCCGCCCGCGCCCCCACCCGGGCAGCCACGTCGAGCCGGGCGGGGGCCCGGGCCGGCCGCCCCTTCCCGCGCCCCGGGGCCGACGGAATGCGTGGCAGCCCCGGCCGGGGGCTATTTTGAGCAGGAGGGGAGCGGCCGGCCGGGTGTTTTTGTTTTTTTTCCTGGCCCCCGGCCCGCCGGCGGGGCCCTCGGGTGCCCGCGGGGGGGGGGGGGCTTGATCCCGGCCCCGCTCGCGGGGCCCGGCCGCCGTCCGGACCTGCGCTCGGCCCCGCCGAGCGCGCCGCGGCGCCCGCTACCTGCGCGCCCTCCGCCGAGCGCGCGGCGGCCCGGGCACTCCCTCCCCGGCGGCGGACTCAGGCCTCACTGGATAGCGCCACCGTGCACCAGTGGCCAATCACCGGCCTCGATGTCCTTACCTGTAAGTTGGGGTGAGCTACCTGGCTTTATATGGTGGGTACCATATAAAGCCTCTGCTTGCTGTGTGCCTCTCCTTGAGCAACACGTTTTCACGTCTGGGGACCCTCTGTTGATCAGTTTATGGAGGGTCTCAGAAGGCCTTTTTCAGGGGGAAAGACCCTTCCATCGGAACCAGGAGTTTCCACTTACAACCCATGTGAGCCTAACCTAACTCCTGGGTCTTTGAGCTACATTATCAGAACGCATGAGCTCACATGGTTATAAGGTATATATAAAGGTAATTCCCTTTTTGCTCACCTGGAAACTGAGGCTCAGGAAAGTTAATTGACCTGCCAAAGACCACAGTAGCATAGCCCAGAGTTAGACAAACTGGGTCCAGAGTCTGAGTAGACCCCTCGTGCAGTGACACCAACAGGGCAAGCTCCAATGTGCCTCCCCGCCCCCCCCTTTTTTTTAAAGAGGAACAATTGAGTCTCCTAAGTGTGATTTGCCCAAAGTTGCTTTTGGACAGTTAGGGTAGAGATTGTATTTGTATACAAATCTGCCAACTCCCAGTCTAATGCCCCAGTCTAGACCTCTGGATCTGCTCAGCTCGTCCTGGGACAAGCTAGAGTTGTTCCCAGATAGGTTCCTAGTAGCAAGCTAGTACTTAGGGACCTCAAGTGTCTCAGACTACTGGGTCCCTAGTATTTACTAATTCGGGATGTGGGGGTAAATGACATAGGGAACAGCCTGGGAGAGGGCCTGGAGCTGCTGCCTGCTCCCCCACAACCCCAGCAAGGAGGCACAGGAGCTGGCAGGCCCCCCACTCCGCCCCGGAAACCTGGCAGTTTATTTCTGTCTCTGGGCCCCCTGTTTCCACAGAGTCAGTCCAGGAAGGCTGGCAGCAGCTGGCTCAGAGGGGTGGAGCTCCTGCTCCCTCACGGGTCCAGCTGCCACCGTGCCCTCCCCCACCTGCCAGGCCAGACCAGGCTTCAGTGAGAGGTGACATTGTGATGAAAGGGAGGAGCTGGGGCCAGTGCTGAGAGGGGATGCTGAACTCTAGAAGTCTATGGCCCCGAAAGAGAATCCATCAGAATCCCAAGGGAAGTAACCCCAGCTCCTCAACCCGGAGCCCAGGTGCTCTCTTCAGCTGAGTTCAGTCAGCACCCAGCTCAGGTCTATTAAAGGTGTAAACTTCGGCCTGACCAGCCTTATTTATGCTAGGTCTTTTTTCCTCGGGGACTGGACCCTGGTCCCAAAGAAGAACCTGCATCTAAACCTGCTGTCCATATGGCAGCCACTTTATGTGCAACTACTGAGTAATGAGACTGTGGGTAGTCCAAATCTAGATGTGCTGTGAGTATTCTGAAGGTTTATTGTTAATTTTTTTTAAAAAGGTAAAATATTCCAATGATTCTTACAATACAATGATTATATGTTGAGATGATTATCTTTGATATTCTGGTTGGATAAGATGCACTATTAAACTTAATTTTACTTACTTTGTTTAATGTGGGTATTAGAATTTTTTAAATTACCTATGTGATTTCTATTGTCCTCCCTCCCTCCTTACCCCTCTCCCCTCCCTTCTTTCTTTCTCTTTCTCTCTCTTTCATGGCAGTATAGGGGGGTTAAACTCAGCCTTGGCCTTATACTTGCTAGACTGGTGCTATACCACTTGAGTTACACTTCCAGCCCCTTCCATTGTATTTCTATTGGACAGAGCAATTCTAGATCATATGGTACCCTTGCCTAGAACCAAAGCTTTGCCTGCTCTAGATTGGTATCTGTGTGGCTTAGCGTACCTACTTCCCCATATCCAGACCACAGCCTTAGGTGTGGGTCTAAATCTCACTGCCCAACCCCACCCGACTCCAGCTTTCTGTGAATTCAGGCTCAGCCAAAGATTTTGACTAACGTCTGTTTTAATCCACTACTTAGTACATTGCTTATTCACCAATTCCTAGTAGTTTGCTTTCAGCAACTGTGGCTCCAGGTCAACTTCCATGTTAACCTGACACAGATCAAGAACTTGGCCTGACACCTCAATGTGCCCAGTGAGGTTTAAAATCCATACACCCTCAGGAGGAATGAGGTTCCCATCTGGATCTTTATAGAAAGTTCCTGTTCCTGATGACCAACAAGCCCAACCCCAGTGAATCTAGATTCCAGTCTGAGAACATGGTCCAGCCAAATGCAGATCATCTTCTGCTATGCTTCTAGACAGTCCTGCCAACCGGGATCTAAACCAGAGCCCTACGTGGCTCCCACGCAACCTGGGACTGCTGAGCTCAGCAGATGAGCTCTAGAGCTCCTCTCTGGAATGGAAAGAGTGTCTCTACTTCTGAACTCCTCTAGAGAGATCAAGGCCTGCTGGCCTTTCTCAGTGGCCTTGGGGTGGAGAGGGAGGCTAGATTCCAGAGACAGCACTGAAGGCTAAGTCAAAGGGTCAGGGATAATAAGCCTTCCCTGCCAAGGGGCTGAGCACAATCCGGCTTCAAAGCTAGAGTAGCCCACACTCCTCTCTTCCCAGCAGACTCCCAAGCATATTCCTTAGCTGAGGGACACGGGGCCGACACCAACCCCTCTGGAAGTTAGGATGGGGGCTCGAGATGAAATATCAGCAGCCCTCCCCTCATTGCGTGATGCCTTTGTTGTAACACAAGGCTGAGCTGGCACCACTCCACCTTTCCCTTACCTCTAGCTCTTCCTTCTCCTGGGCTTTCTTGGAAAATTCTCCCCACAGGTGCCATTTCTCCTTCCTTCATTCTAGAATACCGGGCTAACCTTAGTGGCTGTGCCACCCAGCCTTAAATTCCTGCTGTGACTGAGCAAGTCACTTCACCTCTAGTGCTCCTCTGTTTCCTCATCTATAAAACAGAATAAAAACAGCGGTACCTATTTCCTAAGGTTGTTGACCAGCTTTAATAAGATCATGAGGTAGAGAGCAGTTCGCTCAGCACCTGGCCCCCAAAAAAGCATTTAGTGCTAGCTGTTGTTTTTAACATTGATCATCTAGCTTGGTTGTATGGATAGACTTTGACAAGTATGTAAACCTCACAAAATGTAAAGCTTGTAAAACCTTGTTTTTGTGTCTTTCTGGAGCGAAAGCTCTAGTAGTCTTTACCATATTTTCAAAATGACTGTAGCCCAAAAGGAAAAAAAAAAGCCAGTGGCTCACATCTATAATCCTAGCTACCTAGGAAACTGAGATTTGAGGATCACAGTTCAAAGCCAGCCTAGTTAAAAAAGTCCTTAAGACTCTTATCTCCAATTAAGCACCAAGAAAAAAAACAAAAGTAGAGCTATGGGTTCAAGGGGTAGAACATCTACTTTGAGCAAAAAAGCTCAGGAGCAGCACCGGTGCCTTGGGTTCAAGCAGAAGCTCAAAGGGAGGAGATAAGGACCAGCTGAGTGTTCCTCAGAAAACCTAGGCAGACCAAAGGCTGCCCAGGACTAACGTCCCAGACCTGACTCCTTCCACCAGTCCAAACTGTCTGTGGGGATGTGACCTCGTCATCGCTCACCTGCTCAGCTGCGCAGGCCTCCCAGTGGGATTCCCACCTCCAGTAGCTCCCATGGAATCTCCTCCACCCAGTGCCAGATACATGTTTCTCAAATCCCTTTCTTGTGACACCGGGTCTCTGCCTGGAAACCTTTAACAGCTCCCCACTGCTGACGACAACACGAAGGCCAAGGTCTCAGGCCTGACACTCAAGGGCCTTCACAGCCAGGGCTGGCCCTGCTGACCTCTTCCATGTTCCCTCTCATCTGGTCAGTGCGCTGGCTTCTTCTCTGCTCTTTTCCCTCCTCTCAGTGGCCATGCCACCCACACACTCATGCAGTTCTGGACAGACTCTGCCCCTCGCTCAATCACACAGTGTCTCGGGCCTAGCCTGCTGCCCCCGGCTCTGCCCTCAGGGTTGCTTCCAGGCCCAGCCACTGTCTCCACTCACCCGGAGCTGACCTGGCCAAGGGAAGCTGACCCCAGCTCAGCTCTGTGCCTGGACACTGGCCTACCTTGGCATTGCCCGTCCTCTCCCATGGACTCTTCCTATGCCCTCACCACAGGGAGTCAGCTGGCAGAGTTCTGCCCTCAAAGGCATGACTTCTGTGTCAGTCTCCTGAGTCTCAGTGTCCTCCCTCACCTACAAGATGGAAACAGTAATATCTATACATCACCTGAGTCTCACAGTAATAGCCATACATCACCTGAGTCTCATGAAAGACAAATGACACAGAAACTGGAAGGTGGGTTTTGTTTGTTTGTTTTGGTGCTAATCCTAGGACTTGAACTCAAGGTCTGGGCACTGTCCCTGAGCTTTGGTGTTCAAGGTTAGCACTATACCACTTGAGCCACTTCCGGCTTTTTGGTGATTGTCTCATTGAGAGCTCATGGACTTTACTGTCCGGGTTGGTTCTGAACTGTGATCCTCGATCTCAGCCTTTTGAGTAGCTAGGATTACAGACAGGAGCCACCAGTTCCTGGTAGGAGTCTCACAGACCTTCCGGATCCGCTTGGCATAAAAACACGCTCTTCAGATCTCAGCCTCCTGAGTAGCTAGGATTATAGCCACGAGCCACATGTACCTAGCATTGGAAGGTTTTTTTTTTCCCCCTAAAATCTGCAAACAATATAATAACCACCTCCATTTTTAACTTAAATTAGAATTCCAGGTGGTAGAGCGCTAGGCTCAGTTGTGTGCACCTGTAGTTCTAGCTATGCAGGAGACCAAGGTAGGGGAAGATATCACTTAGAACAACATAGAATCTATCTTAAAAATATAAATAAAGGGGCTGGGAAGGTGGCTTAGTGGTAGAATGCTTGCCTCACATGTATGAGGCCCTGGGTTTGATTCCTCAATACCACATAAGCAGAAAAAGCCGGAAGTGGTGCTGTGGCTCAAATTGGTAGAGCACTAACCTTGAGCTGAAAAGCTGAAGGAGAGTGCCCAGGCCCAGAGTTTAGGTCCCATAACTGACAAAAAGAAAAATTAAAGATTAAAAATAATTCTTCAACCTTGACACTCTAAGCTCCTGCCTGTTTTATTTTCCTCCTTGGCACTTACCACTATGTGTATGAATGTATTTTTAATTAGTTAATTTAGATACAGGGTCTGGCTATATAGTCCAGGCTTACCTTGAGTTCACAATCTTTCTGACTCAGTCTCCTGAGCACTGAGGTTATAGGAGTACACTACCATGCCCATCTAGCTAACTGGGCATGAGTGAACTGTCTGTTCACTCTCTCAGTGTAAGCTTGTTGAGGGCAGGGATGTTTTTTCCCCCTTAAGAAGTTGTACAAAAGGGTTTTAATTCCATAAGTCAGACTATGAATATTATTTATTTATTTTTGTCAGTCATGGGGCTTGAACTCTAGGCCTGGGCGCTGTCCCTCAGCTCTTCAGCTCAAGGCTAGCGCTCTACCACTTGAGCCACAGTGCCACTTCTAGCCTTTTCTGCTTATGTGGTGTTGAGGAATCAAACCCAGGGCCTCATGCATGCGAGTCAAGCACTCTACCACTGAGCCACCTTCCTAGCCCCGAATTTGATTTTTAAAGTCAATTTTCTATTGTGTGTACTAGAAAAGTGCCTAATACCAATATGCGCTTGAGTGAATTTATGAGCCGCATACTGGCTGTGTCAAGTCCTGGACTAAAGAGCCAGTGACTTCCATTACCCCCCATTTTCAAAATGGTAACTGTGATGCAGCTTGGCTCTTGCCCTGTGGACCACCATGCTATTTCCTTTCTTGGTGACAAGCGTAAGCCTTCTGAATCCGTCAACCAGGGTGGCTGTGAGGCCACTAGCTCTCTCAACTCACATGCACTGGGCTATTTCCACCCACTTTTCAGCCCTAAGCTAAGTTTCTTAGTCAACCTCAGGGCCTTTGCCTGCGCCCTACCTGGAATGCTATGCCCCCACCCCTAATTTCTTCAACTTGCCCATTTCTCTGGCCTCACTAGTTCTGGGAAGCCTTCCAGCCAGCTTCATGTTCTTCCTGCCCTGAGCTCACTAACCCTCCTGGGCAGGTTAGTGAACTGAATCAAAGCCCCACCCCCATTCCAGCTCCTAAACCAGTTTAAGAACACAAAGCAGCCAGGTTCCAGTGACTCAGATGGGTTCCTCCTAGCCATTCAGGAGGCTGAGATCTAAGGATCCTGGTTTGAAGCCAGCCTGGGCAGAAAAGTGAGACTCTTAACTCCAATAAACTACTCAGAAAAAGCCAGAGGTGGCACTGTGGTTCACATAGTAGAGCTCTAGCTTTGAACACAAAGAGGTTCAGGGACATTGCTCAGGCCCTGAGTTAAGCCCCAGGACCAACAAAAATAAAATAAAACAATAAATAAAAAATAAATAAGAGGCTGGGAAGGTAGCTCAGTGGTAGAGCGCTTGCCTTGCATGCATGAGGCCCTGGGTTTGATTCCTCAGCACCTCATAAGCAAAAAGTAAAATGCCGGAAGTGGCGCTGTGGCTGAAGTGGTAGAGCGCTAGCCTTGAGCTGAAGAGCTGAAGGATAGCGCCCAGGCCCAGAGTTCAGCCCCACAACCAGATCCAAATAAATAAATAAATAGAACACAAAGCTTTCCACTCTCAAACTACAACTCTGCCCCTTCCAACTGCGCTGCGGTGGGGATGTAGCTATCTCTCTCTGAGACTATCATCCTTTATGAGCAAAATGGGGAGCCAGGTCACTATTATCTTCATGACATTTTATTGTGCTGCTCCCTCTGCTCTAAAAGCCTGGCTACTCAATTCCTTTTTCCTGAATGGTCCTTCTTTGTCCAGATGACCACACTAGTAAGACTGCTAAAGTGTACTGGCCTCTTACTCTCTGTGCTGACTGGAAACAGGTCTGGCATTTAGCAAGTAGTGAGTAGTAGTTGATGAATAAAATAATATATGCCCACCACTTTAAGGAGAATTACTATCATACCATTTTATAGACAAGGAAATCAAGACTGGGAACGGTTGGAAAAGCTACTTCCCACAGACAGGATTCAGACACCAGAGGTCTGACTCCAAAGCCAGGCCCATCACTGCTCAGCCCCATTCCCAGTGGCTGGGCACTTTTTCTTTAGGTGTCGGATCTTAACATCCAGATGGATATTCACTGAACATCAGCTGCAGGGTTCTAGCCTTTCATATTTTATCTCATTTGATCTCTCAAAACCCCATGGCAAGCTCAGGCACAGTGATTTACACCTGTAATCACAGCTACTCAAGAGGAGGAGATTGGGACAATCATGGTTTCAGGTCAGCTGGGCAAAAAGTTACTGATAAATGATAATAAACTGGGTGGGTGTGGTGACACATGCCTGTAATTCCAGCTATGTAGACGATGTAAGTAGAAGGATCTTGGTCCAGACTGGCACCAGCAAAAACATGAGATCCTATCTGAAAAATAAAGCAAAAAAGGAACTAGGGCCATGGTTCCAAGGGATTGGGTGCTGACCTACCAAGTTCAAACCCCAGTTAACACCAAAACCATATGGCAGTAGGGTGCCAGTGGCTCAAACCTATAATCGTAGCTACACAGGAGGCTGGGATCCCAAGATCACAATTTGAAGCCAGCCACAGCAGAAAAACCTGAGTCTAGCTAACTACCAAAAAGCTGGAAGTGAAGCTGTGGCTCAGTGGTAGAATGCCAGCTCTGAGTGAAAAACCTATGGGACAGTACTTAGGCCTTGAGTTAGACCCATTACTGGCACCAAAACAAATTAAATAAATAAATACCTCATGGTAGTAGTACACCATGATGATTTTACCTTGACGGCTGAGAAAAACAGTCTTAGAGAAGAATCAGTAACTAAAGACACATGGGTTCCAAAGCCAAACTCTTAGCTGCATTGTTTTTGGTTTTCCCCATGGTCTTATCCATCCACCCTTGAACTGTTCACACGCATGTACTATGTTTCTCCTGCCAGATGAGTTCTGAGGCCAACCCTTCTACGTCCCCCAACCAGTGGCCAGCACTGCAGCAGCTGGGCCCCACAGGGCTCTCGGGCTGCTGCTCTGCACGCCTGATGCTCTGTCAGTTTCCCCAGAACAGGTCTTGATGTGTAGGCCATGTCTGTCCTTCCAAATACAGGACTAGTGAGGGCTGGACCAGAAGCTCCCCAAGATACCTTATGTCCTCCAAGTTCAAAGCTCCACCCTACCTCCTACTTAGGGCAGTGCCCAAGGGAGCCTGGTAACATAGTGGTTCAAAATAAGGAGTGAGTGTGTGTATGTGTGTGTGTGTGTGCACGCACTCGCGTATGTTGATAGTGGGGCTTGAATTTAGGGCTTTACCACTTGAGCCATATCTTCAGTCTGACATTTTGCTGGTTAATTGAAGATAAAGTCTCACAGATTTTTCTTCCTGGACTGGTTTTGAACCTCTACCTCAGATCTCGGATCTCAGATCTCAGATTCCTGAGTAGCTAGGATTCCAAATGAAGAATATGGATGTCAGTATTCCAAGTTCAAAATTTTGTGTAACCCAGCATGTTCCTTAGCCTTTCTATGCCTCAGTTCCCTAACACAGTACTCCTCCCTTTTATCTGCAGGAAAAGACATCAAGACTGTGCATGAGACTGGCTAAGAGCAAACCCTATAAATACTAAGCTGTTTTTTTTTTTCCTATTAAACACACCTACGTATAATAAAGTTTTATTTACAAATTAGGCACAGACAGTAATAATTAATAACCAAATAGAACAATTACAATATATGGTAATAAAAGTTACTTAAAACTAATGAGTTGGTGTGTGTGTGTGTGTGTGTGTGTGTGTGTGTGTGTGTGTGTGTGAGACTGTCCCTGGCCTTTTTTGCTCAAAGCTGGCACATTACACTTGAATCACAGCTTCACTTCCAGCTTTTTGATAGTTAATTGGATGGAGATAAAAGTTTCACACTTTTCCTGCCTGGGCTGGCTTCGAACCTCCATCCTCAGATTTCAGCTTTCTAAGTAAACTAGAATTACTGGCATGACCCACTGGTGTCTGGGAAGTTGTTCATTTCTTTGATCTTCCCATTAATATTTCTAGACTGTAGTGGGCTGCAGCTGACTGAAAGTGAAAAATGAAACAGAAGACATAGGGATGACTATATGTAAAGTAAGGACCACAAGATGGAAGGTGAGGTGATTAGACGAATATCAATTTATGGGAGTAACCAGGAGGAACACGGTAGATGTCTGTTAAGTAAATAAAAGTTGAGGCTGGTGCCAGGTACCAGTGGCTCACGCCTATAATCCCAACTACTCAGGAAGCTGAGATCTAAGGATCTCAGTTGGAACTCAGCCTAGGCAGAAAAGTCCCTGTGCTGTGACTCATTAATTAGCCATCAAAAAGCCAGAAGGAGAGCTGTGGTTCAAGTGGTAGAGCACTAGGCTTGAGCCAAAAAGCTCAGGGATAGCGCCTAAGACCTGGGTTCAAGCTCCAGAAAACTGACTCTCTCTCTCTCTCTCTCTCTCTCTCTCTCTCTCACACACACACACACACACACACACACAAAGTGGCTCAAGTGGTAGAGCACACAAATGTAGTAAGTGTGAAATCCTGAATTCAAATCCTAATACTGCTGTAGATAGACAAACAGAAAGGTGTGTAATGCTACCCAGTCATAGAAAGGTCCCTGTGGCAGATTACCCCAGTTCAAACAGACAAATGAAGCCGGGTGCCAGTGGCTCACGCCTGTAATCCTAGCTACTCAGGAGGCTGAGATCTGAGGATCTTGGTTCAAAGCCAGCCCAGGCAGGAAAGTCTGTGAGACTTTTTTTTTTTTTGGGGGGGGGGGGGTCCGGTCGTGGGGCCTGAACTCTGGGCCTGGGCGCTGTCCCTCAGCTCTTCAGCTCAAGGCGAGTGCTCTACCACTTGAGCCACAGCGCCACTTCCGGCTTTTTTTTTTCTGCTTATGTGGTGCTGAGGAATCGAACCCAGGGCCTCATGCATGCAAGGCAAGCGCTCTACCACTGAGCCACCTTCCCGGCCCCTCTGTGAGACTCTTATCCCCAATTAACCACCAGAAAACTGGAAGTGGCGCTGTGGCTCAAGTGGCAGAGCACTAACCTTGAGCTGAAGAGTTGAGGGACAGCACCCAGGCCCAGAGTTGAAGACCCACAACTGGCCAAAAACAAAACAAAACAAATCAGACAAATGAAAACATACCAGAGAGTAGAAAGAGGTGGCAGAGATCTTACCTCCTTGAGACACCCCTTGTGACAGGACCCACTCTCCAGCCCAACATCCTCCAGAGCCAGAGGACCCCATTTCCTGACCTGATCAGTTCTTACCCAATCCTCTCCCCAAGCCACTACCCCCGCCCTCCCTCCAACTGTTAGCCCCTTCATACAGCCTGACAACTGGAGTCAAGACTCTGCTTCTCTTAGTTGCTCTATGACCTCCAGCCAGTCACGTGGCTTCCCTGAGTCTCCCTCTCCTCACCTTGGCAAGGGACTAATCCTGCTCCTCACTGGGTCTTGCCCTGGGGATTAATAACTGAAACCATGACCATAGATGTTTCCACAGGATCTTGGGCATGCTGGTGTTCCACAGGCTGAGCAATGGGGTAGGGAGGGGGGCTGCCAATGAACACACACATTCCACATACACACACACACACACACACACACACACCTCACAAAGATTCCCCAACAGCTTAGAGCACCACCCAACACCGGTGGCCTGTCATGACCATAGCTATGATGCAGAAATATTAGAATAAGCAACTTCTCAAGGCCACAGTTGCTACAGCTAAGGCCCTGAAGCAGATCTGGGAAAGGAAAGGGGGCGGGGGGCGCCAGCTGGGGAGTTGCCAGTGGGAAGACCCTACAATGGGAGAGGAGAGAGGGTGTAGCTCTAAGACTCTCCCTCTGCCCCCCCCCACCTCCACTTCACCCAGTGTCATTTAGCCTGGGCCTTCCCCCTCCAAAAAGGAAGAGGAGCCTGAGGCAGCAAGTCAAGTCAGAAGAGGCCATTACCTCTGTTAATTAATTAAAATAAACAGCAAATTAAATACAGCAAAATTAAAATAGCACCGGAAATTAGTTCTCCACCAGCCCCACCTCACAGGTGAGAGGCTTACAGGCCCCCTGCAGGCGGAACCTGGGCAGCACTAGCACCTGCCTGACACCCTGATTCCTGGCAACCCCAAATGTCCCACTAGAAAACCACAAGTGGCGCTGTGGCTCAAGTGGTACAGCGCTTGCCTTGAGCTGAAGAGCGCAGGGACAGCGCCCAAGCCCAGAGTTCAAGCCCTACAACGGACAAAAAAAAGAAAAAAGAAAAGAAAGAATGAAAGATCCCATCCCCACCTATCTTTTTTTTTTTTTTTTTAGGTCTGAGCCTGGGACTTGAACTTAGTACCTGCTGCTTTTGCTCATTGGTTAGCACTCTACCAACTGAGCCACACCTTTAGCCCAAGAAAGACCCCATTCTCTGGGCTGTGTTCTTGCCCCGCTTCAGGGTGCCCCAAATCTGTGTCTGGAGACCCCTCACTTGGCAGTTTTCTTAGGATGTTCAGGAAGAAAGCACTGCAGAGGCCTAAAATCCCAAGCCAGAAGATGCCTGCCCTCATTGGTTAGAGCAGCTTACACTCTGCCTGAATTTCCCTTATACTGACAACTCATCACACAGATGGGGAAACTGAGGCAGGTGACCATATGCAGAGGCTGAAGCTAAGCCTCAGTGAGCACATTCCAAAACAGACTTCAAGAGCAGCTTGGTTCCATCATGACGTCCCCCGCCACCCCTCAGCCTGGCCCAAGGCCTTGCCAACACTAACCCCAACTCTCCCTCCCATGCCCTAGCCCAGAGGGATGGAGGCTTAGCCAACCTTTCGGTCCCTCCCATCAGGCTACTGTTCACAGACTGCAGTGAGCTGCACCTGAAGATCCTCCCCCAACCTCTGCACGTCTGGCAGCCCAAATTCTCCCACTGATCAGCTGCTCAACACTAGCTCCTTGTGAGCCCCGAAAGCAGGGCTGGGCTGCCTCACCCTCTTCAAACAAGCAGGGCGCCTCACCTCCACCCCCACCCAGGCCTCGCTGCTGGATACCTGGTTACCAGGTAGGCTGCTCAGCCCCAGCACCTGGCACAGTACCCTGCCCCTTACCCTGTCCAGCTGACAGCTGACCACAGACCAGCATCCACACCGCCTCCCCCCCCCACCTGATGGGCTTTGCTCCTGGCAGTGTATGTTTCCCCTGTCACAGTGATGTGGTCTACATGAGTCTCCTCAGTCCTGCATGCACATTCTAGGTTAGACCACCATAACTCCCACCTTGCCCCGAGTTCTGGTCTGTCCTTATCCTAATTCTGTCACTGCTGACTTCCCGTAACCTCTGAGCCTGGCATCCAACCCTCAACAGATCTGCTCTGGCATCCCATGTTCTCCCAGCACAGCATGCTCTGATTCACTGCCAGGCTTTGTATATACTGTTCCCTCTGCCTGCAACACCCTTCCCACACTTTTCCTGTTGTGAATTCCTACATATCCCTCAACAGCCAAATCAAGGGTTACCTTCCAACCTAGTTAGAAGAGAGAGGCAACAAACCACCAGGCTGCTGCCCCAACTGTGAGCTCTGGGAGGGAAGGGCCCAGCTCTGTCCTAGTCATCCCAGTCTCCCCAGAGACTAACCCCAAACAATGTTCAATCAATACTTGCTACATGAAGGAATGCTCCACATCACCTGTTGACTAAACAGAGAAAAGACAAAAGAATATAAGGTCACAATCCACAGGGCCAGAGGTGGAGGAGAGACTATTGAGGCCAGGCTGGCCAAGAACAGGGAAGAGCAGTGAGGAATGCTAACGCAGCCAGGGGCTAATCTCTGCAGCAGAGCCACACTCTTGGCAGAGGGAGTGTTTGTGAGAGACAGAGGAAGGAAAGTGATGGGAGGCTCTGAACGTATGTGTGCTTGTGTGTGTGTGTTGCATTTGTCAATTAGCCCATGTGAGAAGGCAGGGATGTGTGAGGGAGTGGATGGGGGTCGGCACATGGAAGCCATGAAGGCTGTGGGCATGCATTAGCAAGCAAGGCTGTGTGTGCATGGGTGGATGTGCTGTGTGTGTGTGTGTGCGTGCGCGCGCGCGCGCGCGTGTGCACGCTGGAGGTTGTGTAAGTCTGCTGGGGGAAGGAAAGTGAATGAGAAATATGGCGGGGGGAGGCAGCAGGCTGGGGGAGTGTGTGAGACTTAGGTAGAGGGCTGTGGAAAGCATGCACAGGAAGATAGAGGGCCTGTGAGGGTGGCCAAGAAGGAAGAAGTGGCCCAGCTCTTCTGAGGGTGTGGCTGCTGTGGCCCTAGCCACAGGCTTGGGGCCAGAGGTGCGGGCTGGCCCTGGGTCTGGGGTGGGGAGCTATCACAGAGCACAAGATTCCTCAGAGCCTCTCTGGAGCCATAGGCGCCAGCTTACCATGTCCCCAGGCGGGAGGTTGAGAGAAGGCCCAGATGTGCATGTGCCTCCACATCTGTCCACAGCAAAACCTCTGGGCATTTATTTGTCTTTGTCTGTGTCCGGGTGCGCACGTCTGTGCTTGTGTGAGCCCTGCTGGCTGTGTGTCTGTGCCTGTCTTTGTCTCTGTATGCATTTGGGCCTTTGTCTCAGAGTGTGACTGTTGGTCTATGCCTGTCTGCATGGCAGGGTCTGGTTTTGTGTGTGTCTGTGTCGATGGGATGTCATGTGTCCATGCCTCCGCCTGTCTAAGTAGTGGGTGCATGCGACCCCTTGGGCTGCCTGTTTGCACCTGTGGGGCTCCAGCCTCAGTGTGAAGACACACTGTGCTTTTGAAGCTGTGGCGGGTCTAGATCTTGGGATAGCTAAATGTGCCTGTGTGTTAGCGTCTCTGTGGAAGCCCATGCCATGTTGTGGTATAGAAATGCTTATCTGTGTGATGTGTGTTTGTGCCTGTTTGTGTGTGTGTGTGTGTGTGTGTGTGTGTGTGTGTGTGTGTGTGTGTGTGTGTGTGAGTGTTGGGTGTGAGGGGTTTGTCACAGACTGGTGAGCAAGTTAATCTTAGACTCCGTGACACGTGGAATAAAATCACGCTCCCATAATGGGATCATTCGTCTTCCTGTCCAAGGAGAGAACCAACTCTTCACCCTCCACCCTGGGGGAGTCTGAGGGGCCAGGGCCAGGCACCAGCCCCCACCCAGGTCCCTTTTGAGCTTCAGTACTACACCCCCACTCTCCTCTGCTGCACTAGACTCATGCCTCCAGAGTGCCCTGGTGCCCACTGTGGGCTGGGCAGGGCTCCAGAACATGTGACTGGGCCTTAGAGGCCTGTCCTGGGCCCCCCAGCCCCACCCACTGCTGAGGAGGGCCCTGCCCCAGATGGGAGGGGGGGGTGCAGGAAGGAATCTTTGGGCCCCTCCTCCTCCCAGAGGGGAGGGATGAGCTGCAGGCCCGGCCGGGATTTTCCATCTCTCAGCAACAAGATTCCTGGTGAGCAGGCTGCGGGGTTTGGCAGGGCGCCTGCTGGAGACCCGCCCTCACCCGCCAGGACTCCTGGGTCCCCAGGGCCAGGCAGCAACGGGTTCCCTGGGGAGCTGGGAGGGCCCCAGAACTACAGCTTACTGTTGCCTGGGCCTGTGGGAAAGCCAAACCCTTCTCGCCCTCTCCCCCGCTTCTAACCAAAGATGGCTTCCCAGCCCCCCAGGCCAACCACCACCCTTCCTCTGGCCTCCCCCATGCCTTGGCCTTGGCTTGAGAAAGCCTTCCCAGGCCAGCCACCCAGCTCCACCCCGCCTGACCTCAGCACACACCCAGCTGGAGTTCTAGACTTCACCTCAGTCCACAGGCTCAACAAGGCAGGGCTGTGCCTTCACCTCTTGGACTGGTGGGGGTGCTGAGGGCAAGGCTGTGTCCTGCATCTGCTAAACCCTCTTGGTATCCGGAAGCTGTCCTCCCAGACTTACCAGGAAAGAATGTCAAACCCAAAACTGGGGAGACAGGCAGTAAAGCCCTCTGCCCTACCTACCACAGTGAAGCAAGAGGCAGATCCAGTAGTCTGGACACTCTTAGACCAGCTCCAGGACTGTAGCTACACTTTTCTCTTTCCCATGGGTGCAATTTCAAAGGGTGGATCTCAGTAGGAAGGAGAAAAGAGTGGGCAGGTGGGCTGCTTCAGCCCCCAGAGCCTTGGATGAGCTGCTGGAGAGCAGGTTTGGTAAGAGATTAAATTCGAGGAGAAAGGAGCCGCTCCAAGATTTATGAGCCTCATTCTTCTCCCTTAAATTCCCCTCTAAGCCCCTCAGCCCCCAGCCTGGTCCCTCCAGGGCTATGCTGTGGCCCCAGGCCAATGTCAAGGCCCTAACCCATCCATCAGCTATTGCCAGGGAGTTTCCACCCCAGCAGGTTCCAAAGGGAGGGGCCCCACTGACACCAGAGCCCAGATAGATGGGAGGGGGGCATGGCCTTAAAGAGTCAGCCAACAACCCTATCCCCTTCCTAGGAGCTGGGGGGCTAGCAGCTCCAGGGAAGAAAGTAGGCTGATGGGTGGGGCCTGGGGGAGGTGGCCTCCCTGCTCAGGCACCACACCCAGCCCAGTCCTTTCAACAGGCCAGGAGACCTGGGATCCCAGGAAGCCTGACAGCTCACTGGGTGTGTGACCTTGGGTGGCTGCTTCTCCTCTCTACCGCATACAGCAGGAAGTGGCTCAGATAAGCCAGGGTGGCCCTCATTCAGCTCAACCCCCTCAGCGCGAAGCCTTGCCCTCTCTTCAGTGCAGGGTGTCATCAGAATCTGAGCCAGATAGGGTGAGGCTGTAGCAGCTAGCTGGAAGAGTCCCTGAAGTCACCTAAGTCACAACTGAAAACATAGGGTGATCAGCACCCCCCACCCTCACCCCCTTCACATCCATTTTCCTGAAGAGGGAAACTGAGGCCCTGAGAGAGGCTAAGTCCTCTTGGGAACTTTATCTTCCTGGTGGGGTGATGAAGAGAACAAGCTCTGGGGATGGAGGAACCTGAACTGAAATCCCACCTACACCAATAATTTGCTACATGAAGGGCCTTGTTTCCTGTAGGCCTCAACTCCTCATCTGTATAATGGGGTGATTCAAGTGCCTTCCTCCTAGGCCTGCTGAACTGAGCTGAGAAAATGCGTGTAAAGGGCTTGGCAGGTCCTGACACACCGAGCACTTGCACAGTGGCTGCTATCATGGCTGTGGTTAGCACTTCATTAACATAAACCCCAGTGGACAGAAGCCAAGGGTAAGACCTGGCTGGAGGATGAGACCATCTTATCCTAGTCAGGTTGGGACCCCCAGGGTCTCAGTCCGGGAGGGCCATCCAAATTCCTAGAAGCCCCCTAGCTGTCTCCCCTATTCGTTAAAGGCCTCTCATTAGTGAGCCTGGGCACCTGCCCCTCCATGCGTAATAAGCCTCATTAGTATCTTAGCCCCAAGCTCTGAGCCCAGAGTCTATGTGTGTGCACACACGAGGGTAGGGGGGCTGCAACAGGCCACCAGCCAGGAGACAGCATCCTCGCCAACCATACCCCTTGCCTGTCATCCACAGAGCCCGTCACCACCCAACTTGTCACCTGCCTGCCTCATACCCGCACCACCTGTCACCCACCCAGGCTCGTCACCCACCCAGCCCATCACCTGCACCACCTGTCACCCACCCAGCCTGTCACGGGAGCTGCCTGACAGGCATCTGGGTGGGGGACAGAAGATGGGGAGAGGAGGAGACCACAGGGGTGTGGAGCTGGGGGCCCCAGAGACCCTGTGGGACCCCCACTTCAGCTCCGCATCCTGCAGTATCGCCATGGCAACCTCTCAGCCGCAACCACTTTCCCAAACATCCCCCGCCCCGCCCCCCCGCCCCCCCCCCCCAGGCCCTGCTCTTAGCTGAGCTGAGACTGAGAAGAGGCTGAGTGACAGCAGAATGGGGCAGGAAGGAGGGGGCTCATCAGCTGGCTGGCCTTGACCATCCTTCTTCTACCCTTGGACTCGGTTACTCCATCTGCAAAATGGAGGGACCAAAATGGATGAGGCTTTTATAGAACAGTCCATTCATTTCTAGCCTGGATTGGTTGAACTGACTGCTGGTTACCTGGGAGGGCTGGAGGGCGGGACTAAAGGAAAGGGCTTTCTGGGCTCTTCCATGCTCCTTTGCTCTAGGCCTCGCCCAGAGACACTGGGCCTCTGACCCAAGCTCACACAGCAGGAGGAGTAGCTGGAAGTGAGAGGGGGCTTTGCCACAGGACTGCCAGCTGTAGGTGCCACGCTGGGTGATCCCAAGGCGACTAGGGGCTGGCTTGGTCCCTACCTCTGAGCCACATTATTTATAAAACCAGAGCTTGGTGCTGAGCAACAGCGGTGGCACTAGCACTCTAGGGGCACATGCCACCGTGGGATGGCAAAGACAAGGTGCCTCCTCAGAGGAGATCCCAGGCTCCCCCTAGAGCCACCCGGGTAGGGATTGAGGTGGCTGAGGGTCAGCAGTATGTCCCCCCTCCCATCTCTTCTCCAGGCAGGCCTCGATAGGATTACTTCTGCATGACTGCCCGCTCCATAGGGTTCCAGAGACCCTCCTGCCTGCAGCAATCTTTAAAATTCCTCCAGCCCAGCCTCTTCCTTTCTCCCTGCAGTGAGTGCTCCGGAGTCTACTGCAATGTGCCCACTGCTGCCATGCTGATGTGAGGACACCTGCACCACCACCAAACAGGCAGGGCCCAGGCCCCTGCACCCATGGGCAAAGATGGCTCCATCCTCAGGGGTCAGCCTTGAATCCCTCAGCCCTCTTGCGCTAGATGCTGACCAGTGCCACAGACCACAAGTTCCAACTGGGGACACGTGCCAGCTGTGACAAGGCAGGTGGGCACTATGTGCAAACACAACTGGTGGTGCCTGGCAGACCTGCCCATGTCCCCTGCTGCCAGAATTTGGCTGCTTCACCCCTGCTCTGACCCCCTCCCTCTCTCACCAATCCCTACTGCCCCCCAGGGTGGGCAGACAGCGGGCCAAGCCAGTGCCTGCGACTCCCCAGGGCACCAAAGGCAAGCAAGAGATCGATCCACTGAATTTTTTAAGGCCCTAATGGAGCCTGCATCCCAGGACTTGATGGCCGGGGACACAAACAATGTCGTGGGGACCCCTCCCACAGCATTGCGGTTGCTCCTCTTTGGGGTCTGAGGAACCAGGGCAACCCTTCTATAAGCTTTCCCTATCAGAAAAAGAGGCATCAGGGACCCCCAGGAAAGCGATGGGACAGGGTCTGTCTGTGAGTAACACCAGATTCCCCCCCCCCCCATCTCCCCAGCCCTAATGCAGGCAGAAGCAGCTCAGCCTCTAAATCACTCCCCTCACGCTGCCCTCTGAGGCGGATTCTGTGCATGTGTAATTAGGGGGTGGAACAGATGGTGGAGATTCCGTTTAAAATCATGCATCTAGTAAAGTAACCTTCACTGTCGGAACTGACTCCCAGGGATACCAAAACCCACAGCCTGGGTCTGGGGAGGGGGGTCCTGCAAGCCAGCAACTCCCTACCCCCTCCCCTGAAGCCCCAGCCCGGGTCCCTCTCAGGTGAGCAAAGAGGAGGATCTGGCATGCACCTGAAGAGTGTAGGCTGGGGGGTAACTTCCCCTGCCCCCATATACATGCCACAACCCAGGCACGGCTGGGTACTCAGAGTTCTTGGCTGAGAGACCAGAGTGACCAGGTGCCAAGGGACTCTGCCCACCCCCAAAGGGGCCGCAAGCCCCCAAGTCCAGGCCAGAGTGTTCACAGCCCAGGGTCGGGGAGGGGAGGGGAAGCTTTGAACCAGATGTCCAGTCTCTCTCTCTGTCCAAGAGAAAGGCCTGGGGCAGTGAGGGGGTGGAGGTGGCTCCCTGGGCAAAGGAGGCTTTGGGAAGTGGAGGCGTCTGGGGCAGCAGCACGAAAGGGAGAAAGGAGGGAGGGAGGGTGGGGGAGAGGGGAAGAGAGGAAGAGAGGGGGAGAGAGAGAGACAGAGAGAGGGAGAGAGAGAGAGAGGCATGTGAAAGGCTAGGCTGTCTAGGCAGTGCTGGGTAGGGGGAGGGTGTGCTGGAATGTGTGGCTGGTAGGAAGGAGCAGGGTGGCAGAAGAATTGAGGCGGGGTATGTGACAAGGTGTCAAGGGGTGCAGGGGGGAGCAGAAGAGCTGTTTGTGAGCTTGAAGGAATGAGTGGGTCAGGGCTGTGGCTAGCCAGGCTGGGTAGCTTGCAGATAAGCAGGGGTGTTTGGGGCAGTGTAGAGCAGGCCCTGGCCCTTCTGGGCTGAGCAGTGGGATGGAGTGTAGAGCTGGGCTGCGTCCAGGGAGTCACTGGGACTCAGGCAGGGTGGCCTGTGGAGGCGTGGGGACCTGTGGGGAGGACATATGAGAGCGCATACCAACTGGGGAAGGCATTGGACACTGAGGATGCTGTCTGTCTGGAGATAGACTAGAACTAAACTAGGTTTGTTGAGTATAAGGTAAACGTTGTGGCTGGGGTGGGGTGGGGGGTGTTGCTCTGTGTGTGTGTGTGTGATGCTTAGGGCTGTGCGCATGTGTTTGGGATGGGGTGGTTGTTGGGGAAGGAGTTGGGGCAATGGCTCTAGAAAGGGTCCTAGGACTTTCACTAGGTACCTGGTAGACCCGGTGCCAGGGAGTATACCAGGGTGAGGCATGGGAGGTGGGGAGAGCCTCTGTAGAACCCTGTATTGGGGATGGTAAGAAGGGGGACCCCTCCCCAGAGATGGTAGAGTGTGCTATGTGTGTATATGAAGCCGTTGGATATCAAGAGAGTGTTCGTATGGAGTGGTTGTGTGTGTAGAAGTGTTGGGGCTATGTGTTTGGAGGTGTCAGTGCTGTGTGTATGTGGGGTGGCTGTGTATTTATGAGGTGTTGGGGGGGTGCTGCAGTTGGGTCCTGTGATCAGAGAGGTGAAGCCCTCACAGATATTTACAGAAAAGTCCCTGGCTTTTGCTCTTCCAGAAGCCCAACAGGGGGCTACCCCCTAGAGCCCCTCTGCTGGTTCGGGACCGCCGAGACAGGAGGTCCATCTGTCTCTGCCTATGCCCAGGCCCCAGGAACAAGGCTGCCTCCTCACTCCCTGGGGGGTGGCAACGGCTCCCAGCCCACCCATCTGCCTTCAGATGGTCCAGGCAGGAGCCTCCACAAAGCTGCCTGGAGGGCGTCACTATGTTTGAAAAGGCCTGGGCTGGGCATGGGGGGGAGCTACACAGTCTTCATGGAGGCTCCTTTGAAAACCACTGACGCCAGGCAAGAGGAGGCAGGAGGACAGGGGCGGGCATGTCTGTCCTTGGGTGTCTGTGGGTCAGTGCCCAGCTGTGCGCCCCACAGCCCCTTCCCGTGTGCTTGTGCTGACGGTCCCTTTTGAGGTAGCACCTGGGACCTTGCAAAACACCCCTACAGACCAGGCAACAGGCTCCCAGCTTCACACCTGCAGCTCTGCCATCCCACAGGCACACTCCCTACACCCGTACATAAACACACACACACACACACACACACACCCTCACACACAGCTCACCGCTGTATCTTCAGACACAGGCACACCTCATCACAGCAACCCCATTCTGTAAAACTTCACATCTCATCATCTTACCCCCCACCCCGCCACCCCTGCACATAAACAGGCACCAGCATCCACACCCAAAGCCCGTCTCACACATGCTTGCTCAGACCATGACAGACATGTACACACATACCCCTCACCAACTCTCAGCTCTTTCCCACTACCTAACCCACCAAGCCAGCTCCATGACCAGGCCACTCTGTACCATCCTAGAAAGTACACTGGTTGATGGGGACCCCCTGCCTCCCCCCGACTCTGCCAGCAGGGTCAGAGAGGGTTGGTGGGGAGCTATCTACTCTATCTATTCCAGGTGTCGTCCTGTAATATGTCCTGAAGCCTCATGGCAGGACCTGTGTGTTACCGCCTGGACAGAGGCAAAGGTACATGTTCCCCAGTTGTACTGTGAGAGGCAAGAGGAGTGTAGGCATGGACACCTACAATGTCACAAAATGTGTGTGCTGGCACAGGTGTGAATATAGGGGGTGCATTTCCAGACATGCCCCAGGCCAAGGGGGCCCTTCAGCACTACCCCCAACAGAGGAGCAGGGAAGAGGGGGCTCAGCCAGGCTTTACTTTCTCCCTCTCTTCCTCTCTGACCTCTTTAGCAGCTGGAAACTGAGCTGGGGGTGGAAGGAATGGAGACTTGGCTGGCCTGGGGGTTTGGGAAGGGAAGAGGCAGAAAACACCTTCCAGATTCTCATCAAATCCCTGTTTGTGGTTTGTAGCCTCCTCTCTCTCTCCTCCCAACCTCCCCCCCATCCCAGGTTTTTCCTTTATCTCTTCCTGTCTCTCATTATTCCCTTCCCTATCTCTTTCTTATTCATCCCGTCTACTCTCTCTCCCTCTCCTTCCATTTTCTGACTCCTCTTACTGACAGCACCTCTGTCTGTCCGTCTCTCCCTGTCCCAGTCCATCTGTCCGTCTCTCTGTCTGTTTGTGTGTGGGTGTCAGTGTCCATCTGTTCTATCACCCATCTGTCTGGCTGTCTGTGTTAGTCCTTCTAAGGGTGCCCACTCGCTCCCAAAGGAACCTTCCTTTAGGTCAGCAAAGGTCTTTCCTGGCCCAGGAGGTAAGGAAGGGGTGTAGCTTCTGGAAGCTTCAGTAGCAGCTGGACTGAACTGGGAGTTGGGGCCAGCCAGCTGCAGATGCAGCCCCTCCCCTGAGCTCCCAGGCCAAAGACCCCAAAGCAGAAGAGGAAAGTACTTTGGGCCTCATGCAGCTGAGTTTGTTCACAGGGGGTTCACTTCACCATTCCTCCCAAAAGCCAGGCCTTGGAAAAGAGGGCTCTCCTCTGCCCACCTTCTTTATTCCCTAGCCAATGGGAGAGAAGCTGGGATCCAGGAGGGAGGAGGAGTAGTCCTTGGGGAAGGAGGGACTGGGAGCCAGGGCTTCCTGTCAGCTAGGCAGAATGGGGGGGGGGGGGGGGCGCACGCTCCTTTCCTCCTCTCTTCCAGGCAGTCTCTGGGGATGTCTGCTGCTCTGGTCCCAGCTCTAGGCATGAGGGGCTGGATAACAGTTTCTGCCAGGTTCACCATAAGACTCTCTGCCCAGCTACCCACAGGGATATGATAGGAATCACATGATTGCTTCCTCAGCAACAGTGGGGTTGGTTCTGGTCATGTACAGACTTTGGCCTAGTCAAGGCATTGGCCATTCTGAGATGTCTTGCAGCCCACTTAACCATTGCCAGGCCAGTCAGTCAGTTAGACAGATGGACGAACAGACCACACACACACACACACACACACACACACACACTGCATACTGACTCCCACTGCTTGCCCAACAGCCAGCCCCCACTATAATGACACGAATTCAAGAGTTTCCCCAAAAACCTGCCCTCTACCTTGCACTAAGGCAGGGCCCAACCATGCCCTCAGCACACAGCCATCAGCTTGATACCACATCTCTTCCCCACTTCCCAACCTAATTTGCTACCTGATTCCCTTGCCAGTAGCTTACAATCCAAACCCCACAGTGGATGGGGAAACTGAGGCCCCCCAAAACAGTATAGGAGGACACTGTCTTCCTTCTGAGGCCCTGGCATTGAAGCACAGGGTCAGAAATGAGGAACGAGGAAAGAAGATTGTGCAGACCCAGAATCCAGAATCAGGTTCCTTCCTGACCCACCGCAGCTAAAGTCCATATTGGCTGCAACTCTGCTCCCTGGGCCAAGGCCAGGGGCTGGCTGCCTCCCCCAGCTCTCCTTGCCCCTGGCTGCGCCCCTCCTTCTCCCACTGTTGGAGCAGCCTTCCCTGCCCTCTCCCTCCCAGCTCTGGCTCTCTCATCCTTTAGCTCTTGGAAGCCTGACTCACTGTTTCCCCTCCTCTCTCTCCTCCCTCCCTTTCCCTCCCGGCAATGGCTCCTCCCCCTCCCCTGGGGAGGGGGGCTCTGGCCACAAGGGTGCCTGCCTGCTCCTCTCCCCAGGCTCCAGCTCCCCTCTGCACCCAGGAGGCCCCCTGCAGCTGTTCCAATTCTCTAACTACAGTGAGGTGAAGAGCAAGAGCCAGGGCCCCAGCCTGGCCTTGCACAGTATCTGTGACCTGACTCCTGGGATCCCTCTTGTCAAACTGTGGGGGAGGGTGTTCCAAAGGGATGACCGCCCCACCTGCTCCCCCCAAGGTGGGGGGGGGCTGTCACCTTTTATAACATGGGCTCCTCCTGGTAGCAGGCACCTACCAACCTGTGCTCTGCCTACCTCAGGCCCTGCCCCCAGGTCCTAAGAAGCACTTAGCTGTATTCCTAGACACGGGAAAGAAGAAAGAAATGCTACTCCTGACCTGGGACCATTAGTCAAGACCCCTTAAATCTCTATTCCTCCTACTCTTCTCTCATCCTGTGGGATTCTTCTCTCCTCTCTCTCTCTTTTTCTCTCTCTCCTCTCTCCACCTGTCCTCCTCCTCTTCCCAGGATATCTCCAGTAACAATCCCGACACACCAGCCTGGGTAAGAAGCCCTTAGTGCCTCTTGTTTGTGGCTTCAGTGTAAGACTGGCTGAGTCCCCTGGCCCGCTGACCAGGCCTGTGATTCCCTACCTCTTGCCTGTTTCCTTTTTCCCTCTCATCAATGGCTTCAGTCTCCATCTTCCCCCCTCAGCACCAGCATGTGGCTGTCTGGGTCTCCCTCCCTCCATTCTCTCTCCCTGGGGGGCCCATCTGCTGACACTAGCAACAGTGTTACCCTTGCTCCCTCTTGCTCCTCCAGCTCCATCCCATCCTGGCTTTGCCCCTCCCCCTCCTCTGTCCCAGGAGACTCAGGGAACCCAGAGACAGAGCTTGGCACCATCCCATAATAGTGAGTCTGCTTGACCTCACCCAGCCAGACCAGAAGGGCCTGGGCATCTGCTACCCAGGCATGGCATCCCTGGTCTGGTCTTGGGTAGCTAGCTGGCTGGCATGAGACACAGAGCTCTGTATCTCCTCTCTCTCTCTCTCTCTCTCTCTCACACACACACACACACACACACACACACACACACACTCACTCACATGGTGACCTGGGGGTGGCACAGAGGGGGTAGAAAGGGAAGTGCAGGAGGAGCTCATCAGCTTTGCCTCCAGGAAAGCCTTGCCCGATGGGGAACACAGGCAGGAGGGAGTGGTTCAAAGCCAGTGCCTCAGGGCTGATTCAAGAATAAGCCATGTCCCTTTGGGGGCACTACCAGAATAACACCCCCCCCCCCAAAAAAACATCTTTTGCTAGGGACAATCAGTCCCCCAAACCTCCAGCACAACCACAACAACTGGGTGGAGACCCCCATCCCTTCGTCACCTTTGAAACTCCAGCCAACCTCCCCACAGTACACCTCCACTTAACATAGCAGGGGGCTCCAGGAGTCTCCCTGCCAAGATCTAAGCATGGGGGGGGGAGCAAAGCCCCCCAGTTCCCAAGCCCCTCCACCAAAGACTCCATCAAAGGCTAGGGAGCAATGCAAATTAATCCTGGAACCTTCATACAATAAAACTGAGAAGACAAGTGATGTTTCCATAGCACTTGGGGGCGTTGGGGGCTCTCTGCCCCCACGACCTTGTTCCAGACCCCCCAGCCCAGAAACCGTAATAAACAGCAAGCTCTTTTTCTTTATGACACCAAATTTCTCCAAGCCCAACAGCTCCTTCCATCACTACCTCAGCCATAGATCACATTAAAAACTCACAGAGGGCAACTTAAACACATCACATTTGTTTCTCTCTATATTATTTCAAAAGTAACGGCATTAAAAATGGATTTTACTACAGAAAATAAATATCAGCACGTGGGCCAGAGCCCAGGCGGGGGAGAAAGCCCACCAGGAGGATGTCCCTGAGGGCTTCGGCACAACTTAGGCACTGACCAGGAAAGGTGGCTGGATAGCCAAACTACGCTGTGGGGTAGGAGGGGGGATGCCCAGGGAGGGGGCAATTCCTGCTCACCTGGGCACTTGCCCCAATGCCAGGGCAGGAAGGGGACGTGTGGGTGGGTGGTTTGGGCTGGGGTCTGCCGCCCCCCCTCCCCCCCAAAAAACCAACTCTTGCCCTCACTGGTCTTTGTGCTTTCTAAAGGGTGGGAGCTCTGGGGCCAGAAGTTCACCAGCCTCTGGGGGTTACTCCAAGTATTGACACAGCAGGGGAAAAAAATGAATTCAACTTACTATCCAGTTTGATTTTCCATTACTATAAAAATAAATATACATCTGCTCAAAGGAGGGAGATGGCAAGCAGCATGCATATGCCACCTGGGGGGTCCCTCAGCTTACCACTACAGCCCAGCCTGCCTGCCTGCTCCCCCCCACTCCCCCCACCCCCAGTGGAGAGCAGACTGGTAACCTTTCACTTGCAACCCCAGCTCAGACAGCCACACACACTCGGCCACAAGGAACAGGAACAAGCCAACAATAGAAACACCCCAAATGCCCCTGGCAGGACTCTGCCCAGGCCTGGGCACATGCCCCTGCCCTGCCAGCGGCAACAGCAGCAATGGACAAAATGTGGCCACCCTGACCCGGAGGCAAAGCTTGTCCTCACACCCTGAGCTCAGCCCAGGGAGCTGGGGCCAAGTCCCGCCTGATACCAACTGGTCCAGCGGGAAACGCCTGCCCAGCCAGCCAGGCACAGGCCCCCCCAAGGGTCCCTCCTTGTGCTCAGGGACCAGGCTGGTGCAGCCCAGCCCTGCCTCCCAGGGTGACGCCTGGGCCCAAATTCAGCTGGCCCTGCCAGTCAGGCACTGGTGCAGAACTGAGGGCACCAGGCTCAGCCCCTCCCAGCCTAGCCCCAGGGCCCCCAAGCTTGGAGGGAGGGGAGACTCCCCACCCCTCCACATCTGGCCCTGGCCCCTAGGGTCTGCGGTAGAGAATTCCCGCCCCCGCTTCTCTCTCTCTCTCTCTCTCTCTCTCTCTCTCTCTCTCTCTCCCTCCTCCCGCCCTGTGCTCTGTGCCCGCTGCCTGCCTCAGGGACAGCCCCAGCTCCCGCCTCCGGCCAGCAAGGCCCACATCCTTCCTCTCTCGGCCTGGCTCCTTTGCCTGGCAGGAGGCTGGGGGGGGGGTCAAGCTGCTGGGTCAAGCTGCTGGGGGGCCCTCCCCACAGCTCCCACCGGTCTGCATCCCCAGCCCCCCAACTCTGGGTTGCTGTAGAACAGGAAACAAGGTTATTTCCTAGACTCCGAGCCAGCCCCCTGCCCCTCTGGCTCTGCCCGCGGACCCAGACCCAGCAGAAAGCAGAGATTCAGCAGTTTACCCCTAGCTCCCGACCGAGGGGTCTGACAGCTGTCACTCAGCACCCCACCCCCCCAGGGAAGAGGGGGCCGATTCAATCAAAGCCCTAGAGGAAACGCATTGATAGGCCGTTATTTATTTATTTATGCAAAAGTGAGCCGACTTTGTTCGCCAGGTAACCGGGCACGCGGCCCAACCCCTCCGGCCCGGGCCGCCCCCAAATCCCTCCTCCACCCCACACCCCCTCCGGGTCATTAGGTCTCCGCCCCTCAACTCCCGGGGCGCCAGCGGAACCTTGGGATTTGGGGGCTGGAGGGGAGGGGCTCTTCCCTCCGCAGTCTCCCCGTTTCCCAGCGCCGATCCTAAAATCCAGCCTTGTTCTCCGCTCCCACGGTCCCCCTTCATGCCCCCCCCCACCCCACATTCTCAGCAAGCTGGAGAGCAAATTGCAGTTTTAAATCCAAAGGCGGAGGGAGGGGGAAGGAGGAGGGGGTGCGCGGCAGCGCTGGGCGCGCACCTCGCCCCCGAGCCGGGGAGCCGCGGGGCGGCCAGGAAACCCGAGAACCCCCCCCCTTCCAGCCCCCCCTCCCCGTCCACCTCCCCCTCCCCCTTCCCGGCGCTGCCTGCCAGGCTTCGAGCCGAGCCCAGCCGAGCCGCGGGCCCCGGTGGAAACAAAGACCGATCGCAGTGCTGGCACCGCAGCCACAGGGTCCGGCGGACCGGACCGGGGGGTGCGGGCCCCCCCCACCCCGTGCGCTGCACAAAAGAGCCCGGACGGCCGGTCCCCTGCGGGGGTCTAGGGCCAGGGAGCAGGGCGCCACTCACCGGAGTGCTGGGCTGCCGGCTCCGTGGGTCCGAGCCAGGCGAGGGGCTTCGGGGGGCGTCTGTCTTCCGGCGGTGGCAGCGACGCGGGCGCCCGGCTGCTAGGGAGAGGAGTCGCGGAGGAGCCCTGAGCAGCCTGCCGTCGCTGACAGCATGGCTCGCGCCTCGGCTCACGTTCTCCGCCGCTAACTCCGCCGGACACGGCCCCCGGGTCCCCGCGGCGGCCCCCCACCCCGGCCGCCCCCCGCCGCGCACTCTCACAACCCCGGACACCCCCGCCCCCGGCCCTCCCCAATCGCAAACCTGGGAGGGAACGCGCCCCGCGCCGTCCTCCGGCTCCTCCTCCGCCGCCCCCTCCCGCCCGCTCCCCGCTCCGTCCGTCCGTCCGTCCGTCTGTCTGTCTGCCTGTCTGCAGGTCTCTAGCTCTCGCTCGCGCTGCCTTTCTCTGCTCTCCGGGCTGGGTGGGAAAAGGAAATGAGGACAGAAAGCAGACGCTGGCTCGGGGTGGTGGAAGCTGGATTCCCTCTCTCCCTCCGCCCTCCTCTCCGCCCTCCTCCTGCCTTCTGCTCTCCGCTGCGAGCGGGGCTGAGCGCAGCCTGGCGGGTGGCTCGCTCTGCCCGCTCGCTCCGCCCGCCCGCCCGCCCGCCCGCCTGTCTGTCTGTCTGGTCTGCCTCGCTCGCTCCCTCCCTCCGTCTCTCGCCCGCGCCCTGCCCGCCTGCCTGCCTGCCTGCCTGCCTGCCCGCCCGCCTGCCTCTCTCCGTCGCCGCCGCCGCCGCCGCTGCCTCTGCGAGCTCGCCTTACCTTCGCCGCTCACCATCCGGAACCCCGGAGGGGGGGCGCGCGCGGCACGCCGGGACTTGTAGTCCCCGCCCCGGCCGGGCGGCGCTCGGGGAGGGCGGGGCGGCGCCGGCTGCTCCGACGGCGCGGCCCGGAGTGCACAGGGACCCCGGCGCCCTGGACGCTCCGGCCGGGGCGCGGCCCGGCTCACCACAGGATGCCGATGCTCGGCGAGGGCTGGGCACGTCCCCGAGGTGGTCGCACGGTCTCTCCGAGGGGCGCCGGCTCGGGGCGGGGCGCGCGCGGAGGGGTGGGCGGGGCCTGAGAATGGGCCGGGAGTGCGGGAGGGAATCCGACGACTAGCCGGAGGAAGGGTCCGCGACTTTCTGGGGCGTCCCAGTCACGTGAAGAAGGGAAGGAGGGCCTCAGAGGGGAGAGGACCAGCTCTCCCAATTTTGGGGGGGCGTCTTCTCGTCCGAAGCCCCAGCGCCTCCTCCGCGCGGGATGACCCCCTCCCCTCAGATCCGGCCCCGGGCTCGGTCCCGCCGACGCCTGGGTTCCACTGAGCACGGAGGGCAGACGCGACTGTTGCCAGCGGGGCGGGGGGGGGGGGGGACACGACGGGGCGCAGCACTTTCACCCGCGTCCTCCCCTCGGGTCACATCTGCTCCGCAGTCCCCGGCTCCAGACCCCCTGCCCGACCCATCCACACATGGAAACGTGCGCGCTCCAGGAAGGTGGCTGGAAAGCTCTGGAAGGAAAGCCTGCCCTGGCGGCTGATTCCTGGGCACTGCAGGACCCTTGAACCCGGCCATAAATGCCAGAAAGTTGTGTTACTATTTCCATTTTAGATATGGGAGTAACTGAGGCCTGGGTCCCCCGATTGGGAAGTAGAGAAAAAAAACAACAACCAAAAAAGTCTGATTTAAACCAGAGTCTAATTCCAAAGCTCCGGTACTTAACCTCTGTACTGGGCTAGGGCAGGGAAAATTGTGATTTCCCCTCTTCCCCTCCCTGTCTGGCCTCTTCAGTCCCACAAATGTTAACTGAGGTTTGCAGGGGACACGGAAGTGAATAATGCAGTCGGTCTCCTGTCCTCCATATCTACCAACACCAGCTCTGACTGGTCCTGGGCTGGTCTCCACTTCCCCAGTGTGTCTGACATTTCTTTGTCCCGTGCCTAAAGGGCCAGTCCACCTTGCTTCATACCTCAAGTTCCTCCCACAATGCCTTTGTCCTTAGCCTGCTTGTTTCTAACTCTTCCTTTGACCCTGAAGGGTGATGGGCAGCATGTGTGAAAGGCAAGTGGTGAGTCTGCCAACTGCAGCTCCCTCTCTACAGACTTCTCTCCACTTCTGCCACACCCCAAACTTTCCTGTAGGACAGTTGGACCCTTCCCCGCACCCCCCCCCAAGACTGAACAGGGGCCCTGGGGTGGAGTGCAGCAGGAATAGGAGAGGTGAAGGGCTCTATTAATTTGGCATCATGACCCAATCAAGGCCTCCATCTGGGGACAGATAGGCCCTAGGTTCAAATCCTTATCCATGAGGTCAGATATTAACAACAACAACAAAAATGTCACTGGAGGCCCTTTGCAGTGTCAAATGCACTTGGGAAGTTAGTACAAATATTTTGCCTTAGGTGCCACCCCACAGGACTTGGTACTGGAGAGGGTGAGAGAAGATCAGATACCTCCTTCTTTCACCCCCTATACACCTTAGGCTCCACTGAAGGTTTATGAAGACCCTACTAGTCTGAATCAAGTTTGGGGAGAGAGTTGGATAGGGTCATTCAGGACAGTTTCTAGGAGATAAGGACCTTGGGTTAGGGGTAAGTAGGGACAAAGGGGAGCTTCGGAAAGGCATGGAAAGAGAGAAGTTAAGTGATAGGTGAGTGGTAGGGGAGGGGGCAGTGGGGCCCAAGTCCCTGTGTATGAAGGGAACACAAGTTGGGTCACTTTTCCCCCCCCAAGCTTACCCCTCATACCCCAGGCTGCCTCATCTGTCCTTTCTCCAGTGGGAGTGGGTACACTCAATGTCCCTGGAAACCAAACGTTGCATAGTATCCCTGCCATTTGGGGGCTGGCTTTTCTTATGGATCCTCTCCAAGTTATTGTCCGGGGTCCCCCAGAGCGCAACCTGAGTCTTCCTGTGGGCTGCTACTGCCACCTAGTGTCCATTCTCCATGGCACTTTGAAACGTTTTCAGCTAAACATTTGAGGGAGGGGAGTCTCAGGTTCTCCAAGAGCCTGCGACCCCCTCTCTCTGGGTTCAATTTTGTCCAGCCACTTTTGTTCCAGTGTAAACAGAAGGGTACAGTCAGACCCTAGGAAATATTGTTGCAAGTTCAAAGATCACATTCAGAGGTAAGGACTGGGAACCAGACCCACCTGATTTGATCCTTCTTTTACTTGTGCTGTGTCCTTAACTTGTCTGAGTCTCAGTTTTCCTGTGGGTGGAAGCGGGACTATTGAGAAGAATAACTGAAAATACCCATGTGAAAATGCTCTGGAAACTGACAAAGGGGGTGGGGAGAGATTTTTCAAGTCATGAATACTAATGACAATTACCAAGAGGTCACACAGATGAACCTTGGGTAGGACCTGGGGCCACTCTCCCTGAATACAGAAGTTGGGGGGGGGGGGTCTCCACTCTTGGAGTTGCTTCAGGGAAGGTGCTGGTTTCTAGAGCCCATGGGAAGGGAGACTGAGCCTGAGAGATTTCAGGTTTGTTCTAAACCATCGAGCTGCAGATCCGAGAACAAGACAGGAACCACTACAGGCCTGTTTGCCCTCTTTTGGATGGAAAAAAAAGCCCTCAGAGCCGAGGCCCAAGAGACCAGGAAAGCAGGAAGCCCTCCTCACTGTGGTACAGAGGAGACCAAGGCCCTCAGGCCCCCATTAGCCCTCCTCCTGGGCCGCTGCTCCCTCCCCTGCACAATTCCTCCCACATTCCTCCAGGCAACAGGAAACCCCAGCTGCAGTCCAGACTTCAAACAGCTCCTCCCTCTGGGGCAGGGGGTGTGGGAGGAGAGGCCAGAGGCCACAGGGCAAAGGTCAGCTTTGTTCCTGCCAGAGGTGGTGAGGGACCTGGGGAAGATGGGGGGGGGGGGGGGGTGAGCAGGGTTGGGCCCTTGACAGCCACACTCTGTGTGTGTGTGTGTGTGTGTGTGTGTGTGTGTGTGTGTGTGTGTGTGTGTGTGTGTGAATTCCCCTGTGGCTCTCTGCCTGTCTCTAGGGGTAGCTGTGTCTTTGTGGACTGACGTTATAAATCTGATCGTATGGTAAGTACATGGTTGTGTGTGTGCTCAGCCGGGACCCCTCAGACTCGTCTTTCAGTGTCATCAAGCGTCTTGATGTGCTGGGTTTAAAGGCAAGGAGCGTGACTGGTGTGTTTCTTTGTGTTCAAAGGGGTGTCCCGCTCCTGCCACTTCTCTCATCTTTCTTCCACCTTGGTTACCCAGAAGGTTCCTTCTGAGAAGTGAATGTGACCTTGTTACTCTCTGCTCAAAGCCCTGCAGAGGCTTCCTATTGCCCAGGGCTTAGAATCTCAGCCAAGTACATACTGCACCAGAGCTCCGCCTGCCTCATCATCCTCATTTTACCCATTAACCACGCTCACATTTAATACTCCAGTCATCAGCATGGGGAGCGCCCTGTAGTTCCATTTCCTGCCTTCTGAACTCGCTTAATTCAATCCAGTCTGGAATGTCTGTCTCTTGATTTTTAAATATTTATTTATTTTGGTGACAATGGGATTTGAACTCAGGGCCTTACACTTGCTCAGCTTGCTTATTTGGCTAGCACTCTACCACTTGAGGCATGCATACTTCTAGCACTGCTTTTGGCTGGTTAATTAGAGATGGAATCTAGCAGCTTTTTCTGCCCTGGTTGGCTTCAAACGGTGACCCTCCAGATCTCAGCCTGCTGAATAGTTAGGATTGGGATTACAAGTATGAAATACTGGTTCTTCGCTTTTCTTTTTTCTTTTTGGAGATGGGGGTCTCACTATGTAGCCTAATTTCACCTTAAACTTGAAATCCTCCTATCTCAGCCTCCTGAATGATGGCATATGCAATTTCCACCATGCCTAGAACTTGTCTAGACTTTTATTACCAAGTAAATTCTTTTTTTTTTTTTTTTTTTGTCAGTCATGGGGTCTGAACTCTGTGCATGGGCTCTGTCCCTGAACTCTTCAGCTCAAGGCAAGCGCTCTACCACTTGAGCCAGAGTGCCACTTCTGGTTTTCTGGTTAATTGGAGACAAGAGTCTCACTGACTTTTCTTCCCCGGGCTGGCTTTGAACAGCACTCCTCAGATCTCAGCCTCCTGAGTAGCTAGGATTACAGGCATGAGCCACCAGCGCCTGGCTCTCTTCTTTTTTTTTTTTTTTTAATTGTCCCTAGCAAAGCAACACCTCCTCTGAGGAGCCTTCCCAACTGAGCCCTGTCCAGCTGAGTTAATATTCCTCTTCCCCTTTGGCCACACAACTTGAATTATCATTTCTGTTGTGTCTATGTCTATCCACTAATTCTCTCATCACCAGTAACTTGTCTCTGTGAGAGTAGGAATTGTGCCTCATCCCTTATTCTGGGATGAGAAGGTTCTAAAGGGCCACCTCCTATCCGCCACCCTATCCCTGAAAGTTTCTTGCACTTTTGACTGTAGTGCCCAGAGCTTCCACTAGAGAGAGTATGAACATCACTGCTGGACCATTTTGGACACTTGTAACTTCAACCTTCTCTGCCTCATTTACACCCTTGGCCTTCCTGTACATAATTATTTGTACTTGTCTGAATGGGTATTGTTCTGCCATATCTCCTGGGCCTTTGCATATGCTATTCAGAGATGACTTTACTCTGGTTATTTCCTCAGGTTTTCACATACTAAAAAAAAAAAAATAATAATAATAAATCTTCCTGAGCTTACAGACTGACCTTGATTTCAAGTGTTCTAATTGTTTTCTGTTCTACTCTTGCTCCATGAACAGGACCAGCCCATAGAAGACAGCAGCAACTGTACAAAATGATTATTGTAGCCTCCTGAGGTAGCTAGGATTACAGGAGTGATCCACCAGCAACCAGCTCATCATGCAGTATTATACTTCCACTGCTCGGTCAGGGGACTGACAGAGTGAGCTGCATAGGATTCTGAGTTCAGCCAGGCACCTGTGGCTCATGCCTGTAATCCTAGCTGCATAGGAAGCTGGGATCTGAGGATTGTGATTCAAAGCCAGCCTGGGCAGGAAAGGCCATGAGACTCTTATCTCCAATTAACCACCAGAAACCTGGAAGTGGAGCTGTGGCTTAAAGTGATAGAGCACTAACTAGCCTGGAGCAATAAATAAATAGTTCAGGGATAGTACCCAGGCCCTGAATTCAAGCCCTACTACCACCACCACCAACAACAAAAAGACTCTAAATTCAAATCCTGGCTCTATCATCTAGTTGAATGACCTTGAGTGTGTCTCTATTTTGTAAAATGGTGACAATCTCACTTCTGCCCTGCCGAGAGGATCAAATTAGACGATGCATGCGAAACACCCAACATTAGTCAATTAGGTGTCCTCCTCCCCCAGCATGAACTTGGAGATAACATTGCCCTCTGAGTCTCAAGCCAGTGAAACCCGTGCATGGCAGAGGAGAGGAGCCAGGTGGGGGAGTGAATGAGGCGAGAGATGGTTTTGTACACTACTGAAGAGTTTCGTGAGCGGTGCTAACCGCAATCAAGGTGACCCGCCTGTAATCTCAGGGAGGCAGGGCGAGGATGTGATTGAAATTGAGAAAGCAGAAGCCTAATCAATTGTATTGTGCTCTATCTGGAGGGAACAGAAGGCCGTACTGAAATGGGGGACCAGGGGAGGTTCATTCTTTCTCTCCCAAGGGAGAGATGGGGAGCTGGGAGGCATGGGGAGGCTCTGTTCTGTGGAGAGCAGTGAGAGGTCTGGTGAACTCCAGATGGTTCGCTGCCCTGCCGGGGCCTCCAGTGAAAGCACATGAGCCTCCAGGCCCAGGCAGAAGCCCAGAAGCAGGCCAGAGTGATCTGCTTCCAGGAAAAGGCTATACAGAGTAAGAGCACTGATTGGGGAGCCAGAAGACTAAGTATAAGTCCTTGCTCTGCCACTTAGGCCCTGGACACCAAGGAAAAGCTGATAAAGTCAGAGGTTAGTCATCTTAGCACTCAGGAGGCTGAGGCAGGAGATTGAGAGTTCAAGGTCATTCTGGGTGACATAAGGAGACCGGTCTCAAAAAACAAAACAGAAGAAAAAAGAAGGCAAAAGGCTGAGATGTTTGGGCCACAGTCAAAGCCTGTCTAGGAAGAAAAGTCTATCAGACTCTTATCTCCAGCTAACCAGCAAAACCCACAAGTAGAGGTATGGCTCAAGTGGTAGAGCACCAGCCTTGAGAAAAATAGCGATGGTATAGTGCCCAGACCCTGAGTTCCAGCCCCAGTACTGACACAGAGAAAAATAAAAAAAAAGGAAGGGGAGGGAGGAAGGAAAGAAAGGAAGGAAGAGAGATGTGGCTCAAGTGGTAGAGTACCTACCTAGCAAACTGAAGGCACTGAGTTCAAACCCAGAACTGCCAAAAAAAAAAAAAGGAGAAAGAAAGAAAAGAATCTGGGTGCCAGAGGCTCATACCTATAATCCTAGCTCCCCAGATGACTGAGATTCAGAGTTTGAAGCCAGCCCAGGCAGGAAAGTCAGTGCGATTCCATCTGCAAACTATCTAGCAAAAGTCAGGATTGGAGGAATAGCTCAAGCAGCAGAGCATCAGGTAAGCAAGCATGAGACCCTGAGTTCAAACCCCAGTACCACCACAAAAAATAACTAAATAAACAGGAAGACAAACCAAGCAATTCACTTCAGTGTAGACAGGAGGCCTTCCCTTTCTTAGGAACTGGTTGGAGGAAACAGCAGCATGCACCTGACAGGACCCCTAGCAAGCCAACAATGCAAGTAGGAGGGACAAAGACAGCTAGCTTGCTCAAGTGGTAGAGTGCCAGACTTGAGCACAAAAGCTGAAGAACAACTAACTCCCTGACCCTGAGTTCAAGCCCCAGTACACACACACACACACATACACACACACACAGAGCCAGAAGTGGACATGCAGTTCAAGTGGTAGAATGCCAGTGTTAAGCAAAAAAGAAAAGCAAGAGCATAAGGCCTGAGTTCAAACCCTGTTACTGGCACAAAAATAAATAACACATGAATAAAGGTTCAGATAGTTTTTCATAGTTTAAGGATTCATGTTGTCATTTTTATTATTTAGATAATCTATAAATGCTTAGACTATTCAGAGAGGTGGTGGCTTTCAGGAACATTCATTCATATTCTCTCTCTCTCTCTCTCTCTCTCTCCTGGACCAGAGCAGCCAACCATCAAGGCATGAGTCCAAAGGGCATGAATTCTTAGGGCTTAGACCAGAGTGGGATGATGGGAAGGTATCTAATAATAAGAGGAAAGTGAGGGAAGGGAAATAGTGGTTTATAAATAACTAGACAAGGTATGAACATTTGTGGGGACAGAAGGGGACAGACACGAGACACGGAGGGGCTTTAAGACATGTCAGGGTGAGTGAGATGAGCTCTGAGCATCCATTCCTCCATCTGTGAAATGAGTGGGGTACCCTAGATTTAGGAGTGGGGCCTGGGTGGGAAGGGGAGAAACGGTACTTGGGGTCAGAGTAAGTGAGCAATGAGATCCTAGCCCCCATTTGCCCCTTCTCTAAAAGAGGGTTGCCCTAGCTGGCATCAGAGCTTCAGCCCCCCCATAGGCCAATACTCTACAGGGTATTAAGCCTGGGTTTGGGGACCAGAGCCCTGGGGACTGCAAAGGCCGGTGGGCACCCACAGAGACGGGGCTATGTTTGGTCTCCAGGTTGATACTGTGGCTCTGTGGAGGTAAAATAATCTTCCAGGAAAGACTGCAGGTACTCGAAGGTGGGCCTCTCCTCTGGGTCCAGACGCCAGGTCTGTTCCATGACTTCGTACAAGGACACTGGGCAGCCTGGGGGGCAGGGCATGTGGTAGCCATGCTCCACCTGCTCCAACACTTCCCGGTTGCTCATGCCTGCGGGGGTAAGACTGTGTTCATCTGGAGGCCTGGCCCCACGCCCCAAAGAACAGTTCCAAGGAAGTCCTTCCCCTGCCAGCAGCACACCTGGGTAGGGGACTCGACCCTTGCTGATGAGTTCCGTGAGCAGGATCCCATAGGACCACACATCCGACTTGATGGTGAATTTCCCATAGAGGGCGGCCTCTGGGGCTGTCCACTTGATGGGGAACTTGGTCCCTGGAAACATGGGAGATGGGAGAGGCAATTGGTGAGGGGGTCTGTTAGAACAGCTGCATTCATAGACTGGGACTTTAGGAATGAGCAAGTGACTCTGAGCAGAGAGACCTCTGGACACTGCAGAGAGGACAGGGTGTCCTGCTACCCGCACAGTGCACACCATAGTGCAGCGCGCTTTCTAAATATTATGAGATTTCTCCAACAAGAACACTTAAGATGTATCTAGTGTTTACTATATCCCCCCCCTTCTTCTAATGCCCGGACCAAACTCAGTACCTCCTATGCCCTAGGCAAATGAGTTTCCATTAAGCCATAACCCCAAACCCAGGACTGCCTTATTTATTTACTTATTTTCATTAATCAGCTAATTAGTTAATTTGTTTCTCTGCCAGTACTGGGGCTCAAACTCTTGCTTGACTTGTTTTGCTCAAGGCTGAGGCCCTACCACTTCAGCCACAGTTTCACTTCTGGGCTTTTTGCTGGACATAAGAATCTTACAGGGGGGCTGGGAAGGTGGCTCAGTGGTAGAGTGCTTGCCTTGCATGCCTGAGGCCCTGGGTTTGATTTCCTCAGCACCACATAAGCAAAAAAGAAAAAAAGCCAGAAGTGGCGCTGTGGCTCAAATGGTAGAGCGCTAGCCTTGAGCTGAAGAGCTGAGGGACAGCGCCCAGGCCCAGAGTTCAGGCCCCATGACTGGACTCCCCCCCCAAAAAAAGAATCTTACAGGGCTGGGAAGGTGGCTCAGTGGTAGAGCGCTTGCCTTGCATGCTTGAGGCCCTGAGTTCGATTCCTCAGCACCACATAAGTAGAAAAAAAAGCCGGAAGTGGCGCTCAAGTGGTAGAGCACTATCCTTGAGCTGAAAGGCTGAGGGACAGCGCCCAGGCCCAGAGTTCAGGCCCCACGACTGGACCCAAAAAAGAATCTTACAGACTTTTCTTCCTGGGATACCAGTTTCCTGAGTAGCTAGTGTTACAGGCATGAACCTCGAGTGCCAAGTACTGTTTTAGGTCATATAGATGCATCAACTCATTAAACCCTCTCCAAAAGCTTTTGGAGTAAATACTGTGTTTGACCTCATTTTGTTTTGCTTTGTTTTTGCCAGTCTGGGGCTTGAACTCAGGGCCTGGGCACTGACCCTGAGCCCAAGCTTCTTTTGCTCAAGGCTGGCACTCTACCACTTGAGCCACAGTGCCACTTCTGGCTTTTTCTGTTTATGTGATACTGAGGAATTGAACCCAGGGCTTCATGCATGCTAGGCAAGCACTCTACCACTAAGCCACATTCCCAGCCCGACTGACCTCATCTTACAGGGGTCGGGGGAGGCATTAAGTAAGCACTTTGCCTTGCCTACACAGCCAAATAGCTGGGATTCATTCTGGGTCTTCCACACTGTTACACCCTGGTACCTCACACTGGAGAGCAGTGCCCAGTACCTAGTAGGTATGTGGTAAGTATCTATGGACCTACTGTGTAAATATTTTCATTTTACAGACCAGAAATTGTAACTCACAGAAGTTGGGTAAGTCACTCACAACACATGACTGGTAAATGGCTAAGCTAGGATTTGAACCCACCACTGGTTCTGACACACCTCAGGATAGTGATGACTGGGCTAAGAGTGGGGAAGAGCTTCTGAAGATGTGACCCACAGCAGCCCCTTGGAGCTTTGTAATCTGTAAAGTTAGGGTGAGGAAGGTCACCTTGTTGGGGGTTGTACTCCTCATCCTCAATGAGGCGAGCTAGCCCAAAGTCAGCGATCTTGCACACCAGCCATTCTCCAACCAGGATGTTAGCTGCCCTCAAGTCTCGGTGAATGTAGTTCATACGCTCCATGTAGGCCATGCCTTCAGCTACCTGGAGGCAGGAGAGGTTTAAGAGACATGGAGTTCCAACAGTAGTATAGCCTGTGTGAGGATGAGGGACCCCTTGAAAAGTCCACACTCCGGTTGGGGATGCCAAAGCTCCCTCAGAGTGACTATGCCCCTGGTCTCATAACTGATGTGGGCCGGCCACACTTCTAGGTGGTTGAGGGCACCGGGATTTGTGGGAGGACAAAAGGAGAGAGGTCTAGGAGATGAAGGCTGCTGGCTCAGTTTACCTGGGCTGCCATGTCCACCAATTGGGGCAGTTTCAACACCTGGCCCTCTGCATTCTTGAGAAATTCCAGCATGCTACCTGGGGAAGAAGAAGCTTGTAAATCAGCAGCGAGACTTCCTAGATTCCTAAGAGAACAGCCCTGTCTCCCCAGACTAACCTTGATCCTGTACTTCTAAGTTATCCTGGCCCGGTCTTGCCTTCCCACCTAGATCTCACCCCCTCTCAGGATCCTGCCGGGATGTCCAACTCCTTTCTATCT
The DNA here is from genome assembly GCF_019054845.1 of Dipodomys spectabilis. Taxonomy (NCBI): domain Eukaryota; kingdom Metazoa; phylum Chordata; class Mammalia; order Rodentia; family Heteromyidae; genus Dipodomys; species Dipodomys spectabilis. The sequence goes on from NW_024870795.1 coordinate 6,604,877, forward strand.
CACCCATGCTCTGACCACATCTTTAGTTTTTGCCTGTGCCCCCTGGATATACCAAGGGGTATTTGCCAAAGGGAATTTGCCAGAGACTCTCCCTCACCCCAGACCCTGCTTGAGTTTATGTAAGCTAGTCAACCCAGAGTACAGGCTCTGCCCCGCCCCAGGCCCCAACTCTCCCTGCCCCAGCTGTCCTGGCCCCACCCTCCCTGTCCTGGCCCCGCCCCCTGCCCCCAGCGGTCTTGGCTCCTCCTCTCTGTCCTGGCCCCACCCCTCCCTCTGTCTTGGCCCCGCCCCTCCCTATCCCTCCTAGTGTTGACACACTCCAGCCCCTCCCCTGGGCTCGGCCTATGGCTCATAAACCCTCCCCGGTGGCAGCCTTAATTCCCTCCCAATTCCACCTGCCCAGACCCCCGCCCTCACCGTGACACATGAACTCCGTGACGATGTAGATGGGCTCTTCCGACACCACAGCGTACAGCTGCACCAGTTTGTCATGTCGCAGCAGCTTCATGATCTGCGCCTCCTCCAGGAAGGCCTTCGGGGACATGGTGCCTGGCTTCAGCGTCTTCACCGCCACCTTGGTGCTACCGTTCCACGTGCCTGCCCGGCAGCCAGGGGCTCATCAAGCCCAGCCCCGCCTCCTCCCTCCCTTGCCCTGGCTCCCGGGACCCCCATACCCAGCCACACGTCCCCGAAGCAGCCGGTGCCCAGCCTGCGCTGGAGTATGATGGAGCTGCGGCTGATCTCCCAGGCGTCCTTGGCTAGGCCCAGCGTCTGAGGCTTCATGGTGGTGCAGGCTGCGGTGAGCAGGTAACACAGCCCGTCGTTCACCTCTGGGGGGTGATGGAGGGAGGGAGGTCATAGATGGACTTTTGGCCCATTCCTTTTAACCTAGCACTAGACCCTGGAGATCTAACTGGACCCTAGATGAGGTCACAGGGCAAGACGGAAGGTAATCAGCCTTCTTCGTGCGTGAACGTGTGGGTGCTCAAGGCAAGGGGTAGTACCCAGGGGGAGAGAGGAGCCCTTTATGGTGTGTTTGTTTGCTGGTACTGGGGTCTGAACTCAGGGCCTCATGCTTGCTCCAAGGCCGCTCTACCGCTTGAGTCCACTTGAGTCACGCCTCCAGCCTAGCTTTTCTTTTCTATTTGTTTTTGTTTTTTGTCAGGGGCTTGAACTCAAGGCCTGGGCACTGTCTTTAAGCTTCTTTTGCTTTAAGCTTCTTTTGCTCAAGGCTAGAACTCCACCAATTGAGCCACAGAGTCACTTCCGACTTCTGTTTATGTGGTACTGAGGAATTGAACCCAGGGCTTCATGCATCCTAACTAAGCACTCTACCACTAAGCCACATTCCCAGTCCTAGCTTTTCTTTTTCTTTCTTTCTTTTTTTTTCTTTTTTCTTTTCTTTTTTTTTTTTTTGGGTTGGTCCTGGGGTTTGAACTCTGGGCGCTGTCCCTGAGCCCTTTTTGCTGAAGTCTAGCACTCTACCACTTGAGACTTGAGCCATAGCACCATTTCTGGCTTTTTCTGTGATTAACTGGAGTTAAGAGTCTCACGGACCTTCCTGCCCAGGCTGGCTTCAAACCTCAATCTTCAGGTCTCAGACTCCTGAGTAGCTAAGATTATAAAAGTGAGACATTGATGCCCTGCTCCAGAATAGCTTTTCTCTGTTTATTTTGGAGATGAAGTCTGCCCAGGATGGCTTTGAACCTTGATATTCAGCCACCTGAGTAGCTAGGAATCTCAGAGGATAAAGTAAGGTTCTGACAGGTGGAACAAGGATTGGGGGTTAGAAGCAAAGCTGTAAACACAAGACCCCCTCTCCTCCCTCTCCCTCTCTCTTTCTCCCATTCTTTTCCTCTCTCCCTCTTCCTCTCCCCCTTTCCTCTTTCTCTCTTTCCTCCCTCCCCCTTTCCCTCTCTCTCTCTCTCTCCCCCCTCTTTTGTCAGTTCTGGGGCTTGAACTCAGGGCCTGGGCATTGTCCCTGAGCTTCTTTTGCTCAAAGCTAGCATTTAACCACTTGATCCACAGTGTCAATTCCAGCTTTTTATGTTTATGTAGTACTGAGGAACCGAACCCAGGGCTTCTCACATGCTAGGCAAACATTATACCACTAAGCCACATTCCCAGGCCAAGGCCCTCCCTTCCCTCCCTCCCTCCCAACCTCTCTTCTTCCCTCCCTCCTTCCCCCTCTTCCTTCCTTCCTTTCTTCCTTCCTTCCTTCCTTTCTTTCTTTCTTTCTTTTCTTCTTTTTCTCTTTTTGGTCAGTCATGAGGCTTGAACTCTGGGCCTGAGTGCTGTCCCTGAGCTCTTCAGCTTAAGGCTAGCACTTGAGCCACAGCGCCACTTCTGGTTTTCTGGTGGTTTATTGGAAGTAAGAGTTTCATGGACTTTCCTGCCCGGGCTGGCTTTGAACCGTGATCCTCAGATCTCAGCCTCCTGAGTGGCTAGGATTTTTATTTTTTTTTATTTTTTTGTTTTTGGGTCCAGTCATGGGGCCTGAATACTGGGCCTGGGCACTGTCCCTCAGCTCTTCAGCTCAAGGCTAGCGCTCTACCATTTAAGCCACAGCGCCACTTCCGGCTTTTTTCTTTTTGCTTATGTGGTGCTGAGGAATCGAACCTAGGGCCTCATGCATGCAAGGCAAGTGCTCTACCACTGAGCCACCTTCCCAGCCCCATGAGTGGCTAGGATTATAGGTGTGAGCCACCGGTGCCCGGCTAGGCCCTCTCCTTTCTATGGATATCATCCTTGACCTAACTATTCAAGGTGGAACTAATCAACCCCACAGCCAGGCTATCCAGGGAAGCCCATACCTTCCTGCCCTGCTTCAGAATCATCTGCTCCTGTGTACACACTGCCTCCGATTTGATCTGGTGATGACCACCTCGCTCCCAGATCATGGCCACTGCTTCTTTTTTTTTTTTTTTCCAATCTCAACTCTAGATGTTTGCGTTATTTCTTTTTTTTTTTTTTTTTTATTGTAAAGCTACTATACAGAGGGTTACAGTTACATGAGTGAGGTAATGAGTACACTTCCTCGTGAACATTGTTACCCCCTCCATTGTTTTCCCCCTACCATCCCCTCCCTCCCTCCCTTCCCCGAGGTTCTTTTTTTTTTTTTTTGATTGTGATTAAATGATTACATAATTTCAAAGTCACAAGTTCATTCTAACTTCCCTGGAGCAAATTGTCTACCACAGTCTGTAATATATAACAGTGTTCACATGTTATATACCATATTTGTGATCAGCAGCATGGGGATATTTAGTAGTGGTTCAACCAGATGAGCAGGAATTCTTTGTTTTGTCCTGTTAGTTTTGTCGTATCACCTAACCTTTTGGATTTAGCATCCACTTATCAGGGAGACCATGTACCGTTGGCCACTGCTTCTTAATAGATCCTCATTCTGCCTCGCCACCTGGTATCCAAGGTCCACCCAACACGACAGTTTCTCACTGAAGTGCAGCCCAGCCCCTTCCACAGGCTCAGGCCTCCGAGCAAGAATTAAGCCCATTCCCCACCTAGACATTAGGAGGCGCTACTTGGCCATGAGTGGTTTCACACCCATGAAGGATCTCAGCATGGAAACCTCCTCCATCATTGGGTTGTAGTATTGGCCTGGCCACTCCTACTTCTGGGCTTTTGTCTACCCATGGCCATGCATCATTGCCTTGGCTCCCACTTCCAAAGCACCAGCTCACCCATGTAGTGCCGCACCAGCTCCTGCACGGAATCGAACTGTGCCCTCGTGGTGATGTAGTAGCCACCCGTGTCCAGTTTGCGAATCTTGTAATGCTTTATGTGATCTCCTCTGGTCTGGTCCCAGTCACGGATGGACAGGGAGTAGGCACCTGAGAGGAAGGGTCACTTAGGAACTGTTCAACACCTCTCTACCCTGTTAGGGAACAGAAAGAGGCCCCAAAGGCTGGAGACTCTAAAGTTTGAGGTCCACATCTGTAGAACCCAGAGCCGCCCTAGCTCAGCCGGCCTAGCCCTGCCCCTCCACCTGATCCCAGTCTCTACTGACCAGAATGTCTGGGCTTCCTGGGTCAGTAACACTTAGTGCTGCGCCCACCTTTAGTGGTCTCACTCTCCCGAATGAGAAAGGCGCCTTGCGGGTTGCCTGGTGAGAGCAGCTGCCTCTCTGCATCCTTCCTCCCGATCTTTCCAAAGTACCACCTGTTAGCAAGGACAGGCAAGAGTCAAGTATGCTCCCTTAAACCCCAACTCCACCTCCTGAGCAGTCACGCCACAAGCCAAGACTCAATGTCCTCATCTATAAAACGGAGCCCATAGCCAGGCACTGATGGCTCACGCTTGTAATCCTAGCTACTCAGGAGGCTGAGATCTAAGGACCGCGATTCAAAGCCAGCCCAGGCAGGAAAGTCCGTGAGACTCTTATCTCCAATAAACCACCAGAAAACCGGAAGTGGCGCTGTGACTCAAGTGGTAGAGTGCTGGCCATGAGCTGAAGAGCTGAGGGACAGCACCCAAGCCCAGAGTTCAAGCCCCATGACCAAAGGGAAAAAAAATGGGGTTCATATACCTAGACCTGAGGATCCCAGAAAATGGGAGCAGAAAATGTCTGACACAGTGGGTTGCCTAATAATGGTTAGGGGTCTCAAATTAGAATTGCTAAAAACCCAGGCATAGTGGTGCATGTCTGTAATTCCAGCACTCAGGAGTCTGAGACAGGAAGACTGAGAGTTCAAGGCCAGCCTGGGCTACATAACTGAGACCCTGTGTCAAAAAATAACAACCAGAAAGATAGCTGTTGGACACCAGAGGCTCACCTCTGTAATCCTACTGAGGAAGTTGAGATCTGAGAGTTACAGTACAAAGCTAGCCTGTGCAGGAAAATCCATGAGACTCTGCTCGCCAATTAGCCAGAAAAAAAAAAGCTGGAAATGGAGCTGTGGCTCAAGTGGTAGAGGGCTTGGCCTTGAGCGAAAAAGCTAAGGGAGACCACAAGGCCCTGAGTTCAACCCTCAGCCCTGGCATAAAAACAAATGCTCTAAGCCCGGCGCTGGTGGCTCATGCCTGTAATGTAATCCTAACTATTCAGGAGACTGAACTCTGAGGATCACAGTTCATAGCCAGCCTGTGCAGGAAAGTCTGTGTGAGACTCTTATCTCCAATTAACCACCAGAAAAAATGGAAGTGGAGCTGTGGCTCAAAGTGGTAGAGTGCTAGCCCTGAGCAAAAGAGCTCAGGGACAGCATCCAGGCCCTGAGTTCAAGCCCCGTGACCAACAAACAAAAAAAACCACATTCTTGAACCCAGTCACTAGTGAGCTCATCGCGGTGTCATGAGTCTCAGTCCATCTCTCAGCAGCTCTCTCCACACACTCATTACAGATAAGGAGCTTACAGCTGGGAAGGGGAAGTGACTTGCCTGTGAGTCTGGCTGACTGTTTCACCTGACCTTGTCAGCCACTCATCCTAGGCTTTTCCCCACCACCCAGATCCCTCTCCCACCCTTAGCCCCAGAGTCCTTCCTGTGGCTTCCAGAGCGAGCCGTCTTGCTTCTCTTCCTCTCATTCTGACTGTTCCAGCCCTGGCAGTGTCTGCCACTTTCCACCCACTCCCTCTCTCTCTCTCCCACGTGGGTGTTGTCCTGAGTCTCAATTTTAACCTCAGCCCCTACCCACTCCTTTTTTTTTTTTCCCCTCTTGGCAATTCTTTCTGGGGTTGAATTGTAACCCTTTACCAACTGGGAAAGTCCATTGGCAGAGTTAAAGTGACTGCAGGTGCTATGGAAGGTTCATCTGATCACTAAATAGGATTGGGACCGTTTGAGCTGAATTAAAAAGGAGCTTGGTTTTCCCATCAAGGGAGGTTAAAGTTTCAGTGGACTCTGACACAATCTGTCTTCACCTGGGCACGTGGCATAGTTTGGGGAAGAAGGGAAGACATTGAGAAGAATGTGAAAGGCCAGTGCTCTGCCCACACCTATACCAGGACAAGTCAGGATCAGCTGATCATTTCTCTGCACATGTATTCATTGAGTTCTCATAACCAGGTTGGGAGGTAGGAACTGTTCTCATGCTACTAAGCAGAAGAGGAATTTGAGCTTCTGAATAGTTAAGCATCTTCTGAGGCCATTGTGATACCCGAGTAGAACCCCAAGCTGTCTGTGCTGAGACCCAGCACTGTCCCTCACGCCTCCTTTCCCTCAGCCACCTACCCATGAACCTCCTGAGACTACGGGCTCACACTCTGTGTTCTGGACCCTGCCTGTTTCCCTCTGCTCCGGGGATCCCCAACCCACAAGCAGCTCCTCCCTTCCTCAGAGGACAGGTCCCACTGCCATCTTGCCATCTTGCCCTTGGCATCTACCCATCCATCTGTCCATCTGGCTGTCTTCTCACCTCCACTTCACTGAGAAATGCACTTCACACTCGGGTTCTACTTCCTCCCTCTCTCCCACTCTCTCGCAAGCTCTGCTGTCTTTCTTCTTTTCAACAAGGTCACCCCATTGCCAAGTCTAATGACAGCCTCTGACCCGCCCGCCCCTGAAATTTCCTTTCACCTCTCTTCTCCTTGGCTCTTCTGTACTGGCTTGGCCTGGTTTTCCTGCCTTCTCCAATGTCTCTTCCTTTTGGGGAACCCAAGTCCCAATATTTCCCTGACAGTACTACCTGGCAGGGCCACAGTGAAGAAATTAAAGAGCTTTAGTGTCAGGAGCAAGTATGCCTTCCTCTGGGTTAATGCAGCAGTGCCGTGGGCACCATTTGGTCTAAAGGCTGGCAGCCTCCTCTACCTAGGTATTCATCTCCACAAACCTCCATCCAGCAGGCCCACAAAACCCACATGTCTCTACCTGCTCCTGTGTCCCCCCACTATAGCATTTAGCACTGCTACCTACACCCACAAACCCAACAGCAAATCAGTCACCAAATCCTGGGGAGTCCCTTCCTGCAAAGCCTCTTCCATGTTTTGTATGTGTGTATGCCAGTCTTGGGGCTTGAGCTCAGGGCCTGAGCACTGTCCCTGAGCCTTTTTGCTCAAGGCTGGTACTCTAACATTTGATTTTTTTTTTTTGGGGGGGGGGGGTCCGGTTGTGGGTCCTGAACTCTGGGCCTGGGCGCTGTCCCTCAGCTCTTCAGCTCAAGGCTAGCACTCTACCACTTGAGCCACAGCACCACTTCCGGCTTTTTTCTTTTTGTTTATGTGGTGCTGAGGAATCAAACCCAGGGCTTCATGCATGCAAGGCAAGCGCTCTACCACTGAGCCACCTTCCCAGCCCCACTCTAACATTTGAGTTGGCTCAACTTCCAGCTTTTTGGTGGTCAGTTGTAGATAAGAGTCTCATGTATGGGCTGGGACTGTGGCATAGTGGTAAAGTGCTTGCCTAGCATGCATGAAGCCCTGGGTTCAATTCCTCAGTACCACATAAAGAAAAAGTCAGAAGTAGCACTGTGGCTCAAGTGGTAGAGCACTAGCTTTGAGCACAAAGAGGCTTGGAGACAGTGCCCAGGCCCTGAGTTCAAGTGGCAAAAAAGAAGGAAGGAAGGAAGGAAGGAAGGAAGGAAGGAAGGAAGGAAGGAAGGAAGGAAGGAAGGAAGGAAGGAAGGAAGGAAAAGGAAGGAAGGAAGGAAAGAAAATCTGTAAACCCATGTGTCTATAATCCTAACTACTCAGATTTGAGAATTGCCGTTTGAAGTGAGGCCCAGTCAGAAAAGTCTGTGTAACTCTTATTTCTAATTAACCAGCAAAAATCCTGAAGTCAAGGGCTGGGAAGGTGGCTCAGTGGTAAAGTGCTTGCCTTGCATGCATGAGGCCCTGGGTTTGATTCCTCAGCACCACATAAGCAAAAAGCCGGAAGTGGCACTGTGGCTTAAGTGGTAGAGTGCTAGCTTTGAGCTGAAGAGCTGAGGGACAGCACCCAGGCCCTGAGTTCAGGCCCCACAACCAGACCCCCCCCAAAAAAAAAAGTTGAAAAAAATCCTGAAATCAGTCTGGCACTGGGGCTCATGCTGTAATCCTAGCTACACAGTAGGCTGAGGCTGAGATCTGAGGATTGCAGTTCAAAGTCAGCCCAAACAGAAGATTCTTAGTTTGTTTGTTTTTTAGGTCCAGGGGCTTGAACTCAGGGCCTGGGTGCTGTCTCTGAGGTTTGTATTTTTCTCAAGGCTAGCACTCTACACTTTGAGCCACAGCACCACTTCTGGTGTTTTAGTGGTCAATGGGAGATAAGATTCTCATGGACTTTCCTGCCTGGGTTGGCTTCAAACCACAATCCTCAGGTCTCAGCTTCCCTGAGCCGAAGACTCTTATCTCCAATTAACCACCTGAAAACCAGAAGTAGATCTTTGGCTCAAAGTGGTAGAGTGCTAACCCTGAGCAAAAAAAAAAAAAAAAAAGCTCAGTGATAGCGCTCAGGCTTTCAGTTCAAAGCCTAGGACAGACAAAAAAAAAGTGGTTAATTGGAGGTAAGAGTCTCACGGACTTTTCTGCCTGAGCTGGCTATGAACAGTGATCCTCAGATCTCAGCCTCCTGGGTAGCTAGAATGCCACTGGCATCCAGCTGTTATTGCCTCTTTTATTCCCTCCATAACTTCACACATTGAAGGACAAGGAAGGATGCAAGCTCAGCGTAAAGCAGTGACTTAGAAGTGGTCTTGGCATTTAGAACCCAGGGTCCTGTGGATAGGGCAGGCCTCACCCTCCCCCCCCCATCCCCACTTACTCTTCTGCCTGGATGGAGTCCACGGGAGCCACGTAGTTGCTGGGAATGTAGCCACTGTTTCCAGAGCTGAGGGACCGAGCCTCCCACCAGTCTCCTTCACTGCAGGCACATAATGGGGGATGGGGGGGGTGAGTTAGTCAGGGGCAGCTCAAGCCATGGGCACTCTGAAGCTAGCAGGCCACACCGAGGATGGTAAGACTGACCCTGCTAACCCTGACCTTGGACATCTAGCCTGGGGTGGGGGTGGGGGAGCTTTTGTCTGTTCGGTTCTTAAAGAAGGAATAGGGTTGAGAATGTCTGGGCTTCCTGGCTGCTTCCTCTTGCTCTTTGCTCCTCTGCTAGGCTGAGGTTTGGGGAGAAGCAGCAAATAGCTGATGAGGACATTTCTCCCCCACTGAAAACCCCAGAGGGCTATGCCTTTCCTCCTGGATGAAATCTAAATTCCTCAGTGCAGCTGAAAAACCTTCCAGACTCTTCCCCACTCACCTCCATGGCTTCTACTCCATTCTGTATCTCATTCATTTCCTGCAGTGGGACCCAGGGCCTTGCTGTAACACTGACTGAGCCACACTCCCAGCCCAGCCTCCATCCCTCATGGTCCATCCTTACAGACCATTTGTCAATATTCTCATCCTCTCTTTCTTCCTTGGCGATCTAGTCATTTTTCTTATCTCAGCTAAACATCTCCTCCAGGAAGCCTGCCTGTCACCTCCTTCCTGGAGACAAGGCTTAGTGTTCCTTCTGTGCTCACAATTTCCCATCTCATGTAGCAATCAATCAAGCTGATTGTTGGTGTGTTGGTGCTATGAAGCCAGGCAAATGCTTTACCACTGAACCGTGGTCCTCACCCAAGGTTTATGTTGTCATGCAGAGGTGTCCCCAACTTGGCTGGAACTTTCTGAGGACAGGGACCAGGTGGGATGGGACTCTTTTCTGGGCCCAGCTCCCAGATCAGGCCACGCCTCAGTCACTTACTTGTTGTTCAGGATGTGGAACTTCTCGCCTTTGCTGAAGGTCAGGTCATCCTCTGTTCGGGCCTCATAGTCATATAAAGCCACAAACAAGGTCACACCGGCCCCTGCAGAGGCAGGGGTTACTCAGCAAGAGTAAGACACGGCATGGGGCACCAAGAGGGCTGCACCCCTAGGTGCCAGTGCCCCAGCCAGACACCATACCTTCCTGATGCTTCCTGCTTTGGGTTTCCCAGCTTGGCTCCCATGGATTTGAAGCATGGGGTTTCATGCCCTTCTCATGCCGGGGATCCCCTAAGTTGCCTACCCCTCTTTCTCCTGCCCCTTTAAGAAGACTTTCCACTCTATACTTAAGAGGCCAGATGCTTCTTTTACCACCTGCATTGGCCAATGGGAGCCGTCTCAGGTGAGAACAGAGCTCCAGTCCCCTTAGACTGGGGTTCCAGGGTACAAGGGTACACAGTCCCTCAGCCTGTGCAAGTAGAGAGCAGGACTGTGGCGCCCACATCACTCTGGAAGTTTCTAAGGACAAATCCATTCTCCCTGTGCCCCACACTCTCCCAGGGCCCAAGCAACCCCTGCCTCCAGCCCTGTGGACCCACCTGAGATGCCCCTAATGGTGCTTCCGACGAGGGTGGCAGGGCTGGTGAGCTGGGGGGAGAAGTTATTGTAGTTGGGGATGTGGGTGAAGGAGGACGCAGGCCGGGCCTGAGTGGGGTCAGGGCCATAGCGATCTGCAGCCCCGTAGCTCCTGAAGTCCCCCTCCAGGCCGACATCCTCCTTGGGTGCTGACTCTACCTTCTTGCACAACACGCAGCCCATGCCAGGTACCCTGCTGCAGAATGAGAACATGTCTGACTCGAAGGCCTATACCAGGGGCGCCATCCTGAGCACACATGCATTCACTCCAGGGCCTGGACTGGAGTATCCCTCTAGTGAGGGATAAGGCGGGCAGGGCCGCCCTTGAGCCTGCCTCCCAGCTGCCTTCATAGGCTTACAGAGAGTATGTGTCCCCTCAGAGCTGGCCTCTGTGCCCGCTCAGGCTGGTGCTAACATCCTGATATTGCAGTGTTATTTGTTTGTTTGATTGATTGATTGGTGCTGATTCTGGGGCTTGAACTCAGGGCCTGGGCACTGTCCTTTAGCTTTTTTGCTCAAGGCTAGTGTTCTACCACTTGGACCACAGATACGCTTCAGGCTTTTGGTGATTAATTTGATAAGAGTCTCATAAGCCAGGCACTGTAGCTCATGCCTGTAGTCCTACCTACTCAAGAGGCTGAGGTCTGAGGATTGCAGTTTGAAGTCAGCCTGGGCAGGAAAGTCTGTGACTCTTATCTCCAATTAACCACCAGACATAACATCATAGTCCCCACTTCCTAAGGATGTGAACTTCTTTCTGACACTAGTCTGGTTCATGTCACCAGCAATAAACTCGTTTATCTTTTTTTTTTTGTTGTTGTTGTTCATGGGGCTTGAACTCTGAGTTTGGGCGCTGTCCCTCAGCTTTTCAGCTCAAGGCTAGTGCTTTACCACTTGAGCCACAGTGCCACTTCCAGTTTTTTCTGCTTATGTGGTGCTGAGGAATCGAACCCAGGACCTCATGCATGCCAGACAAGCACTCTTCCACTGAGCCACCTTCCCAGTCCCTCCTTTATCCTCTTTAAAAAGTGGTCTTAAGCCGGGCGCTGGTGGCTCACGCCTGTAATCCTAGCTACTCAGGAGGCTGAGATCTGAGGATCTCGGTTCAAAGCCAGCCCAGGCAGGAGAGACCGTGAGACTCCTATCTCCAATAAACCACCAGAAAATCGGAAGTGGCACTGTAGCTCAAGTGGTAGAGCGCTCGCCTTGAGCTGAAGAGCTGAGGGACAGCGCCCAGGCCCAGAGTTCAAGCCCCACGACCGACAAAAAAAAAAAAAAGTGGTCTTAATCTTTGCTGGTCTGTGTTGCTGTAACAATACCAGCACACACACACACACACACACACACACTCAAAGAAGAAATTAATGTGTTTGCTTATATGTGTATATGTATACAGCTTTTGGGTGTGCACACACTGTCTGTATACAGAAGTATGTGCAGATATGTTTGGTTACATGCACACATCTGCAGAATTGTGTGTGTGTGTGCGTGCAGTCTGTGTGGGTAGGTGTGTCTGGTCTGTCTATGACTGTATGCGGTTCTGTGTGGAAGCACGTGTCCTCTGTGCATGTCTGTGTCTGTGTGTCTCTGTGTGCATGTTGGTCCATGTATCCGCGTGGGTCTGTGTATGAGTGTGCGAGCCAGCGCCGTAAGCCTGCACCTGGAGATTCCCTACAGAGGGAGATCAAGGCCATTTCCTGTCGTGGGTCCAGCCTCCGGCCTCTCAAGCTGCCTCATTCTGGCTCCCCCATCCGTTACCTAGCAACAGAGCCCTTGTAGGAGGAGGGGGCTGTGAGGCAGGCATTGTGGGGCGCAGAAAGGCCACCCCACCCCATTTCCTGGCCCTGAAAGCTTCAGTCCTCCCTCACTTCCACTCACCCTGCGGGGCTCTTACTCCTGGGTCAGTGGGATTGCTGCATGGTCCTCAGGAGGGGCAGAAGACCTGAGGCGAGACAGGAGAACAGGGAAGATGAAGGCCTGCCAATGTTCCTGGCAGCCAACTGCCCAGCTCCTGCCCTCTTCAGAACGCCAGAGGCCTGGGCTCCACCAGCACGACTTCTGCCTTCGTTTCCCTTCCTACCACCCTGGCACACTCACACACCTACTCTTGTCCAGGACACACCACCCACACCAGCTGTCTCTCATTCTACCTGACACCAACCCATGAACACACACACACCAGCACACAGCCACACCACACACAACATAAGCTTGCCAGCACACCACACACCCGCACAGCTGGAGAAAGATCCAAGCTCCGCTCTGCAATCGAGCACACACGTACACCTACACCTACTCGTACACTTCCACACTCAGAGTTTTCTGTTTAGGTCCAGGGCCTCAGCTTCTACTACTGGAATCATATTCCCATCCTTTTTTGGTTTGGGGGTTTATATTTTTGCCTGAGGCAAATCTCAAACCAAGCTGCTCCTACTTATGCCTCCCAAGTAGCTGAAACCACAGGTATGAACTCAGAGGCTTGTTAGTTGAGATGAGGTCTCATTAGCTTTTTACCTAAGCTAGCCTTAAATCACAATGCACCCAAATCCACTTCCTTAGTGGCTGGCATTATCGACGGGGCCCACCATGCCCAGCTTTAGATCCATCTCTTGCACGAGATTCCTGTCAGCTCACTCGCAAGCCCCCAGCTACTGTCTCCTAAAACCAAACCCTTTCCTAGCACCCTGCCTCTGAGTCCAGTCTGGATTGGGTAAAGCCCACAAGACCCAGGTCACCTCTGGTGGCAGAATGCAAGTAAACACCTACCTCCAAAGCTTTGCTCCTATCCCCCACAGCAGAGAAAGGCCCAAGTCAGAAGCTGGGGGCCATCATAGCCTCCTGTGATGCTCGCCAGACCAACTAAGCCTTCCCTGACAGCTGAGTTCTCTGAACAACCCAACAGTCAGCTCATTGAGCAAGGGGTCCCCACCTCTCCCCCCCATCAGAAATGCCACCATTGCAACACCCAGAGAGGAACTGGCTGGGGAGAAGGCTGGATTTCCTAAGATGTGCGAGCAATGAAGAATTGTAAGGTGGGGCCAACTCAGCAAACCCCAATTTCCCCCAGAGAGGCCCTTGAAGATCCTGGGGATAGGATCTGGAGGCCCTCCAACTTGCCTTTCTCGGTCCTGGGCCAGTTTCCCTGTGGAGATCCTCCTCTCTCCAGATCCTGTCCTTCTTACTAGCACACTCACCTCTTCCAGGAAGCCTTCCTGGATTGAAAAGCTCTGGTAGCCCTTGGCTGCTTCTGTCATATCAGAGCCAGGACTGGCATCTTAGCCTCACCAGTCAGTCCCTGCTTAGCCGTCACTAGAACTGTCCCCCCATGTGTGTTAGAGCGGGAAGGGGTGACACCCATGTGGCAAACTGTGAAGCGGTCTGTGGTGAGAGGGCTCACCTAAAATAGCCCCTGTTTACTAGGCCTTGCAGACATCTTCACCCCAGAATTCTGGGGGAGGGGGGCGGGAACCAGTGTGTAAAGACCCCAACATGCCAGGATGGTTTGGAACCAGGGGAGAAAAAGGTGGTGGGGATACAGACCCCAGGAAGGAGCTGCGAAGCTTCAGGGAAGGTAAAGGGGAGAGGAAAGCAAGGGTTACAAGGCAAGAGGAAAACTCTAGTCCATCTCAGGAAGACCAGCACACCCCAAACTAGCTCTGAGCTAACTCCCAGATCTGCGCTTGCCAAACCTTACATGCTCTAGGGTATAAGAATGGTCTGAGAGACACATAGCAGGCCACGCAGACAGACGCAAACTGAACCTCTGCAAAGGGACCCACAGCCACCTCCGGCCCTTGTGCGCACGCGGCCTCTCCCTGTAGCCCCTCTAAGTGCTATTGCTGCACTCAGCCCTTTGTCTGGTCCACCTTGTTTTATACAAAAGCCGTATTTTAAAAGCATTGTAATAGCTGGCCGGCCCACGCCTATAATCCTGGCTACTCAAGAGGCCGAGATCTGAGGATCAAAATTTGAAGCCAGGGGCTGGGAAGGTGGCTCAGTGGTAGAGCGCTTGCCTTGCATGCCTGAGGCCCTGGGTTCGATTCCTCAGCACCACATAAGCAGAAAGAAGAAAAAAAAAAAGCCGGAAGTGGTGCTGTGGCTCAACTGGTAGAGTGCTAGCCTTGAGCTGAAGAGCTGAGGGACAGCGCCCAGGCCCAGAGTTCAGGCCCCACAACCGGACCCCCCCACCCCCAAAAAAAAAAAAAAATCCATCCAAAATTTGAAGCCAGCCTAGGCAGGCAAATCCATGAGACTCTTATCTCCACAAGCTGGAAGTGGATGTGTGATCCAAGTGGTAAAGTGCCAGCCTTGAGCAAAGAAGACAAGCGAGAGCCAAGGACCTGGGATCAAGCCCTAGTACCGATGTGCGCACACACACACACACACACACACATCCACACAAGCATATTAATGAGGCAGCTAAGGCCCAGAGAGGCTTAGAAACTTGCCCCAAGTCCCACAGGTGATGTATGTAGCCTGGCACTGAGCCCAGAATCTGAGATGTCTGCCCGGTCTGTTATAGACATGGACAGTTGCTCTGGCGAATGCATAGCCCCTAGTGGGTCACAGATACACAAGGCGCTCCCTTGAGATGGAGCTGCACCCCCCCCCACACACACCTCCACGAGAGCTCTCCTGTACAGAACACAGACATCCAGAACTCTGGGGTCCCCACATAGCCACAATGCTGCCACTTCCAATAACAGCCAAGTGCTCATCGCCACAACAGAGCTCTATCAGCCTCAGGGGAGCTCCAGAGTCTGCAGGCCTAGTGTGGGGGTTGGGTGGGAGACACTGAGCTATGGGCTGGCAGTGTGACCAGCAGGCAGATCTCAGGGCTTGATCAACCTGCAGGCTTGAGAAGACAAAGGCCCCAGAGGGCCCTGACAGTATTCAGAGACGCTCAGAGAGAGGGTGCGACATAGGGTGACCCTCCCCCACCATGGTGTCTGCATGGCCCTAGACAAGGAAGGGCCACATTACATGCCACCGACCATGATCATCAGAGGACAAACAAGAAAGCTAGAACAAGGCAGACACTGAGAGATGCAGATGCTGAGAAAGAGACTGGCAAAGGCAGAGAAACAGAGAAGCAGCATGGTGTGTCAAGAGACTGGTGCTCAGAAAATTAAAGCAGAACCAAAAACACCAAAGCCCTCATTTGCAGCTTTTGCTGATTTCCGTGATATAAATATTCCCATCATGGCTGATTTAATACCCACCTGAATTCCCGAACCAATATCCCTGAGCCAGTGCCAGCTGGAGAAAGCAAGACAGGCAGAGACTGAAGTGCAAGAGAAAGAAGAGCAACAAAAACTGGGTGTGGTGGTGAATGGCTGTAATTCCAGCACTCAGGAGGCAGAGGCAGGAGGACCATGGTTCAAGGCCAGCCTGAACTACATAGTAAGACCCTGCCTCAAAACAAAACCAAGTACTGAGATTTAGCTCATTTAGCTTGTCCAACATATGCAAGGCCCTGGATTTAAGCACAACAAAATAAAAATAAAAACGGGGGAGGGGGAGAAAGGCAGAGATAAAGAGTCAGAGTCAGCTGGGTACTTGTGGCTCATGCCAGTATTCCTAGCTGCTCAGGGGGCTGAGATCTGAGGACTGAGGTTCAAAGCCAGACTAGACAAGAAAGTCCATGAGACTCTTACCTTGATTAACCACCAGAAAACGGGAAGTAGCTCTGTGGCTGGAAGTGGTAGAGCACTAGCTTTGAGCAAAAAAAGCTCAAAGAGGGCCCAGGCCCTCAGTTCAAGCCCCATGACTAAGGGGAAAAAAAAAAAAAAGTAGTCTGAGTCAGAGACAGAGAACTAAAAAGACCAAGAGAAAACAAGAGAGAGAGAAAGAGAAGGAGGGAGGGAGGGAAGGAGAGAGAATATACAGGCTGGAAATCCAGCTTAAGCATTTCATGAAACTAGCCCCCAAGACTCTGTCCTTCCTTTGCTCAGATCTTAAAGTGTTGGACCAATTGTTTCAGAAACCACTGGATTTCCTAGAAGTCTGGGTAGCCATCACAATTACCAAAAATGTCCTGATTTATTCAACATTTGTACAGTGGCTAGATTCATGCCAGTGAATTTCTCTGTGTGATCTCGCTAAGTAGCTTTCTGGAGTAGATTTTATTATTTGTAAATTTTATTTTTAACCCTTATTTGATGGATGAGAAAAAAATGAGGCCCAGAGTTCAGACCAAATATTAACCAGAGTCTGTATTCTGGTCAGGCACTGGTGGCTCACACCTGTAAACCTAGCTACTCAAGAGGCTGAGATCTGATGATCGAAGTTCAAAGCTAGCCTGGGAAGGAAAGTCTGTGAGACTTTTATTTCTAATTAACCACCAAGAATCCAGAAGTGCAGACCCCAAGTTTAAGCCCCAGGACTGGCACACGTGCACACACACACACACTCACACACACTATTGTTTTGAGTAAGGGAATCAAAACCACAATGTCAATCTGGCTCCAAGACCCACTCTCAGCACTGTTCTATTTTGCAGCACTAGTAGGAGCAATAATATGTGTCTCTTTATGAGGGCCCACTGTGTGCTAGACACAGTGCTACATGCTCTAAATCCTAAATTATAGCCCAGAAACAGCAATCTGTCCTGTCTGTCTTTTCTCAGAGGCAGTGAACTTGGCTGCCTGATAAACACTGGAAAGAAAGGCTATCCACAGCATTGTAAACACTGCAGGGACTTATGTCTGTTTATCAGTGTCTTTTTTGTGTGTGTGTGCGTGTGCTGGTGATTGAACCCAGGATCTTGTACATGCTAAGCACGTACTCTACCACTAAGCTACACCCTCAGTCCTAAATAAATCTCTCGAACATCTGGTTGATAGGAATAAGCTCCCAGAGACCCACCAGGGTTCAAATCAGGTTACAGGTATGTGAGCTGTGTGAGATCTAACCCTGGACCACAATACTTTCGGATTTAACATCTACCCAGTGTGGCCCTCCCTAGCTCTGTTCTTTCATTTTTATTTTGTCTTTCAGACAGGGTTTTTGCTATATAGTCCAGGGTGGCTGGAAGCCTGGGATCCTCCTGTTTCAGCCTCCCAAGTGCTGGAATTCCAAGCATGCACCAGCACATCTGGCTTCCCAGCTCTGTCCTTCAACATCTCTGGTCTTGGGTGAGTGACAAGCCGATGCTTTATCTCTGAGCCTCAGTGTTCTCTTCCGTACCTTCTGTGCAGAACAGCTGTGACAGCTTCATGAGATCCAACTCCTGCTCAGTGTGCTTTGGCCATGTAAGGCAGAGAGCCACAAGAGGCAGAGTCGCACGGCCCCAAGGGACATTACTCAGGCCACTTACCTGCCTCCTGGGGAGCAGGGGAGTGACCACCTGAGGTCACACACACCTTGAGGCAGGAGATTCCAAGCCAGGATTCTTTATTCAGGTCCAGAATTCTGTTCCTGGCATTGGGCTGTGTTCTCCAAAGCCTACGCAGCATTTGGACATTCACCCCAACTGGTGAGAATCATTCTTTCTACCCAGCCCCTGGCCATCTGCACCTGTCTTATGACAGCTGGGTACCCAGCAAGGAACAGACTTTCACTCATAATTCCCTGCTCCTATCTCCCCACACCGCCTGGACCTAGGAGCCCCAGACCCAGCTATTGCTTCTCCTGGACTCCACGTGCCAAGGTTATGTTCAAGCTTAGATTCAGACACAGAATGTCTTGTCCACCCCAGCTCCTAGCAAGCATCTAGAGGATCTAAAGACAGATTTGGGTTCAAATTCTTCCCTTGCCTGATGAGTAGCTTGACCCTCTGAGTTCATCCCTCTGAGGTTCCAGTTCTTTGCCTGTGAACGACAGGAATGCAAATCTTCCCTGCAGACTGCTCCTGAGCATCAACTGAGAAGGGCCCAGAAAGCAACAGGCACACAGTAGGTGCTCAGAGAACTTTCACTTCCCTCTGTTCTCAGCGAAGAAGGGAGGGAGGACAGGGAAGGGGGCAGGGCTTGTGAAGAAAGAGAAGTTCTCAGACTAGGCGAGAGGGCCTAGGCTGTCTGGGGATTTCACCAAAAGGGAACTGGGACTTTGGGCAGTGGCAGGAAACCACCGGCCTGCAAGACTTCCGGCTTCTCCCCAGTGCTCTGGGCTGGACAGGAGGGGTGGGGGTGTGGGGCTGGGCTGGAGGGGCAGGAAATAAAGTTAAGGTCTGCAGGCATACACTGCCCCCACCCCCTTTTCTTATCCTAAGCCTGGACTGCGAGCGCCAGTCCCTGCCCATGGCCTTTGAGTCACTCTTTAGGACTGTAGGGCCACACTGAGCTAAGAGCTATAATCTCTTGCCGGAGGCCTCTTCAAACCCACACCAGTTTTTCTTGAGGCTTTGAAATCCAATCTACCTGACCACCCAGGGGCTAAGAAGACATAACTCCACACATAGACCACCAGCTCCTGGTGAGATCACCTCTGACTCTGTCTCTCCTTCATACACACATATACACACACATACTCATGTACTCAAGAATGCCATATTAACTATGCATTCCACATAATCTTGAGGGTGTTAGCTGAGACTTTTTTTTTCCACTTTATGTAAGTAAAGTGGCTTTCTATCTGTCCCTGAAAACCCACCCACTGGTCTCTAAAATGAAGGTCTTAGGCCAAGTGCTGGTGGCTCATGCCTGTAATCTTAGCTATTCAGAAGGCTGAGATCTGAGGATCACAGTTCAAAGCCAACCCAGGCAGGAATCTATGAGACTGCAGCTAACCACCAAAATGTGGTAGAGCACTAGCCTTGAGTGAAAAAGCTCAGGGACAGAGCCCAGTGCCTGAGTTCAAGCCCCAGGGGAGGGGAAAAAAAAAAAAGAGTAGTATCTTTATGTCCACCTGATCTGAGGCCCTAGATCTTCAGGCGAGGGAAGCAATTCCATGGCGTGGTCAGACACAAATTCCCCTCCGAGGTCCTTGGGGATAGGATGAAGGGATTTTTGTCATCCACTTTGGGCCAGGCCAGTTTCCTGTGTATGGAAAGGGCTCTGATTCCTTCCTTTTCCAGCCTGGGATCCCCTACCCAACCTGCCATGGTCTGCCACATGGTCTGGCCATTTCCTTTGCCAGCTCAGCTTCAAGGGGTTGCAAAACACAATCCCCTCCCCCCCAATCAATCCCAAATTCATTCAGTCCCAGCCCAAACTATACTCACAACTTCACCCCACTGGGAGAAAGAAGACATGGCAATAAACTTCTGAGCCTTTTCCAGGCTCTTTTTGCTCTTCTCCAATCCCATCTTCAGAGCGCCACATGACCTTGGCCAGGAAGGAGGTGGAGTCTGGGGCCTTGGCTCTGAGTACCTCTGTGGCAATCAAGGTGGGCATCCAGCCCCATACTAACTCTCAAACCTCCAACTGGGTGTGGCATCCACCACAGGGTAAGGGACAGATCTGAATCCTGCTTATCTCCCAGAATGGACTCTCAATAGATCCACATATATTTTATGTATGTATTTATTTATTTTGGTCAGTCGTGGGACTTGAACTGTCCTTGAGTTCTTCAGCTCAAGGCTAGCGCTCTACCACTTGAGCCCCAGTGCCACTTCCAGTTTTCTAGTAGTTAAATGGAGATAAGAGTCTCACAGAGGGCTGGGAAGATGGCTCAGTGGTAGAGCGCTTGCCTTGCATGCCTGAGGCCCTGGGTTCGATTCCTCAGCACCACATAAGCAAAAAAGAAAAAAGCCGGAAGTGGCGGTGTGGCTCAAGTGGTAGAGCGCTAGCCTTGAGCTGAAGAGCTGAGGGACAGCACCCAGGCCCAGAGTTCAGGCCCCAGGACCGGACCCAAAAAAAAAAAAAAAAAAAAAGAGTCTCACAGACTTTCCTGCCTGGGCTGGCTTTGAACCGTGATCCTCAGATCTCAGCTTCCTGAGTAGCTAGGATTACAGGCGTGAGCCACGTGGGGGGGGGGGACAGACGGGTTCGGGGAGGGGGGGGTTCCCCTTCTTGTTTTGATCCGTCTGGATCAACGGTAATTCAGAACTCCAGCAAAGACGGTTTCCATGAATTGCATGGGTGAGGGATTAATTCTCCCATCGTTCAAGGGGGAAGGGGAGGAGGGGGAGGGGGGGGGGGGGAAGAAAACCCAGAGAAGCCCGGAAACTTGAAGGCAGTCACACAGCAGTGAGCCGGGACGCACCCGGCCCAGGACCCCCGACTCCCGCCCAGGTGCTCCGGCGCCGAGCCGCGTTGCCATGGCCACGGCCCCGCGGGCGTTCCCCGGCACCGGCAGGATTTCCTTCGGGGCGGACTGCAATTCCCGGATCCCGCGGGGAGCTGGGCACGGCCCGGGCCGCGGGGCGGGCGGGCGGCGCACCCCCAGCCTTCCCCAGGAAGCGGGACCCGCGCCTGGAAGGCCTCCCCGCGCGGGTGTGAGCTTCACCCCACTTCTGCCGACTCGGGCTGTGGGGGGGGTCTTCCCGGACCCCCGCGGCCGCGCCCCACCGGGCATCGCCCAGGGATCGTCCTTATGACCCCCGCCCCGTTAGGCCAAACTCCCCACTGCTCCAGCACCCCTCCCCGGTCCCCCCACAGCCTGTCCGCAGGCTTCTCACTTTGGGGGTCCCGTATTCCTCTCCCTCCACCCCGTTTCCTTCCCAGGTTCTAACAACCTCTTCACAGCGTGCCTTGTTTTCCCCATCGCACCCGGGGGACCCTTTTGTTCTACGTCTCCCCTGTTCCTCAGCCTGCTCCCCAAGTGTTAGTAGTTCCACTCTCGAGGTTCCCCTCTAGTTTTCCTCCTAAAGCCCTTTTCAGTGTGGGGGTCCCCTGGCCGCCCTCCCCCGCGCCCGCCCCGCAGGGGTGGGGGGGCGGCCCCACCTGCCTCCCCGCCCCGCCCCCTGCGCCCACCTACCTGGTCCGGGGGGAGCGGGCTCCAGGCGGCCACCTGAGCCGATGTGGGGCAGAGTTGGGGTGCCGCCCCCTCGCCGCCCGCCCCCCTGGGGCTGGGAGGAGGAAGCCACCGCGGACTTGCGATGGCCCGGGCCACAGTGAGAACTGCCAGTCCCGCCCCAGCCCAAGCGGGCCGCGGGGAGGGGCCCCCAGATCCCAGGCCCGCCACTTCCCACCTCCCCTGGAGGGGGGGCGGAATTCGGCTTTGGAGGCCTTCTCTGCACCCCAGCTTCTCCCGCTCACATCATCCCCCCACCAGTGTCCACCAAAGGGCAGATTTCTCACCCCCAGAAGGCCCGCCCTGCAAGTTTAGAATCAGCAGAACAGAGCTCAGGAGGGTCTTTCTGAGTCGGAGACCCCCAACACCTCTGGCTGGTTCCTTTTCCAGCCGGGAAAGCTGGGGGCCAGATCTCCATTCGCCCTACCGAGTTCTCAGAGCTAGTTGGCCTCAGCCTGCTGTCACCAGAGCCACCGTGGACCCTGTCACCATGCCTTGCCTTCCCTCTCCCAGAGGCTGAGACCCCCGCGCCCCTCCCCAACTTAGCTCTCAGCTCCGGCTCGGTTGGGGTCCTGGAACCCCCTGGGTGTGTGGCTTGTGTGGCAGGTGGTGGAGGAGTATGTACAGGGTGGAGTACAAACATGGCAGAGCACCCCTTGGGTGTGGAAACACAGGTCTCTGTCTGGGGCCTGTTGAGGACTCTGGCTTTGGAATCAACAACTTCCACACACAGGCAGGTGTGGTTCTAAGTACCAGGAGGGTGTGTGGGGCTTTGTGTGTGGGCAAGCACCTGTTCAGGAGTGTCACAGTGTCACTGTGGGTGACTAGGAGTAGTGGGTGTGAATAAGAATACTGTTAGGAAAATGGGTGGGGGGAGAGGGAGGGGGAGGAGAGGCCGGGAAGCACAGCAGAGGAAGTACAGGACTCAGGAGGGTGGCTTCACCCTGGCTGGACGGCATTACCTCCCCATGAGCACCCACTGATGTTCTTCAATGAACAATCATTACCTGTCAGGAGCCAGCCTCAGAAACACAGAGATGAAAGAGACTAAACCCACCTTGGAGCCAGCCCAGCCACTAGGGAGGCTGAGAGAGGGTTGCTTGAGCCCAGTGGCTGGAGGTAGCCTGAGTAGTATAGCAAGTCTCCATCTCAAACAACCATCAATACCAAAACAACAACAACAACAAAGCTAGGTATGGTGACACACACGTGTAATCTCAGCAGCGGACTGTAGCAGGAGGATTATTTTAAGCCAGCCTGGACTACACAGTGAGACGTTATCTCAAAAAAAAAAAAAAAAAAAAGGGAGGAAGGAAGGAGGGTCTGGAGGGAGGAAGGGAAGGGAAGAGCAAAGAAAGGAGGGAAAAGGAGAAAGAGCTAGAAAGATGGAAGGAAGGAACAAAAAAGGAAGGAAAAAAAGAGGGAAAGGAGGGAGGGGGAGAGAGGAGAACTGAGAAAGTCAAGAATCCCCCAATCAAGCTTGCTCTGTCAGCCAGCAAATGTCCACCCCCATCCTAAGCCCATAGAAGCTCCTGCCTTGTGTGCTACTGGCTCCACGGGGCTGGGTATGAGGATGTTTTTCTCAAAGGCAGAGACTGGGTCTTGGCTCCTGTTGATACCTCTATTGCACCCCATGCAGGGCCTGGCACAGAATTAGCAGATTCTCTGGGCATAAAAATGCATGGATCAGCCAAGGAACAAAAGCATTAACAAGTAAACAAAAGCCCAGTAAGAAAAAAAAATCCTTGAAGATAAGAATGAAGAATTCCAGCAACAAAGACTGAATACCCAGATGAATGAAAGAACAAAATTCCTTCTGCTGTGTGTGTGTGTGTGTGTGTGTATGTGTGTGTGTGTGTGTGTGTGTGTGTGTGTGTGTGTGTGCATGTGCCAGTCTTGGGGCTTGAACTCGGGGCCTAGGTGCTGTCTATGAGCTTTTAAGCTTTTATGCTCAAGGCTAGCACACTTTAACTTGAGCCACAGCTCCACTTCTAGCTTTTTGCTCATTAATTGGAGGTAAGAGTCATACAGACTTTCCTTCCTGGGCTGGCTTTGAACTGTTATCCTCAGATCTCAGCCTCCTAAGTAGCTAGGATTACAGCTACCTGCCAGGTGTGAGCCACTAGTGCCCAGATCCTAGCTTGCTTGCTTGCTTTTTTTCATTCCTTTTCCTTCCTTCCTTCCTTCCTTCCTTCCTTCCTCCTTCCTTCCTTTCTTTCTTCCTTCCTTTCTTATTCTTTCTCTCTCCCTCTCTCTCTTTCTTTCTTTTTACTTTTTGCCAGTCCTGGGGCTTGAACTCAGGGCCTGGGCACTGTCCCTGAGCTTTTTTTGCTCAAAGCTAGCACTCTACCACTTGCGCCACAGCACCACTTATGGCTTTTTCTGTTTATGTGGTACTGAGGAATGGAACCCAAGGCTTCATGCATACTTGCATACTAGGCAAGCACTCTACCACTAAGCCACCTTCCCAGCTCCCTCCCCGCTATTTTTGTGGTGTTGTTACTGCTATACCATTTGAACAACAGCTCCACATCTGGCCTTTTTTTTTTGTAGTTTAGTGGAGATAAGAGTCTCACAAAGCCAGGCGCGCACATCTGTATTTTTAGGATTGCAGTTTGAAGCCAGCCCAGGCACCTAAAAATGAGAAGTAGAGCTGATGTGAAAAATGGCACAGTGCCAGCCTTGAGCAAAAGAGTTTAGGGACAACACTCAAGCCAAGTTCAAGCCCCACAGGGGGAAAAAAAAGTCTCACAGTCTTTCCTGCCCAGGCTGGCTTTGATTCCTGATACTCAGATCTCAGCCGCCTGATCTAGGATTACAGGAGTGAGACACCAGGACCTGACTCCTTCTGCTTTTTTAAAACACAAAGTGGGAGCTGGGTACTGGTGACTCACACCTATAATCCTAGCTACTCCAGAGGATACGACGTGAGCATCAAAGTTCAAGGTCAGGGACTGGGAAGGTGGCTCAGTGGTGCTGTGGCTCAAGTGGTAGAGCGCTAGCCTTGAGCTGAAGAGCTGAGGGACAGCGCCCAGGCCTAGAGTTCAGGCCCCACGACCGGACTCAAAAAAAAAAAAAAAGTTCAAGGTCAGACTGGGCAGACATATTCAAGAGACACTTAGCTCTAACGAGCAAAAGGGCAAGAATGGAGGTGTGACTCAAAAAGCCAACTGAACCGGGCCTGGTGGCTCATGCCTATAATCCTAGCTACTCAGGAGGCTGAGATCTGAGGACTATAGTTCAAAGCTAGCCCTGGCAGAACAGTCAGTAAGACTCATTTCCAATTAACCACCAGAAAACCTGAAGTGGCGCTGTGGCTCAAGTGGTAGAGCACTTGCCTTGAGCTGAAGGGCTGAGGGACAGCGCCCAGGCCCAGAGTTCAAGCCCCATGACTGGCCTATCCCCTCCTCCCCCCAAAAAATGCCAAGTGAGAGCACAAGGTCCTGAGTTCAAACCCTATTACTGGCACAATAAATAAGTAAATAAGGCCAGGTACTGGTGGCTCATACCTGTAATTGTAGCTACTCAAGAATCTAAGATCTGAGAATCACACTTCAAAGCCAACCAGGGCAGGAATGTCCATGAGACTCTTATCTCCAATTAAGCACACACACACACACACACACAAACACACACACACACAAAAGCTGGAAATGGAGCTGTGGCTCAAGAGCCAGACCCAGAGTTGAAGCCCTAGGATTGGCAAAAAAAAAAAAAATAAAATGAATAAATACAAGATAGGGATGGGAGTATAGCTTAGTGATAGAGCACTTGCCCAGCAATCATAAGACCCTTAGCTCAGGCTGGAAGTGTGGCTCAGTGGTAAAGCTCCTGAGTTCAAGCCCTAGTATGGGATTCAAGAATTTTTTTTTTTTTTTTTTTTTGGTCGGTCGTGGGGCTTGAACTCTGGGCCTGGGCGCTGTCCCTCAGCTCTTCAGCTCAAGGCGAGCGCTCTACCACTTGCGCCACAGCGCCACTACCGGTTTCCTGGTGGTTTATTGGAGATAGGAGTCTCACGGTCTCTCCTGCCTGGGCTGGCTTTGAACTGCGATCCTCAGATCTCAGCCTCCTGAGTAGCTAGGATTACAGGCGTGAGCCACCGCGCCCGGCTTCAAGAATTTTTTAATGTAAACAAATGAAAGAAAAATAAATAAAAACTGACCCTGAGGTCATGCCCCAGTACTACAAAATAAAAGCAAATAAATAATAAAATACACATTTACCCATAATATTCCTTTGTTTATAAATTCCCAGTGCCTTACCCCTCATTTTGCTTGGACTAATTAAAAACAATACAATAGTAATGAAGAAGAATAAGGTCTAATGACCTCCCCTAGACCTCCCAGGGCCCCTGCCACCTCTCCAGTCCCGTCACGGGCCATTCTCTTTACTCACACTAGAATTCTTTGCAGTTCTTAGAATACACTGCATTTTGGCCTCAGGACCTTTTTGAATGTTGTTTCCTCTTCCCTTTGCTCTTCCAGTACTGGCTTCTTTCTATCCTATCCGTCATAGGAGTACCGCCTCCTCTGAGAAGCCTTTCCAGACCACCTCATCCATCTAAAGAGGTCCTTTTGTTCTTGATCTTAGCACCCAGTTTTCCTCCTTCCTGGCCAACACAATCTGGAATTCTGCATTCCTCTGTTTACTGTTTATTGTCTTAACCAGGCTAGAGTTCTGACCTCAGGAGACACCTGCCCTACTTAGGTCAGAGATGGATTCTCAGCACTCACCCACCCATCAGAATAACTTGGGTTAGGAACAGACAGTGGGCCCAGGCTGCCAGGTGTGTGGAGCAACTCTGCCCCTTCCCAGCTCCATGGTCATGGGCACATTATCATCCCTTCTGGACCTCAGTTTCCCCATCTGTACAATGGGATTGTAGTAGCCTTTCCTTCTGTTATAGGAGTCTTGAGAGAATTCAATGAGTGGTTGGACTAGTGCATGCCACATAGAAAATGCCACATAAATGTCATCATTCATTCACTCAATCAATCAAACCTCAAAACCTTGGGTCACTGCTGAGTGCCAGACTGGGTGCCTGAGGCTTAGGTAGGCATCGTGTTGAAAGTATGCTTTCTCTGACCAAATCTCTCCTCTTATAGACCAGGCTCATATTCCTTTAAAGTACTTTCAGCTGGGCTGGGAAGGTGGCTCAGTGGTAGAGTGCTTGGTCTGCATGCATGAGGCCCTGGGTTCCATTCCTCAGCACCACATAAACAGAAAAAGCTGGAAGTGGCACTGTGGCTCAAGTGGTAAAGCATTAGCTTTGAGCTGAAGAGCTGAGGGACAGCACCCAGGCCTAGAGTTCAAACCCCACGACCGACAAAAAAAAAAAAAAAAAAAAACAACTTTCAGCTGGATGATGGTGGCTCACATCTATAATCCTAGCCACTCAGGAGGCTGAGATCTAAGGCTTCCCGTTCAAAGCCAGCCTACGTAGAAAAGTCTCTAAGAGTATATATATGTATATGTGCGTATACATGTACATATATGTATATATGTATGTATGCATATACACAAGTATACACATATACATGCAATAATCTAATAAATTAGCTATACAAGGCGCTTTCGTGGTGACAGTTCCACACATGTATATCATGTATTCCAATCAATCTCCCTTTCCATTTCAATCTCACTTTCCCTTACTTAATTCCCATTTCACAAGATTTCATCGTTCTATTTTCATACTTCCCAACGATCTATTTGGACAATGTCTGTCCTCTTCCACCCTCTCTAGAGTCCGTTTCTCTCTCCCCCATAAAGCTTTTTTTTTTGTCTGTCATGGGGCTTGAACTCTGGGCCTGGGCGCTGTCCCTGAGCGTTTCAGCTCAAGGCGAGCGCTCTACCACTTGAGCCACAGCACCACTTCTGATTTTCTGGTGGTTCATTGGAGATAAAAGTCTCACAGACTTTCCTTGCCTGGACTGGCTTTGAACCAGGATCCTCAGATCTCAGCCTCCTGAGTAGCTAGGATTACAGGTGTGAGCCACTGGCGCCCAGCCTAAGAAAACATAATTTTTTTTTTATTCCTTCCCTCCCTCCCATCACCCCCTTGAGTTGCTTAGTTCACTTTCACCATTGTCCAGTGCAGCTCATGGGCTCCTCTGTTGTATTTTTACACCTGCTTTTCACTGATTCTGTGCTCTCCTCCCAGCTTCCCTAAGATGTGCACCTGTATACACCATATGAGAGGTAAAGAATATAGAGTCGGGCTGGGAAGGTGGCTCAGTGGTAGAGCACTTGCCTTGCATGCCTGAGGCCCTGGGTTTGATTCCTCAGCACCACATAAGCAAAAAGGAAAAAAAGCCGGAAGTGGTGCTGTGGCTCAAGGGGTAGAGTGCTAGCCTTGAGCTGAAGAGCTGAGGGACAGAGCCCAGGCCCAGAGTTCAGGCCCCATGACCAGACCAAAAAAAAAAAAAAAAGAATATAAAGTCATCTAAAAATGATATGACAAATTAAGAAGAGGTCCTTTGTTTCCTTGCCTTTGGGGTTCTTTTCAGTCTGTATATTATTTTATGCATATATGAAGAGGTGCTTAAGTTATTACAATTTAGTGTTATTCTTCCAAGACTGACCTCTTTTGGGTTCACTGTGTATAGGTATCTTGAGTCCTGTTTACTTTGTCATATCTCATTGCATTTTGAATCTAATATCCACATATCAGGGAGACCATGTGCCGTTTGTCTCTGATCTTGGCTTATCTCGCTCAACATTTGTTCTAGTTCCATCCATTTCCCAATGAATGACATTATTTTATCCCTTTTTTTTTCCTTTGGTTGGTCGTGGAGCTTGAACTCTGGGCCTGGGCGCTGTCCAGCAGTTCTTCAGGTCCAGGCTAGTGCTCTACCACTTGAGCCACAGTGCCACTTTTAGTTTCTGGTGGTTTATTGGTGATTCGAGTTTCATGGACTTTCCTCGCCTGTGCTAACTTTGAACCACAATCCTCAGATCTCAGCCTCCTGAGTAGCTAGGATTACAGGCGTGAACCACCAGTGCCCGGCTATTTTATCTTTTGTCATGGCTGTGTAAAATTCCACTGTGTATAGGTACCACAATTTTTGTATCCAGTCATCTGTAGTGGACATCTGGATTGTTTCCATATCTTGGTTATTGTGAACAGTGCAGCAATGAACATGGAAGTGCAGGTATCCTTGTACCTGCTTCCTGTTGGCAAGAATATTCTGTGGTGTATGTGTACGCGCGCGCGCGCATGTGCATGTGCATTATTAATACTGGGGCTTGAGCTCAAGGCCACATTCTTTTGCTTGTCTTTTTCACTCAAGACTGACACTCTGCCATTTGAACCATACCTCCACCAGTTAATTGGTAGGAATCTCACAGACTTTTCTGCTTGGGTGATTCCGAACCATGATCCTCAGATCTCAGCTTACTGAGTAGCTAAGATTTCAGGCATCTGTCATTAGTGTCTGATTTTGGCTTAGAATTTATTTTGTTGGTGGTGGTGGTGGTGGTCGTGGGGTTTGCACTCTAGGCCTGGGTGCTGTCCTTGAGCTCTTCAGCTCAAGGCTAGTGCTCTACCACTTGAGCCACAGGGCCACTTCCAGCTTTTTCTGTTTATGTGGTTCTGAGAAATTGACCCCAGGACCTCGTGCATGCAAGGCAAGCACTCTACCACTGAGCCACCTTCCCAGCTCTCCTTCCTTCCTTCCTTCTTTCTTTCTTTCTTTCTTTCTTTCTTTCTTTCTTTCTTTCTTTCTTTCTTTCTTTCTTTCTTTCTTTCTTTCTTTCTCTCTGTCTCTTCCTTCCTTCCTTTCTTTTTCTTTTCTTTTCTTTTCTTTTCTTTTTTTTTAAGGCACAGGGTCTTGCTAGTCTGCTCAGGCTGGCCTCAAACTCTGAGATTCAAGAAACCTTCTACCGTGGCTCAAGTGGTAGAGCGCTAGCCTTGAGCTGAAGAGCCCAGGCCCAGAGTTCTGGCCCCATGACTGGTGAAAGAAAAAGAAAAAAAAATCTTCTACCTTCACCTCCTCACTAGCTGGAAACACAGCACCTTCACCATTCCTGGCTCATGTGTGCTTTTCTTTTTCTTTTTCTTTTCCCCCATTTTATGTAATGATTCAAAAAAAATTTAAGAAAAAAAGTAATATTTCATGACAGAAGAAAATTATATTAAATCTAAATTTCTATGTCCATAAACAAAGTAGGCTGGAATGCAGCCAGGCTCCATTTCTGTGCAGTGCGTGTCTGCTTTTGTGTTTCCATGACAGAGCTGGGTAGATGCAGCCAAGGCCGTATGGCCAGAAAAACCAAAAATATTTACTTTCTAGTCTTTGACTGAAAAAAGTTTACTGAGCTCTGTTCAAGACCTAACTTCCAGTGACGAGAGAGAGCAGTGTTTAGACAAATATGATAAATAACACTCTGAGGGAAACATCAGACCCATCTATAGCATGGAACATTCTAGAAGGCAATTGTTCTACTTACTTTAAAAAGATATCACCGGGGCTGGGAAGGTGGCTCAGTGGTAGAGCGCTTGCCTTGCATGCATGAGGCCCTGGGTTCGATTCCTCAGCACCATATAAGAAAAAAGAAAAAAGTCAGAAGTGGCGCTGTGGCTCAAGTGGTAGAGTGCTAGCCTTGAGCTGAAGAACTGAGGGACAGCGCCCAGGCCCAGAGTTCAGTCCCCACAACCGGACCCCCCCTCCCAAAAAAAAAGATATCACCATAAAAAAAAAAAAGAATAAAAGGCAGGTGTGGGATGGCTGTTTATATTATAACTGATTTGAAAGAGGCATTACTACCAAATAGAATTCATAATCTGTAAACTTTATGTAAAGGTTATTTCTTTATTTAGGGCCAATCCTAGGGCTTGAACTCAGTGCTTGGGTGCTGTCCCTGAATTTGTTTTGCTGTTGTTGTCGTCATTTTGTGCTGGTCCTGGGGCTTGAACTCAAGACCTGGGCACTGTCCCTGAGCTTTTTTGCTCAAAGCTAACACTCTATCACTTGAGCCACAGCTCCACTTTGAGCTTTTGTGGTAGTTAATTGGAACAGAAGAGTCTCAAAGACTTTCCTGCCGGGGCTGGCTTTGAACCATGATCCTCAGATTTCAGACTCCTGAGTAGCTAGGATTATTATAGGAGTGAGTCACTGGCCGAGGGGCGGGTCTTTAACGGGGAGGACTGGAAAATGGAGGTGCCCAAGAATGCTAGTATTCTCAGTATGGCCTCAGAGGTTGCCCAGAGAATCTCCCTCAGCCTCCAGTCTACAGTTCATAGATTTCAGGGGTTCCATCAAGTCCAGCCTTCCAACCTCCATGTTGGCCATCATAGCCCTTCAGCACAGGCTATAGGCAGTGTCAGTGACCATGGCTGCCGGAGCCACCATGTGCACCAAGTGGCAGCCAGCCCTAGCACCCCACTCCCACAAGTGGGGATCTCTACTGCCATGCATCTGGCCAATGTGAATCTCCCTGAGGGCCTGAACTGTAAGCTCTCTAATCTCCATTCCCACCCCCAACCAACACCAGACTGCAGCAAGAGACCCACCGAGCTGCTCAGAGAGGCCCTCAGAAATAAAGAGAAAGCACATTCTCTATTGCAGCAAGACAGGCTCTAGTTAGAAGGCAGAGGCGACTGAATAACAGAAAGTAGGGGGGGACTGACCCTAGGGGAGAATTCCCTATCCCAGAGTCAGGAATGCCCTATAGGCAGCACCGTAAGCTGAGCTCTGGGAAAAAGGAGCCAGCCAAGAGAAGGTGGTGGAAGCTGGGTTCCCATCGCTCCTCCACAGGGAGCCATTGTCTGGAGGAAGAGAAGTGTCACACCCTAAGGTCAACAGCCACATGGAAAGGTCGCTGGGGAAAGAGAGCAGAGCTGGGAGGGGACTGGAGGGTGCCTGGGGAGGAACCCCTGGGGTCACGTGGGAGGTTTTTCTGGAGCAACGGGGGTGAGAGAGTGTGACAGTAGCCAGGAAATCGCCCCCACGGAGCCTCATCTTTGTGTCATGCACCAAGCTAGCAATTTGCATATGGTGGCTCAACTCATCCACTCCATTGCACAAGTACTTACTGACCTGACAGCTCAGTTGCTAGGGTTGGAGCAAGTCCTTTCCCCTCTTAGAACTTGGCAATAGGAAGAGACAGTCAAAAGACATCCTGTTGCCCTGAAGAAAAAAAAGCAGAGAAAAGCCATCAGAGCTTTTTTGAAAAAAAAAATTATTGTTATTATTTAATCAATTTTGTGCTAGTACTGAGGCTTCAACTCAAAGCCTCACAATCTCGCTTGGCTTTTTGCTTTGTACATTCCTGAGGCTTGAACTCAGGGCCTAGGCTCTGTCCATGAGCCTCTCTGTGCTCAAGGCTAGCACTCTACCACTTGAGCTACAGCTGGCTTTTTTGAGTAGTTTATTGGAGATAAGCGTCTCTCGGAGAGCCAGGTACCAGTGGCTCATGCCTATAATCCTAGCTACTCAGGAGGCTGAGGTTTGATGATTGCGGTTCAAAGCCAGCCCAGTCAGGAAAGTCCATGAGACCTTTATCTCCAATTAACCACCAGAAAACCAGAAATGGCTCTGTGGCTCAAGTGGTAGAGCGCTAGCCTTGAACTGGAGAGCTTAGGGACAGCACTCAGGCCCAGAGTTCAAGCTCCATGACTGACCAAAACAAAAACAAAAAAGAATCTCATGGAGTTTCCTGCCCAGGCTGGACACTGTGATCCTCAGATCTCAGCATCCTTAGTAGCTGGGATTACAGGAGTGAGTCACCAGCACCCAGCCCAGTTTCTTGATTGGCTTTTTTTGCTTATGACTGACACTCTACTACCTGAGCCATGCCTCCAACTCAGTTTTCTTGCTGTTTAATTGGAGATGGAGTCTTCTAGAGTTATCTACCCCGGCTGACTTCAAACCAGGATCCTCAGATCTCAGTCTCTTGAGTAGCGGGATTCCAGGTGTGAGCCACTGGTGCCTGACTGAGCCTGTATCCTTCTTTATTAGACTGTGATCCCACCCTGAGAAAGCAGAAGTAGACACTTAGCCCACAGAGCATAAGTTTATGGAGAGATACAGTTCACCTTTCCCAATAAAGAGTGCAGTTGTATGAGTTGTATACACTGCTCTGGGCCTTGCTCTTTTTTTCCTTTTTTCTTTTTGGTGGTTGTGGGGTCTGGGTACTGTCCCTGAGCCACTTTGTGCTCAAGGCTAGCACTCTACCACTTGAGCCACAGCACCGCTTCCAGTTTTTGAGTAGTTAATTGGAGATAAGAGTCTCACAAAGGGACTGGGAAGGTGGCTCAGTGGTAGAGTGCTTGCCTTGTATGCCTGAGGCCCTGGGTTCAATTCCTCAGCACCACATAAGCAAAAAGAAAAAACCCAGAAGTGGTGCTGTGGCTCAAGTGGTAGAGTGCTAGCCTTGAGCTGAAGAGCTGAGGGACAGCACCCAGGCCCAGAGTTCAGGCCCTCCGGACCCCCCAAAAAAAGAGTCTCACCGGGCCTTTTCTGCCCAGGCTGGGTTTGAACCATGATCCTCAGATATCAGCCTCCTGAGTAGCATGAGCCATCAGTACAAGGCAGGTCTTGTTTCTTTCCTTTTTTCTTTTTTTTTGGTTGTGGGGCTTGCACTCTGGGCCTGGGCGCTGTCCCTCAGTTCTTCAACTCTAGGCTAGTGCTCTACCACTTAAGCCACAGCCCCACTTCCAATTTTCTGGAGCTTTATTGGAGGTAAGAGTCTCATGGACTTATCTGCCTGTGCTGGCTTTGAACTGGGATCCTCAGATCTCAGCCTCCTGAGTAGCTAGGATTACAGGCGTGAGCCACCAGCGCTTGGCAGGCCTTGCTTTTTAAACTTAATATCCTTTAATAAACTTTTCCAATTGGAACACTCAAGGTTTCCTCTTTTTTTGTTGTTATATTCTTGTTTTATAGTTTTGTGGGGTTTTTTTTTCTTCCTGTCAGTTGTGGGGCTTAAACTCAGGGTTTTGGTGCTGTCCCTGAGGTCTTTTGCTCAAGCTTAGTACTCTAGCGCTTTGAGCTACAACTCTACTTCTGGTTTTCTGGTAGTTAATTGGAGATAAGTGTCTCATGGACTTTTCTGCCTGGGCTGGCTTCAAACCGCAATTTTTAGATCTCAGCCTCCTGAGCAGTTAGGATTACAGGCATAAGCCACCACCAGCCAGCTTTTTTTTGGTCGGTTTGAACTCAGGGCTTGGGCTCTGTCCCTGAACCTTTCTGTGCTCAGGGCTAGCATGCTACACTTGAGCCACAGCACTACTTCCAGCCTTTTCTGTATATGTGGTACTGAGGAATTGAACCCAGGGCTTCATGCATGCTAGGCAAGCACTCTACCACTAAGCCATTTTTTTTTTTCAAGTACTAGAATTTGAACTCAAGGCCTTGGGCTTACTTGGCAGATACTTGTGATGCTTCTACTTCTGACCTAGAAGGGCTGGAATCTGGGATTACAGGCTTGTACCACCATACTCTGACTCTTTTTTTTGAGACAGGATCCTATGGTATGGACTCAAACTCTATCCTCCTACCTCAGACTCTCAAATTCTGGGATTATAAGGCTCCAACACTATGCCCAGGTCCCCTACTGTTTTTGAGCACTACATAGTACTCCACTGTATGGTATGCTATATATAATCTTATGGTGGGCAATGGGTTGCTCCCAGCATTTTCTATTGCAAACAGTGCAGCAGAGAATAACTGTACATACATCATCCATCCTTCACTTGTGCAGCAATATCTGAAGAAGAAATTCCCAGAAGTAAAATATTTGGATGCATCTTTAATTTTGATGGATTTTGCCAAAATGCCCTTTTGGGAACTTTTACCAATTTGTGTTCACATGTGTTACAGCGCTCTGTGAGAACACACGTAACAGTACTGCTTTCTTACAGAATATGCTCCAAAACTTCTAGACTTTTTGCCAGACTAGTAGGAAATGGTACCCCAGTGTAGCTGTCTGGGTTTACATTTCTTCTGCATGAATTTGAGCTTCTTTTTTCCTATGTTTAGAGCCATTTGTATTGCTTTTCTGGGAACCATCCATTCATTGCTATGTGTTCTCTTAGATTATTGGTCGTTCTAATCAATTTCCAGGAAATCATTATAAATTGGAGAAATAGCTCTTCATCTAAGTTATAGTGATCTAAGTTATAAATATCCCCCCCCATCTACATCATTTGTCTCATGACTTGATTTACAGTGCTTTCCCATGCAGAAGTTTTGGATTTTTATGTAGGTGACTTTATCAATCTTTTTTATGGCTTTTTGATTTTTGAGTCATGAGTTAGATTTTTCCTACTATTAGATGATAAATTCTCCCGTTTTTCTCCACCGCTTTTATGGTTTTATTTTGGGGTTTTCTAGCTCTTAATCTTTGATCTCTTTGGAGCTCATCCTATTGCTCTACGTGAGTGACAATCTATCCAGCCCCCCACTCCCGTTGGCCACCTAACCATCCCTGTGCCTTGTATTAGAGAATCTGTTCTCAGCCAGGTGCCAGTGGCTCATGCCTTAACCTAGCTATTCAGGAGGTTGAGATCTGAGGATCATGGTTCAAAGCCAGCCCAGGCAGGAAAGTCCATAAAACTCTTATCTCCAATAAACCATTCAGAAAACCAAAAGTGGCGCTGTGGCTCAAGTGGTAGAGCACTCAAGTTCACACCCAGAGTTCAAGCCCCATGACTGATCCTCCTCCCACAAAAAACCGTTCTGATGCCAGGACCCCTTTCTATCATGGGCTAAGTTCCCATGTGCAGTCTACCCTATTTCTCGACTTCCTATTCCAGTCCAATTCGTCTGTCTCTTTCTTAATCCAAATAAAGTTGTTTAAATTTTGGAGGCCTGAGACTAGAGTTGTGACTCAAGTGTAGAATGCCAGCTTTGAGCAAAAAAGCTAAGGGAGAGCTCTGAGTTCAAGTCCAAGTACCAGTAGACAGAGGCATGAGTACAAACACACACACATACACACACACACAAATACATGCACACACACATAAATAAAGAACTAATTGAAGCTTTGTTTTCAGAACTGGGAATCAAAACCAGGGCCTCATGAATGCTGGTCAAATATACTGCCACTAAATTACACTCACCATTTAAGGGTTTAAGTGCTACTAATAGTAGGAAGATTGGCCCTTCCTTCTTTCCTTCCCTCCTTTCCTCCCATTCTTCTTTCCTTCCTTCCTTTCTTCTTTCCTTCCTATAAGAATTTTTCATTCTCTCTCTTTCTGTCAGATGGAGGAACCTCAGGCAATCTCATGGGAAGTATACCACAGTAAAGAAACAGAAAATAAACAATAATTAAATGCACTTGGTCATGTCAACGAAAAGCAATGGTAAAGCGGATAAACGGTCAGGAGCTGAGCAGCAGGCGAAGGGTGGGGGGAAGGGAGGCCTCACAGATCCTCACAGAACTGTCCGAACTGTCCTAAACAGGGACTGACACCAGGGCCCTAGGCTAGAGCCTGCCTGCCAAATGGAGACTGGCTTGCAGACCCGAGCAGAGAGCATGGAGCCTCCGAGAGGAGGGCAGGAGGCAATAAGGGAGCCAGCACCTGGCCTTAGAGGTCATAGCAAGGACACTAGCTTTTCCTTCTGACACTAGCAGCTTAGAAGAGGTTGGCGGAAGAGTGACCTGACCCCACATTGGTTTTCACACGGTGGTTCTGCTGTGTGACAGCCAGGGTGATGGTCGCAGCGAGGAGGGCCTGATAGGGAAGGTGACAGGATAGAAGGTGTGAGCAGCTGTACCTTGGGTATGTTGGGTCTATCTCCCCCACCATGTGGGCTTTGCATGGCAGGTGCCACGTGTATTGGGTTCTATAAGCCCAGTGCACGGCCCAGGGTAAGCCTGGGTACGCCCTGGGGAGAAAAGAGGAGAAAGATCAGAGAACACAGAGGAGGAGGGAAGGCCCTTGGGGAACCACTTCCTGAAGGCCATGGAAAGTAAAGGGGACAGACATGGGAAAGAAAGAGAGAAAAAAGGAAAGAAAGAAAGAAAGCCAGTTCTGCATCAGGGCCCAAGGCCAGAAGGGCCAAAGCTGGGGACAGGATTTCCCCAACTCAGTGTCTAGGACCTATGACCCCCTCAATCAAGGTAATTACAGTAATAAGAGGATCCAGGCTAGGGAGTTGGGCCAAGTGGTACAAACTTGTGTTTCCAGTACACAGGAGCCTGAAACCGGAAGACTGTGAGGTTGAAGTCAGCCTGGGTTACATAGATCGTGTCTCAAAAAAATCAAAACTGTAGGAAAAGTAAAAGGTGGTGCTGGTGGCTCATGCCGGTAATTCTGGCTACTCAAGAGGCTGAGCTCTGAGAATCTAACTTTGAAGTTACCTCCAGGCAGAAAAGTCCATGAGACCCTTAACTCTAACCAGCAAAAAGCCAGAAGTGAAGGTAAGGCTCAAGTGGTAGAATGACAGCCTTGAGCAAAAACAAACAAACAAAAAACAAACAAGCACGTAACCCTGGCTACTCAGAAGGTTGAGATCTAAGGATCTTGGTTCAAAGCCAGCCTGGGCAGATAACTCTGCGAGGTTCTTTTTTTTTTTTTTTTTTTTTGTCGGTCGTGGGGCTTGAACTCTGGGCCTGGGCGCTGTCCCTCAGCTCTTCAGCTCAAGGCGAGCGCTCTACCACTTGAGCTACAGCGCCACTTCCGGTTTTCTGGTGGTTTATTGGAGATAGGAGTCTCACGGTCTTTCTTGCCCGGGCTGGCTTTGAACCGCGATCCTCAGATCTCAGCCTCCTGAGTAGCTAGGATTACAGGCGTGAGCCACCAGCGCCCGGCGAGGTTCTTATCTCCAAATAACTACCAAAAGCCAGAAGTGAAAGTGTGGCTAAAGTGGTAGAATGCTAGTCTTGAGAAAAAAAAGCTCAGGAACAGTGAGTTCAAGCCTGAGTTCAAGCCCCAGGACCAACACACACACACACACACACTCCAAGCAGGGTGCCAATGGCTTACATCTGTAATCCTAGCTACTCAGGGGGCTGAGATCTGAGGGTCACAGTTCAAAGCCAGCCCAGGCAGCAAAGACTCTGAGACTGTTATCTCCGATTAACCCAGAAAACCAGAAGTGGTGGTGTGGCTCAAAGTGGAAGAGCACTAGCCTTGAGTGAAAAAGCTCAGAGACAACACCCAGGCCATGAATTCAAACCTCACCACCTACTAAAAAAAAAAAAAAGTTCATGGTGGCATTTGCTACCATAAGGACCCCAGAGGAGAGGTGGGATTCTTCTTTTTTTTTTTGCCTGTCCGTGGGGCCTGAACTGTGGGCCTGGGCACTGCCCCTCAGTTCTTCAGCTCAAGGCTATCACTTGAGCCACAGCGCCACTTCCGGCTTTTTCTGCTTATGTGGTGCTGAGGAATCGAACCCAGGGCCTCATGCACGTGAGGCAAGCACTCTACCACTGAGCCACCTTCCCAGCCCGAGCTGGACTTCTTAAGGTGAGGGTTCAAGAGAAGGAAGTCTGGAGAGAGCAGGCAAAGTTCTTAAGTTCTAACACCTAGAGACCCTGTAAAAGGATAACTGGCTCCCTTTCAGATGCTACATTGATGCTCCAAGAAGGGAAGAAATCCATTCAGGATCAGACAGCAAAAGGGGAGAGAGGGGGGCTGACACAGTTTCAGGCCCTGGTCTCTGCCAGGCTTTCCTTGGGTTCTGCCTAATTTGGTCTGGCTCCCTCTGTAGTCACAGGGAGTGGCCAAGCGCAGAGAAAAGGGACAGCTCCTGCAGTTCAGCCAGTCCTGGGGCAGAGGGGAGGGAGCAGCTGCCAAGGCACAGCTGTTGAGGGGGTGGGGCCCAGCTGTGTAGACCGGAAACCCACAGCACTCACAGGCTTCAGGCAGAATGGCAGGGAACAGGGCAGGTGAAAGGAGCCACTCAGCCGAAGGACAGAGGAAACGAGTCGTGCCCTGAAGTGAGGCCTGGCTTTGCCACTGCCGCACTGTGGGCCCATGGGAAAGTTAGCATCCATCCGGGAACATCACATCAGCCTGTGAGGCTGGAAAATGGCAAGAATGTCTCCTGCCTTCCAGGCAGCCATGGGATCAGATGAGGTCACAGGAGTCCAGGACTGTCTGCAAGTGCTTCTTCCATCTTGGCCTGCCTGTCCCCACGCATGCTCACTAGGGGAACGGTCTGTGTTAGGCCAAGTGTGGCAGGGCTGGGCTGGGCTGGGGAGGGGCAGCAGGCCAGTGCTGATATCCATGGGCCTGTTAGAGCCTGGTACGCGTTCTTAGCACAGGTGAGCAGACCCTGACTCTGCAGCATGTAAGCTGAGAGTGGCCAAACGCTGGAGAAAGAGTCCCCCCCCCCCCCCGCCCTTAATAAACTCCCCCTGAGAAGAGATGTTCACCCAGATCCTGTGGTCATGACTGTCACACTAGGGGGACACAATAACAAAGCAATCTTCCCCTCCTGTAACTTACATTCTAATAGGAGAAAAACCATCAAATAAGCCCCACCCCACCCCCAATCATGTGCTGGATAAGCGGATATGACTTCTAAATGAAGGTTGCAAGGGCAAACAAGGTAAGTAGAGAAAGAGTTGAGTGTTTAGGGCTGAGGAACAGCAGAGGGAAAAGCCCAGAGACAAGAAGCTGCATTTTCAAAGCTGCAAGTTCAGCATGTCCAGAGGCTAGAAGGGGAAAGGCCAGGCGTGGTGAGGTCAGCTGGGTGAGTCCTCAGCTGGACGAGGGCTCATCTGAGGGTTAGCTCTCTCCAGATGGTCAAGAATGAGAAGCAAGCAAGGTTCCAGAGGGGAAGAGGTCTGGCAGGGAGAGGTGGTCCCGGCACGCGTGCTTGCAGGTACTTAGAGGAAAGAGCTGTCAAAGGCTGGGACTGGCTAGAGCCTGGCAGGAACAGCGAGGAGGGGAGCTGGCAGAGAACAAAGACTCAGCACGTTGTTTGTGAGTCTGGTTGAGTGGCCTGGAGGCAATAGGAAGCCATAGAAAGCTTTTATGTAGGGGAATGACACACCCTCATTGAGATGTGGAGGAAAACTGTTAGGGATGCAGACCTCAAAGAACTTGGGGGTGAGTGTTGGGAGTGTAGCTCTGTGTTAGAGCACTTACCTGCCCTGCCTGAGGCCCTAGGCCAACCACCAAAACTGAAGGAACAAAACAACCCCCCCTCTGCCCCCCCCCCCCCAGCCTGGCCTGCTTTCACACAGCCTCTGAGCCATCTCAGGGAGAATGAGGAAATTCATTTGTCTGAGCAGTCCCATGGCTAGGGGGCCCAGAGCTGGAGCATGTGGACCCAGGAAGGAAAGAAGAGGGTGAGGGCTTATGAAAGGATCTAGTCCTTCACCCCACACCCTAAGGTCGGTTTGATCTCAGCTCATCAGCCATTCAAGGACTCAAGAGGCCTTAGATCCCAGGACCTAAGGGCTAGAAGGACAGTCCTCCTAGCCTAGAATGGGGAAATGAGGCTGCAGAGGGCCACTGAAGTTACTCTAAGCCATACACGCAGAAAATTGGGAACATCTAGTATGTACAAGCCAAGAGCAGGCCAAGCCCAATGCAAGGACAGAGACAGAGACAGAGACACAATTGCTTGTCTTTTTCCACTGAAGGCTGGTGTTCCACGACTTGAGCCACACCTCCACTTCCTGCTTTTTGCTGGTAATTGGAAATAAAGAGTCTCATGGACTTTTCTACTCAGGCTGGCTTTGAACCTTGCTCAGATCTCAGCCTCTTCCTCTCCGCCCCCCCCCCCCCCAAGTCCTGGGCCTGAACTCAGGGTCTAGGTACTGTCCCTGAGCTGCTTTTTTTTTTTTTTTTTGCTCAAGGCTAGCGCTCTACCACTAACAATACTATTTCCCACTTTTGCTCTACCACTAACAATACTATTTCCCACTTTTGCTGTGTATATGGTGCTGAGGAATGGAACCCAGAGCTTCATGCATGCTAGGCAAGCACTCTACCACTGAGCCACCTTCCCAACCCTCTCAGCCTCTTGAGTCGCTAGGATGACAGGCCTGAACCACCAGCACCGGCCTGGTGTGGTCTGGAGACTCTGCGTCGCCAGGCTGGCGGGGAACTCTGGCTCCTCCCTCCGCAGCCTGGAATCCAGGGCATTTCCTCGTCCACGAGGGGAATGGAGATGTTTAGTTGTCATGCTGGTCTGCAGTAGCAGGCTGAGGGCAGAACCGGGTCCGCAGCTGCCGGGCCCAGGCTCTCTGGGGTCTGCGGGGGGGGGGGGGGGGGAGGAGGGAGAGGGACAGGGAGGGGGGAGGTGCGGAGAGGCCAAGCGTGCCACCGACTGCGGGTGGGGCTGGGTTTCTGGGACTTTTCCTCTCTGAGGTCAGAGTCCCCAAAATAGCTGCGCTCCGGTGAGGGGCGGGGGCTCGGTCACACCCTGGGTCCCGCTGCATTTCCCCCGGGCGCCCACCCTCTGCCAGGCCGGCCACGTCGCGGGGCGGGGGGCAGCACCAGCACCGAGGCCCGCGCGGCCGCAGACAGTTCACGCCGACCGATGACCCGCTGTCCCGCAGCACTCGGCTCCCGGCGCGTCCACTCAGACGGCCCGGGCCTCGAGTGAGGCCACGCCCCCTGCAGCCCACCAATCAAGAAGCAGAGCGACTCGGACCACGTCTCCGAGCCGAATGTCACTCAACCTGGAAGCCACGCCCAGTGGCTCCGCCTGGGAAAGGCAGTGGTGGGTAAGTGGGCTCTGGAATTGCACATGTTCTTACTACCCTAATGGATACAACCACTCCTCATCTGCACACACACCCCAAGCCAAAGTGGCCTCTTATATCCCAGGCCTGTTGCTGTTGGTGACCACGCACGCGCGCGTGTGCACACACACACACACACACACACACACACGGTCAGGCACCAGTAGCTCACACCTGTAATCCTAGCTACTCGGGAGGCTTAGATTTGAGGATCGTGGTGCAAAGTCAGTCCAGGCAGGAAAGTCTGTGAGATTTATCTCTAATTAGTCACCAAAAAGCCAGAAGTGGAAATGTCGCTCAAATGGTAGATCATGAACATCAAAGCTCAGGGACAGCACCCAAGCCCTGAGTTCAAGCCCCAGGACTGGCAACAGGAAACAGAACAAAAATCAAAAGCACATGTTTCATCCTGTGCTTGTCCTTAAGGAGCTGAGAGTAGTGTATAGAGAAAGCCTGGCAATAACAAATGCCTGCGCCGCCAGGCTTTTATTACAATCACGATCAATTTCAGGAACATTAAGGAACAGGTTGGTGCTGTAGCAGTATTTCCAATTTCAATTGCCGCTGTAGGTCCCTGGAGAAGCTGCTTGCCTCCTAAAGCAACAAGTGTTCCAGGCAAAGGATGGGACTGTACAACAGTGAGAGCTGGCTGTGGGTGGCTCATGCCTGTAATCCTAGCCACTCAGGAGCCTGAGATCTGAGGATGGATGGTTGGAAGCCAGCCCCAAACAGGAAAGTCAATGAGACTACTTATCTCCAAATTATTCACCAAAAAGCCAGAAGTGAAGTTATGTTTCCAATGGTAGAATACCAGCCTTGAGTGAAAAAGCTTAGGGACCTTGCCCAGACCTTGAGCTCAAGCTCCAGGACTGGTTCGCGTGCATGCACGCGTGCGCATGCACACACACACACACACACACACACACACACACACACACACACACACACCACAGCAGTAAGGTTGGCATGCACTCAGAGGATACAGGGAAGGAAAAAGACACCAGGTTAGTAAGAGAGGGAAAAGGAAACCTTGAAGGCCATGGGCTGGGAAGGTGGCTCAGTGGTAGAGCGCTTGCCTTGCATACCTGAGGCCCTGGGTTCCATTCCTCAGCACCACATAAGCAAAAAAAAAAAAAAAAAAAGCTGGAAGTGGCGCTGTGGCTCAAGTGGTAGAGCGCTAGCCTTGAGCTGAAGAGCTGAGGGACAGCGCTCAGGCCCAGAGTTCAGGCCCCACAACCAGACCCAAAAAACAAAAACAAACAAAAAAACCTTGAAGGCCATAGTAAGAAAGTAGGATTTTATTATACATTGATGGGCAATCCCTAGACATTTTGTTTTGAGACCTTCCCAGGGCTTGGCACATGGCTTTTTATGGTAGTTCCTGCCTAGCAGATGTGAGGCTCTGAGTTCAAACCCCATATTGCCAACAAACAAACATCCCACACACTTCTTAGCTGTGTGTAGAGAATGGACAAGAGCGCTCAGTGGAGCAAAAGTGGATTGGGAGGATGACCTAAGGACAGTGAGCACAAGAGGGGCCCAAATATCTGGGGAGGCATGGACACCTTCAAGAAATACCCCAGGAATAATGAGGGCTGGGGGCGGAGCTCAGTGGTAGAGCCCTTGCCAGTATACAGGAAGTGAGGCTGGGCTTGACCCCCAGCGTTGCAAAAACAAACAAAAATAACTAATAATTAGAAGAGACAATCTGCTCGCTGGTTGATGGATTGAATGAGGAGGTGGGTGAGGCAGAGGGGAGTTAATATCATTCCTTCATTGGGCAATTATTTATGGAGTTCCCGTTCCCTCTGGTTGCCAGGAACTGTTTTAAACAGGCAGACTCTCTGGGAGAAATCCTGGCCCTGTTACTGGCTAGCCGCTTGCCTCAGCCAAGTTAATTAGCTTCTCTCTGCTTTGATTTTTATCTGAAGAATGTGGATAAGAATGCTCCAGTTGTTAAAAGGGTTAAAGGGTGACACATGTTAAACCTTGGATTTGGGTTCTGAGGCTGTAGACTTGGATTTGAATATTATGGAATAACCAAAGGTTCTGTTTCCGTCCTTCCCTCCCTTCTTCCCTTCCTTCCTTCCTTCCTTCCTTGCTTCCCTTCTTTCTTTTTGTGCTAGTACAGCGGTTTGAACTCTGGACCTCTCATTCTCGATTGGCTTTTTTCCTCAAGGCTGGTGCTCTACTGCTTGAGCCATACCTCCAGTTCCATTGTTTTGCTGATTAGTTGGAGATACAAGTCTCACCATTTTGTCTGTCTTGGCTGGCTCTGAACTTCAGTCCTCAGACCTCAGCATCCTGAATAGCTAGGATTATAGGAGTGAGTCACTAGCATCCCAGCTAAAGTTTCCTTTCCTCTGTTGTCCTTATACAAAGAAAAAAAGGAAGGAAAGAAAGAGAGAGAGAAGAAAGAAAGTAAAGGAGAGGGAGAGAGGAAGGAAAGAAGGAAGGAAGGAAGGAAGATGATTATGTTAGAGCACTACTTCCCACTTCTGTCTGCACAGTAGAATCATTCAAGCCTTCTTAAAATTCCAAAGTTGAACACTAGCAGCTCATGCCTGTAATCCTAGCTACTCAAGAAGCTGAGATCAGAGGATCACAGTTCAAAGACAGCCCAGGCAGGAAAGCGCACAAGACTCTTATCTCCAATTAGCCAGCACAAAGCTAGGGTAGAGGTGTGACTCAAGTAGTAGAGTGCTAGCCATGAGCAAGCAAGTGGAGTGAGTGCTAGCTAGGCCCCTGAGTTTAAGCCCTGGTACCAGCACAAAACCAAACCAAAGCCCAGCCTGCACCCCAGACCAATCAGATGACAATGTCTACAGGTGAGACACAGGGCCAGTGTGTTCTGAAGCTTCCAAGGTATTCTAGGTGCAGACAAGTTTGGGAACCACCATGAGAGTGAGTCAGAAACCAAGAGACTACTTTTAAAATACTCATCAGGAAGGGCTTCTCAGAGAAGACAAGATTTGAGTGGCAACAGAGAAAAGTGAAGAAGCAGCAATCTCTGGTAAGTCAGGGGGAATAAACATCTTTGGGGAGGTGTGTCAGGCCTGGGGCCCCGAAAACCTGCAATGGAGAAGACTGAGGGGGAAAAGGGCTTGAGCTGGTAGGTTCCAAGCAATGGCATGGGTACTTAGCGCTGAGTGAGGACCCTCTGTCCCCCCCTGCAGGTCTGCCCTGGGTCCTCGTTGTAGCTGTGTGTACTGGGAGGTGAGCCCTAGTGATCATCAAGAATTCCTGCTTGCCAGGCATCAGTGGCTCATGCCTGTAGTCCTAGCTACTCAGGAGGCTGAAAGCTGAGGATCAAGGTTCAAAGCCAGCCTCGGGAGAAAAGTCCATGAGACTCTGACCTCCAATTAACCAACAAACAAACTGAAAGTAGAGCTGGAGCTCAGATGGTAGAGCGCTACCCTTGAGTGAAAAACTAAAGAACAGAGTCCAGGCTGAGTTTTCAACTCCTCATGCCAACACACACACAAACACACAGACACATAGGCACACACACACACAGACACAGACACACAGACAGACAGACAGACACACACACACACACACACACACACACAAGGGATTTATTCTTTTTTTTTTGTCGGTCGTGGGGCTTGAACTCTGGGCCTGGGCGCTGTTCCTCAGCTCTTCAGCTCAAGGCGAGCGCTCTACCACTTGAGCTACAGCGCCACTTCCCGTTTTCTGGTGGTTTGTTGGAGATAGGAGTCTCACGGTCTCTCCTGCCCGGGCTGGCTTTGAACCGCGATCCTCAGATCTCAGCCTCCTGAGTAGCTAGGATTACAGGCGTGAGCCACCAGCGCCCGGCAAAGGATTTATTCTTAACTAGGTATAGTAGTTTACTCTTGTAATCCCTGCACTCAGGAGGCCAAGGGTAAGT
The DNA here is from genome assembly GCF_019054845.1 of Dipodomys spectabilis. Taxonomy (NCBI): domain Eukaryota; kingdom Metazoa; phylum Chordata; class Mammalia; order Rodentia; family Heteromyidae; genus Dipodomys; species Dipodomys spectabilis. The sequence continues at coordinate 6,649,616 of NW_024870795.1, forward strand.
GTGGTGAAGGACTGACGGCTCCAAGTCCTACATTGGACCTTGTCTCAAAGAGAAAAAAAAGGAATTTGTGCTCACTCTTGAGATGTGGCTCAGTGGGTTTAATTCCCATTACTGAAGAAAAAAATAAAAAAGAAAGAAAGAAAGAAAAGAAAGAAAGAAGGAAGGAAAGAAAGAAAGAGGGCTGGGAAGATGGCTTAGTGGTAGAGCGCTTGCCTTGCATGCATGAGGCCCTGGGTTCGATTCCCCAGCACCACATAAGCAAAAAGAAAAAAGCTGGAAGTGGCGCTGTGGCTCAAGTGGTAGAGTGCTAGCCTTGAGCTGAAGAGCTGAGGGACAGCGCCCAGGCCCAGAGTTCAGGCCCCATGACCGGACCCAAAAAAAAAGAAAGAAAGAAAGAAAAGAAAGAAAGAAAGAAAATGCTTACAAGGCCAGGCATGGTGGTACACATCTGTAATCCTAGCACTTAGGAGACAGATCCAGGAAGATCATGAGTTTCCAGCCAGCTTAGCCCTAGGGAAACCTTGTCTCAAAAATCCAAAACACTCTGGGTGCCAGTGGCTCATACCTGTAATCCTAGGTACTCAGGAGTCTGAGATCTGAGGATTGTGGTTCAAAGCCAGCCTGGGCAGGAAAGTCCATGAGACTCTTATCTCCAGTAAACCACCAGAAAATCAGAAGTGGTGCTGTGGCTCAAGAGGTAGAGCACTAGCCTTTTGCTGAATAGCTGAGGGACAGCACCCAGGCCCAGAGTTCAGGCCCTATGACTGACCTCCCCCCCAAAAAAAATCTAAACCAAAACCAAACCAAATCAAATAACAACAACCCCCCCCCACACACACACACAACTTTCATACTCACCACCTGGGGGCACCAGTAGTATGTTCCCATGTTTGTCATCACCACTCCCTGCCTGTGATCCTGTTAGGGAGATCTGGATCTCTATGCTTGGGGTGTGGATAGGTGGAACCTAAGAGCCACCCTGGACAAGCAACTGTGCAGAACAGAACACAAGCAGTGCAACTGGCCCAGTTTGGGTTTGGGGATTATTTTCATGGCTAGACTGGCATTTCCCTTGGTGTTGGCTACAGGGGAAGTGAGTGCAGTAAATCCATCCTGGGAGAATGATTGGGGACAAGCTGTCCCATGAGGCCATCCGTTCCTTCAGATGAGGAACCACTGGGCATCTGCCAGCCTCTGACTGGGCTCGAGCTCTTCTATTGGGAGTTGGTGCTTGAAGTTGGGAACTGGGAATGGGTATTTGAGCCCATGTGCTTGGGGCTGGATTTCCGGCACTGAATTCTGAGGCTAGGTACAGGGCCTTGGGTATTTGGGGCTAGGTGTTTGGATATGTGTGTGTGTGTGTGTGTGTGTGTGTGTGTGTGTGTGTGTGTGTGTGTGTATACGCACACGTGTGCACATGCCAGTATTATTGGGACTTGACTTTTTTCCCTCAAGATTGGTGCTCTACTTTAAGCCATACTTCTACTTCCAGCTTTTTACTGGTTAATTGGAGTGAGCCATCATTACCTAGCTGGGCTTGCTTTTTGGAAACCAAGGTTCTGTTTCTCTTCTTTTCTTTTTGTTGGTCATGAGGCTTGGAACTCAGAGCCTAGGCACTGTCCCCAAGATTTGTTTTTGCTTAAAGCTAGCACTCTACCACTTTGAGCCACAGCTCCACTTCTAGTTTTCTAGTGGCTAATTGGAAGTAAGAGTCTCAAGGACTTTCCTGCCCCAGTTGGCTTTGAACAATGATCCTCAGATCTCAAGCTTCCTAAACAGTAAGGATTACAGGCGTGAGCCACCAGTGCTGGCTAGGGTTCTATTTCTTTATTGGTCTAAACAGTGAACCTGCTCCCTACCCTGACTCTACCCAGTGGCTTCATATGCATGCCTCTGCCTGTCTTGCTGTCTGCTTTGTGCAGATGCCCGAGGGAGCAATGCTAGAGAAGCTTCTCTGAGCTTCTTCAGGAGGCCTTCCAGGGACCCTCCCCCTCCCCCTAGCCAGGAAGTCCACACTCTGTCATCTTCCACCCCTCCCCCAGCCATCTGTGCAAAGGAAGTGGCTCCTCAGTTCTTCACAGGAAGCCACAGGCCTCTTCTGCTTCAGACACCTCCAGCTGTGTTCAGGTCCAGGCCCCTTTCCAAGCTGGGCCTGGAGACACCCTGTTCCTAGCACCGCCCTCTGCTGCCCAGCCAAGAAATATGTGGATGCTCCTTTAAATCCTTCTGGATGGATTTAGAGCACAGCTGGGCTGGGAAAGCTAAACTGGAGGCAGAGGGTCCTGAATGTCATGCTTAGGAGTTTGGAGGTCTCTGAACTGTACAACGGAAGGCCTGGGAGGATGAGAAGGGAGCGGGCTCTGTAGGCATCATCCTAGGGATGGATCACTCTTGGGCTTCAAGAGTTCCTGCTGCAGAGCGGGGTTGTGGTCTATTCATTTTTGTCTGGGAAGACCACTGTGGAGCCTGCCCCTGGGGAGGGTTGGTTGATAATGTGGAGCTGCTCAAAGATCCAGCCTGGGACTGCAGTGCCACCTGGTGGTTCTATTAGCACATAGCACTATGAAATTAGCCCTCTGGGAATCCTCTCAGGGAAGGAGTGGCGCTTCAAGGGCCTGGGGGCCAGAAAGACCCTCTCAGAATAAGGGAACACCTAGATAAAGGAATTTCATTAAGCTCAAGACACCTCTAAATTGGGTGAGATGTTGCGTGCCTGTAGTCTTAGCTGAGACAAGTTTAGATTTCAAGGCCAGCCTGGACAATGTAGCGAGATTCTGTCTTAAGAAAAAAAGCTGGGTGCTGGTGGCTCACATCTGCAATCCTAGCTACTCAGGAAGCTGAGATCTGAGGCTCGCAGTTTGAAGCTAGCCCAGGCAGAAAAGTCCATGAGACTGTGATTTCCAAAAAACTACTAAAAAGCCGGAAGTGGAGCTGCGGCTCAAGTGGTAGAGTGCTAGCCTTGAGCAAAAGAGCTCAGGGACAGCACCCAGGCCATGAGTTCAGGCCCCAGGACAGGCAAAAACAAACGAACAAGCAAAAAGAAAACAAAAGAAAAAAGCCAATCATGATGGCTAATGTCTGTTGTCCTAGCTACTAGGGAGGTAAAGATTAAAACGCTCCAGGTTTGAATCCTGGTTTGAAACTCCATTTTAGCCAGCAAGAAGCTGCGCATGGTAGTCCATTCCTGATATCCCAGCCTAACATATAACAAGAGTTATATAGAAAGTATAAATAGGAGAATAATGGTCCAGGTCTCCTCAGGCAAAAAGAGAGACCTTGCTCAAAGAGTAAATAGAGCAGAGAGGACTGGGGGTATAGTTCAAGTTGTACAGTGCTTGCCTAGTATGTGAGAGATTTTGAGTTCAAACTCCAGTACTACAAAATAAGAGGCACCTGGGGCTGGGAAGGTGGCTTAGTGGTAGAGTGCTTGTTGTATGCATGAGGCCCTGGGTTCTATTCCTCAATACCACATAAGCAGAGAAAGCCAGAAGTGGGCCCTGTGGCTCAAGTGGTAGAGTGCTAGCCTTGAGCTGAAGAGCTCAGGGACAGGGCCCAAACCCAGAGTTCAAGCTCTACGATAGATAATAATAATAATAATAATAAACAAATAAGAGGCACCAGTAAATTTAACATTTGTGTGTGTATGTGTTTGTGCATACGCATGCGCATGCACACTTGCTAAACAAACGCTTTTTTTTTGAAGGGGGGGGAGTTGGTTGTGGGGCCTGAACTCGGCCTGGGCGCTGTCCCTTAGCTCTTCAGCTCAAGGCTAGCACTCTACCACTTGAGCCACAGTGCCCACTTCTGGCTTTTTCTGCTTATGTGGTGCTGAGGAATCAAACCCAGAGCTTCATGTATGCATGGCAAACACTCTACCACTGAGCCACCTTCCCAGCCCTGTCCTTAGTCTTAAATTCAACACTTTGGAGGGATATTCTGGGCCTAGATGAGGGGCCAGCCCCTGCCACACCTCCATTTTATGGACTAGAAAACCACAATCATGACATTGTCTTCTAGGGAGGCAGTCAGAGAGGTCTGTGTTCTTGTTATGTGGCACTGGGGATTGAGCCCAGACCTTCTGGGCCAATCTCCTGGGATCTGTTTTGGGCTGGCATTTAGGATATGGTTTGCAACTTTGGAGCCCTCTGCTGGTTTCTAGCCACCCCCATGTGTGGCTTAACATGGCGTCTCCCCACTTCAGTCATGGAAGCTGGCATTGTGAAGTAGCTTTTGGCTGCTTCCAAAAAGAAAATCCATCCAGAGGAGGTCAGGATCGGAGGAGGCCGAGAGGACACACCACATGTTGAATGTTCTAGAGCTGGAAGGCAGAGGCGATGGTAGCCACCCCACTCACCTTAAAGCCAAGGGAGTAGGGAAGTTGAAGGCTGACCCCGCCCTGCAGCTGGGCCCTGGCTCAGCTCTGGGTCTCCGTGAAGGTCGCTGGCAGGGAGGAAGGAGGTCTGAAAGTACTGGGAGCATCTCTTGATTTGCCGTTAGTCCATTTGCTGACCACATTGCCTCATGCTTTGGAGACGGGATGAATTGTGGTTGGGGAAGGCTGATGAGGGGAAGCTGGGCGGAAGGAGATGGGGGTGAGGAGGCGGTGAAAGGGGGCCGAGGATGGGTCACGGACAAGCTGTGAGCTTCAAGTAGGCAGGAACTGGACGTCTTCCATTGGGTATCCTTAGCACCTGGTCTGTTGCCAGGCACAGACTGAGTGCCTAGTAAATGCCTGTGGAATGAAGGCAGAGTTATCCTACATAGGCCCAAAGGGGGCTGGGGGGGGGGGAGGTTGGAGTCTCCCCTTAGAGGACTGCTCATTTTCAGTGCCTTCAGTGTGTTGAACCCTAGGATGTAGAATCTAAATCTCACCTAAAGCTCTTTCTGGCCTCGGTACATGGATAAGTGCATGGCGGAAGGGGAGGGACTCATACTTGGTGCCCACCTTTGGAAGAAAGGAAGAATAAGAACTTCAAGTCTCAGACAGGAAGCCCTTTCTGAAAAAGTTAGATGATCTGATTCCTTCTTGTCATGTGGCTATGCTGTCACGTGACAGGACACAAGCTCTCAGTCATGAGGATGACCGACCTGGGCTGTGTGTTTGCTGTGTGTGCCAGGCACCGCTTGAAATCCTTTGTTTGTTGGTCGGTTGGTTGGTTGGTGCTGGTACTTAAGGCCTGGGCACTGTCCCTTAGCTTTTTCAGTCAAGGTTGGCACTCTACCACTTGATCCATAGCTCCAGTTCTAGCTTTTTGGTAGTTAATTGGAGTCTCATAGACTTTCCTATTGAACCTTAAGCTGGGATTACAAGGTGAGCCATCCATGCCCAGCTCAAAACCCTTCTATACTGTGCTTCTCACTTACGTATATCTGCCACAAAAGGTGCTTGAGGAGAGCCAGCCGAGGCACATGTCTGCCATCTGCAGAGGTGACATTGGGAACCAGGGGTAAGATAAGACAGAGAGTTGCTGGGTCATAAGAGACTCCAGGCTTCTTAAAGACCTAGCTATGTTGTGGCTAGTCTATGCAGCTTACAGCAGCCAGCCCTGTCCCCTGGGTGTAGTCTTCCCAGCAGGCATTGGGCCTAGTATGCCTAGGCAGACCTGAGCCACAGCACAGTTACCTCTCCTTAGGCTGGAATCCTATGTCATTGCTATTTGGATTCCTTCCTCCCTTCCTCCCTTCCTTCCTTACCTCCTTCCTTTCTTCTTTTTTTTTTTGGTTGGTTGTGGGGCTTGAACTCTGGGCTTGGGCACTGTCCTTCAGCTCTTCAGTTGAAGACAGGCACTCTACAACTTGAGCTACTGTACTACTTCCAGTTTTCTGGTGGTTTATTGGAGATAAGAGTTGTTAGTATTATGCTCACCTTTGGTCCTCAGCTCCACCCATACTTGGGCCTCTCTCCCATTCCTGGAGTTCCCTCCATGCAGCTGGCCCCTCCCTCTCTCCGCCCAGACCCACCTGAGTTCCCATCTACCCCACTTCCTATCCCTCAGACCCTCCTGCTACCTGGATGGTGATGGAGGCCATGTGCCCCCTATGGCTCCTCTAATAAACCCTGTAATAATCTTTCTCCTGTGTCTGCCTGTCTCTGTGTGGTCCCCTGGGATGGATGTGTCCGATCCTCTTTCAAGAGTCTCTCAGCATTTCCTGCCCGGGCTGGCTTTGAACCATGATTCTCAGGTCTCTTTCTTTCTTTCTTTCTTTCTTTCTTTCCTTCCTTCCTTCCTTCTTTCTTTCTTTTTTTTTTTGGGTCCGGTCATGGGGCCTGAACTCTGGGCCTGGGCGCTGTCCCTCAGCTCTTCAGCTCAAGGCTAGCACTCTACCACTTGAGCCACAGTGCCACTCTGGCTTTTTTCTTTTTGCTTATGTGGTGCTGAGGAATCGAACCCAGGGCTTCATGCATGCAAGGCAAGCGCTCTACCACTGAGCCACCTTCCCAGCCCCTCTCTCTCTCTTTTCTTTCTTTCTTTCTTTCTTTCTTTCTTTCTTTCTTTCTTTCTTTCTTTCTTTCTTTCTTTCTTTCTTTCTTTCTTTCTTTCTTTCTTTCTTTCTTTCTTCTGGTACTGGGTCTTGAACTCAGGGCCTCACGCTCGCTTGGCTTTTTCACTCAAGACTAGCACTCTACTACTCAAGCCACACCCCCACTTCCAGCCTGTTGCTGGTTTGTCAGGAATGAGGGTCTTGTGGACTTTCCTGAACCATGATCCTCAGATCTCAGCCTCCTGAGTCGCTAGGATTACAGGGGTGAGCTGTGGGCAGCCGGCACAACATGGATAGTCCCTTCTTTCCCACTCAGATCTGTGGGCTCCCTGTGTAAATAGAGCTCCCTCCCCTGGATTCTGGGGGACAGGGTGGGGGGTGGGGGGGTGGAGCCTTTCTGAGCCTCTCCCCCAGGGCTGCTTTGAGTGTTCCATGTGCAAGAGACACTTCAAAGATTTCTTTCCGGCTTTCTCTATCTCTGTCTAGCAGAGGGTTTCTGGAAGCTTCTATAGTGAGAAGGGAATATGCGCTGTGCCCTGTAGCACCCTGGGAACTGACGCCTGGGCGCGAGCTCTCTGCAGCTCTAGGGTAGCAGGAGGCCCAGGAACCTAGGGGAGGGCACAGCAGCCCTAAGTCTGGAAGCTAAAGGGAGTTTCTCAGGCAGGTGAGCTTAGAAGAACATTCCAGGCTGGGAACAGCTTGTGCTGTGGCCCAGAAACAAAGTCAACTGCTTTTGTTCCTGGAGCTGTGGTTGAGGATTGGGGGGGCAGGGGGGGGAAGGGCGGGTGTGGGGCAGACCAGACCAGAGCCAGAGCCAGGTCGCGCTGGGCTTCTCCTTCCCAGGGTGACTCTCAGGACAAAGGGTTTTCTCATCAGAGAAAGCTGTGGACTGCAGCTGGGAGAGGGGGGGCCAGGAGGAAGAAGGGGTTTCTGGAGGCTGCCAGCAAGTTCCTCCTCCTTCTCTGCCTCCAGGGGCCTTGTTTGCAAGGTGCTTAGAAACAGAGTACCCCCAGATGCTGTTTGCACCACCAGCTGCAAATCAAGCCATGAGGTCACGGGACCCCAAAGCCCCAGGCCCAGGCCCCCAAAGTTCTGATTTCCAGATGGGGACACAGAGGCCCTGAGAGGAGCTAGGCATTGGCAAAGCAAATTCAGTCCCTCCCATATTGCCATCCCAAATCAGAGATGCGTGTCAGAGAGACAAATGACAAAAGTGAACACTCCTTTTCTTCACATCGGCAATAAAAATGCCAATTATTAATAATGCTTCCTGTGAGCTGCGGGGAGGGGGGTGGCTGGCAGCGAGTGTTCATTTCAACCTGCCACACAGCCTGGCGTGACATGTTACAAGGGTACCAGCTGACAGCATTGGGTGTCTCCAATGCCAACCACGCCCCGCATCACCCACTGCAGGGCTGTGGCCTTCGAGAAGAGGTTTCCTTTTTTAGGATGAATTTTTGGGATTATGTCATTCAGAATTGAGACATGACAGAGGGTTCAGGAAGGCAAAAGGTGTTAAAAGTAAAGAAATGAGGGAACAAGACTTAATGTTAATTGACCAAAGTATACGAGGCACCCAGCCTGAAGGGGGAGAAGCAGTTTCTGGCATGATACTGATGGAGTCTGATTCCTGCCTTTAGATCTAAGAGCTGGGAGAGATTGAGTACATTCGTTATAGTGCCTCCATTTATACATAGGTATGATGGAAACAATAAGAGTATATAACTGGGGCTGGGAAGGTGGCTCAGTGGTAGAGTGCTTGCCTTGCATGCATGAGGCCCTGGGTTCGATTCCTCAGTACCACATAAGTAGAAAAAGCCAGAAGTGGCGCTGTGGCTCAAGTGGTAGAGCACCAGCCTTGAGCTGAGGAGCTCAGGGACAGCAACCAGGCCCAGAGTTCAGGCCCACCACTGACAAAAAAAAAAAAAAAAGAGTACATAACCTCCAGAGCTGTGTGTGGTTGCTCATGCCTGTAATTCCAGCTACTTGAGAAGCAGAGGTCTGGAAGACTGAGGTTTGAGGCTGATCCTGGCAAAAAGTTAGCAAGAGCCCATCTCAACCAATAAGCTGGCCTGTGCCTCTCATCCCAGCTGTAAGGAGGATCATAGTCTAGGCCAGCCCTCGGGGGGGGGGGGGGGGGGGGTGTGTGCTGAAGAACCTATCCGAGGGGGTAGGAAGGAGGTGGCTCAGTGGTAGAGTGCTTGCCTTGCATGCATGAGGCCCTGGGTTCCATTCCTCAGCACCACATAAGTAGAAAAAGCCAGAAGTGGTGCTGTGGCTCAAGTGGTAGAGCACCAGCCTTGAGCTGAGGAGCTCAGGGACAGCGCCCAGGCCCAGAGTTCAAGGCCCCACGACCAACCAAAAAAAGAAAAAGAGCCTATTTGAAAAATGACAAAAGCCTAAAAGGTTTCTGGCTGTGGTTAAAGTGGTAGAGTGTCTGCCTAGCTAGTGTAAGGATCTGAATTCAAACCTTGGTACCACCTCAAATGGGGGGGGGTACTCTGAACTGTAAAGAGAACCACCTGGCTCCCACTGTCCCTCAAACACCGCAGGATGACCTGCCATGAGGCTGCCTGTTCAGCACCAGCTCATCAGTAAGGCTGCCGTTGATTGGGCTGTGATGCGGGCACCTGTGTAACCCGGCCATGAGGCCTAAGGGGCTGCACTGAGGGGCACCTGTGCCAGATGCACCCTCGTATCTTGGCTCTGCCTGCACACCTGCCTTCTCCATGTAGACCAGGGTATTCTAGAACCAGAGCCAGAGCCGCTGTCCTCTGAGCTGCCTGAGCCTTTTCTTTTGCCTGCAAGAGATCAGACAAGAGAGAGAGAGACAGAGAGAGAGAGAGACAGAGACAGAGAGACAGAGACAGAAAGGAGAGACAAACAGACACTTTGTGTCTCAAGCTCAAGAACCAGGACCACCACTTGTCCATCTCAGAGAGTCTCACAGAGACTAGGCAAGGATTTTCCCAGGTGCATACCTGACACAGAACTGGCATAGAATACATTTTGGAAGGACGAAGGAATTGACAGAGTAGGGATTCAAACCAGGAGCTCTGACGACAGATTCTGTGACGGGATATTCAGTACCGGAGCAAGCCTGTATCCCTACTGCAGGGATCCTGAAAACCTTTATCTCACAGTTCTCCGCCTCCCTCCCCACCCAGGTGAACAAGAGAGGCTGTCACAAGAGCGATACTGCCTTCTGCCACATGGTGGCACTGCACAAGACTTTGTCACTGGATCTGGGGATGGGGGAGGTGGGACCTGCTCCAGGGCCTTTTCGGATCCTAGGATGAGTCAGTTAAAAGCGAGATGCGGTGGACTGAGCCCTGTCCTCTGTCATCTATGCGGTGGTTGTCATCCCAGCTAAGTGACCTTGGGCAGGATAGCAGGGGTGAGGGGGGGGGGGTAGGGGTTGATTCCTTAGACTTCTACTTCTTCACCCCTGAAATTGGGGTATCAATAGAGCCTATTTCAGAGTGTGGTTGTGAGCTTAGAAACTGACTCATACCATATCCCCAGCACTTAGAACAATGCCTGGCACGTAGAATTTGATTTAAAAGGTGGGCTTAAAAATAAATAAATATAGCCGGCTGCACAGGCTGAGATCTGAGAACCACAGTTCACAACCAGAAAGTCCACGAGACTCTTATCTCCAATTAATTACCAAAGGGCCAGAAATGGGACTGTGGCTTAAGTAGTAGAACATCAGCCTTGAGCAAAAAGCTGAGTGGGGGAGCGGGGAGGAGGACAAAAGGCACGGTGCCCCTGTGCCTCTGATCGTGTAAAATCCTATTTCTCTAAATGGACTCCAGGGAGGGGAGACAAGAGGGTTTTTTCTTTGCTGTTGTTTTTATTTTCTTTCTGTCTTGTTTGTTGGTTTATCTGTCTTTGGGAGGGTAAGGGGGCATAGAAATGGAGGGACAAAGTATTAACAAACACAGCAGTGGCCCTCACTAGACACTATGTTGAAAATGAACTTTACAAGCCCTGCGCTGGTGGCTCACTCAGGAGGCTGAGATCTGAGGATCGCGGTTCAAAGCCAGCCTGGGCAGGAGAGACCGTGAGACTCCTATCTCCAATAAACCACCAAAAAAACCAGAAGTGGCGCTGTAGCTCAAGAGGTAGAGCGCTCGCCTTGAGCTGAAGAGCTGAGGGACAGCACCCAGGCCCAGAGCTCAAGCCCCATGACCGACAAAAAAAAAAAAAAAAAGAAAATGAACTTTACAGCTTGTGGACGGGAAAAACTAAGAGAAAGTGAGGGAAGGGGTGGCATTGTCCAAAAAGAAATGTACTCTGGCACTGGACAAAGCAACTCAAGGGTGGTGATGGGAGGGAGGGAATGAGAGAGAGAGGGAACAGCTGATGCGAAGCAAAAGGAAAGAAATGTATATATCACCTAATTTGTAAGTAATAGTTTTATTGCTGAGCGCTGGAGGCTCACACCTGTAATCCTAGCTACTCAGAAGGCTGAGATCTAAAGATCATAGTTCAAAGCAAGCCCGGGCAGGAAATGCCATGAGACGCTTATCTCCAGTAAACCACCAGAAAGCTGGAAGTGGCACTGTGGCTCAAGTGGTAGAGTGCTTGTCTTGAGCTCAGCTGAGGGACAGTGCCCAGGCCCAGGGTTCAAGCCCAATGACCAACAAAAAAAGAAAAGAAAAGAAAAAAGAAAAAAAAATAGTTTTTATTTTTAAAGGTCATAGAGTTCCTAAGCAATGTAGATTAAGATTATGACTATCATTGTGAAGATTAAAAGGTGTTTGTGACTTAAGTATTAAAAAAAAGAAATTTACTCAGTAATCACCTTTATAATAACAATTTAAAAAGCAGGGACTGGTGGCTCATGCCTGTAATCTTTTTTTTTTTTTTTTTTGTCGGTTGTGGGGCTTGAACTCTGGGCCTGGGCGCTGTCCTTCAGCTCTTCAGCTCAAGGCGAGCGCTCTACCACTTGAGCTACAGCGCCACTTCCGGTTTTCTGGTGGTTTATTGGAGATAGGAGTCTCACGGTCTCTCCTGCCCGGGCTGGCTTTGAACCGCGATCCTCAGATCTCAGCCTCCTGAGTAGCTAGGATTACAGGCGTGAGCCACCAGCGCCCGGCTCATGCCTGTAATCTTACTCAGAAGGCTGAGATCTGAGGATTGTAGTTGGAAGCCAGCCCAGAGAAAAAAATCCGAGAAACTCTTATCTCCAATTAACCACCAGAAAACCGAAAGTGGGGCGGTGGCTCAAAGTGATAGAGTGCTTGCCTTGAGCAGAAAAGCTCAGGGACAGCATCCAGGCCCTGAGTTTAAGCCTCAGGACTAGTGTGCACACACACATGTGCACACACACGCACCAGTGACCCAAGGTTGCTGCATTCTGCCTCCTGTCTCTTGTGAGCTCACAGTGAGTTTGAAAGGTGGCAGCCTGGGCACCCATCCTTTTACAGCTCCTGGATTTACTTTGGAGGAGAGACGCAAAGCCATCTTCCTGCCTCCAGCCTGCTGATAGATGGATTCAACAGCCAGGAAGCCTCTCTCTGGCTGAAGGCTGGTTTTTTTTCTAATCGCATTGGATCCACTCCACTCTGCCCCAGGCAGCCAATGTCTGTCAGACTTTCCAGTTCTTGCACACTGCAGTCTTCTGGTCTCTTCTCTTCCAGCTCTGCTCAGTACAGCATCTGCGCAGTGCCTGCTGGCAGAAAACTGTAATTCAAGCCAGAGATCCTAGGAACAGCCAGAGGATTGAAAGCATGCCACACCATAGTGGGACACAGGGTCCTACTGGGCTTAGTGAAACTGCCCACCTGCTTCCCTTGGGACGCAAAGGCCAGCGCAATGAATCCACTTCCCATGGCTTATTTCTATATTCTTTTATTAATTTGGGGCCAGTACTGGGGCTTGAACTCAGGGCCTAGGCACTGTCCCTTAGTTTTTTGGACTCAAGACTGCTGCTCTACCACTTAAGCCACAGCTCCACTTCTATCTCTTTGGTAGTTAACTGGGTTTTGGGGGGGCCCAGGCTGGCTTTGAACCGTGATCTTCAGATCTCAGCCAACTGAGTGGCTAGGATTACAGGCATGAGCCACTGGCACTCAGCAAGAGCCTCACACTCTTGCTTGGATTTTTTTTTCCCCTCAAAGGTGGAGTTCTGTCACTTTCTGCTTTTTAGTGTTGGATTGAAGATAAGAGTCTTGTGGGCTGAGTGACAACAAAAATGACACACCCATAAGAAAGTCTCATGGACTTCTCTGTATGGCCTGATTCTAACCTCAGTCCTCAGCTCACAGCCTCTTGGGTAGTTAGGATTCCAGGTGTGGGCCATCAGCCACCTGGCTACCTATCCTCCCTCACCCCCCTCCCTCGCCCCCAGCCCCTGGTTGTGGGGCTTGAACTCTGGTCCTGGGCGCTGTCCCTCAGCTCTTCAGCTCAAGGCTAGTGCTCTACCACTTGAGCCACAGTGCCACTTCTGGTTTTCTGGCTGGTTAATTGGAGATAAGAGTCTCATCGACTTTCCTGCCTGGGATAGCTTTGAACTTTGAGCCTCAGATCTCAGCCTCCTGAGTAGCTAGGATTACAGGTATGAGCTACCTGCACCCGGCTTTCTGTGAGACTCTTATCTCCAAGCAAAAAAAAAAAAAAAAAGCCAGAAGTGGAACTGTGGCTCAAATGGTAGAGCACCTGCCTAGCAAGCAGAAGGCCCTGAGTTCAATTCCCAGGATTGCAAACATGAGCAGACAAAGCCTATGGGTAGTGATGATTGCAGACACACTACCAGAAAGCAATGTCCTTTGGTGCAAAACGTGGCAATTCCAGCACAGATGAAGGGAGAAGATAGAACTTCCCTACCACCAGTGCCTGCTGCTCATGTCGAGCCCTGGTGCACATTGCTGTGGCTGCCAGCTTGGCCGTGGCTGGCAAGTGTTAGATCCAGTTGTTGGGCTCATTCGTATCCCCCATCATGGCCGCCATCATGGTTACTGTGACAGGTATGCTGCAGAGCATAGGGCCGGCTGGCATCCACGATGGGGACAGCCGGACCATCTGGCTGCAGAGTGTCTGCCCACAGCAGGGCCTTGTGCCTCCCATGCCCCTCACCAACTAGTGGCCATGTGCCTGCATTTCCATTGATCATCTCTCTCCATGCACCGGAGGACTACTGCTACCATTGTTCTGTGCACCGCCCCCCCACCCAAGGATTCACCTCTGACCTGCAGGGATCTCCCACTGAGGCTAGGAGAGAGTCTATGCCCAGCTGAAGCGCTAGTGCTATCCTGACTCTGGTGTAGCTTGGGTTCAGTGACTTTCTTCCTAGAATGCTGGGGAGCAGGGAAGCCTCCTTAAGGCTGTGGTGTTGACCAAAGAAAGTAGGCCAATTCCTAGTTAAGCTGGGTTCAGGTGGCTCGTGTTGTAATCCTAGCTTCTCAGGAAGCTGAGATCTGAGGATCATGGTTCAAAGCCAGCCTAGCAGAAAAGTTTATGAGGGCCTGGGAAGGTGGCTTAGTGGTAGAGTGCTTGCCTAGCATGCATGAAGCTCTGGGTTCAATTCCTCAGTACCACATAACCAGAAAAAGCCAGAAGTGGCACTGTGGCTCAAGTGGTAGAGTGCTAGCCTTGAGCAAAAGGAGCTCTGGGACAGTGTCCAGGCCCTGAGTTCAAGTCGCAGGACTGGCAAGAAAAAAAAAGTGTATGAAATTCTTACCTCCAATTAACCAGCAAGAAAGGAAAGAAGAAAGGAAGAAAGAATGTATGGAAGAGGAAAGAAACAAGGAAAGGAAGGAAGGAAGGAAGGAAGGAAGGAAGGAAGGGAAGAAGGGAAAAAGGGAAGAAGGGAAGGAAGGAAGGAAGGAAGGAAGGAAGGAAGGAAGGAAGGAAGGAAGGAAGAAAGGAAAGAAGGAAGGAAGGAAGGAAGGAAGGAAGGAAGGAAGGAAGGAAGGGAAGAAGGGAGGGAAGGAGCTCTCCAGGCCAATGAGCACACAATGTGGTGTCCACATGCCCCAGGAAAGGGACCACATGTGAGTGAATTAAATGAACTGCCATCCATCACCAAGCACTCAAGAGTAATACCACAGAAGTAAACTGGGTGGGGAAGGGGTGGGAAGTCTCAGTGTTTGTTTATGGTTATGGAGAAGGTCTCACTATTTAGCCCACCCTGTCCTAGAACTCTTAGCGTCCTCCCTCAGTCTGCTGATTGCCAGAATAATACATGTGTGCCACAAGATGTGTGCTCAAATGTTTAGTTTCATGTGTAAACAGTATCAGATAGTTAGGTGTATATAGTCTACGGGCTGCTAGGAAGGTATATATGCACACATACATATACTGTGTGTCTGGTACTGGACATTGAATCCAAGGCCTCGTGCGTACTAGGTAAGCACTCTACAAATGAATCCCCAGCCCCCTAGTTAGATTTTATGAGATTAACATTCTCCATAATATAGTGGGTCTCATCCAATCAGTTGAAGGCTTTAAGAGAGAATGTGTATGTGCACACACACACACACACATACACACACACACACACACACACACACACACACACACACACACACACACTATGGATTCTATGGATTCTGTTTCTCTGGATATCATTGACCAATGCAGGCTGCTTCAGGAGACTTTGCTTAGATTTTCCTATGCTTCACAGGGCATGGAATCCGTAAGAAAACTATGTCAGCTTCTGTGAGACCCATTGGACTTAGGCTAACATCTATCTGCCTTCTAGCCCCTTCCCTTCTAGGTCATCTCATTTCCATCTCTTTAATAGTTGGATTTCCATCTCTTTAATAGTTGGGGGGGGGAAGGTGGCTCAGTGGTAGAGTGCTTGCCTTGCATACATGAGCGATTCCTCAGCACCACATGAGCAAAAAAAGCCAGAAGTGGCGCTGTGGCTCAAGTGGTAGAGTACTTGCCTTGAGTTGAAGAGCTGAGGGACAGTGGCCAGTCCCAGAGTTCAGGCTCCATGACCAACCCCCCCCCAAAAAAAATTGTGTGTGTGTGTGTGCACTCATGTGTGTGCACTGATCCTAGGATTTGAACTCGGGGCCTGAGCACTGTCCTGGAGCTTTTGTGCTCAAGGATGACACTCTACCACTTGAGCCACAGCTCTCCTCTGGCTTTTCTGTTTGGTGGTTAACTGGAGATAAGAATCTTTCACACCTGTAATCCTAGCTACACCTGTAATCCTAGCTACTCAGGAGGCTGAGATCTGAGGATTGCGGTTCAAAGCCAGCCCAGGCAGGAGAGACTGTGAGACTCCTATCTCCAATAAAAACCACCAGAAAACCGGAAGTGGCGCTGTAGCTCAAGTGGTAGAGAGCTCGCCTTGAGCTGAAGAGCTAAGGGACAGCTCCCAGGCCCAGAGTTCAAGCCCCACGACCGACCAAAAAAAAAAAGAATCTACAGGAGGCCGGGCGCTGGTGGCTCACGCCTGTAATCCTAGCTATTCAGGAGGCTGAGATCTGAGGATCGTGGTTCAAAGCCAGCCCGGGCAGGAAAGTCTGTGAGACTCTATCTCCAATAAACCACTAGAAAACCGGAAGTGGCGCTGTGGCTCAAGAGGTGGAGCGCTCGCCTTGAGCTGAAGAGTGTAGGGACAGAGCCCAAGCCCAGAGTTCAAGCCCCACCACCGACCAAAAAAAAAAAAAAAAGAATCTACAGGGGGGCTGGGAAGGTGGCTCAGTGGTAGAGCGCTTGCCTTGCATGCCTGAGGCCCTGGGTTCAATTCTCCAGCACCACATAAGCAAAAAGAAAAAAAAGCCGGAAGTGGTGCTGTGGCTCAAGTGGTAGAGCGCTAGCCTTGAGCTGAAGAGCTGAGGGACAGTGCCCAGGCCCAGAGTTCAGGCCCCACGACCGGACCCAAAAACAAAAAAAAAGAATCTACAGGGATGATAAGGGGAAAAAAGGAGGAGGCCACAATGCTTGACAAGAAATGTACTCATTACCTTGCTCATCTAATTGTAACCCCTCTGTAAGGTATTTCCACAATAAAAAAAAATCTACAGACTTTCCTACCTGGGCTGGCTTTGAACTTTGATTCTCAGCCTCCTGAGTAGCTAGGATTACAGGTGTGAGCCACCGGTGCACACTGAAAACCCTTTTCAATGCAGGTTTGCCTGGCCCTGGGTCCCTCTGGGAATGTTTAATTGTGGTGTCATTGCAGAATTGCTCCTCAAGGGGGCATAGTCTCCCATGCAGTGCAGAGATTCTGGCTCTGTTAGATCTAGAATCTGGGTGAGGGAATGATTTTACATAGTGGCAGTAAGTGGCAGTCTTTTACTTACCAGCTCTTGGTGCTGTTTTTGTTTTTGTTTTTTAATGCAAACTGCAAGGAGCACCAGTACAATAGCTCATCTGTAATACTTAGGAAGCTGAGATCAGGAAGATTTGAGGCCAGCCCAGGAATGCATCCATCACCGCTTCTCAGATCAATATGGAAGCCATGCACCAGTGGCTCACGCCTGTAATCCTAACAACTCAGAAGGCTGAGATCTGAGGGTCTCAGTTGGAAGCCAGCGGGTGCAGGAAAGTCTGTGAGACTCTTATCTCCACTTAACTGAAAACTGGAGCTGTGGTTCAAAGTGGTAGAGTACTAGCCTTGAACAAAAGAAGCTCAGAGAGACAGAGCCCAGGCCCAGAGTTCAAGACCCAAGACCAGCAATAAATAAATAAATAATAGCTGGGCCCAGTGCAATGTGTCATCCCAGTGGCATGGGAGGCTGAAATCCAGAAAATCGTGTTTCTGGTTATAAGCCAGGCTTGGTTGAAAGAGCCATAAAACTCCATCTCAGTGGAAAAGCCTGGGCATCATGGCACACACCTGTTATTCCAGCTATGACACAAAGCATAGAATAGACAAGTTCAGCCCAGGTGTGCATCCGGGCAGGAAATGGATCAGTACAAAAAGCTGGCTGGGGGCATGGTGCCTGCCTAGCAAAGATGACCTCAAACCCCAGTGCCACCAAAATAACAACAACAACAACTCACCTTGAGCTGAAGAGCTGAGGGACAGCGCCCAGGCCCAGAGTTCAAGCCCCACGGCCGACAAAAAAAAAAAAAAAAAAAACAGTCTCACAGACTTTCCTGCCCAGGCTGGCTTTTTTTTTTTTTTTTTTTTTTGGTCCAGTCGTGGGGCCTGAACTCTGGGCCTGGGCGTTGTCCCTCAGCTCTTCAGCTCAAGGTTGGTGCTCTACCACTTGAGCCACAGCGCCACTTCCGGTTTTTCTAGTGGTTTTATTGGGGATAAGAGTCTCACAGATGTTCCTGCCCGGGCTAGCTTTGAACCGCGATCCTCAGATCTCAGCCTCCTGAGTAGCTAGGATTATAGGCGTGAGCCACTGGCGCCTGGCTCTGGTGGTTTATTGGAGATAAACCTCATGGACTTTTCGTGTCTGGACTGGCATTGAACCCTGATCCTCAGATCTCAGCTTCCAGAGCAGCTAGGATTACAGGCATGAGCCACCAGCGCCCGGCAGGAACAGTTCTTTGAGTGTGTGGCAGCATGGGCTCTAGAGGAGGGCCAATGGCAGAGGATCACTGTCTGCTCCCAAGAGAAGGGACAGAATTGGGAGGTGTCTGGGCCCCATGAAACCATCTAATATTCTTTTTTTTTTGTCGGTTGTGGGGCTTGAACTCTGGGCCTGGGTGCTGTCCCTAAGCTCTTCCGCTCAAGGCGAGCGCTCTACCACTTGAGCTGCAGCGCCACTTCCAGTTTTCTAGTGGTTTATTGAAGATAGGAGTCTCACAGTCTTTCCTGCCTGGGCTGGCTTTGAACCGCGATCCTCAGATCTCAGCCTCCTGAGTAGCTAGGATTACAGGCGTGAGCCACCGGTGCCTGGCCCATCTAATATTCTTAAGAGGAATCTTTGCTCCTGGCAAGACGGGAGGAGCTGTTCCCGTCACCCAAGAGCGTGTGAGATGGAGATTCTTCAGTTTGTCCTCCCCAATGTCCTCAGCCCCTTGATCTTGACTTGGACACAGGAGATCTATAGGCGCTGGGCCCTCGGGGCCCTCTGCACCTCTGCTTCTTCTAGCCTGATCCTCATTCTGGATTTCCACAGCTTTCCCTTCACAAGTAAGAGATTTAATTATAGAGATGTCCACTGCAGGCCACTCAGCATACTACAGATAGGCTACCCTCTGGCATCCATAAAGGTGAGTGACTCCACCCACCCAAATCCCACCCTGAACATCTGTGTGTGTGTCTGTGTGTGTGCGCGTGCGTGCGTGCGTGCGCGCACCAGTCCTAGAGTTTGAACTCACAGCCTGGGCACTGTCCTTGAGCTTCTTTTATTCAAGGCTAGCACTCTACCACTTGAGCCACAGTGCCACTTCTAGCTTGTTTGATGGTTTATTGGACATTAGAGTATCCTGGGGGCCAGGTGCCAGTGGCTCATGCCCTAATTACTCAGGAGGCTGAGATCTGAGGATTGTGGTTTAAAGCAGGGGCAGAAAAGTCCATGAGACTCTTATCTCCAATTAACCACCAGAAAACTGGAAGTGGTGCTATGGCTCAAGTGGTAGAGTGCTTGCTTTTAGCTGAAGAGCTGAAGGCTGACAGCGCCCAGCCCAGAGTTCAAGTCCCAAGATCAACAACAATAACAAAAAGAGTATCGTGGGGGCTGGGAATGCAGCTCAGCGGTAGAGTGCTTGCCTAGCATGCATGAAGCCTTGGGTTTGATTCCTCAGCACCACATATACAGAAAAAGCCAGAAGTGGCCCTGTACATTAAGTGGTAGAGTGCTAGCCTTGAGCAAAAGAAGCTCATGGACAGTACCCAGGCCCTGAGTTCAAGTCCCAGGACTGGAAAAAGAAGGAAGAGGGGAGAAAGAGGAGGAGGAGGAGGAGGAAGAGTGTCATGGACTTTCTTGTCCTGGTTGCCTTTTTTTTTTTTTTGTCAGTTGTGAACTCTGGGCCTGGGTGCTGTCCCTCAGCTCTTCAGCTTAAGACAAGTGCTCTACCACTTGAGCCACAGTGCCACTTCCAGTTTTCTGGTGGTTTATTGGAGATAAGAGTTTCACAGACTTTCCTGCCCAGGCTGGCTTTGAACTGTGATCCTTAGATCTCAGACTCCCGAGTAGCTAGGATTACGGCCCAGCTTTCCTGGTTGGCTTTTGAACCAGGATGGTGCTGCAATCTCAGCTTCCTGAGTAGCTAGGTTTACAGGCATGAGCCACCAGCTTCCTGCTGAGGATTTCTTTTGTCATTAAAGGTCAGCCTGTGTTTCCTAGGGAGCAGAGCCTGCATTAAGGTGTGTGTTAATGCTTCCTTGGGAGACTGCAATCCTGAGGCTGCAAGAGCCTGCCCTTTGGGGTGCCTTAACTCATTCCAGTGGACTGTTGCTAGGGAAACCAGAGCCTCAAAGGCTCTGTTGGGTTCAATGCGAGTGCAGAAGTTGCCAAGTTCCTACAATCCCAGGCTTAAGGGAGACCAGCCCTTGCTTCCCAAAGAGGCTGAGGCCGCTAGTGACGCTTGGAGATGAGCCAGTGACCACCTGGCTGTGCATTGAGTCTTTGAACTTAGTCTGCCACAGCCCACGTAAGGACTGGCACATTGACTTCCAGTGAGTCACAGACTGGAGCAGAAGGGTCACACCTCTGACAAGGATCACAGTGGTGTGAGAAATGCTGCAGTATCCTTCACCATGAATCCATCTTGTTCCTGATTTGCACAGTGAGTTCCAAGGCCATGGGAGCTGGATTTGGGAAAAGTAATCAGCTGATTACTCACCTCTGCATACCTATGACAAATGTATATGTGGTGGCTCCCACACTATATGCCAATTTATTTAAAAATTGTAAATCAGGGCTGGGAAGGTGGCTCAGTGGTAGAGTGCTTGCCTTGCATGCATGAGGCCCTGGGTTTGATTCCTCAGCACCACATAAGCAGAAAAAGCCGAAGTGGTACTGTGGCTCAAGTGGTAGAGCACTAGCCTTGAGCTGAAGAGCTGAGGGACAGGGCCCAGGCCCAGAGTTCAGGCCCATGACCACCACCACCAACAACAAACAATTGTAAATCAATAACAAAAAAAACCCAACACTGGATACAATAGTATTTACCTGCATACCTCAAATATATCTTTAAAATGACAAGATGGCCAGGTGCTGGTAGTTTATGCCTGTAATTCTAGCTACTCAGGAAACAGAACTGAGGATTGCTGTTCAAAGCCAGCCCAGGCAGAAAAGTCCATGAGACTCTCATCTCCAATTAACCACCAGAAAACTGGAAGTGGCATTGTGGCTTAAAGTAGTAGAACACTGGCCTTGAGCAAAGGAGCTCAGGGACAGTGCCCAGGCCCCAAGTTCAAACCCTATGGCTGACAAAATAATAAAAATAAAATGACAAGATGAAGCCTGGCGCTGCTGGATCATACCTCCTAGCTACTCAGGAGGTTGAGATCTGAGAATCATAGTTCAAAGCCAGCCCGGGCAGACAAATCTGAGAGGCTCTTATCTTCAATTAACCAGAAAAACTAGAATGGGAGGCCTGGCTCAAGTGGATAGGCTCCAGCCTTGAAAGGTATGAGGAAACTAAGTGAGAGCATGAGGCCCAGGGACCAAATCTGTAACACCAGCTACTCAGGAGGCTGAGGCAGGAGGGTCAGAAGTCCAAAGCTAGAGTGAGCTAGTGAGATAAAAATAAAGTTAAAAGAAGGCAAGACAGGTAGTTAAGTGGTAAAGTCATATATATATATATATATATATCTTAAGGTAGAGACCTGGTTTTATGTTACTGTAATAGTTTCAATGTTGAAACCTGCTGTGCTTTTCCTCTCATTTGGTCTTGAAGACTAAGCAACTGTGAAGTGTAGCTCTGCCCTTAGGTCAACATCATGGATGTTTACCAAAGCGTGCTTTTCCAGGGCTACTTTATCATGGCTGGCAGCCTCCTACGTAAGTGTGTCTGACTCGTGATCCCGTGTGCCTCTCATAGGGCTGACGCCCTTGTGCTTCTTGTTTGACCTGTGTCCAGTATATCCATACTACAGTGACTCTTGACTGGGAGAAGTTAGGTTTCACTCTGTCAGGCCAGACACAGGACACATTCACAACATAACACAAGCTGTTTTACCACTTACAGATTTGGGGGGTTCATCTCACAGGGCCCAGGGAAACAGGAAAGGGATATCTGAGTTACTTGAGCTCAGAGGGGTGGTGGGGAGTCAGAGGACAAAGGACTTGTGGGATTGCTAGGGTTTCTGGGT
Organism: Dipodomys spectabilis; assembly: GCF_019054845.1. Classification (NCBI taxonomy): domain Eukaryota; kingdom Metazoa; phylum Chordata; class Mammalia; order Rodentia; family Heteromyidae; genus Dipodomys; species Dipodomys spectabilis. Next base: position 6,671,286 of record NW_024870795.1, read on the forward strand.
TAGCCTTCAGGGATTATAGGGTGGCTGGTTTAAGGAAAACATGGAAGAAGCAGTGTAATTCCAGCACTTGGGAAGCTGAGGTAGGAGGATTGAAAGTGTGACCCTAGCGTCAGAAAAACAGAGAGATGCCGTAGGAAGGAAGGAAGGAAGGAAGGAAGGAAGGAAGGAAGGAAGGAAGGAAGGAAGGAAGGAAGGAAGGAAGGAAGGAAGGAAGGAAGGAAGGAAAGGAGGGAGGAAGGGAGGAAGGAAAGAAGGATGGATATAAAGAAGGAAGGGCTGGGAGCCAGTGGCTCATGCCTGTAATCCTAGCTACTCAGGAGGCTGAGATCTGAGGATCACAGTTCAAGCCAGCCCGGGCAAGAAAGTTTGTGAGACTTTTTTTTTTTTTTGGTCATGGGGCTTGAACTCTGGGCCTGGGCGCTGTCCCTCAGCTCTTCAGCTCAAGGCAAGCATTCTACCACTTGAGCTACAGCACCACTTCTGGTTTTCTGGTGGTTTATTGGAGATAAGAGTTTCATGGACTTTCCTGCCCGGGCTGGCTTTGAACCATGATCCTCAGATCTCAGCCCCCTGAGTAGCTAGGATTACAGGCGTGAGCCACCGGCGCCCAGCCATGAGACTCAATAAGCCAATAAACCACTAGAAAACTGGGCGCTGTTGCTCAAGTGGTAGAGCACTAGCCTTGAGATGAAGAGCTGAGGGACAACGCTCAGGCCCAGAGTTCAAGCCCCATGACCGACAAAAAAAAAAAAAAGGAAAGGAGGGTAACTTACAGGAGTCAGATGTTAGTCAGTAGGTCTTATGACCAACAACTATATTGAATTTTATATTAGTAGAATGAGGAACAACTGGCCTATAGCACAAGGGAAAGTTTTGTTTTGGTTTTTGTGGCTGTAGGGTTTGAACTCTGGACCTGGGCACTGTCCCTCAGTTCTTCAGCTCAAGGAGAGCATTCTACCACTTAAGCCGAGGTACCACTTCCAGTTTTCTGGTGGTTTATTGGATATGAGTTTCATGGACTTTGGCTGGGAATGTGGCTTAGCGGTAGAGTGCTTGCCTAGCATGCATGAAGTCCTGGGTTCGATTCCTCAGTACCCCATAAACAGAAAAAGTCAGAAGTAGTGCTGTGGCTCAAGTGGTAGAGTGTTAGCCTTGAGCAAAAGAAGCTCAGGGACAGTGTCCAGGCCCTGAGTTCAAGTCCCAAGACTGGCAAAAAAAAAAGAAAAAAAAAAAGGTCTCATGGACTTTCCTGTCGAGGCTGGCTTTGAACCATGATCCTCAGATCTCAGTCTTCTGAGTAGCTAGGATTACAGGCGTGAGCCACCAGTGCCCAGCTTGGAAGGGAAAGTTTTAATTAAGCCAAAGCTGATAGGGTATGACGGAGTTTCAAATATAAAAATGGATGCCAGAGTGGCAAGTATATTTAACGCCTTTGTAAACAAAGCTAATCCCAAATGGCACAGTCTTGAGAAGTCGGGGGAGCTGTGCAGGGCGTGAGGGCGGAGCCTCCATGGGTGGGACTCATTCGTATTTTGAGAAGAGGCCTCCCCGAGATGTTAAGTGAGGTCCAGAGAGAAGACTCCTTCTAGGAGGGAGTGGGCCCTCCCCAGACATTGAACCTCCCCTGACCTTGATACTGAACTTCCCAGCTCCAAAACTGTAAGAGAAAACCAGGTGCCCAGGGCTCATGCCTGTAATCCTAGCTACTCAGGGGGATTTGAGGATGGGAGAGGTTCCAAATCAGCCTAGGCAGGAAAGTCTGTGAGACTTTTTTTTTTTTTTTTGGGTCCGGTCGTGGGGCCTGAACTCTGGGCGTGGGCGCTGTCCCTCAGCTCTTCAGCTCAAGGCTAGAGCTCTACCGCTTGAGCCACAGCACCACTTCCGGCATTTTTCTTTTTGCTTATGTGGTGCTAAGGAATCGAACCCAGGGCCTCAGGCATGCTCTACCACTGAGCCAACTTCCCAGCCCCGTCTGTGAGACTTTTATCTCCAATTAACCACCAAACAAGCTGGAAATTGAGCTGTAGCTCAAGGGGTAGAGTACTAGCCTTGAGTGATAAAGCTAAGGGACAGTACCCAGGCCCTGAGTTCAAGCCCCAGGACTGGCACACACAGACATACACAGACACACACATATCCCACACAAATTCTGGTGGTTCATGCCTATAATCCTAACTACTTGGGAGACTAAAATCGGAGTCATTCAAGGCCAGCCCAGGCAGAAAAGCTCATGAGATCTCTTCTAAACCCACAGCTGTGTATGATGGCACACACCTGTGATCCCAGCACTGACAGGGAAGCCTAAAAGCAGGCACAGCAAATGCCTGAGTGGAAAGTAAAACCCAATTCTAAAAGCAACCATGAAAAATAAGACCCAGGACATAGCTTGTCATAGAAGATCTCAGAACACGGCACTGAGTTCCATCCAGTCCTACAAAAAACAAAACAGAGAGACACATTCTAGCAGGACATGATGGTATATGCCTGTAATTCCAGCGCTCAGGGGAGGCTGACACAGGAGGATCAAGAGTTTGAGGGCTGGGAAGGTGGCTCAGTGGTAGAGCGCTTGCCTTGCATGCCTGAGGCCCTGGGTTTGATTCCTCAGCACCACATAAGCAAAAAGAAAAAAGCCGGAAGTGGCGCTGTGGCTCAAGTGGTAGAGTGCTAGCCTTGAGCTGAAGAGCTGAGGGACAGCGCCCAAGCCCAGAGTTCAGGCCCCACGACCGGACCCAAAAAAAAAAAAAAAAGAGTTTGAGGCCAAGCTCTGCCTCATAGTGAGATTTTTGTTTATGTAACAAAATCAAAACGAGCCACACCTCCACTCTGGCATTTTGCTGGTTCATTGAAGATAGTTTCTCCAGGATTTTCTACCTGGGCTGGCTTTGAACTTCAGTCCTCAGAGTTCAGCCTCCTGAATAGCTAGGATCACAGTGTCAGCCACCAATGTATGGCTTCCTTGACTTGACCTCTGAGGTAGTGGTCTCTCTGGGTTTTCTTCCTCACTGGCTGTACTTTCTCAGTATGACTTGCTGGGTTAGCAGCCCTCCCATCCTTAGTCCCCAACTTTGCAGCCCTGGCTTTGGAACTCTAAATTCTCACTCTTCAGGTAAGTGTCAAAATCCATCTACATGTTCATGATTTCCAAAACATATTTGCAGCCTGGCTGCTGCTCTGCACCCCAGGCGGGAGTCTGCCACAGTTTGCTTGTCTCACAATTGGTTCAAATCATCCTGGCTCAACAGATGCCTCGCTTTTCCCTTCCAATCCCTTCTCCACTGCTCTTCCCGTCCCATTCATCCAACCCGTTCACCAGCTGCTATGCTGCACAGCTAGAAGGCATCCTTGATGCCTTTCCATTGCTTATCCCATTACTCCAGGCCTCAGCCAGCCAAGTAAAGTCGAGTCTCCATGTTTACCCCAGCTTCATGGCCTTGCTTTTGGCAATGGTCTAAAATCACAGGCAATAAAAGAAGTGAATGGCTCATCTTTGGCTTTTAATTTAAAATTTAATTGTTTTAGGTTGTGCCAATCCTGGGGTTTGCTTAGCCTTTTCTACTACAGGGTTGGTGCTCTACCACTTGAGCCACATGTCTACTTCTGGATTTTTGCTGGTTAATTGGAGATTAAAAAAAGCTTCTTGGATTTGTCTGCCCAGGCTAGCTTTGAACTGGGATCCTCAGATCTCAGTTTCCTGAAGAGCTAGAATTACAGGTGTGAGCCTGGGGCATCCTCTAAGGAGATATTTAGAATAGAAGCCACTACCTCTATGATGTATCTGCCTGGATGAGTACCTGAGGTGTCTGAAATTTGTCACAATGCTTGGTTTTGTCACTGAAATCTATCCTAGGCTTCCCTTTGACCGGAAATACATCCATACACCACACACACAATGTCTTTTTCCCTTACCATCTCCCAAGTCCAATCCATCCCTATACCCTGTTGATTCTACTTCCAAAATATACTGAATCCATCTACTTCTCTCCACTGCAGCCTCCACCAAGGTGACTACAACAGCCCCCTGAATGACTTGTTTGAACTTCGGCTTCTAGTAGTTTATTCCCTTCCTGCTACCAGCCAAGGATTCATGCTTGAAAATATAAATCCCGTCATGTTACGTGCCTGCTCCAGCACTGCCAATGGCTTCTTTCCCAGTGTACTTGCGCTGTGGTACACGGCAGAAATCCATTATCAGGGTCTGCAGGCTGCACACATCTGGCCTGGCCAGTGCAGCCCACACCTCCACTGTCTCTCCACTAGCTCTCTGTGCCACGAAGCCCCAGCTACAACTGGCCTTTTCTGTTTCTTGATTACGCCAAGTTCTCTTCTGTCTCAAGGTTTTGTTGCCCTTTCTCTCAGCCCAGCACATTCTTGGCTAAGTCATCTGGCTAAGTCTGTCTTAACCTTCAGGTCTTGATACTTCCTCAAACGGTTCTTTCCTTAAATTTCTTTGATTCTCTAGCTTCTTCATATCCTTATTCCCCCCTCTCCCCCCCACCCCCACCAGTACTAGGGTTTTAAACTCAAGGTCTCACATTTGCTAGGCAGGCAGTGAACCACTTGGGCCATGTTCCTCTACTCTTTTTTTTTTTTGCTGGTCCTGGGGCTTGAACTCTGAGTCTGGGCACTGTCCCTGAGCTTCTTTTGCTCAAGGCTAGCACTCTATCAGTTGAGCCACAGTGCCACTTCCAACTTTTTCTATTTAATTTATTGGAGATAACAGTCTTATGGACTTTACTGCCCTGCCTGGCTTTGAACCATGATCCCCAGATCTCAGCTTCCAGATAAGATATCCTTTTTCCCAGGCTGGTCTTGGACTGAGATCCTCCTACATCAGTTTATCAAATGATTGGAATTACAGGTGTGAGCCACTCAGCCTGGTCAGTCTTTTCTTTTTTGGTGGTTATTGCCACAGAGTGGTTGGCTTAACAAGCGGGGAGCTAAGTATATTTTATTTATGTCCCTAAACCAGAGCCTGTCACATAGTAAATACTCAATAAAGATTTACTGAGGGGCTGAGAATGTGGCCTAATGGTAGAGTGCTTATCTAGCATGCATGAAGCCCTGGGTTTGATTCCTTAGTACCACATAAAAAAGCCAGAAGTGGCGCTGTGGCTTAAGTGGTAGAGTGCTAGCCTTGAGCAAAAGAAGCTCAGAGACAGTGCCCAGGCCCTGAGCTTAAGACCCAAGACTGACAGAAAAAAATTAAAAAAAATTACTGAATGAATGGATGAGCAGTGTTTTCTCCTTGCCACTGCTGAGACTGAACCCAGGGCTTCAGATAAATGACCAGGTAAAAATGGCCAGTTAGGGCCGGGCGCTGGTGGCTCACGCCTGTAATCCTAGCTACTCAGGAGGCTGAGATCTGAGGATCGCGGTTCAAAGCCAGCCCGGGCAGGAGAGACCGTGAGACTCCTATCTCCAATAAACCACCAGAAAACCGGAAGTGGCGCTGTAGCTCAATTGGTAGAGCGCTCGCCTTGAGCTGAAGAGCTGAGGGACAGCGCCCAGGCCCAGAGTTCAAGCCCCACAACCGACGAAAAAAAAAAAAAAAAAAATGGCCAGTTAGCCCTCCACTGGGTGAAGGGGATACAGAGATGACCCAGTTAGCATTGTCAGGAGATACTATGAATGCATATTCTGGTGAAAGACAATAGGCAACTGTAAAACTGGCACCATAGTGGAGACTAGAGGCCATAAGCACACAGCAGCTCACACCTATGTGCAGGCTCTATAGGGTGAGAAGGGAGGCTGGGTTTACACCACCCAAGGCTCCAGCATCTCCCTACAAAAAATTCAGTTTCTTCTTTATTACAGGAACACATATTATTTACAGTACAGGTAACTAACAGTAGAGAGAGGTTCTGCATAGTTTCTTTCCCTCCTTCTCTCCTTCCCACTCTCTCTCCTTCTCTCCCTCCCTCCCTTCCTTCTTTTTATATTTTTTGGGGGCTTCCAGTCATGGGGCCTGAACTCTGGACCTAGGCGCTGTCCCTTAGCTCTTCAGTTCAAGGCTAGCGCTCTACCACTTGAGCCACAGTGCCACTTCCAGCTTTTTTTTTTTTTTACTCCTTATGTGCTGCTGAGGAATCGAACCCAGGGCCTCATGCATGCAAGGCAAGCGCTCTACCACTGAGCCACCTTCCCAGCCCCATTTTTACTTTTTGTAGTGGTTCAGGGGCTTGAACTCAAGGCATGGACACTGTCCCTGAGCTTTTTTGTTCAAGTCTAGTACTCTACCACTTGAGCCAAGTTCCACTTTTGTCTTTTTTTGGTGGTTAATTGGAGATAAGAGTCTCAGAGGGAAGTGGAGCTGTGGCTCAACGAGGTAGAGTACTAGCCTTGAGTGAATAAAGCTCAGAGACAGCATCCAGGCCCTGAGTTCAAGCCCCATGACCACCAAAAAAAATTCTTAATTTGGAAATGGCACTGTGGCTCAAGTACTAGAGTGCTAGCCTTGATTACAAAGAGGCTCAGGGATTGCACCCAGGCTTTGAGCTCAAGTCTCACAACTGACAAAAAAAAATAGTCTCATGAACTTTACTGCCTGGGCTGGTTTGAACTGGGATTCTCAGATCTCAGCCTCCTGAGTAGCTAGGATTATAGGTGTGAACCACCACCATATGATTTCTTATTTTTAATGTGCCCAAAGCCATGCAGCTTCTAAGTAGTAGAACTGAGATTCAAAACCAGACATGTTCCAGAGCCTGCTTCCATTTTAGAATGTTTTGAGGTTAAAATTCACAGAATACAAAATTAACCCTTTTTTCTCAAAAAAATTTAAAAATTTTTTTGTTGGTCGTGAGGCTTGAACTCTGGACCTGGGCACTGTCCCTCAGCTCTTCAGCTCAAGGCAAGCGCTCTACCACTTTGAGCCACAGCACCACTTCTGGTTTTCTGAGTGGTTTACTGGAGATGAGTCTCACGGACTTTTCCTGCCCTAGCTGGTCTTTTTTTTTTTTTTTTGGTCGGTCATGGGCTTGGGTGCTGTCCCTGTGCTCTTCAGTTCAAGGTGAGCGATCTACTGCTTGAGCCACAGTGCCAGTTCTGGTTTTCTGAGTAGTTTTTTGAAGATAAGAGTCTCCCAGACTTTTCTGCCCAGGCTGGCTTTGAACCATGATCCTCAGATCTCAGTTTCCTGAATAGCTAGGATTACAGGCATAAGCCACAAGTGCCTGGCTTCTCAAAATTTTTTAGATCTGCTTTTGGTTTTCTTTTTTCCTTTTTATTAATTATATTAATTGCAATTAATATAATTAATTATATATCTATATATACAATTGTACAGAGAGTTTCATTATGATATTCCCATACATATATAATCACAGTATATAATATACTGTGATCAATTTCAACCCTCTATTACTCTATTTCCCCTCTTCTCCTTTGAAAAGCAATTTCTAGCCAGGCACCTCAGATGACTTGAGCCTGTAATCCTAGATATGTTGGAGGCTAAGAATGGGAGGATCTTGGTTCAAGGCCAGGTAGAGCAGAAAAGTCCTTGAGACTCTGCCTCCATGGAAGGAGGTTGGACATTGTGGCAAGTACCAGTAATAGTAGTACCTAAAAGTAAACTGGTCATGGCACAGACACAGACAGGGTGTGGGAATCAAGACCCTATCCTAAAAATAACCAGCAAAAATCAGGGCTTGGGGTGTGGCTTAGCAATATCATGCCATCCTCACAAACCCAGGGACAAGCTAAAACCCCAGTACCACACACACACACACACACTTGATTTCATGCAAAGTTTTTTGGTCATACTTACCCTTCCTTTGCCTTCTCCTTTCACCCATTTACTTCTCCAAAATTGATGTGCTGACGCTAGAACCTAGAGCCTTTTGTATTCTGTTAACATTCTACCACTGAGCTTATATTCTCCCAGCCCCTAGGTCCAGCTTTATTTTTTAAAAAATCATCAGAATCACAAAGCTTTTACAGCTACATTCTACTCACTGCCAAAGTACTGTCAAATGATTATCTGTAGTAAAACAATGACAATAATCCAAATACAACCTGGACTGCCTACTGGTGAAGAGCCTTATTATTAATTCTCAGTTACTCAGTGGTAATGAATACTGATATTGTATAAGTGTACCAATTATTTGATGAAACTGAGCAGATGGAAAATCCATTCTTCCTCTTCCTTCTTTTGCCTTCTTAAACCTCTCATAGAAACCCCTTTGGCCCTTTGGTCTGGCTGCTCCTGCAGCAATTCCAAACCAAGTGATGTAATGATCCTTATAAACCTCAAAATCAGGAATCTTGAATTCCAAGGGTGTGTCTTCCTCCTATTCAGTGGGCACTGAGAGACAAATCCACAACAGTAAAACAAAATCAACGATTTTAAGGCAAATAATTCAGTGGTAAGGCAGTCCAGTCACAATGTTGTATAACTAAAACATTTTGGTCATTTCAGTGTAAAGCCCTGTCAGGCACCAGGGCTTTTACACCTGAAATCCTAGCTACTCAGGAGACTTGAGATCTGAGGATCTAGGTTCAAAGTCAGCCACAGCTCCACTTGAGTACAAGTGGTAGAGTGCTAGCTTTGAGTGAAAAAGCTAGAGTCTCTAGGTCCTAAGTCCAAGCCCGGGTGCCAGCACACACACACACACACACACACACACACACACACACACACACACAAGGCCTCAAGTATTTTTCCAGAGCTGGACTGGCCTCTCACATTATAGGCACACTCTAGGTGTGTACTATCATGTACTACTATCAATCCTCTTAATAACCTAGCAGTAGAATTGAGGAAAAGAAAGTTGTGCTCAATGCTAACATGCAAGACTTCATAGGTAGGTAGTTGTGTGACTTTGAATCTTCATTTTCTAACTCCAGAGGCTAAATATTTTATTTCTAATATTTTATTGTTATTAAAGTGTTGTACAGAGTAGTTAACATTTCATGATTCAGGTACTAAGTACAATTCTTTCTGGATAATGTACCCCTTCTTTCACTTTTCCCTAGTTTCCCCCTCCTATCCCTGCCCAAAGTTGCATAGTTATTTTCCATACAGTGTCTACTGAGTACCATGCCTGCATTTTTTTTTTTTGTCAGTAGTGGGGCTTGAACTCTGGGCCTGGGTGCTCGCCCTCAGCTCTTCAGCTCAAGGCTAGTGCTCTACCACTTGAGCCACAGCGCTACTTCCAGCTTTTTCTGCTTATGTGGTGCTGAGGAATGGAACCCAGGGCCTCATGCATGCAAGGCAAGCGCTCTACCACTGAGCCACCTTCCCAGCCCCCATGCCTGCATTTGTTCATCCTTCTTCCTACCATTTCTGCATCCTCTTTGCCCTCCTCAATACAGGGAAATAAAAATATTTACAGGGGAAAAAATACAGGGAAAAACCCCAAACAAACCACCAAAACAAAATAAAACCACCACCAACTCCAAGAACAACAATTGAGATTAAATATTTTAATAATGCACATCTTTGGGGGATTAGGATGAGGAGTAGACTGCATTTGATTTTCAAACCACAGGATGAGGTGAAACTGCAATTAGTACCGTACAAGCGGTTGATTAACACCGAGAGCCAACGGCAGAGCCAGACAGCAGCAATCGGGAAGGTCGGCACAGCAGCAAGCCTCGCCAACCCCTCCAGAACAGGCTGTCAGTCAATCCTGGCCAGGAGGGCGGGGCTTGCTCGGCCCTGGCAACCAGGTCCTGCCAGGGAACTCAGGTGGTTGGAGGCCTGGTAAGGGCAACCGGAGGAAACACAGTAGGAAGCAGTCGGGGCCTATGCCATCCACTGAGGGGGGCGTCTAGAGTAGGGGGGCTTTTTAGTATCTGTCATCCCTCTTGAAGGGGCTGTCACCTCTGTAGTATCCTTCTCCCGCAACATAGGGGTGCTCTCTATACAGCTCCCCTTTTCTCTTAAGATCCCTCGATTCTCGGTGGGGGGATCTGATGAGGGAGGGTTTCTTTCCCAAGTGCTCCCTCCCCCTTCTCAGGGCGGTAACCGGGTTCCAGTTCAACAAAGCCTCACCCTTGGCCCAAGCCCGCCCGCGGCGCCGCTAGCGGGAAGCTCCATGGCAACCGGAAACATCACAACTCCATAGAGATATCGCGAGAAGTCGCGGTTGCCCCCGTGGTCCAGGAGGGGCGGAGCGAAGGCGGGAACGGGAACGCCGCGGGGTGGAGCCCGAGCGCTTCCGACGTCCGGAGTCTCTTCAGGCGGCGCCCCCGCGTGACTCGGCTTTACATAATCGCGGCCTCGAGCGTAACTGTGGTGTACTCCGGTCTAGACCGAATCGAGTCGGCCGAGGCTCCTCGTCCCGCCCCTCCTGGCTTGATCGACGTCGGACAGAACCAGTGGACGGGCCTCCAGCGTCGTCGTCGTGCCCGCCCGGGTTCGCCCCGGCCCGCTCGCCTCGGCTCGCCGCTTGTCGCCGCCGCCGCCCCCAGATTGTGTCTCCGACTGTCAGCTAAGTCGGCGGGCCGCGCCGGCGGGGCGGCGACCACGGCCCGGGCCGGACATGGCGGCGCTCTACGCCTGCACCAAGTGCCACCAGCGCTTCCCCTTCGAGGCGCTGTCTCAGGGGCAGCAGCTGTGCAAGGTGCGCGGGCTGGGGCGGCGGCCGGGAACTGGGGGCGCCGGCGGCGCGGCCCGGAACTGTCCGTTCTGCGCCGAGGACGCCCGGCAGGGCCCCTCGGGCGGGGTGTGGCCGGCCCGCCTGGCTGCGGCGCCGCACCCGCCGGGCTGGAGGCCTGAGAGGCACGTGGGGGAGCCCCGGGCCCCACGGCCGGCGTGGCACGGTGCTTAGCAACCGCCGGTGGTTCTGGGACCCGGTGAGGTCGGGGGAGGGGACAGCGTGTCCCTTGGTTGCTCCTGACCGGCTACGCGGGGGAATCCGCTGCGGTTGCCCTGGTTGCAGACCAAGGGACCCCCACACGAGCACCCCTTGCCCCGCGTGGGACTTAATTCCGAAGTTGGGTACTGCCTGGGGGGAGTGCCTCAAACATGAACAATTCACAGGCACTTTTCAGCTCGTCTCAATCGGAGGTGGCAAAGCTTTATTTAAAGAAGAATTTTACGCACATGTATCTCTACAGGCATACCAGTCAGCACATGAATCAAGCAGATGATTTTGTAGCATCCAGTCGGCCTTAGGTCTTCACCCGAACTAGTTGTTTACCCCCTTTTCCAACTTGTCTTTTTCACGAAAGTTGCTTCCTCCCACTTTACCTATTTAAGGAAACATAGGTGTTGGAAGGCAACAGTTAAAAGTCACCAAATCTGAGATGTCCTCAGATAATCCAGCTCCTGATTGTCATTGTTGGCCTTGAGCAGCCATGACTTTCCTTATGCCATTCTTGCTTACCACAAATGAGTGATCTTTTGGACCTTACAAAAATTGTATATAATTGTTTAAAATATGTGTGTATGTTAAATTTCATATAAAATTTGATAGAAAAGAATTTAATTTAGCACTTTTATTTCACAAGTAAACTTGTACAATATCACACAGTGGCAGAACCAGAATTAGAGAATCAAGAGCTTCCAACTCCCAGTCTGGTCTTATTCATACATATATGTTTGTTTTACAACTCATGACTAGTTCCCTACAAATTCTTCTGCCCACAACAACGGCTGGGCAATGATGCAGATATAGAGATGGAGAATAAGGCCCAGAAAGTTAAGTGACTCATTCAAGCATAGTTACTATGCTGGTATTACCAGTACCCAGGTTGTCTGTTTCTTAGGGAAGGCTTTTTCATTTGTGAGTTCCTTTAAAAAATTATATCATTTCATTTCAGGAATGTCGGATTGCGCACCCTGTTGTGAAGTGTACCTACTGCAGGACTGAGTACCAGCAAGAGAGGTAGAGTTTTGGTTCAACATGAAAGCTGTTAATAGGCTTTTCCTTTGAGCTGTGATGCATTTCATGTAGGGATGTGTCATCAATTGCATTGTAATAAACACATAGGCAATTACAGTATGTATACACATTATGTAGTTTCCTGTTTATATTGAAAAATATATAGTCCACATATCACTCTAGATAAAACCTATTGATTGCCTTTTTTGGGGGTGCTGGTCCTAGGGCCTGAGCTCAGGGCCAAAGGTGCTTTCTCTTAGCTCTTTTGCTTAAGGCTGGCACTCTACCACTTGAGCCACTGCTCTATTTCTTGGTTAATTGGAGATAAAGAGTCTCAGGACTGGGGCTGGGAAGGTGGCTCAGTGGTAGAACGCTTGCCTTGCATGCATGAGGCCCTGGGTTTGATTCCTCATCACCATATAAGCAGAAAAAGCTGGAAGTGGGCACTTGGCTCAAGTGGTAGAGTACTAGACTTGAGCTGAAGAGCTGAGGGACAGCGCCCAGGCCCAGAGTTCAATCCTCATGACCTGCAAAAAAAAAAAAAAAAAGTCTTAGGACTTTACTGCCCTGGATAACTTTGAACAACAGTCCTCAGATCTCAGCCTCCTGAATAGCTAGAATTACAAGAGTGAGCCACTAGCACCTGGATACACCTTTTTTTTTTCTTCCTTCTTTTGCTGATACTATACCTTGAACACAGGGCCTTGTGTACTCACTAAGCTTTTACCACTCTTGTCTGTGACTTCAGGCTTTTTGCTGGTTAATTGGAAATAAGAGTTTTTTGGATATGTCTGAGCTGGCTTTGAGTCACAATTTTCAGATCAACCTCCTGAGTAGTTAGGATAGATGTGAGCCACCAGTGTCTGGCAGATTACGTACATTTTTACTTTTTATTATTTTAATGCTGGAGATTGAATATGGAGCCTCATGCATGCTTAAACATATGCTCTAATACTGGAACTATAATTCCCTATTGCTTAAATTGTTTCCATTTCCTGGAGTTTATTTCGGTTATTTTATATGATCAGAGACACTTAGGCATTGTGCCTTTGTGTTCCTCCTTTCCTAAGAGGAATATTTTAAAAATATATATCTATAGAGAGAGAGAGAGACAGAAAGAGAGAGAGGAGGAGAGGGGAGAGAGGGCTGGGAAGGTGGCTCAGTGGTAGAGTGCTTGCCTTGCATGTATGAGGCCCTCGGTTCAATTCCTCAGCACCACATAAGCAGAAAAAGCTGGAAGTGCACTGTGGCCCAAGTGGTAGAGCACTAGCCTTGAGCTGAAGAGCTGAGGGACAGGGCCTAGGCCCAAAGTTCAGGTCCCATGACCAACCAAAAAAAAAAAAGATATTTATAGATCGTGGGACTTGAACTCTTGGCCTGGGCGCGTCCCTCAGCTTTTCAGTTAAGGCTAGCGCTCTACTACTTGAGCTACAGTGCAACTTCCAGTTCTCTGGTGGTTTATTGGAGATGAGAGTCTCATGGACTTTCCTGCCCAGGCTGGCTTTGAACTGCAACCCTCAGATCTCAGCCTGCTGAGTAGCTAGGATTACAGCCATGAGCTACTGGTGCCTGGTTAAATTTTTAAAGGTATTTATTTTTTCAGACTTGGTGATTTTTTTTTTTTTGGGTCCGGTGGGGCCTGAACTCTGGGCCTGAGAGCTGTCCTTCAGCTTTTCAGCTCAAGGCTAGCACTCTACCACTTGAGCCACAGTGCCACTTCCAGCTTTTTCCTTTCTGCTTATGTGGTGCTGAGGAATCGAACCCAGAGCCTCATGCATGCAAAGCAAGCTCTTTACCACTGAACCACCTTCCCAGCCCCAAACTTGGTGATTTTTTTTTTTTGCTGGTTGTGGAGCTTGAACTCTGGGCCTGGGCACTGTCCTGAGCTCTTCAGCTCAAGGCTATCACTCTACCACTTGAGCCATAGCACCCACTTCCATCTTTTTCTGTGTATGTGGTGCTGAGGAATCAAACCCAGGGCCTCATGCATGCAAGGCAAGCACTCTACCCCTGAGCCACCTTCCCAGCCCCAAACTTGGTGATTTTTATATTGTAGTTGTGTTATCTTTTTTTCTGGGAGTGGGACTTAAACTCAGATCTTTTTGACTCTTAAGAAGCCAATCCCATGGGCTGGGAAGATGGCTCAGTGGTAGAGCGCTTGCCTTGCATGCCTGAGGTCCTGGGTTCGATTCCTCAGCACCACATAAGCAAAAAGAAAAAAGCCGGAAGTGGCGTTGTGGCTCAAGTGGTAGAGCGCTAGCCTTGAGCTGAAGAGCTGAGGGATAGCGCCCAGGCCCAGAGTTCAGGCCCCACGACTGGACCCAAAAAAAAAAAAAAAAAAGAAGAAGCCAATCCCACAGCAGTAAAATATTAGCTTCTTGCTCTAATATGCATAAATACAGAGCTTAAACAATGCAGAGATTAAAGATGATACTTTTTGGAAATGTGACAATCTTGATAAAAAGGTTTAAGAGTAGCCACATTTGAAACATACTTGCCTTTAAGGCTCATTATGTGACTTACTCTTTTTATTTATTTTTATTTTTTTTAATAGGTTCTCCTTGTATATAGCCCAAGCTGATCTCAAACTCACCATCCTCCTTCCTGTCCCTCATGAGTGCTGGGATTACAGAAGTGTTCTACCATGCCTGACTAGAAAATCAGATTTTGTGTGTTTTTGTTTCGTGGTGATAGGGATTGAACTCAGGGCCATTGGATATGCTAAGCAAAGGCTCTTTTTAAAAGTGTCAGAAAATTGTCCTAGAAAATTTTTGTTTGAGCCGGGTGTCAGTGGCTCACGCCTGTAATCCTAGCTATTTAGGAGGCTGAGATCTGAGGATCACGGTTCAAAGCCAGCCTGGGCAAGAAAGTCTGTGAGACCTTATTTCCAATTAACCACCAGAAAACTGGAAGTGGCATTGTGGCTCAAGTGGTAGAGCCCTAGCCTTGAGCTGAAGAGCTTAGGGACAGTGCCCAGACCCAGAGTTTAAGACCCACAACCGACAAAAAAAAGAAAAAGAAAATACTTTGTTTGAATACTGCTTTTAAATGTTTTCTACTCTGAGGTGTTTTGTGTGTGTGTGTGTGTGTTGGTTGTTTGGTTGTACCAGGGCTTGACATCAGGGCTTTGTGCTTGCTTAATTGGTCAGCACTCTACCACTTGAACTATACCTCCAGCCCAGCCTTTTGCTGGTTAGTTGGAGATTGAGTCTGTTGGACTTTTCTACCCAGGGTGGCAGAACCTCAGACTATATCCTCTTGAGTAGTGCTTGCCTTGCATGCATGAGGCCCTGGGTTTGATTTCTCAGCATCACATAAGCAGAAAAAGCCAGAAGAAGTGCTGAGTGGTAGAGTGGCTCAAGTGGTAGAGCATTTGCCTTGAGCTGAAGAGCTCAGGGACAGCACCCAGGCCCAGAGATCAGGCTCCAGGACAGATTAAAAAAAAAACAAAACAAAAAAAGTATCTTTATAGCTGGTAATTTTTCATAGGATACTTCATAAATGTCAAAATCAGAAATATTTCATTCTCTTTCTGGGCAACAATGGTTCATACCTATAATCCTATCCTACTCTAAAGGCTGAGATCTGGAAGATCTTGGTTTGAGGCTAGCCCTGTCAGAAAAATTTTATCTTTTAGATAAGCAGCAAAAAGCATGGCTGGAGGTATGGCTCAGGCGGTACAGCATCAGCCAAGCAAGCATCAGGCCCTGAGTTTAAATCCCAGTACCACTTTAATAAAAAGCAAAAAGAAATAACTCACTCTCCCTTTTGTTGAAGTCATGAAACTAATAAGCACATAATTAAAAAAATTCTTCGTAGATACTTGAAATTCAGACAACCAAGTGTCCAGACTGTATTTTGCCTTGCTTTAACAGTGACCTCAGTTCTTTGGTTTTAGGAAGAATCAATTTTCAGAGGTCCTAAGAAAAGCCTTGTGTGTCTTTTCTTAACAGTAAAACAAACACGATATGCAAGAAATGTGCTCAGAATGTGCAGCTTTATGGAACGGTAAGTAGGATTTCTCTGATCCTCACAGTGAGTACTTAGGTCTGTTGAAACTTTTATCTTCTCTGGGCTATCAGAACATTTTCATTAGAAGAACTGGTTATGTTAATGTTATTAGTGTTTCAGAGTTTGAATTTACTTGATACCAACAACTGTGGAGTTTCTGTGTGTGACTACAAAGTAACTACCAGAAAAATCATTTTTCTTGGGGCTGGGAAGGTGGCTCAGTGGTAGAGCGCTTGCCTTGCATGCCTGAGGCCCTGGGTTCGATTCCTCAGCACCACATAAGAAAAAAGCCGGAAGTGGTGCTGTGGCTCAAATGGTAGAGTGCTAGCCTTGAGCTGAAGAGCTGAGGGACAGCGCCTAGGCCCAGATGGGTTCAGGCCCCACGACCGGACCAAAAATAAATAAATAAATAATTTTTCTTGTGTGGCTTTGGAGACTGGCTTAGATGGGGGGAAAGATGGATCCAGAGAGTTGACTTCTTGGGTTAGTAACAGTTGACAATTGTCCCTCTCTTTTTTTCAGTCTTTTTTTTTTTTTTTGGGTCCGGTCGTGGGGCCTGAACTCTGGGTCTGGGCACTGTCCCTCTGCTCTTCAGCTCAAGGCTAGCGCTCTACCACTTGAGCCAAAACGCCACTTCCGGCTTTTTTCTTTTTGCTTATGTGGTGCTGAGGAATCGAACCCAGGGCCTCAGGCATGCAAGGCAAGTGCTCTACCACTGAGCCACCTTCCCAGCCCTTTATTGTCTTTTTATCACTGTCTTTAAGTAGTTGTATAGAAGAGTTGCCTTTTTTTTTTTTTTCTTTCTTTTTGTTGTTGTTGGTCCTGGGGCTTGAACTCAGGGGTGCTGTCCCTGAGTTTCTTTTGCTCAAGGCTAGTACATCTGAGACACAACTCCACTAGTAGCTTTTTTGGTAGTTTGGTGGAGATAAAATGTCTCACAGACTTTCCTGCCCAGGCAGGCTTTGAACAATGATCCTCAGATCTCAGCCACCTGAATAGCTAGGATTATAGACATGAGCCACTGGTGCCTGGCTTCAGCAATTGCCATTTAACAAAGCCATTTGTGAGCATAACATCTCTCTTGTTTTTTTTGGTTCCGGTCCTGGGCCTGAACTGTGGGCCTGGGTGCTGTCCCTCAGCTCTTCAGCTCAAAGCTAGCGCTCTACCACTTGAGCCACAGTGCCACTTCCGGCTTTTTTTTCCCTGCTTATGTGGTGCTGAGGAATCGAACCCAGGGCCTCATGCATGCAAGGCAAGAGCGCTACCACTGAGCCACCTTCCCAGCCTGCATAACATCTCTTGATCGTTCTCATTGGACAACTTTTTTTTTGTACCAATCCTGGCACTTGAACTCAGTGCCTGAATATTGTCCCTGAGCTTTTTTTGTTCTAGGCCAGTGTTCAACCACTTTTGAGCCACCGCCCCACTTCTGGCTTTTTAATGGTAATTTGGAGATAATTGGGCCACTTGGGCTAGCTTTGACCTGTGATCCTCAGGTCTCAGCCTCATGAGTAGGATTACAGGTGCGAGCCACCAGCGTCACGTGCAACAGTTCTCTTAATTTTAGGTCTAGTGATTTGAAAGCACCTGCTTATTTCTCCATAGCTCAGGTGCTGTTGAATTTCTCAGAAAAGTCTCATCGTACACACCAAGGCCTTTTGTTATTTGTTCATTTATTTATTTAAAAATCAGTAGTCCTTTTCAGAAAAGCACATTTTTTAGTGTTAAGAATTGGGCTCCAGGGCTGGGAAGGTGGCTCAGTGGTAGATCGCTTGCCTTGCATGCTCGAGGCCCTGGGTTCGATTCCTCAGCACCACATAAGCAAAAAGAAAAAAGCCGGAAGTGGCGCTGTGGCTCAAGTGGTAGAGCACTAGCCTTGAGCTGAAGAGCTGAGGGACAGCGCCCAGGCCCAGAGTTCAGGCCCCACGACCGGACCCAAAAAAAAAAACAAAAAAAAAACAGAATTGGGCTCCATTTGATCAATACAGAAACAAATTCATGATATTGGGAATACAGGAATACATTTTTTTCTTTGACTCATAAACTAGAAGGAATTACTGCTTTAAAGAATATTTTATAACATACTCCATTCTTCTTTTCTTCTCCTTTAAGCCCAAACCTTGTCAGTACTGCAACATAATTGCAGCATTTATTGGCAATAAATGCCAGCGCTGCACAAATTCAGAGAAGAAGTATGGACCACCATATTCTTGTGAACAGTGCAAGCAGCAGTGTGCGTTTGACAGGAAAGACGATAGAAAGAAGGTAAGGCTCTACATCTTTCTTGTTTTTCCTTTATGTGTGTGGGGGGTGGGAGGGGATGATGGGAAGGGGTTCTGAGATTTGAACTAGGTTTGAACTCAGGGCCTAGGTTCTGTCCCTGAGCTTTTGTCTCAAGATTATCACTTAGCCACAGCCCCACTTCTGTTTTGTTTTGTTTTTTGGCAGTTAATTGGAAATAAGAGTCTCACAGACTTTACTGTCTGGGGTGTCTGAGATCCTCAGATCTCATCCTCCTGAATAGCAAGGATTATAGGTGTGAGCCACTGGTGCCCAGCTTGTTTTTCCTTTTTAGATTATTTTTTAGATAGACTCTTGAGCTTTTCCTTGAGCTGGCCTGAATCACTATCTACTGCCACCCATCAAGCTAAAAACCACAGGTATGTACCACCATACCCAGCTTATTTGTTGAGCTGGGGGTCTCAATAACCTTTTGCTCATGGTAGCCTTAAATCACATAATCTTTCTAATCCAATCTTAGGGAAGAAATTAAGAGATGCTATTCTAGTAAATAAACTTTTAGGACTAGGAGCATTGCTGAAGTTTTAAGAAGGGACAAGATCTTGCGTTTAATCCCCAGTACTTAAAAAAACAACCAGAAAACACCTTAAGTAGAAGTAATCTTCTGAAAATTAAACTATCAAAAGCAAACTGTCAGCCAGGCATATAAAAAATTATCAGGCTGGGAATGTGGCTTTGTGGTAGAGTGCTTGCCTAGCATGCATGAAGCTCTAGGTTTAATTCCTCAGTACCACATAAACAGAAAAAGCCAGAAGCTGTGCTGTGGCTTTGAGCTAGAGTGGTAGAGTGCTAGCCTTAAGCAAAAGAAGCTCAGGGACAGTGCCCAGGCCCAGAATTTAAGCCCCAGGACTGGCAAAACAAAACAAACAAAAATTATCAGCCAACCTCATGAGGATCTCAGTTGAGAGCCAGCCTAGGCAGGAAAGTCCGTGAGATTGATATATGCAGTTAAACATTAAAAAGCCAGAAATGGAGCTCTAGCTCAAGAAGTAGCATGCTAGCCCTGTGCCTAGTCCCTAAGTTCAAACCCCAAGGACCAACACAAAAAAAACCCTATCATAGGTAGTACTGATTATCACCTATCAGATTTTATACTAACGAATTCATAAATGGAAACTCAATTTAAAAAGAAAAACATAGCTGGGCGCTGGTGGCTCACGCCTGTAATCCTAGCTACTCAGGAGGCTGAGATCTGAGGATCGTGGTTCAAAGCCAGCCCGGGCAGGAGAGACCGTGAGACTCCTATCTCCAATAAACCACCAGAAAACCGGAAGTGGCGCCGTAGCTCAAGTGGTAGAGCGCTCACCTTGAGCTGAAGAGCTGAGGGACAGCGCCCAGGCCCAGAGTTCAAGCCCCACGACCGACAAAAAAAAAAAAAAAGAAAAAAATATTTTTTGTGCAGGTCCTGGGGTGAATTCAGGGTCTAGATACTATCCCTGAATTTTTTTGCTCAAGTCTAGTACTCTATCCCTTGAGTCACAGCTCCGTTTAGCTTTTTGGTAGTTAATTGGACATAAAGGTCTAAGAGACTTTTCTGCCTGGGCTGGTTTCAAACCTGAGCTGGCTTTGATCTGTCATCCTCAAATCTGAATAGCTAGGATTATAGGCATGAGCCACGGTGCCCAGTCTTGCGTCTTGAACTCAGGGACTAGGCACTGTGCCTGAGCTTCTTTTGCTCAAGTCTAACATTCTACCACTTGAGCCATGGGCCACTTCTGGCTTCTTCTGTTTATATGGTACTGAGGAATCAAACTCAGCTTCATGCGTGCTAGTCAAGCACTCTATCACTAAGCCACATTCCCAACCCTCAGTCAACTTTTTTTTTTTTTTTTTGTCCGGTTGTGGGGCCTGAGTGGTGTCCCTCAGCTCTTCAGCTCAAGGCTAGCATTCTACCACTTGAGCCACAGCGCCACTTCTGGCTTTTTTTTTTCTGCTTATGTGGTGCTGAGGAATCGAACCCAGGGCCTCAAGCATGTAAGGCGAGCACTCTACCACTGAGCCAATCTTCTGAGCCCTCAGTTAACTTTTTTAATAACACCAAAGTCTGATTACCCCATTTATAGATAAAGAGACTAAGGAATTGGTAGATTAACTTGCTCAAAATCACCCAGGAAATAAATGATAGAACCAAGATTTCAACTCATAACATTCTGAGTCTAGATCACCCATTCTTTTTTTTTTTTTTGGGTCGGTTGTGGGGCTTGAACTCTGGGCCTGAGCGCTGTCCCTTCGCTCTTCAGCTCAAGGCTAGCACTCTACCACTTGAGCCACAGCACCACTTCCAGTTTTCTGGCGGTTTATTGGAGATAAGAGTTTCACAGACTTTCCTGCCCAGGCTGACTTTGAACAGTGATCCTTAGATCTCAGCCTCCTGAGCAGCTAGGATTACAGGCATGAGCCACTGGTGCCCGTCTTAGTTCACCCATTCTTTCTTTTCTATCTCATTAAATCTTTCAAAGTCTCTAGAAAATAGCTACTGTTAATCTCACTGGGGGAAAAATTGATTCATGATGAGAAAACTTGTCCAAAATCATTCATCTAGATCCAGGAGTGGTATTAGACTGGGGCCTGGGGACTGCAAAGCTTGAGTGATCTGCTAGATGTGGATAACATACTATTGTAAGTTAGCTCCTGATTACTAATTCAGCTTCTCCAGTATCTTGACTCAGAGTAGGTGCCCTAGTTGGGAGGAAGAGTACTCTGGTCACTGGGAAAATAAACCCTTCCATTGTAAGTTAATGAATTTGGTTAGTACAGCCCTTAACAGCTGAAGTACTGGGGCTGGGAAGGTGGCTCAGTGGTAGAGTGCTTGCCTCACATGCATGAGGCCCTGGGTTCAATTCCTCAGCATCACATAAATAGAAAAAGCTGGAAGTGGTGCTGTGGCTCAAGTGGTAGAGTGCAAGCCTTAAGCTGAAGAGCCGAGGGACAGTGCCCAGGCATAGTGTTCAGGCCCCACGACTGACAAAAAAAAAAAAGCAGAAGTACTGAAAAAGAGCTATATTACTAGTTTTCTCTTCTGTGGTAAATATTTATTGAGCAACTACTACTTGTCTGGCCACTGGAAATACTGCAGAGAACAAGCTTAAAAGATGAGCTCACATTCCCAGGGGAGTGGACAAACATGTAATACACAAGAGAATCTTTTACAGTGTTACCTGTTATGAGAACAAAATAGAGTTTGAATTAACACTATAGTGATTAGAAGCTCTGGAGGGCAAAGATTCTAGGATGAGGGGCCAGCCTTGCAAAGATCCTGAGGCAGGAATGAACTTGGCACAGGGGAAGAACAGGAAGAAGGCAGATAAAACAAAGGGAGGAGAAAGGAAAGATGATTGTAGAAGTTGGCCAGGGCTACATTGAGGGTCACACAGGCAAAAAGTCTGTGTTTTATACTAGATACGATCAGAAAACCTTGGGTTTTTAGGAGAGTAGATACAGTTGGATTTACATTGAAGAAGCCCTGTTAGGCTGCTGTGTTCAACTTTTTAAGGCCCCATGCTAGGAAATGGGGTAATCATCTGGGCAGTGTTTGCAGGAGATGAGAATGGCTTTATGAGGATGGAAGTAGTACAATTAGAGGAAATGGATAGAGAAAGTCACACAGATGGACTTGCTGACAGGTGGGAGTATGGGGAGCAAAAGAAGGTTTTGCTGACAAGACAAGAGGCCAGCTGTGCTAGTGCATGCATAATCCTAGCTACTTAGGAGGTAGAGCTTAGAGGATCACAGTTTGAGGCTAGCCCAGGCAAAAGTTACTGAGATTTTTATCTTAGAAATACCTTGGTGGTATGGTGGCGTGTACTTGTAATCCAAACTACTTGAGAGTTGGAGGGAGGAGGCTTATGATCTGAAGTTAAAGCATGAGACTGTATCTGAAAAACCACCTAAAGCAAAAAGGATTGTGGGGGTATGGTGGAAGTGGTAGTGCCTAGAACGTGTGAAGCCTTAAGTGTGAATCCCTAGTACTGCCCAAAACAAAGCAAAAATGTTTTAGATAATGATATGATTAAGCTATGTTCAAGATAGTACACAAGGGCTGGGGCCCTGTTCAAATATTAAAATACTTGGCTTGAATATTCAAGGCCGATGTTTAATCCCTAGGAAAAAATAAAAGATGGAGCACAATATCCAATATGAAGAATAGGATGTACATAAAGTATCAACACAATCCCCACTCCCCAATCCAAGTAATTTAGCCAGTCCTTCCTCCCCACCATCACTTGGACTGCCTGCAAATGGTTTTACAGTCTTGATTGCTGCAGGAAGGCAAATCTATATTAAAAAATAATTAACCCTGACTAGTGAGGAGTACTATGGAAGAAAAAGGGATGAGGGGCTAATTCGGAGGGTTGTAGAAACCTTGTGCCCTGCTCCCTCGCTCATAGCTGTATCTTTCTAAAGGAATTGGCTTTATCTACTTAAAACTATACCATGCTAGGTCATCAGCAGGGACAGGGTCCTAGCAGCTGCTTGTCTGTTTGTCTTAACTTGGGGCATTCTTTCCAACAAACCATTTTGTGAGACATACAGAAGTTATTAAACAAGTATGGAAGGATTTGGGGATATAAGACTTAAGCTAGGAAGTATAAATTCAAGGGATCTATTGTGCAACATGGTGACTTATTAACTGTATATCATATTCTTTTGTTTGTTGGAATAGGGCTAGGCTGTCCTCAAACTTAGTGTTCTTGTCTCAGCCTCCTATGTGTGTACCACCATTCCCGTTCAATGTATTATTTTTTTTTCTGCCATTATAGTTATGTAGTACTATGCCCAGCTCAATGTATTGTATTCTTGAGAATTATCAGAGAGTAGATATTATTTTCCATCAGTACTCAGGTTTGAACTCTGGGCCTATGCTTGCTAGTCAGGTGGTCTTATCAGTTGAGCCAGATAAGAGTAGATTTTAAATGTTGTTTTTTAATGTGTATATATATGTACATGTATGTATGTATATATGTATATGTATGTGTGTGTGTGTGTATATATATTGTGTGTGTGTGTATATATATATATATATATATATAGTTGTTAAGATACTGTACAGAAGGGTTACAGTTACATGAGCAAGGTAATGAGTCCATTTCTTATCAAGCGTTACCCCCTCCTTTGTTTTTCCCCTACCATCCCTTTCCTCCCCACCTCCCCATCTCCTCCCTCCCCACCCCCAAAGTTGTAAAGTTCATTTTCAACATAGGGTCTTGTACATTAAATTTTCTTAATACACACACACACAAAAGTAAGATGCTGCCTATTTATTTTGTCTTTTCCTTCTGAGTTTTCCTTAATGAGCAAGCACCATGGAGATATTTGTACCTTTTGAAATCCTTATGGGAACTTTGTTCTTATCTGATCGCTAAGTCGGAAAAACAAAAAGATAAATTACTATGTTTGTTTCTTCATTTTCTCCTTTTTTAGTACTACTGGGGTTTGAACTCAGCCTCTGCCTGCTAGGCAAGCACATGTTCAACCCCAAGACTGTATTAAACAGTGTTTGTGTGCCTAAGTCTAGGGCTTTCTGTACATTATGACACTACATCCTTTGAGCAGACCCCATAACTTGGCTGGGGTTACACAGCTCACAAGTGGCCGATCTAGAACCTGAGTTCTCCCAGTGCTCATGTCCTCAGCCACTACCCTCCATTTCCTTCTCTTTACTCTCTCTCTGGTCTTGCAGGTAGATGGGAAATTGCTGTGCTGGCTGTGCACACTTTCATACAAACGTGTCCTGCAGAAGACCAAAGAGCAGAGGAAACACCTGAGCAGCTCTTCTCGTAGCAGCCATCAGGAGAAGGAGCAGTACAGCCGCCTGAGTGGTGGCAGCCACTACAACAGGTGATCCCAGTGCCCGGCTCCCCACACTAGCAGTACTGGAAGATACATCTCATAGAAGCTTCCCTTTTTTCTCTCTAGTTACTAGTTTGTGGGAAGTATCTAGCTTACCCTATTTTATAATTTCTGTATATCCCTTAGGACCAGGGAGATTTCATTGAGGTGTTGGGATTTCCTGGCACTGTATTGGGTCTTAAAGTTCCATGGAACTGCCAGGCACTGGTGGCTCACTCCTATAATCCTTAGGTTCTCAGGAGGCTGAGGTCGAGGATCACAGTTCCAAGCTGGCTCAAGAAGGAAAGTCCATGAGACTCTTTATCTCTAATTAACCACCAAAAACCAGAAGTAGAACTGTAGCTCAAGTGGTAGAATGCTAGCCTTGAGCAAAAAGTTACTTCATTTGTTTTCTCAGCATTAGTGAGGGTATTTCTCCAGGACATTTCCCTTTCCAGGGAGTGCATTTTTTTTGTTGTTGTTTTCATTTGTTTTTTTTTTTTTTGGTCTTGGGACCTGAACTCTGGGCCTGGGTGCTGTCCCTCAGCTCTACAGCTCAAGGCTAGTACTCTACCACTTGAGCTACAGTGCCCACTTGCAGCTTTTTTTGCTTATGTGGTGCTGAGGAATTGAACCCAGGGCTTCATGCATGCAAGGCAAGCGCTGTACCACTGAGCCAACTTCCCAGCCCACTGTGCAATTTTTTATGTGTATTTAGTCAGGAATTTGATAGATGTTCTAGTGCGGAATACTTTGCCAGTGTGGGATCCACTCAGAAGATAACCCTTAGGCTCACATCACATTTAATCCTGGTCCTGCCAAATTCTCTGTGGGAATCTTGGACAATTTTTTTCCCCTTCTGTAAATAGGAAAATAATAATTGTATTACCTCATGGGGCTGTTGTGAAGATAAATTACATAGTACATGCATAGCAATTACTTTTGTAACTGCCACGTAGAAAGTACTCAGCACATTTTAGTTATTTTTTGACATTATTTCCAGTGTGGATTTGTTTATTCAGTAAACATTAAGTGCTTTTATGAGCCAGGGACTCTGCTGGGAATACAGAGATGAATAAAAGAGTCATGCCACTCTCCAAGACTGTGCCGTCTGGTAGAGAAGACAGAATTGCAGTGTAATACAGCAAGCCCCACAGTGGAAATGTGTCAAGATTCAGGCATGAGAGACAGTAGTAATTAACTGCCTGGGAAGTCAGGTAAGGGAGGCTTACAGGAGAGCTGGTGTGTAACTATCTTGGAAGAATTGGAATCATCAAATGAAGACTGGGCAGGGGCACCCTAGCCTGAGGGAATGGCATTTGCATGAGTCTACACAGAACCTGGGAGAATTCTAAGTCCTTTTACACTGCTGGAGCTTGTGATTGGAAGCTGGGGAAAGGGAGGAAAGGGTCCAGACCTGCCCAGCAATGTGAACTTCATCCTGGGGTTAGTGCAAAGCCACTAAAGGGATGGGGTCTGTATGAGGAAAGGACCAAATCTGTATTAAAAATAATTACTCCTGATGAGTAGGGAGTACATTGGAAGGAAAAGGGGTGAGGGGCTTTTTTGGAGCTCAGTGCTGGTGGCTTGCGCCTATAATCCTAGCTACTTTGGAGGCTGAAAATAGGAGAACTGTAGAAAAGTTCAAGAGGGCCCTTGAACTTTTTGAAATAGCAGAGTGTAACAACATGTGCCTGTCATCATGGCTATGTGGGAGGCTGAAGCTGGGAAGATCTTGTATTCAGGTCAGTCCAGACAGAAAGAAAAGTCCTCAAGACTCCCTGTCAATAAAGGGAAGCCAGATATGGCACTCACCTGTCATCCCAAAAATAATTGGGAGCTTAAAATATGTGGATTGTGGTCCAAGTACATGCCTAACAGGCAGTGAGACCCTCTATTTCAAAAATAGGGCCTGGGTTGGAGGTGTGGCTCAGTTGGCAGAATGCTAGCTGACGAGTGAAAGCATGAGGTACTGAGTTTGAGTCCCAATCTCAGACCTAAAAAAAAATGGCAAAACAGGGCTGGAGGCAAGCAAGCAGAAGCCCTGAGTTTAAACTCTAGCACTACAAAAAAAGAAGAAAATTATTTGGGGGGATGTTGCTTGGGTGGTAGAGTCCCTGGCATTTCTGATGCTCTGAGTTTGGTCCCAGCACCTCTGAGTAAGTAAATAAATAGCTCTTGTGTTTCTTCCCATAGGGGAAAAAAGAGAAATTCAATTTCAAAAGTTGAGTTTGAGCTACTAAGAAGAGTTTTATTAGTCTTAAAACTCAGAAGAGAGGCCGGGCACCAGTGGCTCACGCCTGTAATCCTAGCCACTCAGGAGGCTGAGATCTGAGGATTGCACTTCAAAGCCAGCCTGGGCAGGAAAGTCTGTGAAACTCTTATCTCTAATAAACCACCAGAAAACCGGAAGTGGCGCTGTAGCACAAGTGGTAGAGTGCTAGCCTTGAGCTGAAGAGCTGAGGGACAGTGCTCAGGCCCAGAGTTCAAGCCCCATGACCGACAAAAAGAAAAAAAGGGACTGGGAAGGTGGCTCAGTGGTAGAGTGCTTGCCTTACATGTATGAGGCCCTGGGTTCAATTCCTCAGCACCACATAAGGAGAAAAAGCCAGAAGTGGCACTGTGGCTCAAGTGGTAGAGTGCTGGCCTTGAGCTGAACAGCTGAGGGACAGTGCCCAGGCCTAGTGTTCAATCCCCACAACCGGAAAAAAAATTTTTTTTTTTTAAAGTATGAATTCTGGGCTGGGAAGGTGGTAGAGCGCTTGCCTTGTATGCCTGAGGCCCTGGGTTCTATTCCCCAGCACCACATAAGCAAAAAGAAAGCCAGAAGTGGTGCTGTGGCTCAAGTGGTAGAGCGCTAGCCTTGAGCTGAAGAGCTGAAGGACAGCGCCTAGGCTCAGAGTTCAGGCCCCACAACTGGACCCCCCAAAAAAAAGTATGAATTCCTATAGCCCCACCCCAAAGTTTAATTCAGGCACATGGGCCTGGGCAGGAAGTAATACCCTATCTCAGAAAATAGCCAATGTAGGGCTGGGAAGGTGGTTCAGTGGTAGAGGGCTTGCCTTGCATGCCTGAGGCCCTGGGTTTGATTCCTTAGCACCACATAAGCAAAAAGAAAAAAGCCGGAAGTGGCGCTGTGGTTCAAGTGGTAGAGTGCTAGCCTTGAGCTGAAGAGCTGAGGGACAGTGCCCAGGCCAGAGTTCAGGCCCCACACGACCAGACCCCCCCCAAAAAAAGAAAATAGCCAGTGTACATATGGCTGGAGGCATAGCTTGGTGATAAAGTGCTTGTCTAGCAATCACTGGATCCTGAGTTCAAACCCCAGTAATGCCCAAAATTTATATATATCAAGGATAGGCTTTCAGGTTTCTTTTTTTTTTTTTCTTAACCTATATTGCTGTTTAATATAAAGTGTAGGTCAAATTATATCACGGCTCATCAAATATAAAAATCAGGTTTTGTTTTAAGATCAGTTTTGGGTGAGCTTCCTGAGGCTGACACTGGTTTTGGTTTTTGTGTGTGTGTGTGGGACTGCTATACTAGTAGGTTCCTAAGTACAGGGAGGAAGACCAAGAGTTCAAGTACATCAACCTGGTTTCTAGTCATAGCTTTACTACTAGCTGTGTTCAGTTTCTACAAAGTAGGAATAATCCAGAACCCTAAGATGCATGTGGGACAGTGATTGTAATGTTTAGGTGCTTTTAAAAGTAAAGACAAAGCCAGGTGCCCGTTGGCTCACGGCCTATAATCTTAGCTACTCAGGAAGCTGAGATCTGAGGATTGTGGTTCTAATCCAGCTCCAGGAAGGAAAGTCAGTGAGACTCTTATCTCCAATAAACTACCAGAAAACCGGAAGTGGCTCAAGTGGTAGAGCCTTCACCTTGAGCTGAAGAGCTGAGGGACAGTACCCAGGCCCAGAGTTGAAGCCCCATGACCAACGGAAAAAAGAAAAAGACACCAGTAATCCTAGCTGCTCAAGAGGCTGAGATCTGAGGATCTCAGTTCAAAGCCAGCCTGGGCAGGAAAGTCCGTGAGACTCTTATCTCCAAGTAACCACCAGAAAACTGGGAGTGGTGCTGTGACTCAAGTGGTAGAGTGCTAGCCTTGAGCTGAAGAGCTGAGGGACAGTGCCCAGGTCCAGAGTTCAAGCCCCATGACTGACAAAAAAAAAAGAAAAGAAAAAAGATAGATTATACCAACTATTGAAGTCTTACCAGTCCTGTTTTCATGGTTATTAATATAATATTTTAGGCTGATGATGTTTTTGGTCCTATGAAGACAAACTACCCATGCATCCAGTATCTATTAAATAATCAAAACTAATAACCTCTTAGACAGAAGAGCTCCTGTCTTCCAGGGGTCTATTTGACAGACTTTCATTGTGCTGTTTTCTTAATCTTTGATTTCTAATGTGTGTCTCTCTATTTTTGCCATTAAAAGCCAGAAAACACTTTCTACATCTTCAATTCAAAATGAAATCCCAAAGAAAAAATCCAAGTTTGAGTCAATCACAGCTAATGGAGACAGGTGAGCCAGTTGGAATATGTGCGCATACACATTGCAATGCATATACAATTCTTGAAACAGGAGTTCTGTTTAGGGTGTGCTGGAAGCTAGCCTGTAGCTGTCATGAGCCTTTTGTTGGTGCTGCTCTACCAACTTGATGGCTGATGTATATAAGCAGTACCAGTATCTGTTTTATCAATTGAGGCTTGTCTTTAAGCCATAAGAAATTGTTGGATTTAATAGTAGTTCAATTCTGAAGTCCTAAGTAATTCTCCTATCCTGAGTCTAAGTCAAGTGCTGAACACTTACTTCATGGTGATACTTCCCTGTGGTTGCCTCCAAGCAGGGCATGGATTGGTTTGGAGGGGCTGAGCTGAGCTGAGATGGGGTTGAAGGAGTGTTGCTCTATGTGTGAGGATTATTCCAGAGTTTGCAGCCTTTGGAAAATCAGCCCAGTGCAGATGATGGATCAGGAGAGAATGAGATGCACTTGAGTATTTTTGTTCCATTTAAATGTTCCTGTAGTAGAACATTCCTGTCACTTGCATTTCTAAATATTTGTAGCACAAGATTATATTTTGCTGCCCATTTTACTTTTTGAGAGTTCTTCTCTGCTTGTAATGCATTTTGAAAAAAGCATTCTGACAATGCTGTGATTTTTTTTTTTTTTTTGGCAGCCTTTTACTCTAATCCTATATACCTGAGGTACACATGTTAACATATTATACTAAGCTTAATTAGTCTGTGTGTGTGTGGTCACACACTAGTCCTGGGGCTTGAACCCAGGGCCTACGCACTGTCCCTGAGATTTTTGTTCAAGGCTGACACTCTACCACTTTTGAGTTTTTTGGTGGTTAACTGGTGATGAGTCTCTTGTACTTCCTGCCCCTGCCTGGGCTCATTTTGAGCCTCAGTCTTCAGATCTCAGCCTCCTGAGTAGCTGGGATTACAGATGTGAGCCACAGGTGCCTGACTTGTAGTCTTGTATCTGAAATATTTATTGTAGCCTCCCTCACTAAATCCTCATAGGATTTTGGGAGGGAGGGAGGGACGGTGTGTGTGTGTGTGTGTGTGTGTGTGTGTGTGTCTGTGTGTGTGTGTCTGTGTGTGTCTGTGTGTGTGTCTGTGTGTGTCTGTCTGTGTGTGTGTCTGTGTGTGTGTGTGTCTGTGTGTGTGTGTCTGTGTAGTGGGGCTTGAACTAAGGATCTCATACTTTTTTTTTCTTTGTCCTTTTTTGTTGTTGTTGTTGTTGGTCATGGGGCTTGAACTCTGGGCCTGAGCGCTGTCCCTCAGCTCTTCAGCTCAAGGCTAGTGCTCTACTTGAGCTACAACGCCACTTCCAAGATCTCATACTCTTGCTTAACTTTTCTGTCAAGCTGATACTGCCATTTGATCCACAACTCCACTTCTGTTTTTTTGCTGATTAAGTGAAGATAAGAGTTGCTTACTGGTGCTGGTGGTTCACGCCTGTAAGCCTAGCTGCTCAGGAGACTGAGATCGTAGGATTGTGGCTCAAAGCCAGGCCAGGCCTGCCTAATCTGTGTGACTTAAATCTATGCTTTTTTAACTCCAGATTTTTTCCCCATGTATTCCATAACTTTTTCATCAGTCTTTCCGAACTATCCCATTCCCTTCTCATTAGCAGAGAGGCATATGATTATTTCTTCTCCCTTATTCTTTATCCATTAGTCTTCCTTATCGTAGACAAAATACATTATCTTAGCTTTCTCTAATGTTTTATTATCTATAAAATAACTTAGTCTTTTGCATTTTCATATTCTACAGAGTCCTTCACCTACCTCTCAATGATTTCTAATTTGTTGAAATTATAACAAAAACTTTTCAATTTGAAGGAAGTGGGAGTTAGGTGTGGTTTTCATTCCTTGAGAAAATGAACCAGCTACTTTCTTTTCTTTTTTCTTTTTTTTTTTTTGGGGGGGGGGTCCAGTCGTGGGGCCTGAACTCTGGGCCTGGGTGCTGTCCCTCAGCTCTTCAGCTCAAGGCTAGCGTCTACCACTTGAGCCATAGCGCCACTTCCGGCTTTTTTCTTTTTGCTTATGTGGTGCTGGGGAATAGAACCCAGGGCCTCAGGCATGCAAGGCAAGCGTTCTACCACTGAGCCAACTTCCCAGCCCCTACTTTTTTTTTTTTTTGGGTCCAGTCGTGGGGTCTGAACTCTGGGCCTGGGTGCTGTCCCTCAGCTGTTCAGCTCAAGGCTAGCACTCTACCACTTGAGCCACAGCGCCACTTCTGGCTTTTTATTCTTTTTGCTTATGTGGTGCTGAGGAATCGAACCCAGGGCCTCATGCATGCAAGGCAAGTACTCTACCACTGAGCCACCTTCCCAGCCCACTTTTTTTTCTTTATTGAGATCGATTACCTAAATTTCACAAAATTCACAGTATTGTGGGATAGTGATACTTAGTTAAGGTCACAAACACCTTCATCCTTCACGAGGCACATTTTCATTATCATTGTAACATCTACTTTTTTGTTGTTGTTGTTGGTTGTAGGGCTTGAACTCTGGGCCCTGGGTGCTGTCCCTGAGTTCTTCAGCTCAAGGCTAGCACTCTACCACTTGAGCCACAGTGCCACTTCCGGTTCTCTGGTGGTTTATGGACTTTCCTGCCGGGGCTGGCTTTGAACTGTGATCCTCAGATCTCAGCCTCCTTAGTAACTAGAATTACAGGCTGAGCCACCGGCGCCTTGCCCAGCTACTTTTTAGTGACAGTTGTTTATTTTTTCTATTGGCAGTATACAAGCAGTCTCAACAGTGAGCAGCACTCATCATACTTGTGGCTTGTCATTTCTTTTCTTTTTTTTTTTTTTTTTAATTTATTTATTTTTGTTGGTCATGGGGCCTGAACTCTGGGCCTGGGTGCTATCCCTCAGGTCTTCAGCTCAAGGCTAGCACTCTACCATGTTAGCCACAACTTTTTCTGAGCCACTTCTAGCTTTTTCTGCTTATGTGGTGCTGAGGAATCGAACCCAAGTCCTCATGCATGCAAGGCAAGCACTCTGCCACTGAGCTCCTTTCCCAGCCCCATGGCTTGTCATTTTTTTTTTTTTGTCAAGGTATTTAACAATATAAAGAATTCACATTTCTTCTTTCCCACCTTTTTCAAAGATTCAATAGTAGAAACACCCAAATGCTGCTACAACACAGAAGAAACTATCATTCATGAAAACATCAGAATGTAGTGGTCAGTGTCAGCATCCCAGAAACACGGGGCAGCCATGAACACTCCTTCACCTCTTTGCTCCCCAATGAGTACTTGCACTACCATTTTCTATCAATCAAATCCCATTTCTTTTAATTTGTCTTTAACGGTTTCTAATAAATGTTTTATGAGCTGAGGCATTTCTTCTGATACAGACTTTAAACACAGAGGGCCTGAACCTTTGCTGGAAAATGGGCCTCAGGATATATGTGTTCTTGGACTCCCCTGCATTCTTCTCAGCCTCCAGTGCCCCGTTGCTCAGAAAGAGGGATGCTCCCACAATGAAGGACAGGCAACTTACCAGGATGCTGAGCCAGGTGCACACCCTTTCTAAAGGACCCACTTTTCCATGTAGCTTCATTTATTCTCCTGACCTGTTTTCCTGAGTACAGAAGATTGTTCTTAAATTAACAGCTTTTTACAGAAAGTTACATTAACAAAATGTTTCCCAGGAAAAGAAGTTCACTATCATTGGGGGTATTTTGAAAGAGACTTTTCTACCTTACTAACCTAGCTGTCTTTTTTTATTTCTAACAGTTGTTACTGAACTAGGAGTTAAGACCCAGAGAGATTAGGTTCTAATACAAGATAGAACTGTTTTTGTCAACCATTCATTAGTACAAAAAGACTCTTCTCTCAAGAAGCAGGTGTAGCAGAGCATTTGCTCTTTGGCAGTGGAAAATCATATACTGTCTCATTCCTCTTGCTTCATTCATTGCTGTAGTTATGGGTTTAAATAAGATTTAGG
Source organism: Dipodomys spectabilis (assembly GCF_019054845.1). Lineage (NCBI taxonomy): Eukaryota > Metazoa > Chordata > Mammalia > Rodentia > Heteromyidae > Dipodomys > Dipodomys spectabilis. The sequence continues at coordinate 6,703,730 of NW_024870795.1, forward strand.
TTGAGTGGGGTGCCTGTGGCTCATGCCTGGAATCCGAGCTACTCAGGAGGCTGAGATCTGAGAATCATGGTTCAAAGTCAGCAGGAGGGAGAGGCAGGTGGCAATAATCTTGTCAATGGATCATGTCTTCCAATTCTAGCTATAGAAAAGTTTGCATTGGCAGTTATGAAGTACTATGTCCAGGATCAGGCTGCTCTTTGGGGTTTCTTCCTGTGTAGAGAAATGGGTGATTATGAGATGTGGTTTAAGATAGAGGAAAAAAATCCAACCACAGGAAGAACCACAGGGTGTTGTTCTGTTGACACAGGGACACTCAAGTCTCCCTAAGGCTTTCCTAAGCCTTAGGAAAAGGATGTAGGTTTATTGTTTTGCTTTAGATTGTTCTGAAAGCCACTCAACTACTTTGTTGTTTCCCACAGTCTATTTCCTTTGAGAATTTCCTTTTGAATTTGCATTTGCTCTGCCTCAATAAAGTCTTACTCTGGTAAAATTCAGAAAGAAACCGCTCTTCTGAAAGAAAAAAGGCTTCCTTTGGGGATTCTCTAGAGAACTAGCAGTGATCCCTTGTTTTGGGTCTGAGGTACCTCTAACCAATTTCTGAAAGCTATGGGTCCTCACTGGTTAAACTGTTCATTGTATGTGAAAACACATTTTTTTGGTATAATCTCTGGACTTTGCTGAAAGGACACAGATTCCATCTGGTAACTTGGACAAAATGGAGTGCTCAGGTGCTATACCGACTGTTGGAAACCCTAGTTGTGGGGTGTTTTTGAAGTCTGCCCCTTTTTGTTCCTGTCCTGTCACATAATTCTTTTTTTGCTTTCTATGAGATAGGATAGTACTATGGCTCAGCCTAGCCTAGAGCTCACTATATATACCAGGCTGGCCTCAGACTCATAATCCTCCTGCCTTCATCTCCTGAATGCTGAGATTACAGGTGTGTGTCGTGCCCAGGTGATAAAATTCTTGACAATGGAAATGACAGTCAAGTGTAGCATAAGTGAAGCTGGTTTCCTTCCCCATAAGCCTCATCTTTGTAGAAAAGGGACTGGCTGTACCTCATCATAGGGCAGAATTTCTATGCTTACAACTGAGGATTATCCAGAATTCTTGAATTCTAAGGAAGTTAATCACAGCCGTGGCTTTTTCACCAGTAAAACATGAGGATTTTTTTTTTTTTTTTGTCAGTCATGGGGCTTGAACTCTGGGCCTGGGCGCAATCCCTCAGCTCTTCAGCTGAAGGCGAGCACTCTACCACTTGAGCTACAGCGCCACTTCCGGTTTTCTGGTGGTTTATTGGAGATAGGAGTCTCACGGTCTTTCCTGCCCAGGCTGGCTTTGAACCGCGATCCTCAGATCTCAGCCTCCTGAGTAGCTAGGATTACAGGCGTGAGCCACCAGCGCCTGGCTAAACATGAGGATTTTAAATGGGATATGGTATCTATTTTAGTAGTAAATGTGAGAAAAAGTGCTGCCAGGTTGTGGTTTGTTTTGATATCGTTTTCTGACTTCCACCTTCTTGGTGCAGTTTGAGTTCAGCAAATACTGTTGAGCTTTGTGAGGATGGACCAACATGCTTGATGCTGGGAATTCAAATAGTTTACTGGGGTCCTTAAAGAGTTTGAGTCACATGGTCTGCAATACATCCTCAAGTAGAGAAAATTTATCCATTTAAGTTACGATTTTTTTTTTCCTCTTCCATTTTCTTGCTCAGCTTTTCTCCGGACCTGGCCCTGGACTCACCAGGCACTGACCACTTTGTCATCATTGCCCAGCTGAAGGAAGAGGTGGCAACTCTGAAGAAGATGTTACATCAGAAGGATCAAATGATCTTAGAGAAGGAGAAGAAGGTATGGCTAGAAAGATCCAAGGTTACAATCACATAGTCTGGGACAGGATGGTAACAGTTTTACATGTTTGATCTGGTTGGATACATTGATGTTTTCAGAGATTCTCATAGCCATGTGATTCATGGGATGGCATTACCTTGCTCAGTCCCCCTAGGCCAAGACTTACCTTCCTACGGTCTAAGAATTGTCCTCCCTCTTGAAGGGAACTTCTTACATTTTTATTCTAATTCATGTTTATTATTTCTGCTTTACTTTCAGCTTCTCAGAATATCTCATTTTGTCTTTTTTTTTTTTTTTGTCGGTCATGGGGCTTGACCTCTGAGCCTGGGCGCTGTCCCTCTGCTCTTAAGCTCAAGGCAAGTGCTCTACCACTTGAGCCACAGGTTAATTGGAGGTAAGAGTCTCATGGACTTTCCTGCCTGGGGTGGCTTTGAACCGAGATCCTCAGATCTCAGCCTCCTGAGTAGCTAGGATTACAGGCATGAGCCACCCACCAGCGCCTGGCAATTTCTTTTTTGATGTGAGGTCTCTTTGTATTGCTTAGGCTGACTTCGGCCTCCTGGGTTCAAGCAGTCCTCCTGCTCCAGCCTCCTGAGGGCTGGGAGTGTGCAAATCCACACAATCGCACCCCATTTGTAATGTCATTATTTACATTCTTGTCATTTAATTCCTACCTTGTTTACAGATGAAGAAACAGGCCATAAGAGGTTAAATAGTGTGTCTAACCAACTTAGCAGTAAAAGACAGAACAAGAACTGGACCCAAGTCTTTCTATGCCTGTTATTCTTTCTTTACTGTGTTCAGCTTTAGCTTGCTAGTAAGCAGAAATTCGTAGGAACACGCATATTCCATCCACTTTATTGTGTGACTGACAGATGAAAATGGACCCAAGTATATTCTCTTCATGGACCTGATCAGAATGACACTTCTATTACTTTGAACTAAGGCTTTGAACAAAGCCAGCCTAAAAAGCTGTTGTGTCCTATACTTTGTTTTTTTGGGTTCGGTCATGGGGCCTGAACTCTGGGCATGGGCTCTGTCCCTCAGTTCTTCAGCTCAAGGCTAGCGCTCTACTACTTGAGCCACAGTGCCACTTCCAGCTTTTTTCTTTTTGCTTATGTGGTGCTGAGGAATGGAACCCAGGGCCTCTGGCATGCAAGGCAAGCGCTCTACCACTGAGCCACCTTCCCAGCCCCTGTTGTGTCCTATACTTTTTTTTTTTTTTTTTTGTCTCGGTCGTGGGGCTTGAACTCTGGGCCTGGGCGCTGTCCTTCAGCTCTTCAGCTCAAGACAAGCACGCTACCACTTGAGCTACAGCACCACTTCCGGTTTTCTGGTGGTTTATTGGAGATAGGAGTCTCACAGTCTTTCCTGCCCGGGCTGGCTTTGAACCGTGATCCTCAGATCTCAGCCTCCTGAGTAGCTAGGATTACAGGCGTAAGCCACCAGTGCCCGGCGTGTCCTATACTTTTAAAGACTAAGGTCACACTTCCTGATATGAGACATCTTGATTTGATAGGCATCCTGGCTTCCTATCTCTAGTCAGATAATCTTGGTTAACTTCCATCTCTCTGCCTATGCCCAGATTGTTCCCTTCATTCAGATGCCTTATATGCCCTCCTGCTACTGTACCTCAAAACTCAGATCACACATCACCTCTCTCAGTAGAGGTCCCTCCTTTCTGTTCCTTGGATAGCAAGCAGTTGAAATGAGCCTTGAATTTGAAATCTAGCTCTGATATTTGTTAACCTTGTGGATACTTGCTCTCTGCCACTTAACCTTTTCTAAACCTCTGTTTTTCCATCTATGAAACAGGTCTACTGCCCTTAAAGGGTTGTCTTAAAGATTGAACTAAAAATCTGAGCACTGGTGGCTCACATGTGTAATCTGAGCCACTCTGATTACAGCCCCGGCAGGGAAGTCTTTTTTTTTTTTTTTTTCTTTTGGGTCCGGTCATGGGGCCTGAACTCTGGGCCTGGGCGCTGTCCCTAAGCTCTTCAGCTCAAGGCTAGCGCTCTACCACTTGAGCCACAATGCCACTTCCAGCTTTTTTCTTTTTGCTTATGTGGTGCTGAGGAATCGAACCCAGGGCCTCAGGCATGCAAGGCAAGCGCTCTACCACTGAGCCATCTTCCCAGCCCCAGGGAAGTCTTATGAGACTATTTTTTTGTTGGTCATGGGGCTTGAACTCTGGGCCTGGGTGCTGTCCCTCAGCAATTTATATCAAGGCTAGCGCTCTACCACTTGAGCCACAGCACCACTTCTGGTTTTCTAGTAGTTTATTAGAGATAAGAGTCTCACGAACTTTCCTGCCTGGGCTGGCTTTGAACTGCAACCCTCAGACCTCAGCCTCCTGAGTAACTAGAATTAGAAATACAGGTGTGAACCTGGCTGAAGATTGAGCAAAGCAAACTTTTTTTTTAAAGTTCAATGCAGTGGACTTTGGTGAAACATGGCAAAAGTTCAGCTGTTACTCTTATGGCTCTTCAAACCATCCTTGTTTGTTTTTTGTTTGTGCCAGTCCTAGGGTTTAAACTCAGAGTCTGGACACTGTTCCTGAGCTTTTGGGCTAAAGGCTAACATTCTACCACTTTGAGCAACAGATCTACTTCCAGCTTTTTGGTAGTTAATTAGTCTCACAGACTTTAGTGCCTGGATTAGCTTTGAAGCTCAGTCTTTGGATCTCAGGATTGTAGGTAGACCTGAGTTGCTAGGTTTTGGCAACAGTGAAACTTAAAAAACAAACAAGCCAGGTGCCTAGCTACTCGGGAGGCTGTGATCTGAGGATCACGGTTCAACGCCAGTCTGGGCAGGAAGGGCTATGCGACTCTTATCTCCAGTAAACCACCAGAAAACCAGAAGTGGCGATATGGCTCAAGTGTTAGAGCACTTACCTTGAGCTGAAGAGCTGAGGGACAACACTCAGGCCTAAAAAAAAAAATCCAACCCCCCCCCCCCCCAAAAAAAAAAAAAACAAAAACCCACAACCAAAGCTGGGTGCCAGTGGCTCATGCCTATAATCTTAGTTACTCTGGAGGCTGAGATTTGAGAATTGAAGTTCTAAGCCAGTCCTGGCAGAAAAGTCCCCATGAGACTCTTATCTCAACCACTCAAAAACTGGAAGTAGTACCATAGCTCAAGTGGTATAGTGCTTAAGTGCTAGCCCTGAGCACAAAGAGGCTCAAGGACAGCACCCAGGCCCTGCGTTCAAGGCCCACAACTGACCCCCCCCCCCCCCCAAAAAAAAAAAGTGAAGCTTGCTGGGCGCTGGTGGCGTGTGCCTATAATCCTAGCTTACTCAGGAGGCTGAGATCTTGAGGATCATGGTTCAAAGCCAGCCCAGGCAGGAAAGTCTATATCTTTATCTCCAATGAAGCACCAGAAAACTAGATGTGGCAATATGGCTCAAGTGGTAGAGCGCTCACCTTGAGCTGAAGAGGTCAGGGACAGCGCCCAGGCCCAGAGTTCCAGTCCCATGCCTGACCAAAAAAAAAAAGTGTTTTCAAGACTCCATCTCCAGTTAGCCACCAAAAAGTTTGCTGTAGTCATGGCTTATTTGATAGAGCATCAACTATGAGTGAAAACTGGATACCTGTAGTTTAAACCCTAGTACTGACCCAAAACAAAACAGTCACTTAAAAAAAAACAAAACTGGAGGTAGTGACATACACATAATCCCAGATACTCAGAAAGTAGAGGCTGGAGTATCTTGAGTTTTATGCCAGTTCAGACAGAGTTAGTGACATTCTTGTCTCAAAAACAAATGGCTGGGGCTGGGAAGGTGGCTCAGTGGTAGAGTGCTTGCCTTGCATGCATGAGGCCCTGGGTTCGATTCCTCAGCACCACATAGGCGGAAAAAAAAAAAAAAGCTGGAAGTGGAGCTGTGGCTCAAGTGGTAGAGCACTAGCCTTGAGCTGAAGAGCTTAGGGACAGCACCCAGGCCCAGAGTTCAGGCCCCACGACCGACCAAAAAAAAAGAAAAAGAAAAACAAATGGCTGAGGGTTGTGAATGTGGCTTAGGGGTAGAGTGTTTGCCTGGCATGCATGAAGCCCTAGGTTGGAGATCCAAAAACAGAAAAAGCAGGAAGTGGTACTGTGGCTCAAGTGGTAGAGTGCTAGCCTCAAGCAAATAAAGAAGCTCAGTGACAGTGCTCAGTCCTTGAGTTCAAGCCCCAGGACTGGCAAAAAAAAAAGTCTGAAATAGTAGAGTGCTTGTCTGGTATGTACAAGAACTTGGGTTCAGTCCCCTGTACCACAAAAGAAGAAACAAAGACATATAATGATGGTTTTGTGTGATCTTCAGGAACAAATTGAATCCTTGTTGGCTTTGATGGAGGCAGGGATCTGCAGGAAAGCTTGGGCTTTCCATTTCCTGGGGGACCATTTATCTCTGCTATCAAAACATCTTTCCTCACACAAAAATTTCTTTTGTTTTGTTTTGTTCCCCTCAGATTACAGAGTTGAAGGCTGATTTTCAATACCAGGAATCTCAGATGAGGGCCAAAATGAACCAAATGGAGAAAACACACAAAGAAGTCGCAGAGCAATTGCAGGTAATTCTCTGGTGCGCTTGGCTGATTGCATTTTAAATAATCATCTCATGTTTCTTTTTTCTCAAAGTTTTGGGAAATCACACCAAATCTCCCTTTTGGATATCTTTTATTACTATTTTACTCTATGATATATTCTGATCTTTTTCTCTCAAGAACCATGAAATTGGCCGAATGCCAGAGGCTCATATCTATCATCCTAGCAGCTAATCAGGAGGCTGAGATATAAGGATCGTGGTTCAAAGCCAGCCTTGCAAGGAAAGTCTGTGAGACTCTTATCTTCAGTTAACTACAAAAAATATGAAAGTAGAGCTATGCCTCCAGTGGTAGAGCACTAGCCTTAAGCAGAAATGCTAAGGGACATTACCCATGCCCTGAGTTCAAACCTCAGGACAGATAAAAAACAACAACAACAAAAAAAACACTGGAATTAACAAATGAGTTCCTTGATTTTTTTAATATACCATGTATGATTCCAGGTGTCTGAATTATAGATTCTGTTTACTGAACTCATTAAAGCACGACATGGTTGGTTTATATTGCATAAAGTAACCTGTTTTACTTCTGTGTGGTGTGTGGCATTATTCAGGCTTGAACTCAGGGCCTTTCCCTCTCATTTGGCTTTTTTTTTTTTTGCTCAGGGCTGGCACTCTACCAGTCACTGCTCTACTTCCAACCCCTTTCTGGTTAATTGGAGAGATCAGAGTCTCACGTCACAGACTTTGCTACCTGGGCTATTTTTGAACTGTGATCGTTGGATCTCAGCCTCTTGTATACTGAGTATTACGGGAAAGAGCCACCAATGCCTAGCTAAAAAGTGTCCTTTTGTTTTGGTGAGTTCCAAGAGATTGAGGCTCGTCAATTAGCCTATAGCAAATACTGTCTTCCCTGAACCAAATATGTAGCCTTATGACTTTCTTCCTAATCTTCTGCATTGTTTGCTTTCATGTCTGCATGGAAAACCTATCCTAATCTTGACACTGATTTTTATTTTCCTTTTAGGCCAAAAACAGAGAGCTCCTGAAGCAGGCAGCTGCCTTGTCTAAGAGCAAGAAGTCTGAAAAGTCAGGCGCTATAACCTCTCCATGACAGACCATCAAGAGGCTCCCTAGCAACAGCAGATGGAGTCGTCCTGGGTTGGAGACCTGGCTGTTCTCTAGAATCGCAAGCTTTCTTAAGAAATCTCTATTTTATTACAGCTATCCTTCTTTGTGCAACTGTCATGGGCTGAATGGAAACATCCGCGTTGTGCGCTGTTAATGACTGCATGCTTGAGTGTTTGGGGTTTCAAGTTCACTCTCTCTCCTCCCTACTCCCACCTTGTCCTTTTCCTCTTCCCTCTGTCGATCCCTCCAGATCCCTCTACTCCTCCCTCCCACTTTTTTTATTTTGATACTACTTTTTGGGGTGTGTGTGTGTGTGTGTGTGTGTGTGTGTGTGTGTGTGTGTGTGTGTGTGTGTGTGTGTGTGTGTGTGTGTGTGTGTGTGTGTGTGTGTGTGTGTGTGTGTGTGTGTGTGTGTGTGTGTGTTGGTCACTGCTCAGTGTTTTGTGCAGAGTGATGTTTTCTGTTCATCCTTGGGTCCTGCTATACCCGTGGGCAAATTGTTTGCATTCATTGTGTATCACTGCCACTCTCTGAACTTTAAAAACTGCCACCTTAAGACTTGTTACAATGAGAGAGGCCTTCTCTCTCAATAAAGCTTTTGCTTCAGGGTATCTTTGGGTTTTTTTTTTCCAGGTATATTATGTATGAACTTTGTACTATGTATAGCCAGAGTTTTATTTATTTTTTAAAAAAAGAAACTTTTTCTTGCTAAAGGAATAATGGTAGCTGAGCTAGTCCTTGTAAAAGTGATGTCTCCTGAAAATAAAGTCCTATTCTCTAGCTTTTAGTAAAAGAATCAGATGGTTTCTTGTTACCTTACAGTCTTAAAACCGATCACTAAGGTGAAATATTTGATGCAGAAGTTCAGAGCTAAGTGCCTTTTGGAGAGTTTCTCGGAGGAGCATTTAAGGAGATGCTTGAGGTGGTTGCAAAGATTTGAACAGTCTGTCTTTTTAAAGTAAGGGCAGAAAGAAAGGTTGTCCAGGTTCTACTGGACACTTCCCCACCCTTTCCCTACTCCTTTATGTGATTGATTCCAAATTCTTACACTGCCACTTCTTTGGGGAAAAAAAAATACCCTTTACTTGCTTTTATCAGTTATTATACTGGGCATTTGTCAGAAAACATTTCTTTTTTCATTAGCATATTCAAAACTGGATAATATTTGAACTCTGGAATATCAGAGGGTCAGTATGAGCTGCATATGTATGGCCTGTGAGTCTGATCAGGAGAATATCACTGTACCCTCTTCTCACCTCTTGCTCACTCTGGCCTGTGCACCCTTGCTTTTAATGGAAGTGTATGGAAAATCGGTGCTTCTCAGGAGCAGCACAGCCTCTGCCAGAGCATATGTACCCTGTCTTCCCTTAATGACCCAGTAGGCACATGGGAAGGAAGATAGATTTATATTTCTAGCCATACTCTTCAGGTTCCTCTATGTAATGTTTGTGAAGGAAATTGGAGGTGTGTAGTATGTGCGATGAAACAGAACAAAGCCAGTTACCTCTACATAAATATGGTGAGGGAGCAAGGTAGAATTAAGGGTAATCATTATAAGGACAGCAGACATTTGTTCTCAGTCTCTCAAAATTGTAACAGTAAATTTAACTTGTTAAAAGCAAAGTATTCTGTAATTTGTGATATTGTTCTGGAAAAAAGAGCCATGCATATAGCTGGACAGATGAGAAGTGGGTGGCTTCCTTTTCATCCAAGATACAATGGACCATGTTGCATTTTTATCAGTTTGCATCCCAGCAAGGAAAACAGTGTGAAATAGTTTTGTAACTTTTTGAACAAGAGACTTGTAGCTAAAGCTAAATGTCAGATATTTTTCAGATGTATTTGACTATGGAGAAAGGATTCTGAAAGAAATGACAGTCATGGTTTTGTTCCCTTGTTTTTTATTTTAAAGACTGAGAAATTCAGATACATAAAGTTTGACAATATAAAAATACATACATAATTTTTATACTAAATCTTTTTTTAAGGTCTTGACATTTAATATAAAGTAAATCCACACATTTTTAACTTTCCATAAGTTCTTAAAAGGGAAAGAAGAAATCTCAATTCTTAAAACTTTGATTTTTAAAAATCATGACACTGTTTTACCATGAAATTGAGTAGCTAACTTTTGGTAACACCTTTCATTTCTTTGTATGTTTGTAATAATGGACATTTTAAAACAAGAATGTTTTGGTTTGTACAGACTTTGGCAAATGTGTGTTAATAAAAATTCATATTGACTCAAGTGTAATTGAAGTATAACTGTGTTTTGTGTTGTGTGCGTGTGTGGTGGGGTATTAAACCGGAAACTTTGTGCATGTCAGGCAAAGGCTCTACCATTAAGTTATACCCATAGCCCTATGTTTATTTCTAGCCTGGTCACCAATAGACATATCCCATTATCCTCTTCAATCCTGAAAACAGTTTATCTTGCTTGTAACCTAACAGGAAGCTTCAAAAGTATGAAGAGTTAGCCATCCCAGGCACTGATGATTCACATTTGTAATCCTAGCTACTCAGGAGGCTGAGATCTAAGAATCTCAGTTCAAAGCCAGCCCAGGTAAGAAAGTCCATGACACTCTTATCTCCAATTAACCACCAGAAAAACTGAAGTGGTGCTATGGCTCAAAGTAGTAGAGCACTAACCTTGAACAAAAGAGCTCAGGGACAGTACCCAGGCCCTGAGCTCAAAGCTATGACTGACAAAAAAAGAGCCTGGTACAGGTGGCTCTTAGCTATTCAGGAGGCTGAGATCACAGTTCAAAGCCAGCCTGGCAGGAAAGTCTGTGAGACTTCTCTCCAGTTAACTACCAAAAGACCAAAAATGGAGCTGTGGCACAAGTGGTAGAGCAAGCTTTGAGTGAAAAAGCTAAAGAACACCTAAGCCCTGGGTTCAAGCCCTAGTACCAGCACAAAAAGGAACGAATGAGGAAAGGAAGGGAAGAAAGAAAAAAAAAATTCTGGACTGGGAATGTGGCTTAGTGGTGGAGTGCTTACCTAGCATGCATGAAGCTCTGGGTTCGATTCCTCAGTATTACATAAACAGAAAAAGCTGGAAGTGGTGCTGTGGCTCAAGTGGTAGAGTGCTAGCCTTGAGCAAAAGAGTTCAGGGACAGTGCCCAGGCCCTGAGTTCAAGCCCAGGACTGGCAAAAAAAAAAAAAAAGTTCTGCTTCTTAGTGTGGCTGGTATTTAGCCACATGAGTGGGCACAAGGGCCAAAATGCATTGAATGGAAGACTTCATATCTGCATTCCATTGCGCATGTTATAATTTAATAAAAAATTGAGTATCAAAAAATGCTTCTGGAACCAATGCCTGGTTTTGAGACAACTGGTAAGTCCATCTTCTGTGTATATAATTAGGACTGTATTGTTGCATATAGGGCACATACTCTGCTACTTAACAGTTGTATCAGTTGTATGCTATTGGACAAGTACCAACAATCCCTAAGAATAGTAATTTCCTTTTTTTTTTTTTTTGTCTTTTTTTTTTGTGAAAATACTGTACAGAGGGGTTACAATTACATGGGCAAGATAATGAGTACATTTCTTATCAAGCATTGTAGCCTCCTCCTTTGATTCCCCTTCCCATCCCTTCCCATCCTCTCCCTGCCCCCTCCCCTTTTTTTTTTTAAATCAGTCATGGGGCTTGAACTCAGCTTGGTTGCTTTCTTTCAGCTAGCTCTACCACTTGAGCCACTGCACCAGCACTTCCAGTTTTCTGGTGGTTTATTGGAGATAAGAGTCTCACGGACTTTTCTGCCTGGGCTGGCTTTGAACTATGATCCTAAGATCTCAGCCTCCCGAGTAACTAGGATTACAGATGTGAGCCACCAGCGCCAGACTAATTTCCTTATCTGTACCAAATTGCTAATCTCACTTTGATGGAGACAAGCCTGAAAGCCTATTTTTGTTTGCTCTATATAGTTTTTGTTTTTTTTTGTCGGTCGTGGGGCTTGAACTCTGGGCCTGGGCGTTGTCCCTCAGCTCTTCAACTCAAGGCCAGTGCTCTACCACTTGAGCTACAGCGCCACTTCCAAGACTATTTTTGTTAATTAACAAAAGAACTGAATGCTATGAGTAATGCTAAATCCTCAGTATTTAGCATTGAGATGTAGCTCGGGGTGGTAAAGCAAGTACAATGTGCTGATTTTGATCCCCAGTACCAAAAAAGAAAAGACCAAAAAAATGGTTTAAAAAAAATCACAAACCAAACATTTAAAGTACTAGGTATTTAAATTTTCTGTTTGTTTGAACTATCAGAAAACTACTCTTAAGACAGGCATTCCTGGCTCATGTCTATAATCCTAGCTACTCAGTAGGCTGAGATCTGAGGACTGCAGTTCGAAGCTGGCTGGGGCAAAAAAGTCCCTGGGATTCTTATCTCCAATAAATTACTCAGAAAAAGCCAGAAGTGGAGCTGTGGCTCAAATGGTAGCATTGAGCACAAAGAGGCTCTAGGAAGTGCCCAGGCCCGGAGTCCAAGACCCAGGACTGACAAAAATTAAATAAATAAAAAGCTGCTCTGGGAGAATGTGAGTTGTTTGGACAAAGAGAAACAGCCTGAATTTCTGACACAGGTGCAAAGCTTCAGATAAGATGTTTCCAAGTACAACATTCCACGTTTATCTTCACATTTTAGTTTCCTAGGAAACAGGGATCCTGAATCCTCTTGATAGCTCAGAACTGATGATAATCCTTTTACACATATCCCTGGTATGCTTTGAGGCTATTTAAAAAAGCCTGTTTCTGAGGACGTGGCTCAGTAGTAGTAGTTACTGGCATGCTGAATAGCCCTAGGCTGATCCCCAGTACCACAAAAACAACCAACCACAGAGCTGCTTTTATACATATTCTCTGTTTGTCTCTGTCTCTGTCTCTTTCTGTGTGTCTCTTTCTATAGATAGATAGGTGGTAGACGAGAGACAGATAGATAGATAGCTAGAGCCCCAAGACCAGCAAACACAAATAATTTTACCTTTTTTTTTTTTCTCGGTCATGGGGCCTGAACTTTGGCCCTGGGCACTGTCCCTTAGCTCTTCAGCTCCAGGCTAACGCTCTACCACTTGAGCCGCAGCACCACTTCTGGCTTTTTCTGTTTATGTGGTGCTGAGGAATTGAACCCAGGGCCTCATGCATGCGAGGCAACACTCTACCACTGAGCCACCTTCCCAGCCCTTAACCTTTTTTTAAAACAATGCCATTCTTGGGTCTTGAACTCAGGACCTACATGCTGTCTCTGAGCTTTTGTGCTCAAAGCAGCACTCTACCATTTGAGCCACAGCTTCACTTCAGGCTTATTTTGGTGTTTAATTGGAAGAGTCTCACAGACTTTCCTGCGTAGGCTGGCTTTGAACCGTGATCCTCATATCTCAGCCTCCTAAGTAGCTAGTATTATTGTGCCACCTGTGCCTGACTTTTTATTCATGTATTAGTTCAATACATGTATATTGGGCTTTTGTTATAAGACTCATTTATTTCTGTGAGAGAGACACAGGGAAATTTTTTTCTTTTTTTTTTTAATTGTGAAAATACCGTACAGAGGGGTTATAATTACATGGGCAAGGTAATGAGTACATTTCTTTTCTTTTCTTTTTGGCTGTGGGGCCTGAACTCTGGGCCTAAGCGCTGTCCCTTAGCTCTTCAGTTCAAGGCTAGCGCTCTACCACTTGAGCCACAGTGCCACTTCCAGCTTTTTCTGCTTATGTGGTGCTGAGGAATCGAACCTAGGGCCTCATGCATGCAAGGCAAGCACTCTACCAATGAGCCACCTTCCTAGCCCTAGCCCTGTGAGTACATTTCTTATCAAGCATTGTTGCCTCCTCCTTTGTTTCCCCTTCCCATCTCCCCCCTTCCTTCCTTTCCCCCCCACCGGGAATTTTTTCTTCTTTTCTTTTCTTTCTTTCTTTCTTTCTTTTTTTTTTTGCCAGTCCTGAAGTTTGAATTCAGGGCCTGGGCACTGTCCCTGACCTTCTTTTGCTCAAGGCTAGCACTCTACCACTTGAGCCACAGTGTCACTTATAGCTTTTTCTGTTTATGTAGTACTGAGGAATCAAACCCAGGGCTTCATGCATGTTAGGTAAGCACTCTACCACTAAGCCACGTTCCTAGCAAGTAAGGTCTGGGAAGGTGGCTCAGTGGTAGAGCGCTTTCCTTGCATGAATGAGGCCCTGGGTTCAATTCCTCAGCACCACATAAGCAAAAAGAAAAAAGCCAGAAGTGGCACTGTGGCTCAAGTGGTAGAGCGCTAGCCTTGAACTGAAGAGCTAAGGGACAGCGCCTAGGCCCCACAGCCAAAAAGAAAAGAAAAGAAATGTACTCATTACCTTGCCCATGTAATTGTAACCCCTCTGTACGGTATTTTCACAATTAAAAAAAAAAAAAGAAAAAAATTTCCACCTGTGTCTCTCTCACAGAAATAAATGAGTCTTATAAATAACAAATGCCCCCCCAAAAAAATACCACAGAGAAAGAAAACAATTATTTCTTCAATTCCTAGGAGAAAAAATACCTTTACTGAAGGGGAAAATGGAAAGGAAAAAATTTGAAGTACATTGAAAGTATAAATGAAAGCTGCATAAAGAACCTTGAGAGCTTTACAATGTCGGTGGGGGGGTGGGGGGGGGGGGGGAAGGATTGGGTGGGGGGGAGGGGAGAGGCTGGGAAGGGAGGTGAAGGGTAAACAAAGGAGGTGGCTGCAATGCTTGGTAAGAAATGTATGCATTATCCTGCCCATGTAATTGTAACCCCTCTGTACAGTATGTTCTCAAATAAAATAAAATAAAATTTTAAAAAAGAAAAAAAGAACCTTGAAAGCTATTGATCAATTGGGATTGGAGGTGAGGAAAGATAAATCAGTTCTAGGCTCTGTAAGTGTGTAGGGGGAGGTGTGTTCTAGCAGGAAGGGGTGGGATTAAGGGGGAGGAAGGATAAATATGGCCAAAGTAGACTGTTTGCAAAGATGAAAATAGAACAATGAAATATATTAAAATTTTGTATGATTGGGTACCAGTGACTCATGCCTATAATCCTAGTTACACAGGAGGCTAAGATCTAAGAACTGCAGTTCAAATCTTACCTGGGCAGCTAAATCAAAGAGACTTATCTCCAATTAACGACCAAAAAGCCAGACCCGTAGGTATGACTCAGTTGGTGGAACATCGGCCTTAAATGAAAAAGCCAAGTGCTGACACCCACATACCTCCCAAAAAAAGTTTTGGGAAGAGGCTGGGAAGATGGCTCAGAGGTAGAGTGCTTGCCTTGCATGCATGAAGCCCTGGGTTCAATTCCTCAGCATCACATAAGCAGAAAAAGCCGTAAGTGTTGCTATGGCTCAAGTGGTAGAGCACTTGCCCTCAGCTGATGAGCTGAGGGACAGTACCCAGGCCCAGAATTCAGGTCACATGACCAGCAAAAAAAAAAAAAAGTTTTGGGAAGGGAAGATGGGGGTAGGAAGAATGATAAGAGGGAGTGAAATTAATTGGAATATATTGTAAACACCTGTGGAAATGTGACAATAAATCTCCTCTATGTAATTAATTTAACTTTATTTCTGGGGCTGGGAAGGTGGCTCAGTGGTAGAGTGCTTGCTTTGCATGCATGAGGCCCTGGGTTTGATTCCTCAGCACCACATAAGCAAAGAAAAAAGCCAGAAGTGGTGCTGTGGCTCAACTGGTAGAGCTGAGGGACAGCGTCCAGGCCCAGAGTTCAGGCCCCACAACCGGATCCCCCCCAAAAAAAAAACAACAAAAAAAAACTTTAGTTTTTGCTGGTCCTGAGGCTTGAACTCAAGCCTGGGCACTGTCCCAGTCCTGTCATTTTGTTCAACACTAGTGCTCTACCACTTGAGCCACCGTATCACTTTCAGCTGTTTCTGAGTAATTTATTGGAGAGATGAGTCTCATGGACTTTCCTAATTGTGGGCTAGTGAAGAAGCTCAGTCTTCAGGTCTCAGCCTCCTGAATAGCTAGGATTACAGACATGAGCCACCAGTTGTCAGGCTCTAATTTCACTAAATAGTGTCAAATGTAAAGGAAAAAACCTTAAGGCTTTTACAGGCAAAAAGGACAATTTACATGAATTTCTATAGGATTTGTTGTTGTTGTTTTGTTGGTCATGGGTCTTGAACTCTGGGCCTGGGTGCTGCCCCTCAGCTCTTCAGTTCAAGGCTAGTGCTATACCACTTGAACCACAGTGCCACTTCCAGTTTTCTGGTGGTTAATTGGAGATAAGAGTCTCATGGAGGGGCTGGGAAGGTGGCTCAGTGGTAGAGTGCTTGCCTTGCATGCATGAGACCCTGGGTTCGATTCCTCAGCACCAGATAAGAAAAAAGAAAAAAGCTGGAAGTGGTGCTGTGGCTCAAGTGGTAGAGTGCAAGCCTTGAGCTGAAGAGCTGAGGGACAGCGCCCAGGCTCAGAGTTCAGGCCCCACGACCAGACACCCCCCCCCCCCAAAAAAAAAAAAGTCTCATGGTTTCTTGCCTGGGCTGGCTTTGAACCACGATCCTCTGTTCTCAGCCTCCTGAGTAGCTACAATTACAGGCATGAGCCACCAGTGCCTGGCTTTTCTATAGGATTAGACATGGACTTCACAAATTATAAGGTTTTTTTTTTTTGCTTTAAGTGAAATGGAACTAAAGTTCTAGCCAAGCATTCTGCCACTTGAGGCATGCACCTAGTCATTTTGCTTTTTAGTTTACAGGGTTATACACTTTTGCTCCAGCTGGTCTCATACAGAGATCCTTCTACCTCAGTGTCCAGAATAGCTGGGATTATAGGTTGGTGCCACATCAGTCTTACTAGGATTTTAACAACAAACCAGGTGTATTGTGCACGACTATAATCCCAGGATTTAGGAGGCTAAGGCAGGAGAATTGAATTACAGGACATCCTGGGCTGTATAATAGGTCCCAGGTGATTGCTAATCATTGGCTCAAAAGAAGAAAACAAGGTTCAAGGAAGATGTGGAAAGGGGAGATATGTAACATTAATAGAAAAGAGTAATTTGATTCAAGTATGGGGAGTGGGAGATGGGAAGGGATGGGAAGGGAAAACAAAAGAGGCGGCAACAATGCATGATAAGAAATGTATTCATTATCTTGCCCATGTAATTGTAACCCCTCTATACCATATTTTCACAATAAAAATAAATTAAAAAAACACTTGTACAATTAATATACTAACAAAAGTTCATCTGCCCAGTTATTTTTTATTTTTTGGGTCCGGTCGTGGAGCCTGAACTCTGGGCCTGGGTGCTGTCCCTCAGCTCTTCAGCTCAAGGCTAGCGCTCTACCACTTGAGCCACAGTGCCACTTCCGGCTTTTTTCTTTTTGCTTATGTGGTGCTGAGGAATCGAACCCAGGGCCTCATGCATGCAAGGCAAGCACTCTACCACTGAGCCACCTCTCTCTCTCTCTTTCTATATATCTATATCTATATATATATATTTTTTTTTTGGTTGGTCATGGGGCTTGAACTCTGGGCCTGGGTGCTGTCCCTCAGCTCTTCAGCTCAAGGTGAGCGCTCTACCACTTGAGCTACAGCGCCACTTCCGGTTTTCTGGTAGTTTATTGGAGATAGGAGTCTCATGATCTTTCCTGACCAGGCTGGCTTTGAACCGCGATCCTCAGATCTCAGCCTCCTGAGTAGCTAGGATTACAGGCGTGAGGCACCAGCGCCTGGTTCCATTTATATTTTTATTGTCTTGTTTGGATTTATTTTTTCTCAGTATTGGAGAGTGAATACAGTCTCTCACATACTAGGCAAGGGCGCTATGGAGGGGTTTCAGTACAACATGTCAATTTATGAACATAATGCATGTACCTGTCATTTTCAGTAAAAGGAAAACAAAGCTCTCATAATTATGCACCAAGGAAAAAGAGATGCCTTGCTTTAAAAGCCTCTAAGACTGAATACAGGCTTTTTCATGCGTTTGGGGGCCCTTCCTACAAAGGCAAGCTGCTGCGGGGTGAGTGCTCTCCTTGAGCTGAAGAGCGCAGGGACAGCGCCCAGGCTCAGAGTTCAAGCCCCATCACCGACAAAAAAAAAAAAAAAAAAGCAAAAAAGCAAGCTCTTTGATTTCTGAAACTGCAAAAGGAGTCAATTTGGGTGGAACAGAGAACATAGAAAACTGCTAATGGACCTTCACATTCTCACTTGGATCCTCCCAAGCCAGAATCCATGTCTTCCCTTTTACCAAAAGCTGACAAAAGGAAATCTTCCATGCAAGCATCTTGCGGTTACACTCCAAATTGCTTAAGGGAACGATTTTTAAATTTTAGGAATCAAGTTCTCCAATAAATCCTTACTGAGGTATGATGAACAGGCTATTTGGGAGGAATTTAGAGAATTTGGGAACATGGGAATGAGTTTAGGGAATCAGCAAGGTAATAGAGTCAATTTAGTGCTTGGGTTTTACAGTAAAATTTCAATAAACAACCATCTGTGGTCTTAATTTTCTCTCAGTATAAGCAGAAGTGATACTTACTTTGCTTGGGGACTTTACATCAATATTTTCAAACTCGACTATCTGTTACGCATTTCAACGATAAACTACAAATAGAACATAGTCCCTGCTGTGAAAGTGCTTTGCGGTGAGGGAGTGAATTGCAGTTAGGATTCACATGCTGTCCGTGCAGAACAAACACGATTATTATTGCATTCTTAGACTAGAAGAAGGGTGGATAGGACTGGAGAGAGCTAGAAAAGGTTGGCAGCGTGACCCGAGAGGTAGAGAGCCGGTGTAGCAAGCCCAAAGCTCTGGGTTCAAATCCCAGTACTGCCAAAAAAAGAAGAGAAAAAAAAAGAGGAGTGGAGGGAGATAGGAAAATGGGTTTGCGAACCATCCGATTATTCCTCAAATACGACCAACGCCACCGAGGGTGGAAACAGAGTGGAATTTTGAGTCGGGCTTCGGTTACGGATGAGTCTCCAGTTAGTCTAGGTCTCTCGTGTTTGGGCCTGAGTGCTCAGAATAGGATGTAAGGGCTGAGAACATACAATTTTATGCAAACTGAAAAATTCCAGCCTCCAGGTCCCGGTGCCGCGGAGAGAAACCGCACCGCCGCGCAAGCTCGGCCAATCCTAGTCCCCACAGTATGACGTCATCGCCCCGCCCTTCATCTCTTAGCCGGAAGGAATCCGGTATCTAAGCTACCAGGCAAGCATCAATTCCAGTTGCGCCTGCGCACCTCGGGGGTAGAGGCGGGGAGGGGTGGGGGTGGGGGGCAGAACGGACGCATGCGCCATACGTGTGGGTGGGGCCAGTGCGCACGCAGCCTCAGCCCCTTCCCCGCCCTTTCTCTTCCCGGTTTCCTTCTCAGCCCGTGGGTCTCGGCTGGTGGCTGTTTCCGGTTGGAGCGCGGTGCAGGGCTTGCCGGTGTCAGCTCCCCGGTCATGTCCTACGGTCCCTTAGACATGTATCGGAACCCGGGGCCTTCGGGGCCCCAGCTCCGGGATTTCAACAGCATCATCCAGACATGCAAAGGGAACATCCAGCGAATCAGCCAAGACAGTGAGCCCGGGGGGGCCCAGCGGGGAATGGGGGTCCCGGCGAGGGAGTGGGGGGGGTCCAACGAGGGAGTGAGGGGCGTGTCGGGGACAGGCCTGGGCGAAGCTGCCGGGACGAAGGGCCCGGCCGGGGCCACGGACAAGGCCACGCCTGGGCGGTCACGGGCTTCCTCCTCGGGGGCGGCGGGCTGTCATCCCCGCGCCTTGTCGGACCCCAGCAGCCGAAAGTCCGGAGTCCCAGACGCAGCCCCGGTTTCTTTAGGAGTTCTGTGCGCCTGGTGTCGTCGAGGCCCACACCGCAGATCTGACAATCAGGGTGGGAGGGGATGACTGGGTCACCTCGCGGGCTCCGGGTGCCTGGACTTGGTGCCGCGGCCAGCCGAGTTTTTCCTGTCCCCTCCGCCCACCTCGCCTTCCTCTTTGGCCAGTTTGGATCGGGGGGGTTGTTTACTGATTGAGGTTTTAGGCCGACTTTCAGCTCAGCCACTGGCTCCTCGGAAATCAGCAACTTTCAATTAAGGGAAGTGGAGGGTGCGTATGCTTGGATGACTTCATACCCACTTCTTCCTGTAATGAATTTAGAAATCAGACACAGTGCATGGTATTTTGAAGGGTCGGATGTCTTCTGTTTCAATAAAGAGAATTCACTGAACACATTTCAATTTTATGTTATCATGTCTTTGGTAGCAAATATTTGTTTATAGTTTTGGATTTCAAAACAGATAAAATTTTCATAACTCCTTCCCCATCGAGCTACTTTTTTGAACAAGTCATATGCAGAGAAGTTCAGGGTCTCAGCCAGAACCACTTAGCACATAAGAAATTGGTAGAGCTGGCGGTGGAATTCAGGGTGCCATTGCTGGTCTTGAAAACTCCCTCCTCCTCATTACGGGCCTGAGCGAGATTGTAGCAGTATAAGTCAAGTACAGTCTGTTGCTTGGACCCTTATAAACAGAATTTCTGCAGGAGCAAGTTTTCTTGGAAAGCATGGTGATCATAATCCTTCTCCTTTATTAGTGTGTTTTGTGAATCTGGTTGTATTCTGTTAACAGGTAGAACTAGTTAGTCCTGAATTACAATTATGTCCTATATTTTAAAGAACAATCTATCATTTTTAAATAGCCTATCATATTTAAGATTTAAATAAAGAACTTGTAGCTGGGCTCTAGTGGCTCACACCTATAATCATAGCTACTCAGGAGGTTGAGATCTGAGGATTGTGGTTCCAAGCCAGCCTGGGCAGAGAATCTATCTTCAAGTAACCATACAAAACGCTGGAAGTAGAGCTGTGGCTCAAGTGGTAGAGTGCTAGCCTGGAGCAAAAGAGCTCACATACAGTGCCCAGGCCCTGAGTTCAAGCTCCATGAGTGACCCCATCCCCAAAAATGTGTGTGTGTGTGGGTGTGTGTGGGTGCGCGCGCGTGTGTGCGCATGGAAGAGAGAGAGAGGAAGAGAACTTGTAGAACTTGACAGGACAGGTAGAGTTCATAATGGGAAGGGAAAGAGTCTAGGGAATTTGGAGCTGGGAAGAGGAATATGTGGCCTATTAAATTCCAAAATTAGAAAAAAATTAACATGAAAATATGGTAGTTTGTTTCCTAATTTTTCTTTGTGAGAGAGCTATAATACAGGTTAAATCAGAAAAGTCTGGTTCAAGGCTGATTAGTTTCTTGTTAAAGCTAAATCTGATTTTAATTTCTGTTTATGAAATGTTCTGTATTTATTTGAATATCAGGTTATGTAGTAAGTATAGAAACTGACATAGATGGGGCTGGAAAGGTGACTCAGTGGTAGAGCACTTGCTTTGCATGCCTGAGGCCCTGAGTTCGATTCCTCAGCACCACATAAGAAAAAAGAAAAAAGCCGGAAGTGGTGCTGTGGCTCAAGTGGTAGAGCGCTAGCCTTGAGCTGAAGAGCTGAGGGACAGCGCCCAGGCCCAGAGTTCAGCCCCATGACCGGACCCATGGCCCCCCCCTCCAAAAAAAAAAAAAAAAAAGAAACTGACATAGATTCTTTCAAAATATAAAGTTGAGAGGGATTGGTACTGTAGAAGAGATATAAATAACATTGGAGGCATTGGGGGAGAATGTGTGTGTGTGTGTGTGTGTGTGCACGTGCGTGTGCACACGTGTATGTGTGCATATACATACGTGTATAATGACTATGGAAATTATGTATATATGTATATTATATATCTAATTACATACGTATATATCCCTATAGGCATATACACGCGCATATAAAAATGTAGCACGTGCTAAAAGGAAAATAAAGCAGGGTAAGTGGGTAGAGCAGGAAGGGACAGCAGGGATGGATGTGCTATTTTAGGAAAGTTGGTCAAGGAAGTCCTCTGAGGAGATGAGCAGGCGGACACTGACTGAGTGAGGGAAGGGGCTTTGTGAATAGTGGAGATATCCCACTCATGCTGAAGTTCAGAGCAGAAGGGAAGTAGGAAAGGCGAGAGGTCAGAGAGGCGTTGATCAAATGTGTGAATGTATTCAACTAATTTGAATGAATGAGGCCTTTCTGTCAGTTTGCAATCCTTTCAGCTTCTTCCCTCATAGAACAAGTGGTACTGGGGCTGGGAAGGTGGCTCAGTGGTAGAGCGCTTGCCTTGTATGCCTGAGGCCCTGGGTTCAATTCCTCAGCAACATAAGCAAAAAGAAAAAAGCCAGAAGTGGTGCTGTGGCTCAAGTGGTAGAGCGCTAGCCTTGAGCTGAAGAGCTGAGGGACAGCACCCAGGCCCAGAGTTCAGGCCCCACGACTGGACCAAAAAAAAACAAAACAAGTGGTACTTACCATATCCTATGACCCTAGGTAATGTGTGTTGAAAATTTTCCCCTAGAGGGCTGGGAATGTGGCTTAGTAGTGGAATGCTTGCCTAATATGTGTGAAGCCTTGGATTGGATTCCTCAGTACCACATACACAGAAAAAGCCAGAAGTTGGTGCTGTGGCTCAAGCGGTTGAGTGCTGGTCTTGAGCAAAAGAAGCTCAGGGACAGTGCCTAGTTCAAACTCCAGAATTGGGAAAAAAAAAAAATTCCCTTAGAATTGTTTGGTGAAGAATTGGGAATTTGACATTAGTAGGATGACATTGAGTCTACCCAGTTATCAGGTGAGTGTTTCTCCAAGGCACAGCTGGCATACCCAAATACCCCTTTGGGCAATAGGCTTGTAGACACATATCCACCTACCCATACAACCTTGAAGGACCGCAGAGAATAACTGTTCTTTCTTTCTCAACTGCTCAGCCGTAGACATGGCTTCAGAATTGCTGAGCACATTGGCAACTCACTGCACAGGTCATTACAAGTACAGCTAAGGTTGGCTGCCTGGTACAGACTGTTGAGCTCAGGATCTGCAGTTCTTGGCTCTGATTACTGAGGGTCTGAGAGAGAGCTGAAGCAGATGTAGAGAAAAATCTAGTTGCTTTGAAGTAAATAGTGAAACAAAGAAGCATTTCTGTTCCTTATGTGGCTTACTGGCAGGTTTTGTTAATTGAAAAAAAGAAGGAACAGTGAAACTTCTTTTTTTTTTGTCAGTCATGGGGCATGAACTCTGAGCCTGGGCGCTGTCCCTCAGCTCTTCAGCTCAAGACTAGCGCTCTACCACACAGCACCACTTCTGGCTCTTTGATGGTTAATTGGAAATAAGAGGCTCACGGACTGGACTCATGATCCTCAGATCTCAAGCCTCCTGAGTAGCTAGGATTATAGGCATGAGCCACTGGCGTCTGGTGAAACAGTGAGACTTTTAAGTGTTTATGAAGTCCTTGGGGTTTTGTTTTCTTATTTGCTTTTTTTTTTTTTTTTTTGGCGGTCGTGGGGCTTGAACTCTGGGCCTGGGCGCTGTCCCTCAGCTCTTCAGCTCAAGGCAAGCGCTCTACCACTTGAGCTACAGCGCCACTTCTGGTTTTCTGGTGGTTTATTGGAGATAGGAGTCTCACGGTCTCTCCTGCCCAGGCTGGCTTTGAACCGCGATCCTCAGATCTCAGCCTCCTGAGTAGCTAGGGTTACAGGCGTGAGCCACCGGCGCCCGGCTTTTGCTTTTTTTTGTTATTGTTATTTCATTGCTGTCCCCTTTAAGCTTTCATCTCAGCATCCAATAGTGTACTTCTCGTGTGTCTGGTTATAGTCTTAGACTTCAAATTCATCCTGACCATACTGTATTTACTTTGTCAAGCACTGTGGTGGCTCTGTGTGGTCTGCTGCCTGGGACCACTCTGCTTTCACTATTTCTTTTTGTTTTTTTGTTTGTTTGTGTCGGTTGTGGGGCCTGAACTCTCGGCCAGGGCGCTGTCCCTCAGCTCTTCAGCTCAAGGCTAGCACTCTACCACTTGAGCCACAGTACCACTTCCTCCTTTTTCTGCTTATGTAGTGCTGAGGAATTGAACTCAGGGCCTCACTGCAAGCAAGGCAAGCGCTCTACCACTGAGCCACCTTCCCAGCCCTGCTTTCACTATTTCTTTTTTTTTTTTTTTTTAATTTTTATTGTGAAAATACTGTACAGAGGGGTTACAATTACATGGGCAAGATAATGAGTACATTTCTTATCAAGCATTGTAGCCTCCTCCTTTGATTCCACTTCCCATCCCTTCCCATCCTCCCCCCACCCTCCAATCCTCTCCCCCCACCATAGTTGTAAAGTTCTTTTTTCCACATAACGACTCGTACATCTCATTGTTGTAATGGGTCCACCTGTATCCCCTATTTAAACAATTTGTTTTTTCCCTTCACCTCCACAAATTATACCAACC